>NC_138035.1:29197328-29830951 GCF_964106645.2 Podarcis pityusensis | reverse complement strand
TCTCTTTCCCCTGCTCACGGATTCTGCCAGTCATCTCAGCCAGTGTCATATAGTCTATTACCTTCATCTGCCACTCTTCCAAGGTGGGTAATTCTTCTGTCTTCCAATACTTTGCGATGAGTATTCTTGCTGCTGTCGTAGCATACATAAAGAAATTTCTATCTTTCTTTGACACCAATTGGCCGACAATGCCCAAGAGAAAGGCCTCTGGTTTCTTAGGAAAAGTACATTTAAGTACCTTTTTCATTTCATTATATATCATTTCCCAGAAAGCCTTAATCTTCGGGCACGTCCACCAAAGATGATAAAAAGTACCTTCCGTTTCTTTACACTTCCAACACTTATTATCAGGCAAATGATAAATTTTTGCTAGCTTGACTGGGGTCATGTACCACCTATAGATCATTTTCATAATATTTTCCTTTAAGGCATTACATGCCGTAAATTTTATACCAGTGTTCCACAACCATTCCCAGTCAGCAAACATAATGTTATGACCAATGTCCTGTGCCCACTTAATCATAGCTGATTTAACTATTTCATCTTGTGTATTCCATTTCAGCAGCAGATTATACATTTTTGACAAATTCTTAGTATTGGGTTCTAACAGTTCGATTTCTAATTTTGATTTCTCCACCTGGAATCCAATTTTCCTGTCTTGTTTATGTACCTCCATTATTTGATAATAATGGAGCCAATCTCGAACCTTGGGTTTCAATTTCTCATAACTCTGTAACTTCAATTTATCTCCATCTTGTTCCAAAATTTCCCAATACTTTAGCCATTCAGCTTCCATATTAAGCTTTTTCAGCGCTGTAGCCTCTAAAGGTGACAACCATCTAGGGGTTTTACTTTCCAACAAATCTTTATATCTTATCCAAACGTTATATAATGCTTTCCTGACAATATGATTTTTAAAGGCCCTATGCACCTTAATTTTATCATACCATAAATATGCATGCCAACCAAATGTATTATTAAAACCTTCTAAGTCCAAGATATCTGTATTCTCGAGGAGCATCCATTCTTTCAGCCAGCAAAATGCTGCTGCTTCATAATACAGTTTTAAGTCCGGCAGGGCAAACCCCCCTCTTTCTTTTGCATCCGTCAGTATTTTAAATTTTATTCTGGGCTTTTTGCCCTGCCAGACAAATTTCGAGATATCCTTCTGCCACCTCTTGAAACAATCTATCTTGTCCAGAATTTGTAATGTTTGGAACAAAAATAACATTCTAGGCAATACATTCATCTTAATAGCTGCAATTCGGCCTAACATTGACAATCTCAAATTTGACCATATTTCTAGATCTTTTTTAATTTCCGACCAACATTTTTCATAATTGTCTTTATACAAGTTCGAATTCTTAGATGTCAAATAGACCCCTAGGTATTTCACCTTCTTTACCACTGTCAAACCTGTTTCATTCTGGAACTTCTCCCTTTCCATGACTGTCAAATTTTTTTCCAAAACTTTAGTCTTTTGTTTATTCAATTTAAATCCGGCCACCTGACCAAATTCTTGAATTAGCTCCAACACCCTCTTTGTACTAGTGTCTGGCTCTTGTAAAGTAAGTACTAAATCATCTGCAAAGGCCCTTAACTTGTAATGTTTAGCTCCGACCTGTACACCTTTAACCTGCTGGTCATCTCTAATCATATTAAGCAACACCTCCAGAACAGAAATAAAAAGTAAAGGGGAAATTGGGCACCCCTGTCGTGTCCCTTTTTCTATTTTAAATTCTTCAGTTATCACATTATTTACAATCAACTTAGCCTTTTGTTCAGCGTATACGGCACCCATACCATTCTCAAATCCTTGGCCTACCCCCATCCCATGAAGATTCTTTTTCATAAAACTCCAAGAAATATTGTCAAAGGCTTTCTCCGCGTCCACAAAGATCAGAACTGCTTTAGTGTTTATATTCACCTCTAATAATTCCAAAATGTCTATTATGTTCCTCACATTATCTGATAAATGCCTTTTTGGGAGAAAGCCTGCTTGGTCCTTATGAATCTTCTCCATCAACACTTTTTTCAGTCTTTTTGCCAGAATGTCTGCAAAAATTTTATAATCCACATTAAGTAATGATATTGGGCGGTAGTTCTTAAGTTGAGTCTTTTCAGTCTCTGTCTTTGGTATGAGTGTAATATACGCTTCTTTCCACGATTCTGGTGCCCTTTTCCCCTCCAAGATCTCATTACAGACTTCCTTTAATGGTTGTACCAACCACTCCTTCAAAGCTTTATAGTATCTGGAAGTCAGTCCATCTGGTCCTGGAGATTTGCCCAGTTGCATATTTTGAATGGCACTCTCTATCTCTTGATCTGTTATTCTCTGATTTAGATCCACCTTACTTTGGTAGGAGATTTTTTGTAGTCCATACTTTTTAAGGAATTCATCTATATCTTCCTCCTTCTGCGGTCCTTGTGAATATAGCTTTTTAAAATAACTCAAAAAACAGTTTCTTATCTCGTTAGGTTTAGAAATATTCTTTCCATCCACTTCTAGGCTTGTAACTGTATTTGCTTGCGTCCCATATCACTCTTTTTTCTACATCAGTTTTTAGATTTATTTCAAAATAGTCCTTTAAAGTTTTTTGGGCCTTTCTATGGATCTCCTCATCTCGAAATAGGTTGTCATTCATCCTCCATCTGAATTGACCAGTTACTGTAAATTTCATCTCCATCTTCACGGCGTTATGGTCGGAGCAAGTCTTTGGGCAGATTTCCACTTTCTTAATCTTTGGAGCCAACCCACTAGTAATCCAAATTTGATCGATTCTGGTCCAGGTCATCATTGCTTCAGAGAAGAAGGTTCCCTCTCTCTCGAGAGGGTTCCTTGTTCTCCATATATCAATCAAGTCCATATTTTCAGTCATTTCAAAGAAAGTCTTTGGTAGTCTCCCATCTCTGGTAATTACCTGTCTTTGTGCTTTATCCATATTTGTAGATACCACTCCGTTCATATCTCCCATCATAATTAATTTGTAATCCAAATAGTCCCACAATGTCTCATGCAACTTCTTAAAAAATTCTGACTTCCCTTCATTGGGTGCGTAGATCCCTAGTATCAAAAAATTTTCACCTTGAATTTGCACTTCAATTGCCAAATATCTTCCTTGTTCATCTTTAAATATAAACTTTGGGGAAAGTTTTTCTTTTGCATAGATTACCACTCCTCTTTTCTTAACTTTATCCGATGAAATAAATTCTTGGCCTAATCTCTTATTGACGAGTAATTTCCTATGCAATCTTGTTATATGAGTTTCCTGTAAACAAATTATGTCCAACTGCTCTTTTTTCAATAAATGGAATATGTTTTTCCTCCTTCGCGGAAGGTTGAGTCCATTACAATTCCAGCTTAGAAGTTGCAGGGCCATCCTGAAGTTATTTACCTCCTGTCGCTCCGAGTAGTTGTTCTTCTTCTGTCGGTGATTTCAGTCCAAACGTCAGGTTTAAAATGTCTGTTACGTCTTTCGTTTCTGATGTTATTTCCTCTCCGACTGTTCCTTTCAGAAGGTCTTCCCTGTAGTGATTTAAAAATTGATCTCGATCTTCTACTGATCTTATCCTTATTTTCCTACCTTTGAATTTAAAAGATAGGCCTTGCGGGAATTCCCACCTGAAAGGTACTTCGTTCTTCTTCAGCAATCCGACCAGTTCTTTATAGTATGTTCTTGCGTCTAGAATTTCCTTTGGGATATCTTTAAAGATCTCCACAAAAGACTTTTCAATCTCGAGTGTTCTTTGGAAATGCAAGCTCAATATTTTTTCTCTCTCCTCTCTTGATCTTAATGTTATTAGGCAATCCCTTGGCTTCTTCCTGCCTTGTGCTCTTCCCAGTCTAAAAGCAGTGACTATTTTAATTTCTTCCTTCTCTAACTCCTGTTGCCAAAAATCAGAAAATTCTTTAGAAAGGAAGTTCGCCAAGTTGTCTCCTTCACTTTCAGGCACCGCTCGTAGTCTTAAGTTTCTACTTCTCCTCTCCAATTCAAGCATAGACAGGGCCAATGTATGATCTTCTAGCTTTTTGCAAACTGGTACAATTTTTTCCTGTGTAGCATCCGCCGAGACTTTAGCCTCATCAGCAGAGACTTTGGCTTCTTCTGCGATTTTACGTATATTAGCAGAGTCCTCTAATATTTTATTAATAGATTCTGTATTAGATGTCACCCTTTTCCCTAATTCATTCACACTTTGTGTATTCTGATCAAGTTTGATTGAGAGTTCTGTCAATTTTCTACTATTTTCCGCCCCCTGCTTTGTCAAAGATTCCAAAGACTCATTTATTTTAACCAAAGCTTGTGTTACAGGATCTGATGACATTGTTGTTCTTGTCTGACCAGTTGCAACTGGTGCCACTGGGATGCCTGGGACTGAAATTCTTCGCTGTGAAGATTTTGCTTTGTATTGTCTCCCAGACCTGGTTGTTGTCTCTTCTGATGCACCACTCATGCCTAGCCAAGGTCACTCTCGCAGCTGTTAGTTGTTTTTCAAGGGAAATTTCCACTGCCTTAATAGTTACAGCCCAATTTGCAACAGTTATCAAAGTGCCCTCTAGGGGAACAAAGTTTCCAAAGCTAAACAAAATGTCTTACAGTCCAAAATTCCCCTGAGGTTTCCCAATAGTCAATTGTAACAGTTCTTATATTTTCAGAGTTCAACAAACCAGTAATTTAATGTCTCTCCTGAGCTGAGTAGTTTGAAACAATGTAACAATCCAAGTGACAGCTCACTGACAGTTCTCTCTCTCCAGGTTCCTTTGCCCCGGCAGTCCGTTTCAGGGGTATTTGACACAGCGATAAAAAGTTTTAAAATCTTTTTCTGGCAGGTTCTAATTCCAAATTCCTCCCCCTTTTGCTCCTGCCTACCAAAAGGGGGAAAATTCACAGTTTATGTCTGGTTCTCTTCACTCTTTGCGATCTCTCAATGGTTGCAGCTTTTAATCCTTCTTTGCTTTATCCTTATGCAGTCCGGGAAAGGCTGACTTCCTTACTTTAACCAATCCCGTTTTCAGCCAAATTTCAAAAAGATAATTGTAAATCCCAATTAAGTCAGTCTTACTCACTGGTTTTACTTTGTAATCCAATTTTCAGGAAGGAATCGGCGCTCTCCGGCTATGGCGATGCGGCTTCGCTTTACAAGCTGGGTAGCGGCTCTCAGCACCGCTTCTCCCCCCGCTGCCGTTCCGGAGCCTTTAAAAAGGCTCCCTTGCGATTTCGGGGGGGCGCAATGGTGCCCACCGAGCCTCCTTGTTCACAGGCTTCCGCACCTGTAATTTTTGAGGGTCCCCGCTTCGCCGTAGCGACAGGACCCGAACTTGTAAAGCAGACCCCCTCCGGAGCTCAGAGGGAAATCCGCCATTAACCGATGGCGCCGACCGGAAGTAAAAAAACTCCCAGTTCTCCCTCCCTGCAAGTTTACCCTTTAGGCTAATCTGACCATTTCTCTCTCTCCATTTCTCATTTCCCCAATCTTAAATTCCGTTCTCCACATTTTCACATCAGTTTTTCTTTTCTTTTTAAAGTCATCATGAAATTTCACCAGTGTGAATTTATCCCAATAGGCAAAAGTTTCTTTGCAATTTTTCCTAATATACAAATTTTTGACAAAACAATGCTCCCTAACACAATGCATTTGTTGTATTTCATTTTCATGAATATATGCATTTTTGCACATACTACTTGGTTGGAGAACTATATTGCAAAATTCGAAAAAGTGAAAAATTCAAAGGCAAATTTCAGTTTGCAAATTGTTTTGGAAAGAGCAAATTAGCTCTTTCCAAACTGAATAGAATTTATCCCCTATCTCTACATTCCAGACTCCCCTCCCAGAACCCGGTGAGCATTGAAAGTAGGAGAGCAAAGAGCTCAGAGGCAGAGGGCCCTTCTCAGCACCCGTAGTGATGACATTTGAAGGAAGAGAGGAGGGGTGGAGACTCACTCGGGGCATCGCCATGATTCTAAGGCTGCATTTCCAAGCCTCTCTCTGTGAATATTGAATAAAAAGCAGTTGGTAAGAACTTTTCCTTGTCTTATCCATTCCTGGCAACCTGCCCAGGGGGTTGGATCCTCTGCCGCCTGACAGACTCCAATCCTCAGCTTCTTGTTAAGTTTACTCCGATGACAGCCTACTTCTCCGAGAACCTGTTCACACGAAGACATATATAAGGGACTGACTTTGGTCTTTCAAATTTCACTTTTGTTTATAACACTTTTCCATTTTCTCCCAGTTGTGAGGGTGGGGGTGGGGAGGGGTAGCCTAGGGCCTCTCTTCATCTAAATCCAGCCTTGCCTGCAGTGCCCCCTAGCCTTGGCCCTAGTGGCGTAGCGGGGGGGCACAGGGGCAGTGGCACAGGGCGCAAAATTGTGTGGGGGGGACATCAGCACCTGGATGGTGCTGCCTTGAATATAGCTGTACACTTCCATTGCTGGCCTCCGTTGAAAATGGCTTCTCCATGCAAACCAGGAAGTGACCTCTCCAGATAACAGAATGACTCTTGTTTACTTATCTCTGCGGCTGTGTTCTCCTGGGTGACATGGATGCCATTAGCCAGTTGAATACGCATGCATACTCCGTCTGTTTCTCTAGCCTCAAGGAGAAGCCCAGGGTCCTGATGCCGGCACCATCACATAGAGTCATGGAATCATAGAACTTTAGAGTTGGAAGGGACCATGAGGGTCATCTAGTCCAACCCCCTGCAATGCAGGAATACTTTGCCCAATGTGGGGCTCAAACCCATGACCCTGACATTAAGAGTCTCATGCTCTAGCGACTGAGCTCTCCCAGTTGTTTGATGCAGCTGGGAATCAGGAAGTCCCAATGCAAATGTTGTCCCTGCCATGTACTCATTAGGTGGGGTCTTTAGGCAAGACCCTCCCTCTCTGTTTCTCCTCAATATGGATAGGGTAGCCATTTTTGCATCCCCCCCCAAAAAAGAGGGTGTAGATTTGCATAGGATAATTTATGGGTAAAGTTAAAGGTAAAGGGACCCCTGACCATTAGGTCCAGTCTCGAACGACTCGGGTTGCGGCGCTCATCTCGCTTTATTGGCCAAGGGAGCCAGCATACAGCTTCCGGGTCATATGGCCAGCATGACTAAGCCGCTTCTGGAAAACCAGAGCAGCGCACGGAAATGCTGTTTACCTTCCCGCTGGAGCGGTACCTATTTATCTACTTGCACTTTGATTTTTTTTTAAAATGATATTTATTAAGGTTTCAAAAAAAAAAAAGATTACATAGATAAGAAGAAAAGAAAAAAAGAGAAAGAGATAAAAAAAAGAAAAAATACAAAATACAGAAAAAAGGTAAAAAGCACTTAAAAACAAATCCATCTTCCATGCCTTACATTTCATTTCCTTGCTTCCCTGACCTCCTCACACCTCCCTTTTTTGTATTCCAGTTCAATTAGTTAATTCAGCAATTCCTTTCCCTCTTTGTTTTTGTCTTAATCCTTTAACTTAATATATTATAACTTTAGATTCTCACCTGTTAACAATCCATTTTTACATACACCTTTATAATATTGCTGCTAAAACCACTTAACTTCATTCTGACATCATTCTAACATTCATTAATTTTGCAGTATTTCTGTAAATAGTCTTTAAATTTCTTCCAATCTTCTTCCACCGACTCTTCTCCCTGGTCTCAGATTCTGCCAGTCATTTCCGCCAGTTCCATATAGTCCATCACCTTCATCTGCCATTCTTCCAGTATCTACTTGCACTTTGATGTGCTTTCGAACTGCTAGGTTGGCAGGAGCAGGGACCGAGCAACGGGAGCTCGCCCCGTTGCGGGGATTCGAACCGCCAACCTTCTGATCGACAAGTCCTAGGCTCTGTGGTTTAGCCCACAGCGCCACCCGCGTCCCTAAAAAATTATGGGTATCGATGCTAATTTAGAAATAATGAACATGATTTCAATAGAAACACAGCATTTTTCGCCGTAGTGGGGAAGGCAGTGTCCAGTTGAAGAACGTTTTACCAGTGGAGTTCTGTCAGGCCACAGCATTGCAGGCTTTTTGGAAATGGTTGAGAAATCATTCTCCACTTTGCTGGCTTTTTCATTCAGTTCATCCAGGGGTTTCAGCCACTAGGTTGCATGAGGGTCTTGGTTATGCTGTAGCAATTTGGGGTCACTGTGCTTGTTTTATGAGTTACTGGTTTGTTAATATTTTATCCATGAGTATATTGCATTGGATATTAATGTGTGTTTTTTGGTGGAAATTGCTTTGAGAGAGTTTTACTTTTACAGGTGGCATTATTTATTCATCGCTCCCATTTATGGACCCCTCTTTATTGATGAAGATCTCAGGGTGGTTCATGATTCATCCTAAAGGCAATGAAATACAATCCGTCTCAAGATCATCACTAAAACATGAAAATGAATTAAAACCTGCAATTTAACACCTAAAAGCAATAGTAGAACAGAAGACAGATTAAAGCAGCTACTCCAACCTCACATGAACATTGAGATGTCCCCGAAGCCTGCACGAATACAGGTGTCTTAATGACAAAAACCCCACAAGGAGGATAAATGACTTACTTCCAGGGAAAGGGAGTTTCACAAATGGGGCCTAAACGTATTTTGAATAAAATAACTATTGATGGGTGAGTCATGTGACCTGCACCTTGCCCTCACCTCCCCCTCCCAAAAAAGTGCTTTTCCCAGGGCAAGAGCACAGCACCCAAAAGGACTGCTGAGTTCTGGTGCGAAAAAGTGGGGTGCCCCTTTTTTCTGGGGCACTTGGGAGATATAAGCAGAGCCACCTCTCTGGAGGGGCAAAAATGGATGGAGGTAGAGTAATACTCCTTGTTCTGTTTTCACAGCTGCCTCTATAGCATATCCACACTGCAAGATTAGCTCAGTTCTTCGTCTCAGCCTTTCACTCCCCGATGGGGTTGGCAGCAGCTGAGAGAAGGAGCAGGACCATGCCTTGTTCTGCTACTGTTTGTTTGGTTGGTTTTGCAGCCTCTACCGTCTCCGACAAGCTGCTTGTTCCCTCTGGTTCCTTTCCTCAATCCAAGCGCACGAGGTGCCAAGGGTTAAAGCGCATTGGCCGTCGGCAGATGGTGGGAGCGAAGGCAAATCAATCCAGACTTGCGGGAGGAGGAAGTGGGGCCCCTCCCTTGTGGGCACTTTGGGAGGGTTTTTTTTCAGGCCTCGCCAAGTCCGCACCCTCCTTGGCAGCAGCAGCAGCCCACACCAAACTTGAGATTTGGGTTTAACTGGAATAGCACCACAGAGGTTCTGTTTGCGTCCCGCCCCCTTCTCCCTTTGAACAACAGCAGCAAAAAAAAACCCCTCTGCTCCCGAAAGAGCTTCTAAAATGGACTAGGGTGGTAGAAGCAGAGTGAAATCCTTAGCAGTCTCCCCTCGCTTTGCCTTCCTCCCAGTGACAGTAAGGAAACAGCCTGGGGACCTCACAGAGAAATGTCAAGGCAACAAACAACTATTTTACTTTTAAAAGGCAACTGAAGGCAGTCCTGTTTAGGGAAGTTTTTAATGTTTGATGCTGTATTGTTTTTAATATTCTGTTGGAAGCCGCCCAGAGTGGGTGGGGTATGAATAAATTATTATTATTATTATTATTATTATTATTATTATTTATTTTGCACGCAGAAGGTTCCAGGTTCAATCCCCAGGCAGGGCTGGGAACACCATGGCATGGAAAGTTTTCCTTCTCTCCTTCTCGTGGGCATCCAATGAAGCTGAATCTTGGAAGATTCGTGGCAGATAAAAGAAAATACTTCTTCATAGTTAAACTACAGAACTCCCTTCCACAGGAAGCAGTGATGGCCACCAACTTGGATGGCTTTAAAAGAGGATTAGACAACGTCATGGAGGGGAAGGCTATCAATAGGTGCTAAGCATGATGACTAAGCTTCAACAGTTTGAAGGCAGCAATGATTCTGAGTCCCAGTTGCTGGAAACCACAGGAGGGGAGATTGTGACATATTGCTTTTCGATGTTGTGAACTGCCCTGAGATCTGCTGATAAAATAAATAAATGCCTATAATTGTGCTCAAGTCTTGTTTAAGGGTTGGAATACTCAGGATGAAACGGTGAAATCTGCTATGATTAAATGGGCACAAGATTTTGGACATAACATAAAATGGGCACAAGATTTTGGACATAACATTATGTTTGCTGACTGGGAACAGTTGTGGACCACAGGTATGAAGTTTACGGCATGTAATGCTTTAAGAGAGAATATTATGAAAATGATATACAGGTGGTACATGACCCCAGTCAAGCTTGCAAAAATTTATCATTTGCCCGATAACAAATGTTGGAAATGTAAAGAAACTGAAGGTACATTCTTTCACCTTTGGTGGACGTGCCCAAGGATTAAGGCTTTCTGGGAAATGATATATAATGAACTGAAAAAGGTATTTAAATATACCTTCTTGAAGAAACCAGAGGCCTTTCTCCTGGGCATAGTCGGCCAATTGGTGCCAAAGAAGGATAGAACCTTTTTTATGTATGCCACAACAGCAGCAAGAATACTCATTGCAAAGTATTGGAAGACACAAGATCTACCCACTCTGGAAGAATGGCAGATGAAGCTGATGGACTATATGGAACTGGCAGAAATGACTGGCAGAATCCGAGACCAGGGAGAAGAGTCGGTGGAAGAAGACTGGAAGAAATTCAAAGACTATCTACAGAATTATTGTAAAATTAATGAATGTTAGAATGATGTTGGATAGAAATTAAGTGGTTTCCAGCTGTAATGCTTTAAGGGATTATGAAAAATGGGTTGTTAATAGGTAAAAATTTAACATTACTATTTTAAGACTAAAGATTAGGATAAATAAAGAGGGTAAGGATTTGCTGAACCAACAAATTGAACTGGAATACAAAAAAGGGAGGTATGAGGAGGTCCGGGAAACAAGCTAAAGGAAAACAAGCAATGGAAAATCTGTGTGTTTTTAACTATTTTTATTTTGTATTTTTGTTATTTTTTTCATTTTTATTGTAATACTTTAAAAAAGCCTAATAAATATCTTATTAAAAAAAAAAAAAGGGTTTCCCAGAGGCATCGGGTCGGCCACCGTGTGAACAGGATGCTGGGCTAGTGTTGGGGACTGGACTGAGGAGGAATGGTGGAGACTGCCCCCCCTCCTGCATTTCCCAGAGAAGAGGGAGACAGTATAGATTTGGTTCAGAGGCTGCAGAGGGTAGAAGCTGGGAAATATTGGGAGAGGAGCAGGAAGAAGAAGAAGAAGAAGAAGCACCTGGGGAGAGACAGCTGACAGACTCAGTGTCTTTGGAAAGCATGCCAGACTCCCCCTCCCAGCTCCTGGAGAGCATTGAGAGTAGGAGAACAGAAAGCTCAGAGGCAGAAAGCACAGATCAGCCGGCGCAGGGATGATGTATGACAGGAGAGACGGAGGGGGTGGGACTTCCCTTGGAGCAATGCCATTACTGCAGCGGAGAGGCACTTCTCAAAGCCTCTCTCTGTAAATATTGAATAAAGGGCTGGGTATCTGCTCCACCGTGGGAGGAATTGGATTCCATGAAGCCCATGAAGCTAGATGGGCCATTGGCTCTGTTGGCTCTTATGTTCAGATGTCACTGAGGGACCATGGCTCAGTTGTTGAGCATGTACCTTGGATGCCTAAGGTCCTAAGTTCACAATCCCTTGGCATCTCCAGATAGGGCTGGGAATATCCTCTTGTCTGAAATGCTGGAGAGGTTCCGCCAGTCAAAGCACATCATACTGAGCTAGATGGACTCAACATCAGAGTGAGATGGCATCTTGTGTTCCCTCTTCTCTGTGCAGGCAAAGAAGCTCAGGCATGCTTGGGAGGGGAGGGGGAAGAGCAGGAGTTCACATGGGACCAGGTGATGTGGGATGAGGCTCCTTCCAGGGTCTGCAGACACCGAAAGGCCTTTCCCCCAATTCATCTGCCTTCCCATTTGTATTTTATTTGAAGGGATGTTCCTTCTTGCAATCTGTTAGCCCTTATTCCAGCACATCCTGGTGCCATGGAACATAATGGATGTCCCTTATCTCAGACACCACAACCGCAGACTGTCCCCTGGTTGTTGTTTTTCAAATCGTATTCCTTGTCTGTGTGTGTGTGTTTTGCTTTTGTGTTTTCACGTCTCTCCCTGCCTAGAGTAAAGGGGCTTAAGCATCTGTCTCTGGCAGCCTTTTCAACTGCCACAGGAAATGCATGGAGGTCAAGGGCCAGCCAGCAGTCCCTCCTCTGGGATTTGGGGAAGGGGGGAGCCCTGCACACATAACGCAGGGCCTTGTTTAACTCCGAAGGGGGGAGAGAGCCAGGCATTTCCTGTTTATGCGACTTACAGACCCCAAGAAGGGGGGTGGGGAGGGAGTGAGCCGGGATGGGTCTGAGTGGCTGCAGCTCAACCGAAAGCAATCTCAGCGGCCTGTTGTGGGTACACATGCATGTGTTTTGGCAGGGAGGCAGGCTGCCTCGCTGTCTCCGATGAAGGACTGCAGCTGAAAAGCCTCCTTGTGACGGAGGAGTGAGGGATCTGGCATACAACTGCATCCTAGCCTCTCTTTGTCTGATGTAGTTTATTTCAAACGGTTCTCCAACTTGGCGACCTCCTGAATTTGCTGAGCTGCAATTTGGTTGCTCATTTTTCCAATCCACTTTTACTCCTTTCCGTAGCAATCTGCTGTTTGTTTGTTTTTGTTTTTTTAAATCCTCATGGAAATCTTATCATGAATTTGTCCTCATATATAGGCATCCCCCTCCCCCAGTTATGCACGTCCTACTCATGTGCAACCGCAATACACGTGGCGCTGGGAAATAAAGAAATCCTCACTCAGCCGTGAAGCTCACTGGGTTCCCATGGGTCAGTCACTGCCTCTCAGCCTAACCTACCTCACAAGGTTGTTGTGAGGATAAAAATCAGGGAGGAAGAGAACTATGTACGCCACCTTGAGGTGCTTGGAGGAAAGGTGGGAAATAAATGCAAAAAAAAAAAAAGTATTGACTTAATGTTCAGTAGAAACTACCAACATACCTCTAATTCTAGTTCTTTCCCATAACAATGAGGACTAGAAACTAAAACAAATGCCTAGATTCTCCAAATTCTATAGAAGCTACTCAGTGCCCTATAGGAGGCCACCCTTTCCTCCTCCTTGTGTGTAGCTGTGTACCTTCTTAGAACTCTGCTTTTTGCAAAAGCAACTATTGATTTTACTTATTTATTCTGGAGGTTTATATATCCTGCCCTTCAACAAATTCCCAGGGTGGCTATTGTCCCAGAGGCTGTGGCACAGATTCTAGTGCTCTGTGTGACTCATTTTTTGATTTTTCAATGTGCAGATACTACAGTTTAATTAATCTTAAAGGTCGAGACCTGGGTCAGATTCTCCAGGGATGAATGTCCTTCTTCCTGGTACAGAAAAACTGGGTGTTTGTCTCTCAAGAGCTCTGGCACAAAATATTGTCGCAACAGGGCTCCCTCGAGCAAGTTGTGTCTATAGATTTTTCTTTGTTTATCTTGGTTTGAATGTGATCTTGTCTCTGTCCTTGGCTGCTGTAGGTATCTGGGGGAGCGGGAAGAGAAAATAAGTGTTGGCTTGGGACATCAAGCCCTGGAAAGAGTGGAGAATGTAGCAGTGGAGGATTTGAAAAGACAGTCAATAAATAGCACCAACTGAACAAGGACGTCTCTGAGCTTGTCTGAATAACTGAGGCTGCTTGATTCTTCTAACTTGGGAAATGGGCAACCTGTGGCCCTACAGATGTTGAGAGACTATAACTCTCATCAGCCTAAACCAGCACGGTCAGGGATTGTGGGAGTTCCAGTTAGGCTACATCTGGAGGGCCACAAATAGCCCATCCCTCTTAGAGCTTCTGAGCTTATAGCAGCTAAAATAAATCAAAATCATCACTTGGCAACACATAAATAGCTACTGAAAGTGCAAGGAAAGCGATTTCCACTTTTGACCCTGGTGTGCCTTGGGATTTTCTACTAATAGGAGGTAGACCCTCGAAAAACTAACACAAATGGTTTTGATGGACATTTTTCTACCCCAAACTAAATGCCAGTGTATCTCGACGCCCAACAAAACAATGCGTATTTTGTCAGGAGAAGGGCACCTAAGTGTTTGTCTGAAAAAGCTGTGTGACATTTTCATCCTAAATACGTTAATATCGGCTCACTTTTTTTAAAAAAAATCTGTGGCAAAAATCAATAGGTTTCTCAGGGTATTTTTTTCCTCCCAGGCTCAAAAGCAAATTCCATTTCAAAGCATTTAAACCTGCAACACTGGATCAGGTTTGTTTGTTTTTAAATCGTTTACCCCAACAGGTTACAATGGCTGGGACAAAATAGCACCCAATGTGTAAAATTCAGCTGGTTTTCTTGGTTGGTTGGCTGGTTGTTGTTGCTGTTCTAGGCTTTTTTTTTAGAGAGAGAGAGAGAGAGAGAGAAAGAAAAGAGGAAATGGTAAACAGATCAAATTTGAGAGCATTGGCCTGGCTAGCACATAACACTGAACCATGGTTTGTTTGATTGTCCAAACACTGCACAGTGGCTAAACTATGGTTTGTTTAACCACGGTTTGAAGCCACGGCTTGTTGCTGGCTTACCAACCTTGGTTTCTTTTAATTACCGTTTGGCATTGCACGTGGACCCAGCATCCTTCTTTAACCATGCTTGGTTTGCCCATTCCACCATAGGTGCTCTTCAGTCTGCAAAGATATGAAGAAAGAGCAGCTGGTGAATGAAACCAGTTTTGAAGAAACTGCCCATGGTTTGTTTGATCATCTGTGGGCTGACTTGTGTCTTAATGTTATGCGCAAACCAGACTGCTGTTTATTACTGTGCAGGTGACAACGCCCTGGAAGCCCTACTGCATGGTAGGTCTACTTCTGTGTAAATTCTGCAATGACGTGCATGGGATGAGTAAAGGCACCCCAAGGCTTAGCTTATTTGCATGACTGATTGTATCTGTTGGCCTTTCGAAGTACCCAAAAGTAGCGTACAGAGTAAAATACAATAGTTAAAATTTAGCAGTGCAATAAAATTCAACAGTCAGTGAACTCCTCACCAAAATGCTCCCCAGCCTGAAA
The DNA here is from genome assembly GCF_964106645.2 of Podarcis pityusensis. Lineage (NCBI taxonomy): Eukaryota > Metazoa > Chordata > Lepidosauria > Squamata > Lacertidae > Podarcis > Podarcis pityusensis. The sequence continues at coordinate 29,815,883 of NC_138035.1, read as the reverse complement.
TCACAGCATAACTAAAAACAGCAGTTCCTTTTTATCTCCATATGTAGGAACACACAAAGCTCCCACAGAAACCTCCATACAGTGGTACCCCGCAAGACGAACGCCTCGCGAGACGAAAAACTCGCAAAACGAAAGGTTTTTTCGTTTTCGAGTTGCCTCGCAAGACGAATTTCCCTATGGGCTTGCTTCGCAAAACGAAGCTTGCCCCGGGGACAGCGGGTCTTCTCTTTTGAAGCAAGGGGCGGCGGGGAGAAGCGATCTTCTCCCCGCAGCCCCAGGTCCGGGGACAGCGGGAAGCGCTTCCCGCTGTCCCCGGACCTCTTTTGAAGCAAGGGGCGGTGGGGAGATCGCGATCTCCCCGCAGCCCCTTGCTTCAAAAGAGGTCCAGGGGCAGCGGGAAGCGCAGCGCTTCTTCCCCGCTGCCCCCGGACCTCTTTTGAAGCAAGGGGCTGCGGGGAGATCGCTTCTCCCGGTGCTCCGAAGCGGGGCGGGGGGGCGGGAACACCTGCCCCAGCCGCCCCACTTCGGAACGCTGTTCCGAAGCGGGGCGGGGGGGGCGGGAACACCTGCCCCAGCCGCCCCACTTCAGAACGCTGTTCCGAAGCGGGGCGGGGGGCGGGAACACCTGCCCCAGCCGCCCCACTTCGGAACGCTGTTCCGAAGCGGGGCGGGGGGCGGGAACACCTGCCCCAGCCGCCCCACTTCGGAACGCTGCTCCGAAGCGGGGCGGGGGGCGGGAACACCTTCTGAAGGCGGGCGGGGGCGAAAGTCTTTGTCCCCCCTGCCCGCCTTCCCAGGGGCTTTTAAATCGCCCCGGACAGCGGAGAAGTCCTCCGCTGTCCAGGGGCGATTTTAAAATGCCGCCCGCCAGCATTTTAAGATCGCCCGGACAGCAGAGAAGTCCTCCGCTGTCCCGGGGTTTTTTAAAATGCTGGGGGTGGGAAGAAAAGCCCTTGTCCCCCCCCCCCCAGCCTTCAGAAGAGGTCCGGGGACAGACTGTCCCCGGACCTGGTCTGAAGGCAGTTTCCCTAGGAACGCATTAATTGATTTTCAATGCATTCCTATGGGAAACCGTGCATCGCAAGACGAAAAACTCGCAAGACGAAGAGACTTGCGGAACGAATTAATTTCGTCTTGCGAGGCACCACTGTACATGAAAACAGAGAGACGGCCTTCTGATAATTAGCCATTTTCTCCTGCTGGTGAAAGTTGTTAAGGGAGAAAGGTGGTTTTGAGTTCCATTGTGTGTGCCGCAAAGAGCAAGAAAAATTGTCAGTGGGAGTCACTCAGGATGCTTACATGAGCCAGCTGTTTAACATTCATGCAGCAGAGAGAGACTCCGCTTGGAATAGCTTTGATTATGTGTACAAAAGAGTAATTAGAGCGCACGAAGTGTCGAATGGTTGCTCTAAAAAGGTCCTTCTGAAATGACAGCTGCCATCATAGTATCATAGAATTGTAGAGTTGGAAAATACGCCACGGGTCATCCAGTCCAACCCCCTGCAGTGAAGGAATCGTAGCTGAAGAATCCCTGACAGGTGGCCATCCAAGCTCTGTTTAAAAACCTCAAGTCAAGGAGAGTCCACCACATTCCTAGGTAGGCCATTCCACCATCAAACAGCTTACTGCCAGAAAGTTCTTGCATGGTGAGGCCCCAAGCCCCACCCCATTTCTTAGATAATGAAACACATGCACACCAATATTTTGGGTTAATGGGATAAATAAGGCCACAACTTTATTGGTTACAGATGTGAGTGGTATTGGCTTAGGCCAGGCATAGGCAAACTCGGCCCTCCAGATGTTTTTGGGACTACAACTCCCATCATCCCTAGCTAACAGGACCAGTGGTCAGGGATGATGGGAGTTGTAGTCCCAAAACATCTGGAGGGCCGACTTTGCCTGTGCCTGGCTTAGGCATTGGAACTGAACAGACTATATCTGACTCCTGCCCGTCATCCAGGTAGTCTCATAAGGGTCAACCACCAGTAGGGGGAGCCCTGTTGATGTACATCAATTGCAAGCTCCTCCAGGGTCACCAATGGGGTCATGGCATGGCCCTAGCCCATACCCAAGCTTCAGACAGGATCCACACCCTTGGATCCCTTTAATGGAATACCCTTAAAGAGGAGGGGCAGGTGAAGGCCACAACCTCCCCTCCCAGAAACCAGGTTTACCAATTCCTAGGTAGGCCATTTCACCATCAAACAGCTTACTGCCAGAAAGTTCTTCTCCTAATGTTGACTCAGAATCCCCTTTCTTGTCATTTGAATCCACTGGTTCGGGCCCCACCCCCTGGAGCAGCAGAAAACAAGCTTGCTCCGTTTTCCATGTGACAGCCCTTCAGATATTTTAAGATGGGCATTGTGTCACCTCTCAGTCTTCTTTTCTCCAGGATAAGCATGCAGGAACACATAACGAAAGGTAGCATTTTTTTGTGGTGTGCAAGTGCTTCAGCATCGCTTGAGGTTCCAGCCCAGTTCAGGGTTCACTTTAATTGAAACAACCTGATCATCTGTTCCATTCGCCCCTATTGTTCCATGCCACCCTAATCTCCAAGTGGTGAGAGACTCCCGGGATTCCAGCACTTACAGAGTTCAGTTTCCTTGGAATGAAAGTCAGCGGAGATTGTGGTGTCTTTAGGATACATGGTTTGATTTATACATACAGTCGTACCTTGGATCCCAAATGCCTTGCGAGTCAAACGTTTTGGCTCCCAAAAGCCGCAAACACGGAAGTGAGTGTTCCTGTTTTCGAACGTTCTTTGGAACCCAAATGTCTGGTGCAGGTTCCACGGCTTCCAATTGGCTGCAGGAGCTTCCTGCAGCCAATTGGAAGCAACACCTTGGTTTCTGAACGTTTTGGAAGTCGAATGGACTTCCGGAACGGATTCCGTTCGACTTCTGAGGTATGACTGTATATACAACCTGAGCATAGGATGGAGAGGCTCGTGGCATTAACACTCCAACTCAGGCTTCCTCAGACTCAGCCCTCCAGATGTTTTGAGACTACATCATCCCTGACCACTGGTCCTGCTAGCTAGGGATCATGGGAGTTGTAGACCAAAAACATCTGGAAGGCCAAGTTTGAGGAAGCCTGCCCCAACTGATCTTGCTTTTCTGCTAGGTTTCTAGGGATGCCACAAACTCAGCTTTCACAGAGCAAGAGAAGATGTGTTCCACAGCAAGTATTCAGTATACAGCCAGCTTCCAAGCTGTGTGCTAACTTTGCAAAGTAATTCAATAACAGAAGGATCGGGTAGCAGATGTGATGGGCAAGTTCTCTGCCTGAGACCCTGGAGAGGGACCGCCACTCGGGGTAGACAGTACTGAAGTAGATACTGAGCAAATAATCTGACTTCATATCCAGGGACGGGCCATAGCTCAGTGGTAGAGAATCTGCCTTCCATGTGGAAGGTCCCTGGTTCAATCTGGCACAGTGGGTTAGTGCGTCTGGCTGCTAACCAGAAGGTTGGTGGTTTGAGCCCATTCAGGGACAGCTGTGGGCAGGATTCCTGCATTGCATAGGCTTGGACTAGATGAGCCTCAGGATCCCTTCCAACTCTACAGTTCTATGACTCTATGAATTCGAACTCAGTTCCAAGTAAGGCCAGGAATGTCCCCTGTCTGAAACCCTGGAGGGCCATTGCCAGTCAGCCTAGATGGACATTACTGAGCTTTCTGGACCAGGGACCTGACTTGGTCAAACACAGTAGCTGTTTGATCTGCCTCCAGCATCCTCTAGCTCCACTGCTGTTTCCATGTGCTGCTATGTGGTACATTTCCTCGTAAGAACGTCCTTTATGGATATTTTGAAAAGGCCAGCACTCTGCATCCTTTCCAGTCTCCTCAAAAGCCCCTCTCCAGACAGACAGCAAGTGTGGCTGGATGCGTTTTGAGTTGCAGCTGTTCCACAATAAGCGCAGCCAGATCCAACGTGGAACAAAATAGTCTTAAATGCAAATGGTTATGATCAATTTCCAGATGGCAGCCGCGGTAGCCTATTACAGCAAAAGCAGCCAAGGGTCTTGAGGCACCTTAAAGACTAACAAATTTATGATGGCATAAGCATTTACGGACTTACAGTCTTCGACATCAGATGGCCAGTTTACTACTAACACATTCTGCTCCTGAAGCTCGCTTGGGATAGGCTGTTTCAGAGTAAATGAAAAATAAGAGGAGGAGTGGGAGAAAAGTCATTACCAACAGAAACAGATTTGTGCGCTCTCTCTCTCTCTCTCTCTCTCTGTGTGTGTGTGTGAGAGAGAGAGAGAGAGAGAGAGTGAGAGAGAGAGAGAGAGAGAGAGACAGACAGACCAGCAGACAAGCAGGCAGACAGACAGGCAGACAGACAGAGACATGGCTTGGGCCCTGATTTTTGGTTTGAGGGTATGTTATGTACTGAGTTGAATAGGATCCAAAATGCAGCAGTCTGATTGGTCCTAGAACAATAGGATCCAAAATGCAGCAGTCTGATTGGTCCTAGAACAATAGGATTCGGAATGCAGCAATCGGATTGGTCCTAGAACAATGCAGCAGTATGATTGGTCTGCAGGAGCCACCCAATCCGGCTCCAGATGGAAGTGAATCCACAACCTGATTGGCCTACAGGAGAATTCTAGAATTAGCCAATCACGTGCAGCCCATTGTGTAAATAATGTATATAAAGCAGATACTTTGAGGGGACTTTCATTCCTCCTCACCACTGTGAGCTGAAGAAAGAGCATGAAATCCACTCTCGACTCTGAGTATATTTCAGGGTAGTATTACAAAAGTATCTCTGTTTTCACCTCTGCAGTGCCACGAGGAAGGGCCACAGCTCAGGCAAAGCATCTGCTTTGCTTGCAAAAGGTCCCAGGTTTGGTCGCTGGCATCTCCACGTGGAGTCAGGAATGTCTCCTGCCTGAAGCCCTGGAGAGCTGCTGGCACTCAGTGTAGACATTGTTGAGCTGGGTGGGCCAGTGGCCTGGTTCTGTATAAGACAGTGTCACGGACTGGGTGGATGAAGAGGAGTGGTGGGAACCCCCAAGGAAAGAAGGCTCAGAGCTAGGGGATCTGTGGTGGGATGACGATGGTGATGGGACAGTCTGGGAGGAGGAGGAAGAAGCTGAAGGGGCAACAGGGTTTAGTGAGCAGCAAGAGGCTGGGGCAGAGAGCAGTCCAGACTCAGAGGCAGGAGAGGAGTGGGGCCAGGAGACAGAGAGGAGGCTGGCTGCTGAAGAGTCCAGGGCAGGCATAGGCAAATGGCCCTCCAGATGTTTTGGGACTACAACTCCGATCACCCCTAGTTAACAGGACCAGTGGTCAGGGACGAGAGGAGTTGTAGTCCCAAAACATCTGGAGGGCCAAGTTTGCCTATGCCTGGTCCAGGGAGTCTCCCCCTCCTGCTGCAACCAGCTCCCCTCCTCCCTGGTTTCCCAGAATATGTGGAGGAATGAAGAGGGTGGAGCAACGAGAGGCAAGACAAAGGAGCCTGAGATTGCTTGGGAAGGAACCAGAGGAGTCTTAGGGAGAGGTGGGAAGGCAGGGACCTTCAGCCCTCACAACTGCCTCATTGGGGCAAGACTTACTGGGAAGAGTTGCTGTGGCCTCCACTTTATTCTTTGAATACAGAGTTAACTTCACTGACACTGGTGGTTTTATTGCTGTCCTCTGCCTGACAGATGGCTTCCTCTGTTGGAGGTTATGCTAGATATCGGGCCTTACCACATGGTATCCACTCCTGTGTCACACACACTTAGGTTGTATCCCCCTTTCTGTTCTTACTGGGAAACTTGTACCTCCCTTGCTTGTTCCACAGATATTGCCTGCCCGACAGTGTTTCTCAAATTTGGGTCTCCAGAAGTTGTTGGACTACAACTCCCATCATCCCTCGCTAGCAGGACCAGCAGTCACGGATGACGGCAGTTGTAGTCCAACACATCTGGAGACCCATGTTTGAGAAACACTTGTGGAAGCTTTCCAATTGTCAACAGTGACAGATAGATGGGCAGTGACTACTTGCAGATTTTAGGGTATCGAATCTTGCTCTCTCAAATATGAATTGTGCCCCAAACAGAGCTACAGGGTGGTGGGGTGGTGGTGTTGATTGAGGGAGGGGGGGCCAACTAAGCCAGGTGGGTGTGAGAGCAGCTTATCTTGCTCTTTTGCATTTAACAGCAGCCTAAAGTGCAGAAATCAGCAGGGGAAGCTGTTAGCAGCATGGAGCCAACCACAATCTATTGACTGTGCATTAAGCTGTCAAAGGCACAGCTAGAGTGGCCAATATATACGGGGGGTGTGTGTGTGTGTGTGTATCTATATCTATATCTATATCTATATCTATATCTATATCTATATCTATATATATCTGGAGACTTAAAAAGAAGAATGGAGTGTGTGTGTGCATGCGCATGAGCACCCACGTACACCTTCATGTGTGCACTGTGTGTGAATAGAGTTTTAAGAATGAAAGACCTAGAACCACAGAAGGATAAAGCTGAAGTGCAATGGAATAGGTCTGCAGCGTCTTCCGGGGTTGGAGATAGGTTGCTGCTCCTATAAATGGCAAACCACTCTGATGTGGGAGGGGCTGTGAACAGAGCCAATGAAGAACGTAAGAAGGGCTGGATCAGGACAGTGGCCCATCTAGTCCCTGTGGCGTTTGCCCTCCTAGGTGACATCATGCTGGGTCATAAGGAAAGGGTTAAATGGGTGTGAAGTGATTGGCCAGTGGGAACCCAAGGGGAGGAGTTAGAGTTAGAGTTGGAGTTGTTTGGAGGTCAGTTGGGAGTTGGAGAAGGAAGAGGGAGGATAAGTCTGTGGGTTGGTCGAGTTGTGTTGTGAGAGAGTGAGATAAACTGATAGGAGGAGTCAGATAGACAGTTGGGATAATCAGTTAGCAGTTATTAGGAAAGGTATAGGCCGGTATAGAAACTAAGATTAAGAAACTGACAAGAAAAATTATCTGAAACCATAAACTTGTTAAGGCTTATAAAATAAACTTGCTTATTTGATTTAATGTTGACAACTGTCTGGACTCTGTGTGTACCCGAGAGAAACGGGTTGGTGGCAGCGGGAAAGCAATCACAGTGGTGGCACAGGGATCAATAGACCGTCAAACATCCGGGGACCCTGTGTGATTGCCACAGTCCCATATCCTGTTTTCACAGTGGGAAACCAGCGAGCAGAACACAGAACACAAGGGCACTCTCCCTTTCTGTGGCTTCCAGCAACTGGCATTCAGAAACATTGCTGCCTCCAGCTGGGGAGAGCCGCAACATACATTTAAAACACACCCAACACACTCTAAAAGCACACGTCTCCCCACAAAGAATCTTGGGAAACTGTAGCTTGCCCCTCACAGAGCTACGGTTCCCAGCACCCTTAACAAACTACAAAATGTGGAGCCCATCTCAGGGTTGTCCCACGGTGATGGCCCTGACTGAGGCACCATGCGGCTCCTCCCAGCACAACAAATTGGGGGCTGGGGAAGGAAGGGGCCTTCTCACACCAGGCAGGTGCAGACTGAGCCTAGGAGACCCCAGAGAGCACCCCCTGCCATTCCCTCCCTCGGGGTTGGAAGAGACCAGCAGAGCCTCCGACATGCCAAGGGACAACGCCGGCCTCCAAGGATTGTGCCACAGCAGCAGTGGGAGATGGCTTCCTTGGAGGTCTGATCTGCTGCCCCTATGGATCCTGCCGCCTTGCCTCACCTTGCCTCATGGGTGGGCTGGCCCTGGAGCAGGCAAATCACGGCAAACACTCAGGAAACAAGTTGTCTGGAGAAGCCCTTGTTGTTTAACACAGACTAACAGTTACCCCTTTGAACAGCAGAGGGCAATGTTGGCTCAGAGTAGGTGCACTGCCATTGTGTCAAATATGAGTTCACATTCCCTGCTTTTTCGGGGGCCTTGGAATTTGATGAAAATTCACACTCTTCCCTTAAAAGGGAAAAATGTGACAATTTTGGCCAGTCCTGGATATTCTTGCCCCCGCAACTTTGTGAAATATATTTTCTCCTCCCCTCAATTCATGGGAAGCCAATTCATATACTACCCAAGAAGAGAGTGAGAGAGAGACACCTTGTGGCTGTTTATGGCAGTGCAAGTGCTTTTTTGGGGGGGGGGAAGGAGACGGGAGTAAATGTGAGCTGTCAATTTGTAATCCCAAAAGAGTGTCAAATATATTGTAGTCAATATTTGTCAAACAGCCTTTTCTTCATCAAAGTTTGCTTATCTGTGCTGGGAGTATAATATATAAATGATAAATTATCTCTCTTTGCAAAAGAAGCCTGATTAGTCCTGATTTATATATTTGCATATGGTGTTAATTAATCTCCCAGCTGAGAATACATAAATACATAAAAAATACATAAAATACATAAAAAATAAAAAGTGTGTGAAATAGACATAGGTCTGTATGAACCTACTGCTGAATCTTTGCCTATTACTGTTATGGTTGGATCCTGCCATGGTTATGGTGGTTTATTGATCGTCCGTATTCTATCCATTGTTCCCCCACCCCAATAGATTTACCAGTACAGCTGAGAAGGTTTTGTAATAATGTGAAGTAAAACAATCTGATCTAGGAGCTTTATTTCCTCTTCTCCCTACCCGTCCGCCCACCACAAATGCTTAAATAGCCTCTAATATTTCATTTTCTGATTTTCTTCAGTAAGACTCCAGGGAAACTCCTGCAAGAAGCAGCGAAAACACCCCCCCCCCCCAACTTTACTCGGAACTAATAAAAGGAAAAGAGAACTTACAAATAAAAAGGGGGAAATAAACTTACAACCAGCATGCACAAAACTCTGGCGAAGGAATAGGTCCTTCTCTGGCACCAAAATGATAGAAGGCAGGGACACTGTTATTCCACAAATGGGGTGCCATAATTGAGAGACACACCTCTCCAGCCAGAAGGCAGGGGATGATGGAGAAAGGACCTCCCCCAACCCCAGCAACCAGGATTGGGCCGCCTTAAGTGGTAGGTGGTCTTTCATGTAACAGAGGAACCTAATATGAGCTCTGCAGGATGGGAGCAAAGGTCTTGCTTCTTAGTGTGGCCCAGCAGAGGCTCCTGATAAGTCCTCAAGCAGGACTTGAAGGCAACAAGTGTTCAGAGGCGTCCTGCCTCCCCCCCCCCAGAGGTGATGAATGGATACAGACCCTCCAGTTGCCCCTATTTCCCAGAGAAAGTCCTGGATTTACAGAAGCTATCCTGGTTTCGGATTTGATCCCAGAAGGTCTTGCTTATCCTAAGATTGTCCCTATTTTCATCAGAGAAATGTTGGTGGGGTGGAGGAATAGGACGTCTCCAGGTCTTTATTTCACCTGGAACTCAGTTCTGGTGCCTCTCTGGAGGGCACCATTGCCATTCTAAGAGAATGAGGTTCGTTGTGAGTTCTAGCACCTCTTTCCCTAGAAAAATAACACTGGACATCCCTATTTCCATCAGCAAAATGTTGGCGGTTATGTGGGTATCGTGATTATCGTTTTTTAGCATAGACACAGGTGGTGCATGCAGGAGAGAAATTAGTTTTCCTTTCCAAAATGTTCCTTTTAAGCCTTCAGCAAATAATTTAGTAATTAATACACTGGCTTTTAACTATGCCCCACAGGAACCCCTGACATTCCTGGCCAAATTTTGTTTGCTTTGAAACGGGAGGATAAATAGTGGCAGTTTGCAGCTAGGTCCTTATCTGAGGCACTTTTTGCTTAGGCCAGCTGTGGAGAGCCTTTGGCCCGCCAGATGAAACTGAATGACAACTCCCATCCATCTTAGTAAGCAGGGCCAACAGCCACGGGCGATGGGAATTATAGTTCAACAACATCTGGAAGGATAAAGGTTCTCCACACCTGGCCTAGAGCCAGTCCTCTGAGTTGCTTTTGTCTCTGAGGCCTGTGCAGTGTGGACATGGGCCCCGCTTGTCAAAAGATGGAACGAGTGGGGGGTCTTGTCATCTGGGCAGCCCCAGACCTTCATACCCACTGCCCAGGCTTGTGCCCCAGCAAGGTCACTTCAGAGCTGCTAACACAGTAGTTTGACTTAACCCTGGAAGCACACTCCATTGTCTCTCGAGACAGACAGAGGCCAACAACAATGATTGAATCCCACCCCAAAATAGTGACAGTCTGGAAGCACCCTTCGTAGCCAGCCTAGGCCTGCACAGTTTCTGCCTTGGGGCTGGCAATCCTCCCGGCATGGACTTCCACATCCCATGTTTTCCCTCCTTACCTGTGACTGTGGCAATAACCTGATTTTTTTATTTTTTTACAAACACTCTGTAAGGTTTCAGTGTACTCTTCTTTGAAAAGAACTGACCTTGGGAAGGCAGCTCTGAACTTCCCGCTGCTCCAGAAAGAGAGGGAAGAAAACAATATCTTTCTGAATTTACACATCCAGCTGGGGGACGTTAAATATTTATTTTGGGCCTCGGAGGATGCCAACATGCATCCGAAATGCGGCAGTCATTAGTGGGCGACTGTGCGGTGTGGGAGAATCGCAAATAGAACCAAAATCTCTCAATGAATTCATACAAACTGCTAGTTGGGGAGCTGTCAATGGAAGTGCAGAGTCAGCAGCAAACCTCCTACGGAGCAAAGTGGAGCAGGATTAGCCCCAGAGCCCAACAGATCATCTCGCTCTTCTTGCTTCATTTACATTGCAGTTGCTGAACTGTGTGCATTTCAGAGGGCTCCCTCCCTCCAGGGGTAGATGGGGGCTGGTCAACCTGGGAAGGTAATCCATCTAGAAGAAGGAAAACTCTGGTCCAAAACCTCCACTAACTGGCGGCATGTCTTTGGGAGAAGAAAAGGCTAAGGAGTAAACCCTGCACAAATTTGGAGCTGTCGTTCAGGAATGCAACTGCGCCATTCCAGGCAGAGGGCCTTCTGGGCAGTGGTGCCTGCCCTGTGGAACGCCCTCCCATCAGATGTCAAGGAAATAAACAACTACAGTGGTACCTCTGTACATACGCTTCAGGTTACATACGCTTCAGGTTACAGTCTCCGCTAACCCAGAAATAGTACTGTGGGTTAAGAACTTTGCTTCAGGATGAGAACAGAAATTGTGCGGCGGTGGCGGCGCAGTGGCAGTGGGAGGCCCCATTAGCTAAAGTGGTGCTTCAGGTTAAGAACAGTTTCAGGTTAAGAATGGACCTCCGGAACGAATTAAGTACTTAACCCGAGGTACCACTGTACCTGACTTTTAGAAAACATCTGAAGGCAGCCCTGCTTAGGGAGGTTTTTAAGGACTGATGTGTTTTTAATATTCTATTTGGAGCCACCCAGAGTAGCTGGGGAAACCCAGCCAGATGGGCAGTGTATGTATAAACAAACAAACAAACAGACAACAAACAAACAATTATTCCATTGCCCCACCCTCCAGATTTCCCCCTACCCACCCCATAGTTGGTCAGCACTCCATGGTCACTGTGCATGCTCAGTCCCCTAATGGCTATTTTTTTAGCATATCTACCCTTCCTTGAGGGGTTTTTTTTTTGTTTTGTTTACTTTTACAAACCTCTGTTTCTCTCCCCCCCCCCCCCACAGCTGACTCTGCAGATGCCTCTCTTGTGAATGGAGGCTGCCATTTTGGTTAATTAAGCCATGCCCCCCCATCTGCACATTGAACATAGAAGGTGTTACGGAAATTACGGGGGGAGGGGACATCTTTAAAGTTAAATGTTACAAATATTATGCCTGAATGTATCCTCTCAACTTGACAGCTCAGGGAAGTTACCTAGCTTTAAAAATAATATAAAATCATCTCCTTTGCCAGTTTCCTCCATTCCAAAGCTATTTTCCCCTTGAAAAAGGACTCCAGGAAGTTCCCAGAGGTGACAGTTGGTGGGCTCATTGTTAGTCAAGGGAAGCCAAATCTCATCACCTGACTTGCCTCAGGCTCCAGACATGCAAAGGAAGTTCTATAGTACTTTTGGGTGGTGGGTACTTAAGATATATTTGTCTATGCTAATCTTATACCTGAGTCTTGCCCTGCCATGTCTGCTTATGCTAATCTTGTACCATGGACTTGTCTGGACATGTTTGCCAAGGTTAACCCCTCCCCTTTTGTGACATGTCAATGATGTAGCAATGATGCTGTACAAACTGTATTCTGGGATATGGTGGGAAAGTTTTAAAAGTCTTTGTCACCCCATCCTCGGGGTTCAAATTTCCTCTTTGAACCTATTGAACAATAAACTTTGGTCTACAGCTATTTGCTCTGGTTGGTGGCTGGAATCCTTTTTTTATTCCGCAGGGACCCATGGGCTCTGCCTGACAAGCTGGGTGACTGAGCAGCCTCACACCTAGATTTTTCTGTAACTGTTATGTACTGAGTTGAATAGGATCCAAAAGGCAGCAGTCTGATTGGTCCTAGAACAATGCATCAGTATGATTGGTCTGCAGGAGCCACCCAATCCAGCTCCAGGTGGAAGTGAATCCGCAACCTGATTGACCCACGGGAGAATTCCGGAATTAGCCAATCATGTGTGGCCCATTGTGTAAATAATGTATATAAAGCAGATATTTGGGGGGAACTTTCATTCATCAGTACTATGAGCTGAATAAAGAGCATGAAATCCACACTCGACTTCGAGTATATTTCAGTAACACTGGAGTACTAGATCTCACACTGATAAAAGAAAGCCACGCTCCATCCCGCAGCCTTAATACTCCCATTGTGGCCCTTTCAATATTTTATCCGTCCTGTAACTTTGGCTTGTTCCCTTTAAGCAATGGACACCTCCAGTTTTGGCCTTCTGTTCGCCAGCTACCTTTGAGTGCAATGTGGGTGTGGGCGTTGTTGCAATCAACAGCCAACGTGTAATTCCAATTTGTGCTTCGAGTCTACAGGGAGGATTCCAGCTCCTTGCTGTTTCAAGGCCAGACAGTGAAGAATCAAGCTCTTATGTATTTGCTAATAGAAATGGCAAAGCTTTTCGATTAAGCTGATGCACAGTCTCTGAACTGTTGCTTAGGGGAGCCGGAGAGCAGAGAGAGAGGGTGTTTAAACTGGATTAAATTGTTAATTTCTTTGATCACTTGTTTTGTTTGCCTTCATCTGGCACGCAGGGCTACGTGTTGTTCTTTGTTCTGCCAGTGAACAAAACAAAAGAAAAACTCGGAGCAACTTCTCAGGCTCTTAATTTCAAGTTGGCATTATAGATCCCCGGTGCAATAAATGCAGTATTATAAAAATTTGGGCAGCGGTGTGGGAAGGATCATGATTCAGGGGTAGTGCACGGGATTCTCATGCAGAAGCACCCAGGTTCAGTCTCAAAGAAATGATCAAGTAGCAGAGAATCGTGGGGAGGGGCACAGCCTGAGATCCTGAAAATTTCCAGCCCATAGGAGCAGCAAATAGGGAGCTAGATGGATGAATAGTCTGACCTGACAAAAGTTGTATTCAGGATTATCTTGTATGATAGTAGAGAGTTTGGATTTGATATCCCGCTTTATCACTACCCGAAGGAGTCTCAAAGCGGCTAACAATCTCCTTTTCCCTTCTTCCCCCACAACAAACACTCTGTGAGGTGAGTGGGGCTGAGAGACTTCAGAGAAGTGTGACTAGCCCAAGGTCACCCAGCAGCTGCATGTGGAGGAGCAGAGAATCGAACCCAGTTCACCAGATTACGAGACTACTGCTTTTAACCACTACACCACAAGAGAGGATGAGACATACATAGAATCCTAGATTTGTGGGGCTGGAAGGGACCCCAAGGGCCATATCTAGTCCTACCCCCTGCAATGTAGGAATCTCAGCTCAAGCATTCATGGCAGATGGCCATCCAACCTCTGCTTAGAAACTTCCAAGGAAGGAGAATCCAGAACCTCCTGCAGGAGACCGTTCCGCTGTCCAGCTCTTACTGTCAGGAAGAGGGAGCTATGGGGCAGAAGAGGGGCAATTAAAAGCCTTAAAGGTAAAGGTACCCCTGCCCGTACAGGCCAGTCTTGACAGACTCTAGGGTTGTGCGCTCATCTCACTCTAGAGGCCGGGAGCCAGCGCTGTCCGCAGACACTTCCGGGTCACGTGGCCAGCGTGACAAGCTGCATCTGGCGAGCCAGCACAGCACACGGAACGCCGTTTACCTTCCCGCTAGTAAGCGGTCCCTATTTATCTACTTGCACCCGAGGGTGCTTTCGAACTGCTAGGTTGGCATGCGCTGGGACCGAGCGACGGGAGTGCACCCCACCGCGGGGATTCGAACCGCCAACCTTTCGATCGGCAAGTCCTAGGCGCTGAGGCTTTAACCCACAGCGCCACCCACGTCCCACATTAAAAGCCTTAAACACCTGCTATTCCAGGAGCAATGAGCCCACCACATGACGTTGGGCTACGATGACCACCATCCCTGACCATTAGCCAGGCTGACTGCCGCTGGTGAAAGCAGGAACATAGGAATGTTCCTTACAATGAATTGGATGTTTGGTCGATCCCGCTCAGTATTGTCTGACTGGCAGCGGCTCTCCAGGGTTTCAGACAGAGGAGATTCTCAGCTCTATCTGGAGATGTCGGCGATTGAACCTGAGACCCTCTCCATCCAAGTCTGATGTTCTATTATTGAGCTATAGCCCAGACTCCACAACACTGGCAAAGTAAAAATGCTTTATATGCGTTGTTTATGCCTTCTAACACTGTCACACCAGATGGCGCTGTGGAGTTCCATGTTTGCTTACCTGATTTCTCATACAGTTTGCAACATGTTTCACTGAAACGCTTCTTTGATGTGTCTGGATCCTTCTCCTATGACATCTGCGGGGCCACAGGTTCCCCTGTAGCATCCTAATCAGCTTCAATAATACACACGCTTCTGAATGCTTTGGGACCAGGGACTAAAGCATATGTAGGCAACCTAAAGCCTAGGGGCCGGATCCAGCCCAATTGCCTTCTAAATCCGGCCCTTGGACGGTCCGGGAATCAGCTTGTTTTTACATGAGTAGAATGTGTCCTTTTATTTAAAGTGCATCTCTGGGTTATTTGTGGGGCATAGGAATCCATTCATTATTATTTTTCAAAATATAGTCCGGTCCCCCACAGGGTCTGAGGGACAGTGGACTGGCCCCCTGTGAAAACGTTTGCTGACCCCTGGACTAAAGTATGGTTTGAAAGTGTGTGTAGGTGTGTGTGTGTTTGTGTGAGAGAGAAGGAGAGAGAGAGAGAAAATCGGCTATTTTATTTTATTTTTTGCAAACACAACAGTATTTTAATAAGAAGTCAGTATTTTAATAAGAAGACAATTCGGAAGCAGAGCCAGGGGTATACCTATCTGAAGATGGAGATTTATGGTTTAATTCTGATTCAGGCTTATTCATCACTGGCTGAAGGATGGGCCGAGCTTTGCACTGAGAAATGATTCAGTTATGAAAAATGGATTCCATTTAAAAGACCGTATCTAAGATTTGCTTTTGCTGCAGGCGCTCAAGCCTTGCTTTCCTTTGCCCCCGGCACATGGCCTGTGGTTCTAATGAACACAGGAGGAAACTGGCCATAATCTAGTAAGGGGCTCATACCAATCCTTTTCTCCCTGGGGACTGGCGAATCGTAGGCCTATAAAAGACATGGAGGTCATCTAATTCAGCTGCCTGCATGCAGACCAGTGTGATGTATTCAGGGGGAAGTACAGTTAGATATGAAGCTGCACATCTAGTTTGGAATCCTGTTGTTACTTAAGGGCAAGTAAAGCCATTAAGTTGAACTGTGTTTCCTAAACTTTTTTGTAGCTGGAGTACTTCTGGTTTAAGAGGGATATGCTACTCTTACAGCCAATTTTGTGTGTGTGAACATTTTGCATTCCCCCCCCCCCCCCGAGAACTCAGGCATATTTTGCTTAGAGCAGAAAATGGTATCTCTCCCCCACTCCTACCAGGTATAGATTTGGGAAGTGCTTTTGTCCTCAAAAAATGTTTAGGGGTACTCTCATTTTGACTCAAGAAAATCACCATTTTATAGTTCTAATTGGGAAAAATAAATACAGTAAATGGACAAAAGTACAAAGATTCACAAAATGTTTAGGGCTATGCGTCCCCCCAGAAAAAAGCGCTCGACTTGGGTGTGTGGAGAGTGTTATATGACATTAACTGTGCTTAGCTTTTTTTTAAAGTTACTGTTTTGTTAATGTTGCTAATAATGTTTTATAGATTATAAATGCCGTATTGATTTTTTAATCATATAATATGATTTTTGCTGTAATAGTGACGTTCAGCTTATTTTTTAGTTGCTGTTTTGTTAGTAGTGTTTTATTGATGATTTGTTAATTATTTTATATGATTCATGTGATATTCTGTTCTGTTCTGTTCTGTTACTGTTATTGATTGATTGTAAGCCACTTTGATATTCATTTGAATGGAAAGCGGCATAGAAATAAAATAAATCAAAATCAAATCAAATCAAACAGGGTTAGCACTATGTGCAAGAAATCTCCCTCGCCAACATAATTAGGCCTTCCCTCCAGGCATGGCCAAACTTGGCCAGCCAGATGTTTTGGGACTACAATTCCCATCGTCCCTGACCACTGGTCCTGTTAACTAGGGATGATGGGAGTTGTAGTCCCAAAATACCTGGAGGGCCAAGTTTGGCCATGCCTGCTGTAGGTCAAGAGTAGCTATTATGGTGCCCTGCAGATGCTGAACCACAACTCCCAACCAGCTAATAGGCAGAGATGATGGAGGTTGTAGTCCAATACCTGGTGGTAACTGCATTGGCTGCCCCTGCTGTCAGCTCACCAGTGCAAACCTGTGAACAGCTGCAAGCCACACTACCCAACATAACAGGAGGACCCAATGGCAATGAAATGCAAAACGTGCAGCCTACAGCAATTCAACTAAAGCTTAAAATGTATAGAAGTTAGAGATTGCTGCTTAGAAGCTACCAGTTTAGAAATTATCAAGAGAATCGCTTCCATCACTTCTGGCTTGAATCAGGATACTGTAGTGTGTTTTATCAAGTACTTTGTGAATTTTATTTCCCTCTGACCTCTCTGTTTGCGCCTTCCCACCCAACCATGTGTATACCAGAAACTCAGGAAAACACTTGGAACTGCAGTTTGTTAAGAGTGCAGAGAAGCGTAGCTCTCTTTGGGAGAAGTCATGCACCTTAAATGTGTGTTGAATGTGCTTTAAACATTTGGTGTGGCTCTGCAGTATGTATCTGAGCAGAAGGGAACCTTTGCTGCACTACAACTCCCATCATCCCCCATCGTTGGCCATGCTTGCTAGAGCTGTTGGGAGTTGTAGTTATGCAGCATCTGGCGGGCCAAAGGTTCCCCAGTCCTGATGTACCGGATGAAGTGGACTCTTGTTCATGAAAGTCCTTGTGCCATAATAAAGTTGTTCGCCTTTAAGGTGCTACAAGACTCTTTGCCGCAATAGACTAACATGCTGGCCACTCGTCTGGAAATTGTTAAAACCATCCTAGCATTGCTAAGCTAATTAACACGTGTAGTGAAGTAAGGAATAGGGAAATTAACCTTATCATATGCTTTCATTTTTTTAAGTGTTGATGTTCGTTTTAATGCAGCATTTTACAGCATTTTATGTGACTGCTTTGTATGCACTGCCTTGGTTAGCAGAAGCTGAAAAGAGGCATAGAGATCTTGAAAACAAACCAGTAAAGGTTGTAGCTTTGGGGCTGTCTGGAGTCACCCAACCCCAGGTGGGCAGGGAGAAAGTCATCCCTATACTTTGAACTTTTCAAAGGCAGAATATATATATATATATATATATATATATATATATATATACACACACACACACCCTATTGAGATTAGTCCTCAGCTGCCTTGCAGGATATCTTTGGGAGAAGAAAACCCTACACAAATCTGGAGTGAAGTCTCTAAGATGGTTGGATGGAGCCTTGTATGCCTCATTCTAGCAACTCCTGCAGCCAAGCTGGTGCCAAACATATTGCTCTGCTGTCCTTTGGACCACCTTAGTGAGGCCAAGAGGAGGGTCTTGTTCTCTGAGCAACCCAGGACCCCCAGGCACACTTCCCAGGCTTGCACCCTGAGAAGAAGAAGAAGAAGAAGAAGAAGAAGAAGAAGAAGAAGAAGAAGAGTGCGGATTTGATATCCTGCTTTACCACTACCTGAAGGAGTCTCAAAGCGGCTAACATTCTCCTTTCCCTTCCTCCCCCACAACAAACACTCTGTGAGGTGAGTGGGCCTGAGAGACTTCAAGAAGTCTGACTAGCCCAAGGTCACCCAGCAGCTGCATGTGGAGGAGCGGAGACACGAACCCGGTTCACCAGATTACGAGTCCACCACTCTTAACCACTACACCACACTGGCTCTCAGTGTTACCTGAGGAGGTCACTTCGGTGCTGCTAAAACAGCAGTTTGAATAAATTAAAAAAATTATACCCAGAACAAACTTAGTTGGTCCGTAAGGTACTACTGGATACTTTTTAAAATCATTTCGACTGCGTCAGACCAACACGGCTACCTACCTGAATCTAGAATCACAGCAGTTTGACTTCACCCCCATTGTCTCTTGAGAGAGATGGATGCCAACAATTGAGATCAGCCCTCAGAACAAGCCTGTTTGAGGGATGGAGAGAGGAACAAACAAATAAGATGCTAATTCTGTGAGTCAGGAGATCTGCTTAGAATTCTTTAAATGGGTATCAGTCTCCTACTCTCTTAGGGACAGCCCGATGGGGAAATTACCTGGGTACTTGACTATCTGGTGCATAAGTAGGATAATTCCTCATTTGCTCATGTTTAGACATTCAGATGTCCCCCCCCCCCCCGCCACAAGAGATGTTAAGCACACCTTTTAATCTGGAATGTATAACTTTTAAATGCTGGATAAAAACCCAAAGTGTCTTTGGAGGGAAATGGCCAATGGTCAGAGAGGATGGGAACTGTAGTCCATTGATACCGGAAGAATCAAAGGGTCCTCATCCATGACCTAGACTTTTGGGTGCTTGCCGCTTCAGTAAATGGGAGGAGGGCAGGGAAAGTTTTGTGTTGTTCAACAGAGTGGCATTATATAATGCATTGGCCTTGACTTCATGGTACACTTCCCATAAAGGTTCCCCATCTGTTCTAGTCAATATGCGCTTTGCATTTCAGTTACAGACACAGGGAATGCAGAAAGCTGATTTAAGCGTGACGCCTCGCAGCTGTTATCTTGTGGGGGGCTTATTTGTGACATTTGAGTAAGCTCGCTTCAGATCGCTGAATTAATTTGTACACAAAGCCCACCCCGACCCAGCGCTCTTGATGGATTTGCATAATCCCTCGCCCTACTGACCCTTAATCTCACACAGAGCTACGGATATTACAGGAGGACAAATGCAAAGTTACAATTCCGACAAGTTTAGAGGGTGCAAAACTGATTGGTGCCTGAACCATAAAACCTTCAACTGGAGGCAGCCTGCCCCATATCGCAGGGTGAAGCATTCGCCTCATGCCGCTGAGAGGGAGGCATTCTGGAGCATAGCGTTTGGCATTCACCTTCCCCGTCCCCAAGTGGAGAAGTCAGACATGAGGCAGCACTTGGAGGGGTGGCCTGCCTCCTGCCAAGTTTGACAAGAACTGGGATGCAGTGGCAGAGAAAGAGGAATGCGGCAGGAGGGGCCAGGAGGTAGCAATTCAGGGTCACCCCTGCCCCAGAACCTATACTGTAGGGAGCAGAGAGTCCAATGATACATTGAGGGCCACAGGGCTTCTTGCCACTGCTGTACTGTATCTGTCATGAAACTAAAACTGAGGTATTCTAACAACAATGTATGCTGGGTAGACAAACTGTGCTACTCACTATTGCTGCCTCTGTGAATGTGATCACAACTACGCATACAGCTATGAAGTTGCACAAGACTTTACTGCACATTGTGCACATATACAAAGGAATGTGTGGTCGGTCCCCGGTATACTTGGGTTCTCCCACATGTCATGCACACTCTTTCTTATGGTGGCATCTTCATGCGCACGCCCAGCATGAACTGACCTCCAACGTAGTGTCTGAACAGGGCTTAGGGAAGCAAGGAATCAGATGAGGAGTGTGTGGTCAAGTTTACTTTGGAAAAACCAGAAGCAAGACTTACTGTCAGCGCCAGCTTCCCAAATCGTTATCTTGACCTTGACCGGAGACAAATATCCAATGCATTGACTATCCTTTTGTGTATGTTTTCTGGTCTCAGATCTGATCCCAGGTCCTTTTTATCAAATAGATATAGGTCAAGAATGGTGAAAGTAGCGTAGATTCCCAGTGAAGATTGAAACAATCAGGTCTGTGCGCTTATTTCCATTTTGGTGGGATAATGCTATACTAGGAGTGAGGAACATCTGGTCCACGTGTTGATCTTCGGCTGTTTGGCCTTCAAGACCTTAAAAAATAAAAGTCATGCAAAACTGTCAATCAACTGTGATGGTCCATTGATGTCAGTTGATGGGGTGTGTGTGTGTGTGCCGCTTCCCTGCAGGATTATCAACCCCCACCCCACCCCTGCTCCACGATAATGGGGAGTTTAAATCCTGCTCAGTTTGACTGTGTGAATAAATTCCCTGTGGGCAGTCAGATCTGACCTTAAGAATCTGGCACATAGTGGGGTCCAAAAGGTTCCTCAGCCCTGTGCAATATCATCCCTTTTCAGGGGAAGCTATCATTCCCTTTTGCTTTAAGCTTTGAACGTTTCTTTGCCACATGCCCCCGTGATCCTTGTGCAAGAGATCTTGTTAAAATAAGAAAAGCAGAGGGAATAAATAGTCATTCTGCGGGAGAGTCATTCTGGTTGGCTGCTGTGGAATAACTAGCAGTAACAATTGCCAAAGCTCCATTTGGTCTCAGTTCACTGAAGACAGTACAGCTTGTACTGGCTTCTGATCATTCATTTGAAACTGGCGAATTGATTCTTCTGACTGGAGGCAAAGAAGCGAGACTGGAATTTAACGCTGACTAGAGGCCTTGGGTTGAGTTCTCTCTCTCTCTCATTCTCTCTTTTACAGCTGCATCCGAGAGAGAGAAAGAGAGAGCGCACAATAGATGTGCGGTGACTGGCAGGGAGAAGACAGGAGCTGCCTTGAACATACCCCCACCTCTGTGAAACTCTACCACTCCACCAAAATTTCCCTTCCCAAAGATGAGTCAGCAGCAGAGTTAACACCCGGCTGTGTTAACTGGAGCTTAATGGAGCAGAGGAAATGCAAATGCTGAATTGTGCTTGTTCGCAAAGGCTCTCCATTACACACACACACAAACACACACAGCAGATTAAAGGCTGCACTTTTCAAGAGGTAGAGGATGGAGGCCACAGGTGTGTCTCTGCAAAGTCTGTAGAACTGGACTGCGCGCTAAAGTAATACAGGAGCTGCTAGGGGCACCAACGCTTTGGCCAGCTCTTGGTCCTGCGCTTAAAATTCCAGATATGGATTTGAACCAAAAAGTCAGATTTTTTAGCTCAGTTTGCTAGCTGAAACTATTTGAATAATTAAAGAGGCTGTATTGATCTGGATGGATTTACTACTGGGAATATGCATGTGATTGGCTTGCATATGTACAGAAATAGATGTTTATTAGCTGAGCCTGCAACAATTATTGCTGGACGTTGATGTGTTTGTGGTGTCTATTTCCTCCAGAAAGATCGGGTTTGTTGGGGAAAGGTGGGAAACTGATCACTCATCTAAAGTTGGATAAGGAGAATGTATTCCCTGCCCCCAGTCTGTCCCAGTCCTATAGACATTGTATTATGATCCAGTGTTGCCACAAACCTCTGCCCTCCCCATTTTCAATGGCTGCCAGTTGATACAAGGAGGCTTCTCAGCTTTTCTGACATGCTGTGTCTTTCCCCTTAAAATGTGTTTCCTCTCCTGGCAACCGTGCACATTTTGCAAGGAGGAACGGAAACCCATTCTTTGCTGAATCTCTGCAAGTGTAAATTGAGCTCCTAATTAACTAATAGGCATCCGCTAGACTTTTGAAGAACTGCCTCTTCTGGTATTGCACTGTAAGTTGCATAAATTGCTTTGTGGAACAAGTCCCCAGGTCCACCAGTTGTAGCTCCATGACTGAGCCCATTTATGTAAATCCTGCTAATGTGATGATCATTTCAAATATGGAAATCACCTGTGGCCCTAGTGATGAACAAGTTGCCCACCCTCTGCAATGGAACATCCCTCCTTCTTTCAGAAGCTCAAATGTACAGCTTTGCTCTTTTCCCCCCTTTTTTTCTTTTTTAAAAAGCTTAACATTAATTTGCAAAAACCTGTGGGCATGGAGAAATGTTGGCAAGACTGACCCCGATATGTGTTATTATTACCAAAGGGAACAACTCTGAGATATCTGCTACAGCCTTTTCTCTTCCATTTAATTATAGAAACATTAGTGCAGGCAATTAGGGACAACAAAGAAACAGAGGGAAGAGGGTTGGGGCGGGGAGGAGAGAAGCAGAGGAAATGCTCAAAGTTCCTCTTTGTGCTTTTTGATACTAAACCGGAGGGTCTGTCTAAATTAGCTGGTTTCTCAATGCAATTTGTACCTGGAAATATTGTGAATGGCTTGGGAAGCCCGCACTTAATTTTTGCAGTCGGTTTTGATCAGTGCTCTACTACCAGTATTATTAAGTGCAAAAGTTAGGAGATAGCAGGCTTGCAACAGTATTTTTCTTTACCATCATAGGCATCCTTCCGATTTTTTCTGTTAATATTCTCCAGCAATTGTGGAAACTTCACAGTCTCTTCTGGACATGTTACAAAGTCTCTTACTGCATCCTCTTTATTTGTACTTGCAACAGACTTAGGGCAACAAAGAGTCTTGTGGCACCTTAAAGCAGGGGTCAACAAACTTTTCCAGCAGGGGGGCGGTCCACTGTCCCTCAGACCTTGTGTGGGACTGGACTATATTTTTTTGGGGGGGGGAATGAACAAATTCCTATGCCCCACAAATAATCCAGAGATGCATTTTAAATAAAAGCACACATTCTACTTATGTAAAAACACCAGGCAGGTCCCACAAATAATTCAGAGACACATTTTAAATAAAAGGACACAAACTACTCATGTAAGAACACACTGATTCCCGGACCGTCCGTGGGCCGGATTTAGAAGGCGTTTGGGCCAGATCCGGCCCCCAGGCCTTAGTTTGCCTACGCATGCTTTAAAGCCTACCCAGTTTGTTCTGGTTATATGGGGGTGGCTTTGAACAATAAAAGTTTCGTTCATTCAGTTTGTGAGAGCATAACCTTTTGGTAGACGACAGTCCATTTCATCAGATACATGAATTGTCATACACATGATAAGATAAGAGATAAGGAGGAAATGAAATGCAGAAAAGTACAGATGAGATGGTAATAATTACATTATCATACAGTTGGGTGGATATCGTTGCCTGAGGATTGCCTGATGTAAATGTTTAAGTTGGTAATTTCCACCTAAAAAGTTTGAACAGTTGTGGCTGTAGGGCAGGGATCAGCAACCTTTTTCAGCCGTGGGCCAGTCCACCGTCCCTCAGACCATGTGATGGGCCGGACTATTTTTTTTTGGGGGGGGGGGAAATGAACGAATTCCTGTGCCCCACAAATAACCCAGAGATGCATTTTAAATAGCAGCACACATTCTACTCAACACCAGGCAGGCCCCACAAATAATCCAGAAGTGCATTTTAAATAAAAGGATACATTCTACTCATGTAAAAACACAGTGATTCCCAGACTGTCCGCAGGCCGGATTGAGAAGGCGATTGGGCTGCATCTGGCCCACGGGCCTTAGGTTGCCTACCCCTGCTGTAGGGCTTGGCTGTAGACAATGGGTTTGGTGGTATGTTTCGGGTGAAAGGTCAAAGAAGTGTGTCAGTGCGCATAGTAGGTTTCTTTCATACAGTAGTGCTTACATGCCTGTTATATGGTCCTACAAATGATGCAACACTACAACTCCCATCATCCCTAGCCATCCGTCATGGTGCTTGGTACTGATGTGAGTTGAACAGCTGTGTGGTTAGAAAGCAAACTTCTTCAAGGGTAAAAGAGTATTGGGAAATGATACATAATGAATTGAAAAAAAATGTTCAAAAGTACTCCCCCCCACCCAAACACACAGAGTCCTTTCTGTTGGGGATAATTCAGACTGAAATTCCCAGGTTTCAAAAAAAAGGTTATTTATGTATGATTATTTATGAAATACATAAATATTTATGCTTATGTACTACTGAGACCCATGTTTTGTTAGCCCCAAAATGGAAAATGAGCGAGGTCCCAACCAAAGAAGAATGGATAATTAAATTGACAGAAGATGTGCAGCTTGCAGACTTAACATATAGAATAAGAGAACCAGAAGAGCACACATTTAGAGAAGATTGGAAAACGTTTACAGTGGTACCTTGGGTTAAGTACTTAATTCGTTCTGGAGGTCCATTCTTAACCTGAAACTGTTCTTAACCTAAAGCACCACTTTAGCTAATGGGGCCTCCTGCTGCTGCCGCACTGCCGGAGCATGATTTCTGTTCTCATCCTGAAGCAAATTTCTTAACCTGAAGCACTATTTCTGGGTTAGCGGAGTCTGTAACCTGAAGCATATGCAACCTGAAGCGTATGTAACCCGAGGTACCACTGTATTGAATATATGGGAAATAACTGTGTACAGCTGAAAACGCTGGCAGCATTAAGATAAATTCAACAGTGTAAATCAGTTTTGATGGATGTAATAATGGAATACTGAATGGTGTCGTTTCTGTAAAATATTCAGGGATTTATGATATGCAAAATGAACCATGGAAAGAGAAGAAGAAGGGAAGTACGGTACTTCTTGCATAGCCTGATCTAGGTGACCCCTTTGGAAATTGTAGCAAACTATGGGTATTTGTGGGGGATGGAGTGTGTGTCTGTTCTTACATACTTATCTGTAAAACAAATAAACAGTGGACGGGTATACAATACAGAGTGGGAGGAAGCACACATAGAGAAAGCCACTGCAGTTAGTGACTTGCAGCACAATCCTAATCAAGTCTATTCAGAAGTAAGTCCTATTGAATTTAGTGGGGCATACTCCCAAGTAAGTGGGGGTTAGGATTGTGACCTAAGTGATTAAACCACCATGCTTGTAGTTCAGATCTCAATATTGCAATGACTGAGTTGCTTTGTTAGGCAAGTCACTGTATTCTGGGCTCTGATCAACAATAAGGAAATACAGTAATAATGCTGACCTACTTATAGAAGTGTTTTCTGAATTAGTCAGATAACGTTTGTGAAGCACTTTGGATACACATGAACACCATATAAATTCTGGTCATTTAACCAGTTTGTAACAGTTGTTAGACAATGGAGACTCAGGGTCAAAGCCCTATTGCTAACCCACAAAACGTATTGGGTGATATTGGGCTAGTCACCATCTCTCAGTCTAATCTAATTTACAGGGGAAATAAGTGAAATCATTTATATTTCCAGGAGATCCTCAGAGGAAAGATGGAATACACTAAATGGGAGAGTCTATCTTTAATGTGAGGAATCTTCAAAGGGTTACACTGGCTATCAGGAGATAATCACCCCAAAATGAGAGATACGGGTAAGTTCCCTTGAATTAAACAGTTTTAATTTACTTCTGAGTAGATAAGAGTAGTGGATTGTACTGTAATGCTGCAATCCCTCACATGTTTCTGGAGTATCACTGAACATGGTAGGAGTAAACATACATTGGTACTGCACTGCACAACACACACTAATGCCAATGAATGGACAGTATTATCTGGAAATGCAAAATAACCTCCACAGATGGATGCTATTATCTTCTCTAACACTGATTGGTAAAATTCAGGTTTGGTGGAGTCTGAACAAATATGGTGGATGGAAGAAATTAAGTCATAAATCTAATGTAATATATGGATGGTTTTGCTGTAAATGTTTTATTATTCCATTAAGTGTTTTATGAAGACTTTTATGGCGAGTCACACTATTTATGGGATTATTTTACCCAGATATCTTTGCTGTTTATTTTTACTTGTTCTCTGCTCCTGTTATAATATGAATTTTATCTTTTATCACAGTGATCAATAGCCAAGTCACTGGTAAATATATATGTGTTAGTCCACGAAAACCTTTACTGTAAATTATTGTTTATTCCAAGCATACACAGCAGAACTAGCTGTCTGTGTCTCCCCCTTTTAATTCAGTATAACAACTTCCCTGAATCGCTGACTGCTTTAACAATGTAACTAAGGCTGCAATCCTACACCCCACTTGCCTGGGAGTAAGTCCCACTGAGCCCAACAGAGGTTGCATCTGCATAGGCATCCATAATTGATAGAACATAATTGTTTTTCAGGGTGAGAGGGGGCTGAGGAATAATGATTTTCTGAGTCCTGAGCTGGAGGAGCTATGAGCTGCTAGGCCATGGGTAAACAAACTAAGGCCCGGGGCCTGGATCCAATCACCTTCTCAATCTGGCCTGCGGACGGTCCAGGAATCAGCGTGTTTTTACATGAGTAGAATGTGTCCTTTTATTTAAAATGCACCTCTGGGTTATGTGTGGGGCATAGGAATTCGTTATTTATTTATTTCAAAATATAGTCTGGCCCCCCACAAGGTCTAAGGGGTAGTGGACCGGCCCTCTGCTGAAAAAGTTTGCTGACCCCTGTGCAGCTAGGCAGGGCTGAATTTAGATGAAGAGAGGCCCTAGGCTGCTCCATTTGTGAGGCCCTCACAAATTTCCTCATCCCCCCCCCTCACAACTGGAAGAAAATGGAAGAGTGTTATAAACAAAATTGAGTGAAGCCAAGGATGATGGCGGGTATTTAAAATTCTACAATTCACAATTTCTCCTCGAAAGGACATAAGATATTATTGTTAAATACCATGGTGATTTTAAAAAATGCATAAAATTAACACTGAATTTTTTTTGCAATAACTGAACTTTGTAAACGTTTTGTGGCCTGGGCAGGCCTGGAACCAGTTCCCATGTCATGTTCCTCTCTAAGGAGTCAAGTTCGGCTTTCATGGCATTTAACCATGGCTCAGCATCCTCTGAGGTTAAACTTTGGACCTCTTGGAAGCTTACACCAATATACCAACCAATATACCAACAGGACACAGCACACCCACCCTCCACCATCCTAAGAAAACTCCTTAATCCCGATTGTATTTGCTTTTATGCTTTGGCCGATTTACAAAAAGAAAAGCATACACCAATAAATAACTTTTAGAAAGGGACAAGATTAGATGCGGATGCACAAAGCATGCCTGCCTGTCCCTCAGAGCCCCCACGTCACACAGGGCTGGGCCTCTGCGGCTGCAGCCTCTCTCCTCCTTCTTGCCCGCTCTCCAGATAGATGCCACTATGAGCTGCCCAAGGGAGGAGGCCAGCAGTGGTGGCCATGGAGAGGCAATGGGATGCTCCTGCCACCATCACTTGGGACAAGGACCTGCTCATCCTCCTCTCTGAACTCAGCAGCAATGGAACTGGTGGGGGAAATAGGAACATTCCAATATAAAATCAGAAGCCAAGATGGCTTTTGTACGTAATTCCAGGACTGAAAATTGGGACACTTGGAGGGTATGTCATTAAGATGACTGGCTAATCAACCTTGCTTATTATGTGGTTGCTATATCTCCCTATCTTACAGAGCCATTGCTAGGATTATTAGTAAGATAATGAAACTGGAAAACTCAGGAAGAATGCAATTTTTAATGCCCAGATACAATGGTACCTCAGGTTAAGTACTAAATTCGTAACCTGAAACTGTTCTTAACCTGAAGCACCACTTTAGCTAATGGGGCCTTCTGCTGCTGCTGTGCTGTCGGAGCACAATTTCTGTTCTCATCCTGAAGCAAAGTTCTTAACCCGAGGTAATATTTCTGGGTTAGCAGAGTCTGTAACCTGAAACGTGTGTAACCTGAAGCATATGTAACCCGAGGTACCACTGTATTGCTATTATTAGCATCAGTCGCAAGGATTCTTTAGCTGAGATTCCTGCATTGCAGGGGGTTGAACTAGAGGAGTGTAGGGGACCCTCTACAATTCTATAATTATATGGCAAATGATTGTAAATACATAGTGACGTTAAATAAAGCTTGTCCTTGTGAGTTTAGGTCAAGTAAAAGGGGATGGAGGTGACCTGCCACATCAGACAGGGATGGGTAATCTGAAGTCCTTGGCCTAATTTCATGTGGTCCTCAGTCTGATTTCTTGCAAATGGGGTGGAGTCTGGAAGGGGAAAAACGGGGAAGGTTGGAATAATGAATGTGGAAGGGGAGCCCTCAGTGATCACGTCAGATCTCTGGCAAAAGTGACCTGTTCCTTCTGACATGCTGGACAAAGAGGAATAGTGGGATGGGGGGAGGGGGAAAAAAGGGGCTGGAAAGAGAAAAAAAATGGTATCTGATTAATAAGTCTCTGCCATGTATCCCCCACACCTTTATATGCAGTTGCCCCTTAAGGGGATCAAACCTGGAACCATGGTATTTTTAGCACCACATTCTAACCAAGTGAGTTACCCACCTATGCAAATAGGTGAGTTTGTACCAGTGGAGGTATGTTGAATGCTTCAGATTTAGTGAAATCTACCTTCAAACCTATTCATTCTGAAGGAAATCAGCCCTGAGTGCTCACTGGAAGGACAGATCCTGAAGCTGAGGCTCCAATACTTTGGCCACCTCATGAGAAGAGAAGACTCCCTGGAAAAGACCCTGATGTTGGGAAAGATTGAGGGCACAAGGGGAAGGGGACGACAGAGGACGAGATGACTGGACAGTGTTCTCGAAGCTACCAGCATGAGTTTGACCAAACTCATGGAAGACAGGAGTGCCTGGCGTGCTCTGGTCCATGGGGTCATGAAGAGTCGGACACGACTAAACGACTAAACAATAACAAGACCTTCAAACCTGCCATTTCCAGTATCTACTCTGTATTGTTTTTAAATATAACTACCATCAATTTCTGCGTTACTCTTGACTGTTTTCTAGCTAGTTTATTGTGTTTTGTACATCAACTTGAGACATGTGGGGAAGGTGACTGATAAATATTAATATTAATAATTCCTGCCATAAGGCACAGGGATTCTCGCAAGTAGCTGGGCGTTTTTCACCTCCGCTTAAAAGCTTGGTGGGGAGGCAGGCAAACTAGTTGGGACAATTTCACAGTTCCTTTGAAGTCTTGAAACCCCTTGGCCTTGAATCTGAACTGGGCTTATTGTGGCTACCCCTTTGCCTTGGCTATTTTCTGTTCTTTCCTTCATGCCAAGTTTGTATCACTAGTCTGCAGTGATAAACACTTCTTTACTTACAAGAAAATGCACCTGTTGTCTTTTTGGGTGGAAGGTGGAATCCTACCTGCCTGTTCGTTGGCTCTGTCTTGCAAGCCATTGTGAGGCACAAGAGTAGCCAGCAACAATGGCAGAAAGGAGGGTAGGCTCACTGAGGGAATGGGGCCACATTGAAGGTCTCCTATCTAGGCCTCCCCCTCAAAATCTGCCTATTTTATTTTTGGAGCACTCCTTGATTGGTTAGCAACCCTAATGTGGAGAGGCAATAATTTTTCTCCTCCACTCAAACGCCACTGCAGATCAGACAAGAATATCTACATCTATTATTAATATTTTTTACTTTAAAAAAATCCAGAATCTCTACATCTAAAGCAGGATTATTCTGCACCCAGGCTCCACCTTTAACCCCAATCTTCAACACGGGACTTGCTTCTTATTTTTGCTGCTCTTCTTCATTTTCTCCATCTCTGTCTTCCTGGTTTTCTGCAACTTCTTTCCTCCTGCAGGCTCATCAGACCTTCCCTGTTTCCTTGAGGTGCCAGTTTCATACTTTCCTGTTTTCAAACGCTTTTAATACTTTATACTGCTGTGTGTGTGTGTGTGTGTGTGTTTAAAATGTTGTAAATAGTTAATGTTGCTGGGTGTTGTTGCCAATTTAATATTCTAAATTGGTTTTATTGCTTTTTAAATCCCTTTTAGGTTACCTTGGATGCTTGCCTCAACACAATTCCTAAAATAAAAAACAAATAGCAAATAGCAAGCGCTTTTGTATTGCCTGCTTGAGTCACCCCACCCCCCACCCCCAGCCAAAATAAATTTCAACACACATGCTTCAGGCGGTAGATTTCTTTGGGGGCATTATGAAAGGTCAAAAATATATCATTAATTTATTATCATAATTATTTTATCATCAGGGGCACCACTAGTTGTATTTTATTTTGCCATAGGCAGCACAGTCTCTTGGGCTGTCTTGGCTATCTGCACTTGTGTGAGTGTTCAGTGGCAGCCATTTTAGATTCGTTCCTCCACCTAGCTACCCACCCCTTTCCTCATGCCAAGCTGGTAATTCTGCTTCGTTTCTGGAGTTTGCATCTTTTGTTAATAGCTGCAGATTCAAAAGGCCTTCAGGAGTCTTTGTTTGTCTTTCATAAGAAAAGAAAAGGGGGCGGGGATATTTATAGCCATTACTGTCAGCCAATATTAGCTCTTCAGAAAATGTATGGTTTCAGAAACACATAACCTTTGCTTATTCATTTATTTATTGAAAAGTGTTTATAAGCTGCTTAATATTTATCTTTAAGCATAGCGCCACATGAAAACAACAATCAGTATCATTAAAACAAAAATGCTACACAAAACAGCTGGATAAAAGCATATAGAAACAAACATGCATGAAATACAGATGGAGAAAAAGAGCACCCCCACAGTCCAGTTCTATGTGTCAGGGAAAGCCTGCTCAAAAATATATGTCTTTACATGATGTCTGAATCAACTGATGGCTGCTGCTTCGCGTATGACAGAGGGAAGGGTATTCCATAGTGCAGGCGCCATAGCAGAAAATGCCTGTTTTCAGGTCAGCGCCTATGGTATTTAGTAGGGCAGAACTTTCCAAACTGTGTGTTGTGACACGTTAGTGTGTTGGCTGCAGTGTGTAGGTATGTCACGCAATATGTGTCCATATCTCCTACAAGGAGTTAGTTTAACCTCCGGCTTGACAGTAAAACTGAATTACTGTGTCGCGAAGTGATGCATGTCTAAAAAGTGTGTCACCAATTTGAAAAATTTGGAAAGCTCGGCAGTAGGGTGTGGTAGAATTTCCCCAAATGATCTAAGACAAGCGATCTTTCAGGTCTATACAGGGGCAGGCGACCTTTCAGGTAACATCATTCACTTGGCACTAGTGCTTGAAGAAAAGCAGATCTCCTTCGCCCCATGCCCATGATTTCTTTCTTTCCAAGGTTTGAAGTTGGCAGCTCTACAAAAGTGCATCCAACAGTCCAAATCGGTGTTCTGGAGAAATTGCTGGCCTTCTTCAGCAATCAGCAGGCAGAAAGGGAAGAGGCCAGGGAAAATTCTGCACCACATCTCTTGAGAAAAGACGCTACAGCCCACCTCAGTCTTTGCCAAGTTGTGCAAAATTCCAGGGGTCTTGGCACTTAACCAGGGTTCATGTTTCCTTTGGAATGAGGCACAGCGCAGACTGTAGTGTCTTTAAGATATATGGTTTCTTTACACACCCACCCGCACCAGAGCCTTGAGGGAGGGAATGCAGAACTTTACACTTCAAGAGTGTCTCTTGCTCCTTCTCTCATAGCTTCAGCAAAGCTTGTGTCCAGAGCAGGTCAGCTATGTTCCCCTGTCTCTGGGTACAGCCTCTCCCTGCCAGTCCGCATGGCGTTCTGCCCCACCTTTCTTCTTGCTTTTTCCAAAAACCTCCTGCAGAAGGACACAGCTCACCTTAATTCTCAACACACTGATTAAACCCCAGCACCCAGGAATCTAGGGGGTCAGGGCACCCAGAAACCTGGAGGAGTCAGGGCACCCACAAATCCATAGCAATAAGGACCTAAGAAATGTCTTGCATGATCAGTCCAAAGGTATATTCTAGACTTCTGCCATTTTACCAGTAGTGAGCCATTAGATAATGGGAAGCTCCAAAGTAGGAATTGAGCATCGTAGTCTTCTCCTGCAACTGATATTTAAGAGCATACTGCCTCTGATACTAGAAATAATGTATGATCATAGTAGCCATTCTTACTCTCTTAAAGCAATCCAGAGCATCTTGTAGTAGAGAATTCTATAGTTCTAACAACCTTTTGTACAAACAAGTAGTTCCTTTCGACTGTCCTGAATCTCCCGATATTCTGCTTAATTGGATGACTCCAGGTGTTACTATTATGAGATCTACTTTCCCTCAACCATGCATAATTTTGTACAGCTCTTTTACTGTCCTCCTTTACTTGCCTTTTTTCTGAGATAAAGAGTCCCAAACACCGTAACCTTTCCTTGCAATTGAATTGCTCCAGTCCCTTGATCATTCTGGTTGCCCTTTTCTGCGACTTTTCAATATTCTTTTTGAGATGTGATGTCTGGAAGTGTACAAAGTATTCAAAATGTGTTTGCATCAAAGATTGGCATAAAAGGGCATTGTGATATTGGCAGTTTTATTTATTTGACTTTATGTTTCCTAATGATCCCCAACATGGAATTTGCCTTTTTTTCACAGCAGCCGTGAACATATTGGGTTGAGCTACACATCACAACTCAAGACCCAGAGGATCCCTTTGCAATATCGCAAAGCAACTCTGGATCCTGGGCAGGTGTGACACCCACAAACATCTGGGAGTACACCTGACCTCTTGGATCACACATAACTTTCTTGTAACCCAGGCAACAGCCAAGACATCAGGTTGTAACAGAGGAAGGATGAGAAAGGATGCGAGGCCACTTCATTTGAGCAATTTTTGGCTCCTGTTCTTGACTTTTCCCACCCCAGCTTGTCATTAGAATAACATTTAACTATTGCATCTATATAAGGCAGATCTACACCATGCATTTAAAGCACACCCAACACACACTTAAAGCACATGGTTTCCCCCAAAGGAATCCTGGGAACTGTAGTTCAAGGCAGCTAGGAACTGTATCTCCATGAACGAAAAACTAAAGTTCTCAGGATTCTTATTTCCCCGGAAGGGGGGGGGGGAGTCATATGCTTTAACTGTGCATTTGATGTGCACATTTGAACAGATTTCTTATAACTGCCAACTTTGTGTGGACATTTGCATAGCACATTCCGCTTAATATGTTTACATTAAGATGGACATATTGATGACTGCCTTTTTAATGTGAACGGATGGTTTTTTTCTGCTTTTCTCTCACCCCTATTTTTATATTTTTCCTTGGTTTTGGTTTTCTTTCTGTTTTGGCAAACTTTGTTATTATACATATAAACAAATACTAACAGCACTTGTAACTAAGACCTTGCACTTGGCTTCGCTTATTTCCTCCTCCCTTCCAACCTACTGTATTTGCTTTTCGCGTGGCGTCTTTTAAGATTGTAAGCTTCCCGGCAGATCCGTGGGCTGCTCTGAAAACATTTTTGGGCTGATGGGAGGGATAAAAAACAAAAAACCACGACCAAATGCAACCTGCTCCTATAATCCGATGGGCCTGTTGAGCGACAAATCCCCTTGCTTGAACGCTGCCGGTGCCAAGAGGTCGCAAAAATAAAATAAAAATAAAAATAAAAAAATCCACAGAAAGGAATAACAACAACACGGACCTCCTCTACAGGATAATACAAGATGTGAAACATTTAGGCATTGTTACGTGATGGCTAAATGCCCCTTCGCGCCACCGGCCGAGCAGGGAGGAAGCACATGTGTTCCCTAAGGGATCTTGTGGACCGATCCCTTCGGACCTTCTTGGCTTCGGGGTCCCTCGCTCCCTTTGGCCGCCGTCCTCCCCGCCCCCGGGCGAGCGCCTGTCTCTCCCCGGGGAATGGCATCCACACGGCGCGCATTCCTGAGCCGGCGGAGGCGCTGCTGGGACTTGTTTTGGCTCGGAGGGCGAATTCCTCCATTCAAACGCCAGTGTGCAAATCTGCCCTTGCCTGCCTATAGCCCGGCCCCCTTTCCGGCCCCGGGACCAGACTGGTGACTGGTGACTGCTCCCGCCAGGTGTGCGTGTGTGTGTGTGCAAGGGATGAGTAGGCGAGAGCATGCAGGGGCGAGAGGCGGGCCGGGTGCGGGGCTAAGACGGAAGAAGGCGAGGAGGGAGGCAAAGGGCGCGCGCGGAGCGGGGAAAGTGGACCAACTCCCCCGGCTGCTCCTTCCGGCTCGGGAGTTTGCTCCTTGGGATGCCCGATTCCTTGTGGAATTAATGAGCCGCTCAGCTCAGAGGCTCAAGGTGATAGTCCTCATGGTGCACAGAGGAAGCCGGTGAATGACTGTGCGGGGCCGGGCTTGCAGGTACACTTTGTGTGTGATACCCAGGAATGTTTCCTGAGACCCTTATTGTGAGTGTGTGTGGCTGATGGTCCCAAGTCCTACTGCAAAGTATCCTACATGTAAGTATGTAAAAAGGAAATATTCGCGTTTCTTTCCTTCCTTTTCAACCCTGCCTCTTGTTTCCCTCCGTTGACCCCCCCCCCCGCCTGTTTCTAGATTGTAAACCCCTGAGAACAGAGAAACGGCTTTTGTATTTATTTTTGCTAACACCCTTGCATAGAGATAGTGTTATTTAAGTAATTGTGTGTGTAGTTATACATCTACAGTGATGTGAGTGGTATTTAATTTCTGCAGTGAGGCCCAAGATTGCTTGGAATGGCACTCCCTTTGCCCTGAGAGCTTGAACTCTCTGCACCTTCCTCAATATCCCTGCTAGTAGTGTATGCGTGGGAAGCCACCTGTAATTGATTTTTGTGAAGGAGGAGCATGTCTGCACATGGTCAGATATATGCTCATTTTAAATTCTCCCAGTGCTGGATCTAGGCTGCACACACATTGCCAGCTTAAAATGCAGCTAGGTTGTTCTTTTTTTCTCAGTTTGGATCAAAGTCAGTTTGGAATGAAAGGCATCAAAATGCCGTGTGTCATAAGAAATGACAGGATACAGACAGAATAGATATGGATTGTGGCTAATGTTGTGCATACACTGATTTTCAAAACCAGCCATGGGAGTGCACTGGATCCAAAATAAGAGGGGTGTGTGTGTGTGCAGAGCCCTAAATTGTGCAGCAAGTCCTATAGACCCCTGGCTTAAATTAAGATCTCTTGAATCCCGTAAACTGTTTTTGCCACCTCAGATCCCTCCAATAGCCCATGTTGAGCTGCATCTGGCCATACTGAATATTTGATCAGTGGCATTATTTAAGGAGGCGGTGAAAAGTGAAAATCACTGTGCCACTTTCAAAACAGTTTTTTCCTCCCTTTGATCGACTCAGAGATTTGTGGTGGGCTGGCAGCAATTCTACTGTGTGTACTTTGGACACACAGGAATCTCAGGGAGAGAGATGCGTGAGGACTGAGCAAGAGAAAAAGGGAGGGGGGAGCCTGCATGTGTGGAGAAGAAAAGAACCATTCTTCATGCCATTAAGAATTAGTTAATGAAACAGAAGGGAAGGACCTTGCTGTAGAAAATAACACAGGCTTTTGTTGTTCTGTTGCCAGCTGTACTTAGGATAATCCACCCTTCCCGGAAAGTGAGATGGCCCATGGATGCATATCATAACTAAAAGGGGGATATCAGAAGCGGTCGCCAAAGTTGAAGTTTTTATCCTGGGCTGGTGCTACCTGTGATTCTTCAGCATGACGGGTAAGTCAGTAGAGGTGCAACGGGCTGCAGAGCTGATTGGCTTATTTTGAGATTGAAGTTGTTCTATATGGAAGTTGTGTATGTGTGGCTCAGAGAGACGTCCCTTGTCTCCCTTCCTCTCTTAAATATATAACCCCATAAGTCACTTGGGATTTATGGCAGAGAAGCCACTGTAGGAAATACTTGCCCTGGGGGGAAAGAGGCAAGACCTGAGACTGATGACTCAGCAGGTCATTTGTGTGTCTGAGATTGATGACTCATCCTTGGAATGGCCCTGCCCTGATTAATCAGCCAGGATGGGGAGAAACAGAGCTACACTTATTCGCATTTAGTTCAAGGAGGGATGGGATTCCCCCCTTTTACTGTCACAGGCAAACTGTAGTTTGTCAGCTTTCTTTAGCTTCAAAGGGAAGCTTTGGTGCTCAATAGCTGCCAGCCTATTGTGCAGCTATTAATACCACAGAATGTGTGTCTAGGATCAGCCAGTGCCATCTCTTTAGCTTATCTTTATCAACCGCCAATGGGCTTATTGAGATGTTAGAACAAAGGAGTGAATGCTGACCTTAATGAATGAACGTATAAAGTTGTATTACTCAGAACATTGTTCCATAACAAGACCCTCCTGAATCAGACCAAGAACCTTTCGGGTCCAGCATCCTATTTTCCACAGCACCTCATCTGGCGCTTAAAAGATTGCAATGTTGACAATACAGTACCTTGAATTCTTCATGGTGAAATACTCAATGCTTCAGCCTTGTGTATGTGTGAATGCAGCCTAGAATTCTCCCCACCAGTTGCTGTTCACCCTGCCCCGCCCCAAATCCATTATCCCTGTTTTGTCTAGATACAGTCATACCTGATGTTACGTTTGCTTCATGTTACGTTTTTTCCGGTTGCATCCCACGGTGACCCGGAAGTACCGGAAAGGGTTACTTCCAGGTTTCGCCGCTTGCGCATACACACAAGCACTAAATCACACTTCGCGCATGCGCACAAGTGCCAAATCTCGCTGCGCACCTGCGCAGATACGGTCTTCAGGTTGCAGGCTTTTCATGTTGCGAATGGGCCTCCGGAATGGATCCCGTTCGCAACCAGAGGTACCACTGTATTTAGTAATATTGTATGCGGGGCCAGCCCTACCGTTAGGCAGAGAGAGGAGCATAGGAAGTTGCCTTTATATTGAGCTGAGTCACCTGGCTCAGTGTTGTTTACACACTGACTACATGCTGCTGTCTGGGATTTCAGACAGCAAACATTCCCAGCACAAACTGGTGACACCGGAGATTGAACCTGAGGCTTTCTGCATGCAAAGCAGATGCTGTACCAAAAAAGCTATATAGTCCATCCTCTCTGAGCTCTGGCTTTCCTGCTGCCTTAGTCAGCGAAACTTGGGGTGCGTCC
Source organism: Podarcis pityusensis (assembly GCF_964106645.2). NCBI lineage: Eukaryota > Metazoa > Chordata > Lepidosauria > Squamata > Lacertidae > Podarcis > Podarcis pityusensis. The sequence continues at coordinate 29,779,006 of NC_138035.1, read as the reverse complement.
CCAGTCAGCAGTGGAAACCACCCAGTCTGCTTCTCCTGTGGACAGCACTGTATGTTTCACATGCTTTGCTTGCCACCCCTAAGCTATCCTGCTGCCTTCTGGTGCTACAGAAGATGCTGTCCCATCACCAGTGTTGAAGTATGATTCAGATGCCTGCCCAATTGGCTCTGATCATGGGATATAAAAGGGGACACCATCTTGTGCTTCACCTCAGGAAACAAAATGTCATGGACTAGCCCTCATTGTAAGAAGACTGCAGATCTAGCCGTAATGCTGAATATAAATTCCTTTCACAATCATTTCCTCTTTCCTGGGAACCATAATAAAAATAGGAATAAATTACTTGTGCTCCACCCATCTGACTGGGTTGCCCCAGCCCCTCTTCACGGCTTCCAACATAATATAAAAACACAGTGAGATATCAAAATTTTAAAACTTCCCAATACATTCCCGCCTTCAGGTGTCTTCGGAAAGTCGTTTGTTTGTTCATTTCTTTGACTTCTGATGGGAGAGTGATCCACAGGGCGGGTGCCACTACCGAGAAGGCCCTCTGCCTGGTTCCCTGTAACTTTACTTCTTGCAACAAGAGAAATGCCAGAAGGCTCTTGGAGCTGGATCTCAGTGTCCGAACTGAACTCAGGGGGTGGAGACACTCTTAGGAATTGCAGAGTACTAGTAGTGGCAGCAGCGAAGACATTTCTTGACAAAATTCTCAGTAGCTCAATCCCTTGATCCTCGGAGGAAACTGTGACAATTAGAAGTGCTATAAAACCAATATTAAGTTTGCAGACAGGTCAGCTAGGACTTCTGAGTCAAACATAAAGTTGTGTAAAAGTTCCCTTTTAAGTTGCTTAAGGAATTCAGCCCTGTTCATGACTTGGAGCCTACTGGGTACCATATGTCCATTTTATTTATTTATAAAAATATTCATATACAGTGGTACCTTGGTTTATGAACTTAATCTGTTTGGAAGTCTGTTCTTAAACCGAAACCATTCTTAAACCAAGGTGCACTTTCCCTAATGAGGCCTCCCGCCACCGGTGCCCTTCCACCATTCGGATTCCGTTCTTAGACTGAGGTAAAGTTCGCAAACCGGGACACTACTTCCAGTTTTGCGACGTTTGTAAACCGAATCGTTCGCAAACAGGGCTGTTTTTAAACTGAGGTACCACTGTACAGTGGTACCTTGGGTTACATACACTTCAGGTTACATACGCTTCAGGTTACAGACTCCACTAACCCAGACATAGTGCTTCAGGTTAAGAACTTTGCTTCAGGATGAGAACAGAAATCGTGCTCCGGCGGCACGGCGGCAGCAGGAGGCCCCATTAGCTAAAATGGTGCTCCATGTTAAGAACAGTTTCAGGTTAAGAACGGTCCTCCGGAATGAATTAAGTACTTAACCCAAGGTACCACTGTACCTCTATAGCATAAAAATATCAAAGACCTTTACAGCAATATCAATATATATTAAAGAACCACATTAAAAATTGTAATTGGAGACCATCAGTTTCCAGTTATGGGAAGGTGCTTTTCTGATTGTTTGCATAAGCCTGGTGGCATCAAAAAGTTTTCAGGAGGCATTTAAAGATTTAAACAGAAGGTGGCTGCTGGATCCCTATGGGCAGAGCATTCCTCAGGATTGGACTGATAACACTAAAGGCTTGGTTTCTTGTTCTTGCAGACAACACTGGTGTTTGCTGAAAGAGGTTTCCGTGGGAAAGCAAACATTTGACTCTGGGGCTCTGCATTACGTATTTGTTCTAATCTTCAATTTCTTAGAAAAGGCAGGGGAAATGGAGCTCCAGGGAGCTGCAGGTCAGGTTCAGGCCTGCTGTTATGAGCAATGTTGATACTGGGCTGCTTTGGAGGCCCTGAGGTTGGGGATTTGCTCCTGTTTGATGGCGTGATGGCAGTTTTGTTCCCCGGAGACTGCTGACTTTGCCCATGTAAAGATTGCCATTTTTGAGCTTTGGAGGGAGGGAGTGGAGGCAACATTTTCTGCTTTATGGGAAGGTGTTTTGTGTGTGTCCGTATTACCAAACAGTTGGGGATGTCTATTTGTCGTCGAGCAATCAGATTTATCAGCTTGGTTCCTTTCAGGGGCCTTTAAGTGCTCTCACATTCCTGCTGGTTTGGCTTGGTGGGAACAGTGCACCACTCCGGTTTGCCTTAAGGTGGGCAGCTGCCAGAGAAGGCGAGGCTCCTGCTTCTTCTGCACAAGGTCCACTTTTGTGAATGCCAGCTGCTTGGAGTCACACCTGGGGAGGAGAGTGTTCATGCAATCAGGTCTGACATCCCATAAGCATCAGGGTGCGGCCTCTGTGAGAGCGGGATGCTGGACCAGGTGGGCCATTGGCCCTGATCCAGCAGGGCTCTCCTTATGGTCTCAGCATGTTTTTATCTGTTACGTAGCATTATCAATACACATGGTGGTTTACAGACTAAAATTGAGACACCTGCTTTGAAAAAGTTAAATTTCCGTAAGGGTGCAGAGGAGGAAGAGCAGGGTGTCCTTTTAGTAATTAAATGTCAGTGCATGGCAAAAAGGGGAAAAATATGAAATGCATCAGCACCTGAAGAGAATAAACAAGGCTACACTAATCTATTTATGTCAGGCATGTCCAAAGTCCGTTTTGGGGGTCTAATCCGGCCCACTGGTCGGTTTCATCCATCCCCTGTGGCAGTTTATTTCCTGGGGTAAAATTTCCAAAAAAGCTCAGCAACTTTGGTTGGCCCTCACGCATGTTCAATTCACCAAATCTGGCCCTCTTTAAAAAAAGTTTGGGCATCCCTGATTTATATAGATACAAATTTAATAATCATTTACTATAATTTCATGGAGTCATGTTGAGTTGGAAGGGACCACGGGGGTTATTTAGTCCAGTTCCCTGCAATTCAGGGATCTTTTTCCCAACATGGGGCTCAAACCCACGACCCTGGGGTTAAAAGTCTCATGCTCTACTGACTGAGCTATACATCTCGCCATAATGAGGAAGATTGTGGCCAGGTGTCCTGTGTGCCTGCTTGGTCTGCCACTCAGGTGCTCCCTGTTGCTGATGGGCAATTTCAAGGCCCTGCTCTCCCTTATAATTCATTGTTTTCCCACTGGACTTGTCCTCTGACCGCCCGTCAGATAGAGGATTGTCTTTTGGAAATTAGGGCAGATGGCCACCGTAGGCAATAGTAACAAAGAGGAAAGGGAGCAAATGCAGTTCTTTCTATTTAGTTCTCAGGTGGAAATGAGAACAAAAGGGTTAACCCAGCTTTCCCTCAGCCTGATCCCTCCAGATGTTTTGGACACATAACACAATGGGAGTTTTTGGCTCTATGGCACCAGGTTGGAGATGGTTGCCTTCTTTGTGGGCTTTGAGAAGGTACTTGAAAGATGCTAAAGATGAGACATTGTAAAGGCCTTTTGGCAGGGAGATTATCTCTGTTGCTTCTGGGCGACTTCCAGACCATCAATAGTGTGTAGGAGGAAATCAGTCAGATGCTGGAAATTTAGGTTTTTGTAATTAAAGTGGTGCAACAAATCTACTTAAAAACAAATAAAAAACCCAGATGTCTTGCAATTAGGAACTGATGAGAAAAAACACTAAGAAGTGTGAGTTAAATGATTCCAAGGAAGTCAGGATGAATACTCACTGTGGTATAACCACCCCACAAACATTTCGGACCTCATGCTCAAGAAACAGCAAGCAAGTTGGGATGAATGCTGAATAAACTGGTTTGTCTGGAGGAGCACCTGGTCACTACAGCAGCAGCAGCAACAGCTTTGTTGTTTCTTCCTTTGGGTTTGGTTTTGCAGTCAAAGGGTGCTTGCAGGCTGTCACAATTTTCAGGTGAGATTCAGTCCACATACCAGCAAATTCAGGTTGTGTGGTTGTGGTTGGCCAAGAGGTCTCGTACAACAAACCTGCTTCTGCAAAAGGCTAGACTTTTTTTTCCAGTAAGGAAGGAGATGAGTGAGTGCTCTGGAAACCATGGAATATTTGCTTTGATGCAGCGTCATCTAACCTCTGTGCTAGCAAGTCACAATGAATGCTTGGTAAATTGGCTGCCTGGAAGCACCCCAAGAACTGGTGTCAAGTCCAATGCCAATTCCTTCATTATCCATGCAGTGTAGCCCATACTTTTTCTATGTCGCATACATAAGAGCACATTGCTGCGCTCCCTGTAAATGGAATGAGAACAACAAACAGACATGTGCCTCCATGTTGTCCTAAGGCTGGCATTCTCCATTCACCCAGGAGAGGTGGGAAATAGCCATCCTGACTGTGAGTATGGAAGACTGGCTGAAAGCTCATCAAGGCGAAACGAGTTCATTTTTTAAAGAAATATTTTTATTAAGCAATTTCAACATAACAAATTATCAAACCATATAATCACACAGATTATTTCCCCCCCTTTTCCCCCACCTCCCTTCCATCCCTCCTGCCCCCCACCAGGGACTTCCCTCAGCTCCTCTATCTGATTTCTCTGCATGTTATAAAATTATACATATCCTTGCGTTGTCTATCTATCATGTTATCAACCAATAAATTTGTGTATGTTTATTCAAAACATGCCAAGGAGTCCAGTTCATTTTGTTGTCTTTTTAGATAATTTGTAAAAAGTTCCCATTCTTCCTTAAAGTCGCAGTTGTCCTTGTCCCGCAGTTTATATGTCAATTTAGCCAGTTCTTCATAGCTCATCAATTTTTCTCGCCACTGTTCTTTCATTGAGATTTCCTCATTCTTCCATCCTTGTGCTATCAAGACTCTTGCCACTGTTGTAGCATACCTAAATAAGTTCTTTGTTTTTCTTGGCAGGTCTTGTCCTACAATCCCTAACAAAAATGCTTCTGGTTTTTTTTACAAATGTCATTTTAAACATTTTTTTCAATTCATTGTATATGATTTCCCAATTTTTTTTAACTTCTCTACATTCCCTCCACATATGGTAAAAAGTCCCCTCTTTTTCTTTACATTTCCAACATATGTTTGACGAAACGAGTTCAAATTTAACGACCCAGTCTGTGAACCCCTAGGGCCTAAGGAGATAGTAAACGAAAGCCTCTCGGAGGCAGGAGAGGAAGAAGATGCATTGTGGGAAAAGATTGAGAGTGTCCGGCACAAGCTGACCCGCTCTCTGAACCCAGCCAAACTGACTCCATACCTCCGCCAGTGCCGTGTGATTGATGAGCAGGATGAAGAGATGGTGCTGAGTCCCCATCAGTTTCCATGCAAGAGCAACCGGACAGGTGAGAGAAGTGAAGAACTCACATGGAAAGTACAGCGCTGGGGGTGAAGGCTTGCTTTGTATAAAGCAGTCCTGGCCCAAAGCCCTAATCCAGGAATGGATCCCAGACACATGTTGCTACGGTCCTGGCTTATTGCTTTTATTTATCATGGCTTCACATTGCATTTTAATATGAAAAGAGCTTCTCTCTCTCCCTTTCCTTCTCCCCCTCACTCTGCCTTACCCACACAACAATCACTATGATTTATGCTCTTGTTGTTCCCATTTTACAAAATGGGGCTTAAGACTCACGCAGGGAGATGGAGACTGAAATGAAATAGGGCTCAAGCCTTCCGGATCCAGCAGCTTCTGCATGATTTTGGGACAGCGGGAGAAGGTTGGAGTAGTATCTTTGGATACTTGAAGCTGCTTGGTTTTTGGTTCGGCTTGCTGCTGATCGTGTGGCACACATTTGTTCTATTGTTATTATTTATTGTCTTCCTCTGCAGGACTCCTCATGGATATCTTGCGAAACCGAGGGAAAAGAGGCTACGAAGCATTCCTAGAATCCCTGGAGTTCTATTACCCTGAGCATTTCACCCAGCTGACGGGGAAGCAGCCAGTTCAGCGTTGCTCAATGATCCTGGGTAAGAAGTTGTGGAAGTCTCCTCCTTTGCACAGGAGGCCGACAGCTTGCTGAAGTAGGTCAGGGTCGGGTCAGTGCCTGGGAATCACATGCAGGGTGAATGGGCATGTGGCGGCCAACCTGGTGCTTCCGCTACCTTCGCCGCCACCTCTCCCTGCCCCATCCCATTCTTGACAAGCAGCACTGGTGCCACATCTGGGAAGGCAGGGCAGGAGCAGCACCCCAACTCCCACTCTCTGACGGCCGCAAAGTGTGAAGCAGAGATGTGTGTTTGTGTACTCGCGGTGGGGTGCTTCAGTTGGACTGCATCTTCCTGGCACATGCCCAGTGTATGTTTATAAAGAAACATCTCCACATGTGGCATTGTCTGCTGCTGCAAATGCCAGCCAATGTGTGGTGAACATGTTCGTCCTGTTAATGTGTGATTTGACTGCCCTTGGTTAGAAACATAGCAACCTGCTGTACACCGAGCTGGACCGTTGCTCCATTTGGCCTGGTACACAATTCAAAGTGTTGGTGCTGACCTTTAAAGCCTTAAATGGCCTCGGTCCAGTATAGCTGAAGGAGCGTCTCCACCCCGATTGTTCAGCCTGGACACTGAGGTCCAGCTCCAAGGGCCTTCTGGCCGTTCCCTCCCTGCGAGAAGTGAGGTTGCAGGGAACCAGGCAGAGGGCCTTCTCGGTAGTGGCGCCCTCCCATCAGATGTCAAGGAAATAAACAACTATCTGACATTTAGAAGACATCTGAAGGCAGTCCTGTTTAGGGAAGTTTTTAATGTCTAATGTTTTATTGTGCTTTTAATATTCTGTTGGGAGCCGCCCAGAGTGGATGCGGAAACCCAGCCGGATGGGTGGGGTATAAATAATAAATTATTAATTATTATTCCTAAACTTCCCTCCACCCCATGGTCTGCTTGCAAATTGCTGAGGATCTTGGTGGACCACTTAATGATTCTCCTGCCTGTTGCAGCAGTTGTGATGTGCTGTGACAGATGCGGCATGATTTTTAATTGCATTGTTATTGCTGCTTTTATTTCATATGTTGTATTGTATTACAGTGTGAATTCCATAAATACAACATAAAATAAAAATCCATATGGATATTAAATGCACTGTGCCCGCTGTTCACATCTGCTGCTCCCCCTGTTCTTCACAGACACACCATGGGCCACCTGTATGAAGCTTACGGACCACAATTTGTGAACCCCTGGTCTTGATTGGTAGCCAACATGACTACCAGTCAGATGTTAACTACAACTCCCAGATGTTAACTACAACTCCCATAACCTTTGGACGTGCTGGCTGGGGCTGATGGGAGTTGTAGTTCACAACCTCTGGAGACTATCATGTTGGCCACTCTTGATCTACACCAGTGTTTCCCAGCCTTGGGTTGCCAGCTGATTTTGGACTACAACTCCCATCCTCCCTAGCTAGCAAGACCAGTGGTCAGGAATGATGGGAACTGTAGTCCAAAAACAGCTGGAGACCCAAGGTTGGGAAATACTGATTTTTGGGCAGGAGGCTCATCCCAGTGCGACCTGCATATGCTGAACATTGACTCTGGGAATTTTTTTGCAGACAAGACAGGCCCTCTGCTACTGAGCTATGGCCCCTGAGAGTCCATGGGTTATCTGCAAAGCGAGTCCTAGAGTAGACCCACTAACTAACATAGGCCCATTAATTTCAGTGGGTCTACTGTGAGTGGAAACATGGTTGGCTGTAACCCCCATGTGCCCAGTTTGCTGAGCATCCTCTTGCTTTCCAGACGAGGAGGGCCATGAAGGCCTGACTCAGTTCCTGATCATGGAGGTGAAGAAGATGAGGGCTCAGCGGAGAGCGCAGTTGGAAAAGGAACACGGGCTCCAGGCAAAGAACCGGGCCTTGGAGGAGGAGGGCGCCCAGCTGAAGCAGCAGCTCCAGAAGCTGCAGAAGGCGCAGGAACGTTACCAGAGGTTCCAGGAGGAGTGGGACTCCCACAGCATGGAGCTGCTGAAGCTGAAGGAGGACAACTACATGCTGGCCATGCGCTACACCCACCTGTGCGAGGAGAAGAACGCTGCTGTTCTCCGAAGCCGGGACCTGCAGCTGGGGGTATGGAGAGCAGGGGAGAAGAGAGAGGTGGGGTGTATTGGTGAATGCATGCAGGTGTTAACAGGGCAATGGAAACAGGTGTACACACCCAAGATAAACCAAGGCTGCTTCCGTGTGCCAGGAATCACTGTGTTAATGATGCACTGCCTGCCTGGATGTAGGTGCTTTGGTTTCATTGGCCCCGGCCTGCCAGCCACTCCTTTATAGGGAAATTGGGGGAAGGTGTCTGAAGGCTGGCCAGCGAGTTGCTTGACTGTTGTCTCATATTTGAAGGTTTAAAAAAGTTTCCCCAGAGTAGTGCTCGAGGAAATTAGGCAAAGGAATGCAGCGATTTGGAATGAATGCCACCACCAGTGGATTCTCAGAAACACAGGAGTGTATATACAGTGGTACCTCGGGTTACAGACGCTTCAGGTTACAGATGCTTCAGGTTACAGACTCCGCTAACCCAGAAAGAGTACCTCGGGTTAAGAACTTTGCTTCAGGATGAGAACAGAAATCGCGGCGCAGTGGCATGGTGGCTAAAATGGTACCTCAGGTTAAGAACAGTTTCAGGTTAAGAACAGACCTCCGGAACGAATTAAGTTCTTAACCCGAGGTACCACTGTACCAGGAAAGGGAACGCCTTATATTTTCCAAATGACACTATGTTATGGGTGTGTGAACTTTCGTCATGCAGTCAGTTTTGGAGGACTGGTGTCATAACAGAATATCCAGGCTGCTGTTTTTGCATGAAGGCCAGAGCGTGCATATACTTTAGGAAAAGCCCCAGGTACAAATAAAAGGTTCTGAATTATAGAGAAGTAGCTGTGTTCTCCGGCAAGTCTCATAACACGATAATTCTTAAGCTGAGGTTTACTGGGGTAGGGAGCTGTCTGATACCCAGTCAGATTATTTGTCAGTCTTGGACATTTTTGGGATGTAGCCCTTGCTTGCCCTACTCAGAGTAGACCCATTGATGTTGCTAAATGACTAACTCACTGATTTCTATGCGTTTACCTTGAGTATAACTGAGTTGGATACAACCCATTGTGTCTGATCTGGCTGGCAGCAGCTATCCAGGCCAAGGGTCTATCACAGGCATAGGCAAACTCGGCCCTCCAGATGTTTTGGGACTACAATTCCCATCATCCCTGACCACTGGTCCTGTTAGCTAGGGATCATGGGAGTTGTAGTCCCAAAGCATCTGGAGGGCCGAGTTTGCCTATGCCTGGTCTATCACCTCACCTGATCCTTTGAACTGGAGACACCTGGGATTGAACCTGCTTCCTTCTGCATGCAAGGCATATGTCTTACCAGGTATAGCATTTCCTGATGTTCCAAATATTCCCAGCCAGCTTTTTCTCACCTTCCAAGTCCCTCCTTGGGAGTTTTGTATTCTCTTGGGCTCCTCTCAAAGCTCTCTCTCCCCCCACTCCCCCTTCAGTTAATTTAGGCATATGTATACACCCTGTTTGCTTTCTGTCTTGTGGTTTCTCTTGTATTTGTATCCCTCCCCTCTTGTCCTCCCCTTCCTTTTATTATCTCTCCCACTTGTCCCCCTGTATGGCACGGCCACTGTGGAGTAAGCAACTGTCTGCTATTTTGCTCCGTAAAGCCCTATGCATATTGATGACGCCGTAAAAATGATTGATGGCGGCAGTCCTCGCCTTCCTTGGTTAGATCTGAGCCCTGTAGTTACTTTCACATTTGCTCCAGGAAGGCATTAATACGCAGACCATGGCTAAGGCACTTCTTAATCTTCTCTTTAGTGAACTGAAAAGGGGCTTCGTTTGTGTTTATAGCAGAGCATCTTTTCATGTAGGATGCAAGTATCAGAAAGTGAGGGGCTGCCTCTAGGGTACGTTCGTGTATGTCTGCCTTCACTTATTCGCAATGGAAGATGTATATAACATGTCATTCTTCTTGTAGATTATTTTTATTATTTCCACATTTCCCACTCTGTCCCTAAAGGTTCAGTATAGGATGCCAACAGCAATTTAAATTACGATATTTGACATTTTTTATAGTGGCTCACAGTATTCAAAATGCTTCATGTAAAATAATAAATTATTGTTATTGGGAACCAGGCAGAGGGCCTTCTTGGTAGTGGCGCCCACCCTATGGAATGCCCTCCCATCAGATGTCAAAGAAATAAACAACTGTCTGACGTTTAGGAGACATCTGAAGGCTGTTCAGGGAAGTTTTTAATGACTGATGTTTTAATGTATTTTTAATCTTTTGTTGGAAGCCGTCCAGAGTGGCTGGGGAAACCCAGCCAGATGGGCGTGGTATAAATAATATTTATTATTATTTATTTATATTATTATTATTATTATTATTATTATTATTATTATTATTATATCAGTAATTCCCTTAAAACTCCCCAGTTGGGTAAGGTTGGTTTTATCAAATATACCATGGGTAGGGAACTGGATCAGATTGGCAGGTTGGACCCAGAATTCCTTCACCTTCCAAGGGCCACTTTGGCAGCTGGGCAGGGCTACTCACCTGTCAACCAGCTGACATGATATGATATCAGGTGTTCCAACTTTAAACCTGTAGCTTTCAAGAAGATGCTTCCTTTGCAGCCTCTTTAATTCAAGCTGCGACTGCAAAGAGCCGTCCTTTGTAGCCGTGTCTTGACTTCAAGCTGTGGCTGCAAAGGAAAATCCCTGTAAGTGCACTCCTGATTCTATGTTTCTAACTGTAATTCAGTACCTTTTGAATGGGGTGTGGTGACCGAAAAAGGTTCCAGCATTTTAAAAAGCTCTGAAATCTACCGGCAGCTGCAAAACAGGACCTGAGCTGAATCAGTGGTTGTCAAATGCTGACTGTCTGGTGGGAAATAAAGAAAACCAGGTGGATTGGGGGGGGGGTGCAGAATGAAGTGTTGAACCCTGAAGAAGAAGATGCATTTTTACACTGCAACATTTTATTGCAAGTTCCACTTGTCACCCCCATTTTACAGAAGTGGAGGCTGAGGTTGGAGAAAGGAACTTGCCCCAGGCCCTCTGCTGAGCTCATGGCAGAATGAGCCTACCAAAACCAACCCAGACCTGCAATATCAGTATGTAGCAGCAATTAAAGAAAGCCTCATTCTTATTTGCTGTTGCTAAAACCTGTGTTCATGTGAAATGGTTTAGTGTGTGTGTGCTCACGAGAGAGATGAAAACGTCTTTATTTGCCCTTCTTGTGATTCATGGGACAGAACGTTGATCTTTTCCACATTTTTTTAATCAGATAAAGAGTTTGGTGTACTGTGGTTTAAGCATAGTACGTTTTGTGCGTGCTTGTGTGTTATTATGCATGCAAGGCATGCTTAGGATTTCCCCCCTTGTTGCTTTGAATGTAGGTGTGTCATCTGATTGTTTTTGTGCTCCCAATCACTTCCCAGCTGATGACTCATCAGGAAATTTGTAGGTACTCCAGGTGAGATAAAAACATGAACGGACCTTTAATTGACCTTGTAAGGCTACTAAGGTTAGAAAGTGGTTGGAAGCTTAAACGGTTGGGTGATAAACCCGCATCCTAAGCAGTCTTATCATTCCAAATACCTGAAGGAGTTTATGGGGCTGCCGCTTGGTCACCTGGCTTTCACCTTGAGCAACTGACATACCTCTTTCCTCTCTCCGAGTCAGGAGAGTTTCACTATGAGCTAATCTGTTCTGATCTGATTTTACTTATCTGGAATAACTTCTTATCTGGAATAATAATAGTCTTCTGGTTCCTGGGATTCTTGCCACAGAGCTCTTGCTCACTGTTGCCCTGCGGTATTGTCTTCATCTTCATTCCTGGGTTTACCTAAACTGCTCCTCCCTGTTTACCTGTATCCTGTACTCCTTCCTGTTTATCTTGCACCACCTCTGCACTTTCTGTCACAGCACTATGGAAAACAATGTGGAATGTGGGTCTAGTGCAGAGATAGCCAATGGGGTCGTCCTCCAGTTGCCAAACTACAACTACGGTCAACCCAGCCAACTTGGAACAATGGTCATGGATGGTGGGAGTTGTAGTTCAGCAACAACCGCCGCACTGACTGCCCCATGCCGAGAGAGAGAGAGAGAGAATAACTTGATTGATCCTGCCTAAATCGGAGTAATTCTGTTTTCATATTAATTTCATTTACAAAGGAGCAAATGCCCTCCTGTTTTTGCAAGCCTCTTTTCCAAACAATATTACATGTTTCATAAAATTTACGCACCACTTGCTTGTTAAAAAAACCTCAAAGCAGTTTACAAAAGATAAAATCAAGAAAAAATTGCAAACCTACTTTGTCAGATCAACCCTGGTCTTCTGCTTTGCATCTGAGGCTGTCCAGGCATCTGGCAAGACTCTACTCCTCCCCCAGTTTGGGAAAGGGGAAAGACAGAGCCCTTGAACATGAAAAGAAGGCTGGGGGTTGGGAACGAGGAGAAGGCCATCCTTATAGGACCCTGATTTATGGTCCAAGGCTATTAGGAATAGCTGATCAGTCCCAATTTCTATCTAATTCTTGGCATTCTTTCTTCTTAATCAGAGATATTGAGTGCATGTCCTAAAAAGAGAGGTGGTTGTTTTGGCATCCTTCCCTTTTGATCTGGAGGCTCTGATCCCGGTCCCCAGAATCGTAGGATGGGTTATGGGGAGAGAAGCTCACTTTGTTCAGATTCATTTATGCTTAGTTCATCCCCTTGTCTTTATTATCACTTGATAGGTTTGAGGGTTTTAGACTGCGGCTTTATAATTTGTAATTACATCGTTTTATGTTTTCAAAGTGTTGTGAACCACTTTGAAGAAGTTAATCCTTCAAAGGCAGCTTGCCAATCAATCAATCAAATCAATCAAATCAATCAAATCAATCAAATCAATCAAATCAATCAAATCAGTAAAGAAAAGAAAAGAAAAGAAAAGAAAAGAAAAGAAAAGAAAAGGCGATTGAGCGGCTGTGGCCTTTGTTTCCTATATTTCAGGTAGACCAGATGAAATGCAAGGTCAGCAGCCTGGAAGAAGAATGCGCCCTACTTAGGAAGCAGGCATTGACAGCTCCCCAGAGAGAAGTGGAGGATCGTGGCCTTGCTGACACTATTTGTGAGTTGCGAGCAGAGAACCAGAGACTGATAGCTTCGCTTCAGGAGCTGCAGAGCAGGCTGCAGGTACTTGCTGAAAATGTTTAATGCTAACCCGTGGAGTACTGAATTGCATCTAATGTCTCACCGCTGAAACTTGAGCTTCTCCTGGATGGTAAGAGCCAGCCTCTGCGTGCAGGAAGTTCTTCTCGGTCCAGCAATGTCTTCTCCAGTCTGACGGGGATACCTCAAAGGCAGAGCATATGGTTTGAATGTGGAAGGTCCCAGGAAAATTAAAATATGCAGCCCTGCTGGATCATCTAGTTCTCCCAGTGGCCAACCAGATGCCTGCAAGAAGCCTGCCAGCAGGACCTGAGGGCAACCTGAAGATCAAAAGGGCCTGGGACAGTTGGTATAGTTCAGGATGGGCAAAAACAGTTGCTGGACTACAGCTCCCATCATCCCTGACCTTTGGCCATGTTGGCTGTGGCTGATGGGAGCTGGAGTCTTAACAACACCTGGAGGTGGTGCAGAAGGTATCTGTTTGTGGGATGCAGGCTGCTGGGAGGTCTGGTTCAAGACACCTGCCCATCACAGTGCTTTAGCCTCATCTCTGTTGCCTCTACCTCTCTCTGCTATCTAGCTAGATGTTTGATTTTACGTGTGGCCCTCCAACAAGCGAAGGGTTGGACACCAGCAAGGCTGCCCTATTCTCATTGCTGCGGTGCCTTGCCTTTTTGTGAACCTTTGTTTTCCCCTGCCCCAAATAAACCGTTTTCAAAGCTCCTAATTTCACCTTTGTGTTGCTGGAGCTTGCACCGCCCACGATTCGTTTCGAAAGAGAAAATGTGCTGAACTGACAAATCTCCTGCAGCAAGGCTGGTCCCTGACGCTGCATCCAAGGCGACCACAATGCTTCTCATGGAGGATGGAGCTCGGTGCGCCTGTTGCTAGATCACGGCTCTAGCACTAGTAAAATGCTAAGAGGAATAAAATCTATTTAAAAGAAAGGCATCTAGTGTTGGCTTAGAGATGTAGGTAGAATACCAATGGGTGGTTTCAACAGCTGTGACTGTTTAGGAGATGAAAGCTGCCTGTTGATATCTGGGTTACAAAATCTTAACCCACGGATAGTATGTGAACACATTATTTTACCGTTTCCCCCTGTTTTGTTTAAAAAAAGGTATCCTGCATCACAGACCTCTTATCTCTCCACCCTAAATGCTGTTTGTACGACCTTATATCACGATACACAGCTTATTTGCAAAACCTGGAGAAAAATGTTTAAAACACATTTTCAGTTTGAGATTATTTCCAATCCCCCAGCCCCCAAAGAAGAAAGGTTTAACCAGGAGAGGACATAATTTAACTTGGGGATGTGAAAATAAATTGATTGGTGAGGAGGCAGCATCTGGATAGAATCAGTTCGTTATATAAATCTATTACATGCTCAGCAAAATGTTGATATTGCCATTTAAAACTGTGTAATTTAAACTTGGAGTGGTTTAAGAACAGGGACCATAAAGCATGAAATTATAAGGTTCTTATCTTGGAAGACGTGACCCCATCTTTCCGTGTTCCTAATGAACCGTAAAGCATTGCTTAGTTACGACATTTTGACATTACAGCTTCAATCATTCACAGTTTGGTTCTTTAGTTTGAGATGGAGGGTATATTTTCCATTCAGTATCTTGGATATCCCTACCGGCATGTTACGTGCAAACAGAGCTAACATGTGAACCAGCTGTTAGGGCACATCCACCCTGCAGACCTCCCATCATTCCTTTCCCCAGAAAACCTTGGGATTTGTAGTTCTGTGAGGGGGTGGATAGGGAGTCACCAAACTAGAATTCCCAGCATTGAGAACATAAGAAGAGCCTGCCAGATCAGGCCAGTGGCCCATCTAGGCCAGCATCCTGGCATAAAAAATGGTGTGGAGCTTGTATTGTAAGAGGCGCCTGCAGTTTGTGGTGGGGGAAATTATAAAACAAAAAAAGTATATATAGATGACATATATTCCCCAGTGGGGGATACTGAAAACAGCCACCCTGCAAGTGTTGACTGCTGTTTCTCTCTCTCTGTCCATCATGCTATCCCTAATTCTGCTCATCCCACCAGACAGGTGATTCTGCATTTCTGTCGCTTAGGTAGCAGGTGAAGGTCAAGTCCCAGGCTCTGAGAGGATCCTTCTAGACATTCTGGAGCACGACTGGAAGGAAGCACAAGCAGACCGGCAGGAACTGTGCCAGAAACTGGACTCTGTGCAAAATGAGCTGCAGTGGGCCGAGGAGCTGAGAGATAAGGTCAGTTGCCCCTTCCCTGGGCAACTGGGTTTTGGGGGAAGCTTTGATGCAGTTGTGGTCTGAATGCATTCAGTTCTTAATGACTTAGCCAGGTTTTGCAGGGCCCTTCACCAAGTTGCTCTCAAGAGTCACCGTTCTCTAAGTGGGTCCCCTCCTTGCTATGGCTCTTTTGCTTCCCCTTCTCTCTGGCCACAGCCCAGTCTGCTTCACAGAAACAGCTGCCTGATACCAAGACAGGCCATAGCATCATCTAGCTCAGTATTGTCCATAGTGGCAGCAGCTCCGCGGGGTTTCAGACAGGGGTCTCTTTGTCAGTTGTACCAGAGATGCTTGAGATTGAACCTGGGACCGTCTGCATACAAAGCTGATTTTCTGCCCCTGTGCCATGGCCCTTCTTGGGCTTCACTGCCCGGAAGGAGAGGGCAAGATGAGTGGATGCTGCTGACCGCCCCTTCCTTTGCTCTTGCTGCTGCTCACTTGCTTGGAGAGGGGAAGGTGAACAAGCAGAGGTAGCCAGGAAGAAGAGGAACAGGACCAAAGTGCTGACACCGGGTATGGCTCTTGGCAGCTGCCCATCAATGCTGACTGCTGACATTGGCCCTGTTCAAAGCTACTACCACAAAGCCAGGCTCTCTATCCCATTAGCTGGTGTATGTTGAGCTGTGTGTGCTTGCAAAGAGGTGACAATAAATAATTGCACATGCATCCTTCTTTTTTTCCACTTGATGTGTTACAGATCTGGTTGCACAGGTTGCAGGTCTAAACCTGCAGCAGTTTTAAGCCCTAAATATATTCCTTGAAAATGTAACCCTCTGGATTCTCTCCCCGCCCCCCATCCCACCTCTCCAGTATCTGCAAGATAAGGAAGACCTCCAGCTGAAGCACCAAACTCTGCAGAAGAACTGTGACCTGTACAAACACAGAATGAATACCGTGCTGGCTCAGTTAGAGGAGATTGAGAAGGAAAGAGATCAGGTGAGCTGCTTCTTTAAGGCAGTCTCCCCTTATGCTAGAAGCAAGGGTCTCTGATAAGAGATAGAATCCCTCTACTATCATTCTGGGTTGCTAGGTGAGGACAAGTGGTACTGATGTAGTTAGTCATGAGAATCAAGAAGCCAAAATGGAAGGAATGCTAAGAAAAGAATTTGGAAGCAGAGGAGATCAACTGGAATGGAGACCTTTTTGGTGGCTTCCTCCCCTCCTTAGTCCTATGTCACCATATAAGGCAGTGGCTGAAAAGCTCATCACTTCATTGGGCCACAGTGGAGAGAACCTGTGGCCCACCTGTTGTTGAACTCCAGCTCCTATCATTCTTGACTACTGGCCATGCTGGTTGTGGCTGATGGGAATTGGGAGTCCACCGGTATCTGGAGGGCAGCAGTGTCCAGTGAGAAGGTGCTCCCATTAGAAGCCGTCATGCGGAGGACCCCCCCCCCCACTCTATTCCTGAAGCTGCAGGGAGTTGAGGATTGGTATCCTACCAGCCAAGTATGAGCCTTGCCATACCTGTCTGCGATTTGTAGTCCGTAAGTGTGGGTATGATAACTGAGCTCCAGAGCTCAGCATCTGGGGAAACCCAAAATTTCTCCAGAAAGCAGGCTCTCTAGTCCTTAAGACACCAATGCATACAGATGGCACCTGGTTGGCAGAAGAGGACCTTGCAGTAGCCAAGGGTGGGGCATTATTGTTCTTGGTAACTCCTTGTCCCTGTCCCCTGGCTATGGAAAGCAGAATCGATAAGCTGTGCAAGATAAACAGAGGCATGCAAAGTTGCTTAATTTGTATACTCCATTACAGTATACAAAAAACAAAATCAGAAGAAAGCGTCTGTCTGCGTGTAATCCCACCTTCCCAAGGTATGTCAACCACCCCCCACCAGGAATGTGTTTTGTTTCAGGCAATCCAGAGCCGAGATGGCGTTCAGCTGCAATACTCCCAAATCCTCATTGAGAAGGACCAGTACCGCAAGCGTGTCCGGGCCTTGGAGGAAGAGAGGGACGAGCTGCTGGGCAGACTCACAGAGGCCGAGGGCAAGATTGGCACCCTTGAAGCTCAGGTGCAGCGATGCCATTGCACCAGGGGCCTAGGCAAGAAGGTGCGTTTTGAAAAGAGGAGAAAGCTTTTGGGCAGAAAGGAAGGGGAGAAGGTGGATATTTTGAAAGGTGGGAAGGCTTAGACTTGAGTGGAATAAAGTTAGGAGGGAAGGACAGAATTCCTTGCACGTTAAGGGGATGGGCTGAAGGTAAACTAGCAGCCGAGAATTTATCAAGCTCTTGGTTTGTTACTTAAGCCCTCAACAGCAAACTTGCAGTTTTACCAGCTGTCCATCTTCAAATTCAAGTGGGTCTTTCCTGCTTTTCTTCTTATGGAGCTTGAGCTGGCAGGCCTGGGTTTCCAAGGTGGTCACCCATCCAGGCCCTCACTCGAGCCACACCTGCTTTGCTTCAGCAAGGTAGCTGGATCGTGCGCCTTCATGCCACAACCTGGGAGGGACCCTGCTGTGTTGTGAAGCACATGTCATAATAAAGTAGGCCATGAGTATCTGCCGTGTACATCTGTAGTGGAAGCTTTCCTACCATTCAGTAACAGAATAGCTCTGGTTGCAGCTCCACCTGCCCAAGATAGACAAACAATAGCTCAAGCGTGTTGAAGATGGTGTGATTTCAGGGAGCCTCATTACCTGTCGTATGCACATATATTTTTGAACCATGCAAGCCTGTGTGTGTTCACTCAGAAGTAAGCCCAATTGTTTTCATTAGGGCTTACTGCCAAGTAAGTGAGCATAGGAGTGCAGCCTGTGTGTTGGTTAATTTCAGTTGTGCAGTCTTGTGGTGCAGTTAACCTTTGAAGTGGCTCGTGGTCAGAGGTGTTGTGGCCTCTCCTCTGTCCCCCCTAGAATCACTGCAGGAGGTGCAGCTTGGAGAGGGCAGCTTCTTGGCAAGTTTCAACAGTGCCACCTCTCTTGTTGAGGAGCTGACCCCTGAGACGTCTTTTGTTTTTCCACCCTGCAGATGTGTTCCTCCTCCCATTCACTTTGCTCCATCCTAAGCAGCACTTGGAGCATGGTAGAGAAGCCTCCATCGCTGGAGGGTGGAGTGGTTGATACGCCAGGCGTCTTGGATGTCGTCTTCCCTGATGACTGTATAAGCCAGAATGGGGTAAGAGAGGGGTTGGATAAAGCCAGAATGTAGTAGAACTCATGCCTTGCATGTAAACGTTTCCCAGATTCAATCTCTGGCATCTCCAGTTTAAAAGAATCAAGTAATCTAGGGACTCGGGTGGCGCTGTGGGTTAAACCACAGAGCCTAGGATTTGCAGATCAGAAGGTTGGCGGTTCGAATCCCCGCAAAGGGGTGAGCTCCCATTACTTGGTCCCTGCTCCTGCCAACCTAGCAGTTCGAAAGCACGTCAAAGTGCAAGTAGATAAATAGGTACCGCTCCGGCGGGAAGGTAAACGGCGTTTCCATGCACTGCTCTGGTTTGCCAGAAGCGGCAAACATGGCCACATGACCTGGCCACATGACCTGGAAGCTGTATGTTGGCTCCCTCGGCCAATAAAGCGAGATGAGCGCCACAACCCCAGAGTCGACCATGATTGGATCTAATGGTCAGGGGTCCCTTTACCTTTACCTTTAATCTTGGTAGGGCTGGACAATATATCAATACATCATCCAAAACCTGTTTGAAAGTCCATATTGTGATAATCGGTTTCATCATTTTTGACCTGGCAATATATTTTGAATCATGATGTGTATGTGTGCTATGCAAAAATTACAATGTGAGGAAAACTGTGAAGCCAGCCAAAGCTTCTCTCAGTTCCTGCAGCTCCTTTAACTCAGCCAGCTCAGCTCTCCCCCGCCTCCTGCAGGGGCCAGCGAATCACAAGAGCAGGTGCTGGCAAAAATCACTATGCGGTGGAAAACGTGAAGCCAACCAGTGCCTCTACATAACTCCATCCTCATTTCAGACATTGTGATATATTGGTATATAATAATATCACGATGTTGAAAACCAGATATTGCCCAGCCCTAAGTCCTGGTGGGAAAGACCCCTCCCTGGGACCCCAGAGAGCTGTGGGCAGTCAGAGGAGACAACGCAGTCCTAGCTGGGCCAATGATCTGACTTGGAATGAGGCAATTTTCCTCTGTTCCTAAGAGTTTAGGCAGCTGTTTCACTGTTTTGCAGAGCAGTGGGTGTGGATGTAACCTTTGTACGCTAGGCTAGTTTCTGCACACTCCCTTGTTTATCCAGAGTTCAAGAACATATTCCAGTCAGGCTGAAAAACACTAAATGAGAGTGTGAAGCAGCAGCTGGGAAGTTTATACAGTCTAAGAAGAGTCTCAAGGGCCAGGCAGGTAGGCTTGGAGGGCTGCATTTGGCCCCTGGGCCTGAGGTTCCCTGCCCTGCTAGAACTCCTGCATTGCAGGGGGTTGGGCTAGATGATCCTTGGGGTCCCTTCCAGCTCTACAATTCTATGATTCAAACTCTTCAACCCACGACCCAATTGGTGGCGCAACTCTGCCCTTCATGCTTCCTGTTGTAACATGCACCCCCACCATCCAACCCCCCACATAGGCTTTCTCCTCATATACAAACTTATACAGTGGATGCTCAGGTTGCGAATGTGATCCGTGCGGGATGCACGTTTGCAACCCGCGTCTGCGCACGTGCGGGTTGCGATTTGGCGCTTCTGCACATGCACGACCACTGAAACTTGGAAGTAACCCTTTCTTTTTTTTAAAAAAAAATAATATTTATTAAAGTTTCAAAGGAAAAAAAAATCACATTAATAAAAAAAATTAACAATAAAAAGGAAAAATACAAAGTAGGAAAAAAAGAAAAAACAGTTAAAAACAATTCCATCTTTTCCTCACTTCTTTTACGTTTACTTGTTTCCCGGACCTCCTCATACCTCCCTCTTTTGTATTCCAATTCAATTTGTTAATCCAACAATTCCTTTCCCTCCTTTTTAATCCTAATCCTTAATCTTGATATATTGCAACATTAGATTTTTACATACTAAAAACCAATTTTTCCATATTCTTTTGTACCTATACAAAAGAAGTAACCCTTTCCGGTACTTCCGGGTTTCGGCAGTCCGCAACCCAAAAAAACGCAACCTGAAGCGGCTGTAACCCGAGGTATGACTGTACACACACTTGATTTACAGTTTACTAGGTTTTAATCTCGCTGATGAACAGTGAGACAAGGAAGTTTGTGGTGCGTGTGGCGTTTTGGCTTTCAGGTCTTTTCTCCTCTCTCCTTAGGAAGTGACTCCAGAACGCGAGAGAGAAATAAACCGCCTTTCCATCTTCCCCTTCCCCCCCTGCACTGGCTCCATTCTTCGGAGGCAGCGTGAGGACGGACCGACCCCCATCAAGAGGTGACACTTGGAATCCCAGCGCAATGGCACTCTCTCTTACATGTTGGTGTCTTCAGCCTCAGGCAAAGCCTCAAGGGATTTTTTTAAAGCATTGAACTTGAATGCTTTAAAATCCCAGTTCTTCCCCTTCTCCAAGTCTCCAGCTTCTTAAGGGGGGGGGGGGAGAAGGAGGGAGGTAGAATCTGTGTAGGAGGGCAGGAGAGTAGCCATATAGGGCCTTTCTTTGGATGTGATGATGCTCTTTTCATAGTTTCCCATCACGGATCCCAGGCTCTTATCCCTTTTCTGCTCTCCCACTGTCCTGTTTCCTGGACATAAAGCTTTTTTTAAAGGTGGGGCTGTCATGGAGAGCAAGGAGGCAGTGAAGGGGGGGGGGGGAAGAAACCCCATTTTGAGTTGAGTGCAGCTTGAAAAGGGCTGGATCTGACTCCAAATGCAGCCAGCCTTCTTTGAGCAGGAGAAGATTCCCTTTCAAACTTCCCCCTCCCCATGTCTACATGGGACAGGAGCCGACAGGCAGGTAGAAAGAAAAAGGGACTCCGTGGGCAGGACCTGAGACCTCATGGTCTGTGCATGCTGTAGGATGCAAGGGGGTGGCAGGCAGCAAATGTGGAGGACCTAAGAGGTTGTCATTGCAGCTAGGGAGATACGGGTGCACCAGTTATAGTAGATCGCAAGGATAAATGCAAGGGAGGAAAGGTGGGGTGAATTCAATATGCCCTCTCCGGAGAAAGTGGGGTATTTTTTTGGGTAGGACCAGATGATTGTATGCAGGAGGATGGATGAGCAGCTGTCGTTTATGAGAAGGGATGCAAAAGCTGGCTCTAGGGCTGCATCTATGAGCATCTCTGCAATGGTAAGCCCTGGAAGTGGCTTGATTGTGCTGCAGGCAGTCCCACCTAATGTAGCTAAGCCTGTTTTGTCCTCAGGTAGTATTTGGGATGGCTGACTGTTCAGGAACCTCATGCAAACCATCCTGAGCTGTTTGGAGACAGGGAAGGATCCAAATGCAACAAAAGACATCAAGGGAACACTGGAGAAAGGTGGAGGGATGGTTTTGATGTTTGTATGCTTTTGAATTAATCCCTTCTGTGTTTCCTTTGTACTTTTAGTTGGTCCTGTGGGTCCTTTGGCAGCTTGGAAGACTTAACAGGTATTGCCAATCCTTCTCCTGCCCCCACCCCCTGCGTTACAGAGCCTCTCTTCTTGAGAGCTGTGGGCTCCCCCCTGCCAAATCAGCTGCTTGCCCGTGTGCCCACGAGGGGGCACCCTTGCCCCACACTTCCCCTGCCAGCTCTTGGGAGCCACCTCCAGGGTCTCGCCAGCACATCGTTCTGAGGCTATTCCGGTCTGGTGTGTTTAATTTACAGCGGGTTTTTGTCTGACAGTGAATTTGATTCAGTTTCAGAGGAGTGGGAACCGGAAGAGATAAATGCTTCAGCTTCAGGCTGTTATCGGTTCTTGGTGACAGGCTGTAAATCTCCCAACGCCTGTCCCACTGTATATCTCAGGCCTTGGCTAGATTGTGGAGTTTTCTACCAACGCCACTCCTTGGGGCAATTGGCCCGTGTGCAGAAGTGTCTGGCTTCTGCAGTCGGAGGCTTTGGAAAGTGGAGAGATTTGCCCAGAGTCCACTCCAACATACTTGGGGAATCCACTCCTGGATTTGCCCTGCTCCCTCCTTTTATGGGCATTTGAAGAATCCAATCTAGGTATCGGTAGAGTACAGCTGACCATCCTTTCACCTGCCTGCCACTCTGCTTGATACACTGTTCTCCAGAACTTATATACTGAGGGGTCTCTTCTGAGATTACTCTAGCTCAGGTGTGTGTTTGTGGGGGGACCTTTTTTCAGCCCAAGAACTGCATGAAGGAAGAGGCACAGGACCAGAGGCAGAGCACTGAATGTAGGTTAACATTCACAACACACAAAAGCCAGAGGTTCCCCCACACACCCAGTTCTCCATTCAGGCAAGCTTGGATACATAACCACAGTTTGGGGACACATTCCAGCCAGGCGAAAGGAGGGTGTGCAACAGGGCCACTTAGGGGGCGTGGCTTGCAAAGGAGGTGTGGCCTAGGAAGAGTCCTGAGGGTCAGAGAGGGAGACATGCAGCCCCTATCCTGAGCTTTCACTGCCCTTACTCCAGCTGTCTGGGATTTGCTTTTCTCCGCAGCTGTCGGTTGCGCAACTGAGCTGGTGTTAAGTGACCTAATAACTTCGTTGAGGGCGGGGTTGTGTGAATCCTAACCTACATGGCCAGCTGCCCATGTAGCTGGATCAT
The DNA here is from genome assembly GCF_964106645.2 of Podarcis pityusensis. Taxonomy (NCBI): domain Eukaryota; kingdom Metazoa; phylum Chordata; class Lepidosauria; order Squamata; family Lacertidae; genus Podarcis; species Podarcis pityusensis. Next base: position 29,756,050 of record NC_138035.1, on the reverse strand, counting down.
TTAAATGCAGTTCTGGAGCTTGGGGTTTCCCCGGCCCAATGACTTCAATGCCTTTCAGATGAAAGGTGCTTATGAATCCTTGCATGTTGCCCATGGTAACTTCTTGTTGTTCTGTCTGTCTCTCTCTCTCTCTCAGGAAGTGCCATCAACACTCCTTCATCTGCCAGATCCCGTTCCTCTTCCAGCAGTGCCTACACCAGGGCAAAGTCAGAAATCTGCTTGTCTGGAAGCTCTGTCAAGCAGGACTTCTCCAGGAGGTCTGTTTCCCTTTCTCAAACAAACACTCCTGCCTCCCTGATGGTTTGGAGAGGCAGCCCTATGAATGCAGGCATCCTAGGTGGGGCAGCCACGCTGGGTAACTCTGTGAGGTCTGTGCCTGCAGTTGAATGGCATCCGTTTCCAGGGCTTATCTCCCCTCCCTGCTACTGGGTCCTGCAACCATTGCTGCTGCTTCCACCGCTTCACCTGGTTGTGAAGATAGGAACACGTAAAGCTGCCTTTTATAGACTTGTTGGTCCATCTACTCCATCAATGCCTGCTCTGACTGGCAGCAGCTCTCCAAGTTCTAACCAAGGTCCCTCTAGTCCAGCAACCTGTTCTCAACCAGAAGCTGTGGTTCTTCCAAAAGTTGTTGGACTCCCAATTCCAATGAATGGCCAGTAAGACAGAGATTATGGGATTTGTAGTCCAAGCAACATCTAGAGGGCCACAGGTCCATCCCGGCCGCATATCCTGCTCATCGAAACAGAGAATGAGATGTACCAGAGTCTAATTCCATGCTGTCTTCCTTCCCCATTCAGGTCTGTTGTGGTGCACCTGCCTCACACGGGGCCCATGGCTGTCCCAGCGCCCCAGAGCAGCAGACTGGCTGGGGACATCTCCATCCTTGGAGGAAACACAACTGGGATTTATGTCCAGTGGGTGAGGCCAGGCTCAGAAGCGGAGTGCGTGGGGCTCAGAGAGGGATGCCGACTCCTTGAGGTATGAATGAATGTTTGGAATTGCAGATAATGTCGGAGTGGGAAGAGTTATAAGGAAGTGGAATGGGTGGGTGGGGGGACTGCAGTAATAAACCAAAAGGTGACTCCCCTTGTTTGTCTCTCGGTTAGACAGATATACAAGGCAGAATGACACCTAGTGGCTGAATTCTTTATTGCAAATGCCTTACTTCAGACATTCAGCTGCTGCCTAGTTACTTTTGCACGGGTCCCCTCATACTTTTGCACAAGTCCTGCAGTGGAGATGTCATTTACCCCCATGCATAACTAAACCTGGCATCAGGTCACAAGTGATTTATTTGCATATACCCCCCTCCCAAATGGAGGATAGCGCTGATATGTGGGTGTGGGCTTGGTCTATTCCAAGACTATCCTAATGATACTTCACATGTAATTTAACCTTTTCAAGCAATCAAGGTGGTTAGGGAGGGATGTAACCTGGTGACAGAGCACATGCTTTCCAAGGATAAAAGTTCCAGGTTCAATCCCTAGTATCTTCAGACAGGACTGGGAAATATTCCTGTCTGAAACCCTGGAGAACCACTGAAAGTTTGTGCAAGCCCCACTGACAGGTGGGGAGCCTGTGGCATGGTGCTCCAGGTGTCGATGGACTCCAGCTCCCATCAGCCCTAGCCAGCAGAGTCTGATGGCCAGGGGTTGTGGGAATTGTAGTCCAGCGACATCCTTAATGTAGGGGATACTGAGCCAGGTGGAGTGACGATCTGACTAGGTACAAGGCAGCATTCAGTGTTCCCAAAACACTTCATATACATTACCTCTTTGTCCTTGTTGCAACAGCTGGGTAGGATGTGTCAAGTACTGCTGCTGTTCCCATTTTGCAGATAGAAATCTGAAAGAGAGGCTTGCCTAACAAGTTCATGGTAGAAGCAAGATTCAAACCTAGGATATTCTGATTCCCAGCTCTTAAGTCTTTTACCCACCAAGCTACACCAACTACAAAAAGATTGGGCATCCTTTTTAGTTTCTAAATCTGATTTGCACACCTGTGCCCACTTAAATGCCCGACTTCCATTGCCTGCCCTAGCAATGCTGGGGAGCCCTCTTCAGCGCAAAAGTTGCATTTCCATCTGCGCCACCTTCCATGGGCCACGTGCTTGTGGTGGGAGGGGCCAGAGGCAAAGCAGGCGGAGCAATATATGCAGATTTTACTTTTGTTCGACAGGCTGGTTTCACACAGCTCTGATCTATCCTCCATCCAGGCAAGCAAGAGGCATTAGCAGAGTTAACGGACATACTCCAGCCAGGCAAAAATGCTCAAGGAAGGTGTGACTGGGGAGAGTCTCAAGGGCCAAGCTGGGCCTAGGGTTTCCCCCCTTTGTTCTATTGCTGCTCTTAATGTCAGTCCATGTACTATCCTAGTGGCTGATATTCGCCTAGGCTGCAACAGTGAGCTTCCTCTGGTCCTGATTCTCCCCAGAAGTTGTGCCATGCCCCAGCATTTACATGGGCATTGGGGTGAATGTGCACAGGCCACAAGTCCACCTCTGAACAGAGAGGCCTGGAGCCTGTTTCAGTAGCTCTGGAAATTTCTTCTTCAGTTTGGGATCTCCCAATTCCCTGCACCCCTTCTTTGAAGAAAGATCAAAGAATCCAACAGCAGCCTGTTTTTTCAGATCTCCTGTCCCCGGGAAACCTGCTATCAAGCGTGCATTAACAGCCTACAGCTTGCTTGCTTGCTTGCTTGTTTTGTTTTAAAGATTGCAGAGGGGATGGATGGAGAGGTAGCAGCACAGTTCTTTTTCTTTTTTTAAAGTCCAGATTAATATAATTTTTTTACAAAGCTAATTGTAACTCATCCCTGCATCTCTGCTCTGTGTGTGTTTCTGCGGCAGATTAGGGGTCCGCAGCTAAACGGGAAAGTGCTCTCTCTGGAGAACTGCACCCTGGAAGTAGCTTACCTGAGTCTGCTGCACTGGGATGATCCATCTGCTCTGCTCTTCCTCCCTGATATGAGAGGTAAGCCACTTTTACCCAATCCTGCATATGTGATTGTTCTATCCTTAACTAATCTGGACAGTCAAGGCTGTGGGTCTAGTGCGCAGCTGCAATGCTGCTGCAAAAACATTTTAGCTGAATATCTGGCCTAGGATGCCACCGCTTTTCAAGTTATGATTTATTTAGGAAAAGTAAGCACAAACCAAGTTTCTAGTCCCTGTGGCTATGGAATGATATCTTAGAACCCTTAGATCACACGAGACTTGCGGTTAGCCAAGAGTGGCAGTTCAGTGCAGTGCCCCTGTTGTAGCTCTATGCTTTTCTTTTGCAATACTTGGAAGTGTATACCACACCGTTCATTTAGGGTGTCATATAGGTTGCCATGCTGGGACAGATTTCCCATTGCTGCTGCAAGTCTCTGGTATCCCATGGCTTTTAAATTTGCGTGTACAGCTTTAAGGATTACCCTTGCGGTGATAAGAGCCCCTGATTTTAATTTAAGTCACCCAGATGGAACTTGTCCAAAATCTGGCCAGCTCAAGCCAGACTCCCCATTAGCTTGGATTCAGATCATGGGAGTTAGTGCCTGGAGGGCAGTTTGGGTTGGAAGCCCAGATGCCTCTCTTCCCTTTGAGTAGCAGGGCCGTTATGGAGCCCTCTCTCCATAATCAGCTCTCTATAATCAGCATCTTTAAACTAGTGCTTCTTTTGCATACAGAACCTCACTTTATAGGACTTCTCCAAGTAGCCTTGTCACAATGCTGGAACTGCAGAATTCCGTGCAAAAGAGCGAGGAGAGGGGACCAGCCACTGACTCTTCCTGTTGCTTCGTTTTTGGAGCAAGGCAGTGTTGTCCTGCTCTCATGCTGATCAGTAACAGGATACAGAAGTTCCCTCCCTCTCTCTCTCATGCTTTTTTGAACAGCATGTTCACAGGAGGGTTAGGAGGAGTAGAGGGGCCACTTATTGGGCCCCCTAAGTCACACCTGCTTATCTGATGTTGGAGAGGGATACATGAGGCTTCTAGATCTCCCATCTTTTCCCCCTTTTTCTTTGGCGTTCCTGTGAGTTCCTAATTTTATGTGGAACTTTTCCCCCAGTTACACAGACTTTGAAGACTTCTATCTATCATTGCCCTCTCTCGTGTGACTTTTTCTGTGCACTTTACATAATGCATCATCGCGATGAGCTCCATCAGGTTCCTTCCTCCATCAACAATAACTTGGAGACATCTGCTCCACTGAGCTCCAGCTGTTGGAGAGAAAGGAAGCAGGGCACTCCATCCATCTGCTCTGCCGAGAGACCAGCAACTCATGGCTCCTCCTCCTCTCCTTGGAACTCTTTTCATTCTAGCTGGTCATTACAGGAGCTTCCTTACAACAACTTGTTCCTTATCTGCAAAACCCAAACAAAAACCCAGTGCGGAGGGGCCCTTTGTTACAAAACCGTGCCTGATTTTGCTTTTTTCCTCTTCCTCCCTCCCAGTCACTTTTCCTTTTGTGCTGTGCCATTTAGATTGTAAGCCTGAAGGCAGGGACTATATTGATGTTTGCGAGCTTCTCCTTGAGCCCTCTTTTGTTTTCCTGAAGAGGATGGTAAACCATGCTTTGGATAAAAAACTAATGCATTTATTTGGGTCTTTCAACTGCTGTTTGCTGTCTCTTCTGCATGCTAGAGGCTGTACTGGTGGTGGAGGGGTGAGCAGCAACAACAGGAGAGATCTGCTGCTTCCATGTCTGGCTTGTGAGCTACCTGGTTGGCAAATGCAGGAGACAGGAAGCTGGACTAGATGGGCCTTTGGCCTGATCCAGCAGGGCCCCTCTCATTTGCATCCTCTTCTCTTTACCAGGATACCAGCCTCTCAAAGAAGCACTGGATGCTGGGAAGAAGGTTCCTGGCGACTCGTTTTATGTGCGGGCCAACCTGAGCCTCCTGGAGCTTGCCGACCCTTATGCCTTGTGCGTGAAGCACCGGGAGATCCTTCACGTCATGGACACTTTGTACAAGGGGCGGCTGGAGTGGTACTGTGCCCGCGTGGATCCCTTCACCCTCCAGGACTTGGACAGTGGCACGGTACCTAACTACAGCAGGTAATGGGCCTCTGTTCCTTGGGTGTGATTTAATGCACAAGAACTTAAGTGGGCAGAGGGCTGCTTTGCATGCATAAGGGATGCTTCCAGTCTTTTGGGGTGGGATTCAGTCATACTGGCAAATTCAGGCTGTGCAGTTATAGCCAAATGAGAGAATCATGGAATTGTAGAGCTGGAAGGGACCACGGGGGTCATCTAGTCCAACCCCTTGCAATGTAGGAATCCTTTCGAACCTATGACCCTGACATTAAGAATCTCATGCTCTACTAAGTAAGTTATCCTTTAGGCAAGGGAGGCCTTATACAACCACCACATTCCCCCCCCCTTCCCTTGCCCCGCCCCAATCATACTTCTTGCAATGAGGAAAGAAACTGGAAAATGCAATGGAAAGTGTGGGGTAACACTTGAGGCAACATCCTCTAACTTCCCAGTAAGCAAACTGGAATGGATGCTCAGTAAACAGCCACCTGTCATCTAATCTCCCTGCGAACAAATTGGGATGTATGATCAGTAAGCGGGTTGTCTGGAAGCTACCAAGGTCAATGCCTGGTATCTCTAGTTAAAAATGGGGAAAAGGACAGTAGCAGCGGGTGATGCAGCCGAAATTTGCCCGAGACAGAATTTTAAAACTGGAGGGAGGGAGAGAAGGGTCAAGGGGTCACCTAGTGCAAACCTGTGCTTGAGTCTGGGAATCCATAGAATTCAAGCGTTTCCCCAAAGATCTTGAAAGACATACATTGGGTCCCAGTACATTTCTGAGCACAATTCAAAGTGTTGGTGTTGACCTTTAAAGCCCTAAACGGCCTCGGTCTTGTATACCTGAAGGAGCGTCTCCACCCCCATCGTTCTGCCCGGACGCTGAGGTCCAGAACCAAGTGCCTTCTGGCGGTTCCCTCATTGTGAGAAGTAAAGCTACAGGGAACCAGGCAGAGGGCCTTTTTGGTAGTGGCGCTCGCCCTGTGGAACGTCCTCCCATCAGATGTCAAAGAGATAAACAACTACCTGACATTTAGAAGACATCTGAAGGCAGCCCTGTTCAGGGAAGTTTTTAATGTGTGACATTTTAATGTATTTTTAATCTTTGTTGGAAGCCGCCCAGAGTGGCTGGAGAAAGCCAGCCAGATGGGCGGAGTACAAATGATAAATTATTATTATTATTATTAAGATTGGCAGTGAAGGAGGATCCCTCCACCCTGCTTTGGCCATTGGCTGCCTTCTAAGCTGCTCTTAAGAGCACAGGGAACTTATAAGGAGTCAGGCCCACTGGAACATCTGGCTGTGTCTACATTGGCTGGGAGCATCTCTCCAGGGCTTCAGACAGCGGACATTTCCACCTCTACCGGGAGATAATGGGAAATGAACGTGGGGCCTTCAGCATTCAAAGCCCTGCACTACAACCCTTCCCATAACCATTCAAGACTTTTCTCCTGATTCTCAGTGGAAAACTCCCTCCCTGTAACTTAAGTACATTTAGATGCAGTCGTGCTCTTTGGGCAGCAGAACCCGGAAAACAGCTGCTGGGCATAACAGAGATCTAGAGAGCGACTAATACCAAGAGATGGCATCAGGCAGCTTCTTAAGATTCCCCTCTATTTTTTTGTAGTTGGAGCACTTGACTAGCACAAGGTACGGCGAGTTGTAACCCATAGATCTAAGCACCACTATGATATGTGGGTGCTGTAGGAGAAAGGTTTATAGGGGAACCCACAACTGGGAGGAGGGGAGGTTGTTAGTGAGTGCCTCCCCGCCCCCATTTAATTTCTTCTGGTAAGGCCCTCCTCCTTTGAGGAATCCTAACAGTTGCAAGAGCTTTGTGGAACATTCTGCCCCCTGAGAATTGCCCAAGTCTAGTCTGCAGGTTTTTAGCAGGATCTGCAAAAGCATCCTTGTTTAAACTGGGTTTTTAAAGGTATCTTGTAATATTTATGTAGCGTTATTGGATTAATTTTAGATGGACTCGGGTTTTGGAGAGCTAATTGAGTTTTATTTGTTGCCGTGCTTTTTATTGTGTTTCCATTGGATTTTTAGAGAAGGCTGAGTGGATGGCAGGCAGTGCTGGGTAAGGCAACAGAGGCAGAAATTTGGTGGGGGGCAGCCAGGTGGAGACGTGGCCACGCTGCTGTTGCAGAAGCTGCCTGGGAGCTGTAGGGAACTGGTGAATCAGTGGATTTGAGCTGGGATTTGGGAGACCGGGTCAAGTTGCCCCTCAGCTTTGGAATATCCATGTGGCCTTCCCTGGTTAGGATCTGTGCGCTGAGCTCACCTCCAGTATCATTAGAGATGAATGAGAAGAGAATTGTGTTAAAGCACTTGGAACAGAGTGGAAATAAGTAATGACCACACAGTCCTGTGGCATCTTAAAGGCTAACGGAATTTGCCATAATAAATGGTTCTTGCTGCAAAAGACTTAACATGGCTGCCCCTCTGGAAGTAATGATGTGTATATAAAAGCTCAGGCTGCAACCTTTAATAATTTAAATTAATTGGTTAGGGCCATTTTAATAGACTAAAAAAAAGCATCTCTGGTTTGATTGGGTGGTAAGTTTTTATTTTTTATTTTTTTTAAAGTTAAATGGGAGTTTACCCTAAATACTTGCAAAAACTGAAGGTGGCAGGTATATCTTAGAAGTGGCACCCCCCCATCACTTTCTTCACAGATGGCCCTTGCTGAAGCATGCACTTCCATCACCATGCCTCCCCTTACTTACATAAGCTATTGTTGTAATTGTATGCACGTTTATGCACATTTGATTTATTTTTAAAATCCCTTTGATTAATTGACTTTCCTTAATGAAAGCCCAGTTGCACCTCCCTCTTTCCAGTGTTGAATTCTACACTGAATTCCCCATCACTTTCCAAATTGCATTAAGTCTGGCTTTTTTTGTTTTTGTTAAACTGGATTTGTTCTGCTAGGCCGACAGAGTCCCTTAATCCACTTTAGTTGCACAGACCTAAAGTTCTGATGTGTGCTTGAATCCTGCAAAACGCTGACTGTTTGGAAGCACTGACAGTGTACCTCTGTGTTTCCATGCCTTGCTAAGCAAAACAGGAGCTGAGGCTGTTTGTGAGGATGAGAGATATCTCAATATGCCTTCTTCACTAAAAAGGGCGTTGGGAATGATCAATTCCTGTGCCTCTTGAGAGCAGTTGGCCACACGGTTCTGCTTCTCTCTCTCTCTCTCTCTCTCTCTCTCTCTCTCTCTCTGTGTGTGTGTGCCTCCCTCCCAGCAAGCTGGTTTTCAATTGCTGTCATCTTTCAGGGCTCATCAGCTCTTGAAGATACAGGAGAAAAGTCAAGTGGCAGCCCAGCAAAAAGGCTGCAAGACTAAGGTAAGCTGAAGGTGAGAGAACAGGGGGACTGTGTGGGTTGGGAAGAAAGGACTGGTGGTGGTATTATTATTGTTAATCATAAAAGTTCTTTTATTCCACTCTTGGAGAGCCCCCCTCTCCAAAAGATTTCCAGAACAGCTTGCACTTAGTTAGGGAGTCCCTATCCTCAGGGTTGCAATCCAAAAGGAAAAGGGATTGAGAAGGGAGCAGAGGGGAAAAAGCAGATAGAATGGTTGCTGCTCATTGGTGATTTTGGTATAACTCCTTGGCTGTTATGCCAAAGCTGTTGAGAGAGGAGGCTCACATTTGTAAGCTGTGCACAAGAGGAATTGTCTAGACTCAATCCTGGAACCTGCAAATCAGTCAATCAATCAGTAACTGCCCTTCAACCGAAGATCACTTTTACAGTATAAAAACACAAAATGATATGGTGCAGCCCGTGTCGTGCAGCAGATAGAATGAAGGACTTGGACCACAGAGACCCGAGTTCAAATCCCCACTCAACTACAAAACACAATGGGCAACCCAGGCCAGTCAGTCTCTCTCCAGGCTAGCCTACTAAACATTCGTCCCTGGGATGAAGGGCTGAATATGAATCTTTGCTAATAGTAATAAGAAGGTTCTTTCCTGCAACGTGTGACGTACCGTCAAGGAGGGAGTGCTTTTGAACATGCAGGAAGTACTTTTATCTCAGCTGTGGAGTGATCAAGTCGCACCCATCTGGAATTGTCATGAAAAGTCTAGCGGTCATAAGCCACCACGAGTGGCTGAAGATGCAGGATTGTGATGTTTTAGACCAATTTATAGGCAGAAGGGTTCTGCATTTTAGGAAATCATTGCAGCTCTTGACTTAGGGAGGCTCACCATGGCAAAATCCAGGGGTGCGGTGGGGAAGGGAAGATGGAGAGAGAAAACCCCATCCTGGTCTAAGCCTTTTCCCTTGTCCACAGGCTGCAAAGCTTGGAGCAGTCCTCGGGTCCTACTTCCTGGCCTCAGTGTCTGGTTTCTTGGATCGGGTGTGTGAGTGGGTAGCTGGTTTCTTGCTGCCTTTCTCTCTCCGACACACAGCCTAGGCGAAAAGTGCTACACTTCCCTGTGTGGTAGCCGTTGTCTCTGCTGGTGCAGCGTTTTCTTAGGGACAGCCTTCCCTTATGGGAGATGCAGAGAAATGCCTTGCATTGTTATCTTGAGCCGTTTTCTCGAAGGACCGGAGCTTGCGAGAGAGGAAGGCTCTTAATTGCTGCTATGCCCTGCCTCACTCGGGGAGTTGTATCTCAAGGCACAGCCTATTTAACTTCCAATAATAAACATGTAGCTGTCATTTTGCAAGCGCCTGAGTGATGCATGCTTTGTTCTGTCTGTCTCCTTCCCCCTCCTCCCCTTCCCTCCCTTTCTCTTTGTTCTTTCCAGCTGAAGAAACGGGCCCTGGACCAGCTTCGCCTGGTGAAACATAAGCAGCAAGGGGGGCAGAGTGAGGAGGCCCCTTGGCAAGAGCTTTGCCCAGGTGAATTTGCAAACCTCTGCTCCCAACAGAAAAGAGTTGCTCTTGAGTTAATGTCAGATAAGTAGCTCCCACGAATGGTCTACCTACTGTGGTGTGCGGGCTCTCTATACAGGGGCAGTGTCTGTCTCTCTCTCTCTCTCTCTGTGTGTGTGTGTGTGTGTGTGTTTTGCATATTCATGAGGATTTGTTTGATTTATTCAATATGCAGAACACCACCCAAAGATCACAGGGTGGCTCACAACATAAAAATACGAAGTAAGAACCCAAAATAGAAAGGAGAACAAAAGCAAACCAGTAACGCCCCCCTCCCCACAAATACATTTTTAAAAGACATAGAATGTTAATCAGCCAAAGGCCTGGTTGTAGAGAAAATTTTTCACCTGGTGCCTAAGATATGTAATGAAGGCGCCAGGCGAGCCTCTCTTGGAAGGGCATTCCACAATGGGTGGTGGGGGCTGCAGAAAAGGCCCCTGTGAACCTCTTGTGAAGGAGGCGCATGAAGAAGGGCCTCAGATTAATATCACAGGGTCTGGATTAGTTCATATGGGGAGAGGCAGTTGTTGAGGTATTGCTGTCCTGTGCTGCTTAAGGCTTTAGAGGTCAAAACCAGCACTTTGAACTGGGCCCAGAAACTAATCCAGCCAGGCCAGGATTGGCGTTATATGCTCTGACTGTCTGGCCCCGGTGAATTTATTTATTCATTCACTAATTTGTGGATACTCCACCCTTTAATTATGCAATCAGGGTGGCTTTCAATAAAATGAACGGGGGGAACCCACATTAAAATAGCTAGTACTTAAAAATAAAGAATAACAGCTAATCTAGAAAATCATAAAAATGGGTCAGGATTAAATAGATTTATTTTTTTTAAAAAAGCTTTTAGTTAGGCACTGATGAGGCATTTGAGTGGCTTCCAGGTGAGCCTTTCTCTTGGGAGAACGCTCCATTGCCACAGTGCCACCACTGAAAAGGCCCTTCCTTTGTTAACCACATGTTGATCTTGGAGAAAGCACTCTGATGATAACCTTAGAGTTGGATTATGCCGGCATTGTGTGCCTGCCAAAGAAGTAGGAAGCATGGGAATCTCATTCCTTCCCTCTCGTTTTCCCCAAGATAACTACAGAGCGGGGGTGGGGGCCCCTTTCAACCCAAGGACCCCATTCCTTCAAGGGCAACCTTCCGAGGGTCAGGAGTAGATGCCAAAGCGGGCAGAACAATGGATGTGATTCTTGCCTTTGTTGATTAGGTTACATCACAGCCTGGCAAAAGCATTTGAGGAGGGTATGGCCTGTGGGAGGGGTATGTGGCCTGGCACAGTCTCATCGAGGGCCAAATGGAGAGCTGCATGTGGCCCCCAGGACTGAGGTTCCCTACCTTGCAGTAAATCATAGATGATGGTGATAGGCACTTGCTCTTGCCTGAATAAAGCTTGTGCTTTATTCACTGGTCTTATTTGCTAGTCTTTATGGTCGGCTGGACCTAATGGTCAGGGGTCCCTTTACCTTTACCTTATGGTAGGGCAGTAGTGATGGGGAAGCTGTGGCCCTCCTGGTTGCTATTGGACTCAAATTTCCATCAGCCTCGACCAGCATGGCCAGTGCTCAGGAATTATGGGAGCTGCAGTCCAGCAGCACCTGGAGAGCAACAGGTTTTCAATCCCTGCTTCGTGTTGGGTCACAGGACTCCTTGTTCCGCTTGGAAAATAAATAAGCAGGCCCTCTCCAGCCAGAACAGGGCTGAGCAGAGCTTGCAGGGGTCAGGGAATGGGGACCTCAAAGGTCCGCGCAGCTCCCAACCATCACCATATTAAAGACATATAAGGAATCACTGAAGCCAGCAAGCCTGCCCTTGCTTCTCTTGCTCACTGACCCTGCCTTTTTATTTGCAGATGGAACTGAAAAGCCCTACAGCCCAGTATGTCCTCTCATGGTTCAGACCCGTCGTCCTGTCATGCTCTCACCTGCATGCTTAGCACCCCATCTCATTAAGAACCTTCTGGCTCTCCCTTCCTCCCATCAGGACTTTTGCTCGTGCCCATCTGGTAAGCAGGAGAGGCTGAGTGATTTGACAATGGGCCGGTGGTGAAGCCGGAAACGCCAAGTGGGTCTACGTCCTTTATCCTAGCTCTGGACTTGCACCTTGAGACCATGCTAGGAAATGAGTCTCTGGTTTAATAATCTTTACTCCTACAGGAGTAAGCATTGAAAGTCTCCTTTTCATGCCTCTAGCTCAGAGTTGGGGTGATCCAGGCCTTGCAGAGGTTGCAACTCCCCATCATCTGTAACTGTTGGTCCTACTGGCTGGGGTTGATGGGAGATGTAGCCCAACCACACCTGAAGGACCACAGGTTCTGCACCCTTGCTTTGAGCAAGGATCTTCCTTCTGTATCTTGAAGTGGGGGGTGACTTTTGACAAGACTTTCTGCCTTTTGCCCTTCCCTACCTGAGCCCCACAAATGCGGGTTCCACACTTTGGGTGCAGGAAACAGAACTCTAAGGATCTCTATTCATGGAAAGCAGAGATGGGAGACCTATGGCCTTCCTGATATTGTTGGACTCCAACTCCCATCGGCCCCAGCCAACGTAGCCAATGGCCAGGGATGATGGGAGTTGGAGTCCAACAATATCTAGAAGGCCACAGGTCCCCCACCCATGATGTAAAGAAGAAAACCCGCCACTGACCCATGTTCATGGCCCATAGTGTTGCTGCAAAGAAGGTTTGCTGATACGAAATTAATGCCTCCTAATGCAGTGAAATGTGGGACCTTGAGATTGTGCTATGATTCTTGTACCGTGTGGTGTGGAAAATGAAAGGACAGGAAGTTCTTCTCATCGAGGTCAGGGCCAATAGATGGATCTTGAAAAAAATCCATTGGTCGATCCCCTTAACAAAACTACTGGGAACTACAGTGCTAAGGTCATAAAAACAAAAGACGTTGCTTCTGTTTTCCTTCCCTTGCAAAAGAAAAAAAATAGGGCAATTTTTTGGGGAAAAGTTCTGCATTGCAACTTGCATGATTTACAGCATGTTTATTCAGAAATATCTCCCAGTGTGTTCAGTGGGTTTGACTCGCAGGTTAGCCTTAGGATGCCATTCCCTGCACTCTTAACTGAAACTGGGACTTAATTTTGATTAAAGAGAATTTCAGATTGAAGGTGCACGTCTTAGCCCAGGCCAGGGGTCCGCAACCTTTCTCAGCTGTGGGCCGGTCCAGCGTCCCTCAGACCATGTGGTGGGCCAGACTATCTTTTGGCGAAAAAAATGAACGAATTCCTATGCCCCACAAATAACCCAGAGATGCATTTTAAATAAAAGGACACATTCTACTCATGTAAAACATGCAGTTTCCCAGACCGTCCGTGGGCTGGATTGAGAAGGTGATTGGGCCGTATCTGGCCCATGGGCCTTAGGTTGCCTACCCCTGACCTAGGCTTTGAAAGCAACCCCCCCCCAATGATAACTCATGCTTATTGTAACATCTCCTCCACGACTTGTCCTTTTGTGGTTTTTGCTCCCTGCAATCACAGATGCCCCTCCTGACCAAAGACTCTCCTCTGCCTCCTCCAAGAATATTCTTATCGCTGATGGGATCTCTGAAAGCCAGAGGAACTGTGGGAAGATGCGCACCATCAAGGAGGCTATTGGAAAGGTGAGGACTAGAGCACTGCAGTTTCAGGGCTGAGAGGCAGGGCGAGACGAACAGTTATGCTAAACCGCCTTATGGAAAAACTCGAGACAAATTAGATTCCCCTTTTATTGTAACACTACCCAGGCAACTCTTTGTGGCGAGAGCTTCTACACTGCTATTCCCAATTACTCTCAGAGCGGGGAGTGTACTAGCGGCCATCTGGAGCTGTGGGAAATTTAATGGCTACACTTTGGCGGCCCTGCTTCCAGGGAAGGGGAATCCAAATTATCTTCCTCTGCCTCAAACCAGTCCCAACAAGCTGTCTCCACAACTTCCTATGTAAGCTCCATGACTGCCATTTTGTGTAATATCTGTACACATCCCATTTGTCCTTCTCCAGAGAAGAGGGTCTTCTGAGTGCAGATCTGCAAGCTGGTGGGCTCTGCAGGTCTGTGGGGCGATGCTCTCCTTGACTAGCATGGGAGACCGAGTGTCCCTGAAGGTGACTGTCGAGATCTCCTCCCACCCAGACGTATCGGACACCCAGCGTGCTGTATATCAACTGACCCTGCCCTTCAATTCTCTCTTTTCCTCACTGGTTTGGTTGTAAATCCCATCCTTTAATGGAATTACTATTGGAAAAGCAATGATATTTCACAGTGTAGGGTTTGATTTAATGTAACTTGTCAGGGACGGGTTATTTCTTTTCCATTTAAATCAGTAAATCTGTTGGATTTCCTTGCAGAACAAACACTGCCTGCTGGAGCTGGAGGTCCAGGTGGCGAGGGAACTAATTAAAAGTGAAATATACCCCATCGTTATCCATGTCGAGGTCACAGAGAAGAACGTCAGGGGAGTCAGGTATGAAAAGCCCTTCTCAAGATTGACACGGGTTGCAATGCAGATGGGAAGAGCTGGCTTCAGATGGTATAGGCAGTCCGGCACCCCCTGCTCTGCCATGACACAGCTCCAGATGAGAGCCCTTCTTCCTCTAGCTGAGCCTGCCGGAAGAAGCACCAACCTTTCCATTGTGCCTAGACCCAGCTCCGTGCCCTACTGAATTACCACCTGGAGAAGGGCAATAGCTCAGTGGAAGAGCATCTTCTTTGCGTGTAGCATGTCCCAGGTTCACCCTCTAGCACCTGCTACTAGGAGAGACACTGTCTGAAATCTGTGTTGCATGCACAGTCTCCCAGGTTCAGTTGTTGGCATTTCCAAGTGGGGCTGTGAGATAGCCCTGTCTGAAATCCTGGGAAGCTGCTGCCAGTCAGTGTGGACCGAGCTAAATGGACAAATGGCCTGGTCCAGCTCGCTCAGTAGAGGATGAGGCTCTGAATCTCAGGGTCATTTGTTTGAGTCTCACGTTGGGCAAAAGTTTCCTGCATCGCAGGGGATTGGACTAGATGGCACTTGTGGTCTCTTCCAACTCTACAATTTTATGATTCTATGAATATAAGGCAGCGGACTTAGGGAAATGTTCACTGATACCAAGATGAGGGATTCTATGGAATGCAGATAGAGAGAATTGATAAGAATAATGATCTGTTGTGATCTTGATGGAAGCATACAATAGATGAGCCTTCTTGTGTTTTGGCTCATCTTCCTCCCCCCCCCCCTTTTTAATTTTTTAATTTTATTTTTTTCCTCCTCCTCCTCCTCCTCCTTTCCTTTCCCTTTCCCTTTTTTCTTTTTTCTTTCCCTTAATGGCTTATGTTCTATGCCATATACTTTGATATTTTTTGTAGTTTTAAAAGCTTTTTTCATTATTATTATTAAGGATTTTTCATAATAAATTTTCTTCAATTTTGATTGTTTATATTTATCTGTATTTGTTTAAAGCAAAATAAAAGTATTAAAAAAAAAAAATAAGGCAGCGGACTGGGGCATTGAACCGTCTAAGGAGGTGTAGCAAGCTATGCTTGTTGAAATTTCCTCTTCTGCGCTGCAATCAAAGCTGCAGGAGCCATGTCCTCTGTCTTGCTTTGGCAGCTGACCACCCTAGAACACAGGTGTCTCGCAGTGAGAAGATGAGTAGAACAGCTGACAAGTTTCCCTGAAAGACAATTTTCCCCATCTTTGTTGGTCCTCTCCCAAACTCCGTAGCCTCAAGGAAGTGTTTTTAGGGAACTATTCTCATTCTGTGCAAGAGGACAGTAAGACCCAATAGGCTGAGCCAATATTCTGAATCAACTGACTCAGGGGACCATAGAATTGCAGAGTTGGAAGGGACCATCTAGTTCAACCCCCTACAATGCAGGAATCTCAACGGAAGCATCCACGACAGGTGGCCATCCAACCTCTGGTTAAAAACCTGCACCTTCATTGCTTCAGTTTTTTCCTGCAACTCCTTCACAAGCAGTGCTGATGCAAAAAGCTTTGAAAAACCACCACATTAGAAGCCATATAGGTAGTTGCACCCATCTCGGTTTTCTCTATATGGATTGGCAGTGGCTCTTTCCAGTTTCGGACATGCAGTTTTTCCTGGCCTTGGGTGGCGATTGAACCCAGGGACCCTCTGCACATGAAACGAGTGCCCTACCACTGAACTGCGCCCCATCCCCAGATACACTATGGACCATAAGGTTTCACCGGTTGCCCAAACTCTCCTTTGGGCAGTTACAGTGTCTGCTGAATTTTTTAAAGCTCCTTCTGCAAAAATCCTGAATGTTTTGCTTCAGATGGGAACGCACGTGGACTGTGATTTGTGACATCGTCCTGGTGCAGGGGGCGGAGGAAGCTCCCAACTGGAGCGTTTGCTTGGCGGTCCATCAGTTCTTGGGATCAGACCATTAGACTTCAACATGCTTAAGCTAACATGCTTGACTTAACCCATCTCGGCGAATGCATTATTCATAGCATCTCGAGGAGTCTACTGATGGCATGTTTCTCTGCTGTGCTCTTCCCTCCTAGGAGCTGGCTGGGGAAGCCGGGGCTTCGCGACTCGGAGGTGCTGAAGCAGTGCCGGAAGGCCAAGTGGACTCTGCACACTTTGCCATGCTTGGGGGCCTGGGTGGATCCTCACGCCTGGGGCAGTGCAGAGGAGCTGGTGAAGGTGGTGCGGGCCCACGTCTTCCAGGAGCAGACCAGGATTGTGTGGGTCGAGGAGAGGGATTTGTGATGGGTGTCTGGAGGTGTCTGCAAGCAGAAAAGCCTCTGCAGGACAGAGGCTTCGATCCACGACCCGCTGATGATGTTCTGGATCTTTGATTCACTCCAGATATCCTACAGACATAGCCCATTTCCTTGGTGGTCCAGTCGTTCCCTCAGTTAGCCCGAGAACGGGAAAAATGTGCCTCTGCATTTCACTGCCTCCAGTATCGACTCCACTCTCCCAGGCCCTTCCTCGTTTCCTGTGTTCTCTGTGGCTGTTGTCTCTACCTCTTTTCACATCCTGATGGAAGTATGTGTGTGCATTGGGGGGGGGGATGGGGTGCCCTCATATGCACGCACATGGACATAGAGTGTCCCCTCAGCCAGAGGGACTGTGAGCGAGCAGGAGAGACACCCTCTGCGCCTGCTGCTTTATTGTGCCTAAATTATTGATGGACCCTTTTTATTGAAGACCGGAATATGGAAAGAGAATTAAACAGCATTAACAATGGAAATGAACGACTGGCTGCTTCTTGAGTTCACTGGGAAGGAAGCACATTTCCAACTTGTTCCTAGTTGCCTGCCTCTGTCTCCACTCCTTCCTTTTTGCCTAGTAATAATAATTTATTATTTATACCCCATCCATCTGGCTGGGTTTCCCCTGTCACTCTAGGCAGCTCCCAACAGAATATTAAAAACACAGTAAAACAGCAAACATTAAAAACTTCCCTAAACAGGGCTGCCTTCAGGTGTCTTCTAAAAGTCAGATAGTTGTTTATTTCCTTGACATCTGATGGGAGGGCGCCACTGCCGAGAAGGCCCTCTGCCTGGTTCCCTGTAGCTTTGCTTCTCGCAATGAGGGAACCGCCAGAAGGCCCTTGGCTCAGGACCTCAGTGTCCGGGCAGAACGATGGGGGTGGAGACGCTCCTTCAGGTATACTGGGCTGAGGCCGTTTAGGGCTTTAAAGGTCAGCACCAACACTTTGAATTGTGCTTGGAATTGTGCACAATTCTTGAATTGTGTCTCTCTGCAGTTCACCTGCTGCCTCTTGTGTGGCTAAAGGCACAAACTGTGTAAGTAGGAATCTGCCTTATACCAAGTCGGACTTGCAGTGTTGTCTGCACTGACTGGTGGTGATTCTACAGAGTTTCAGGCAGGGGTCACTTCCAGCCTTACCTGGAGAAGCTGAAGATTGAAGCTGGGATCTTCTGCTTGCAGAGCAGATACTTTACCAGTGACGCATGGCCCCTTCTAGGGAAAGAGTGGCTGTCGCTTCTGTTCCTGGGCAACTTCCTGCTCCTCTTTGATTCCTTCCCCCTCAGTCCTCAGGAACAGCTGTACTGCTTTGTCAGAAACAAGAGGTTGGGTCCACAAGGGCCTCCAGAAAGTCAGCTGTTGCACTCACTCAACAGAGGCTGTCTTCACTTAAATTTCATGAGCTGGGGTTGCCAACAGGGTGCCCTCCATTTATAGCTCCCATCACCCTTGACCATTGGCTGTTCTGCCCTGGACTGATGGGGAGCTGGAGTCCAGTAACACCACGTCGGCTGCCCCTTGATGTAGGATGACTTGCTAAGATCACTCGGCCTTGAACTCTTCCATCTTATCTTTTCCCCATGGACATGGGGGCCAAGAATGGG
Organism: Podarcis pityusensis; assembly: GCF_964106645.2. Taxonomy (NCBI): domain Eukaryota; kingdom Metazoa; phylum Chordata; class Lepidosauria; order Squamata; family Lacertidae; genus Podarcis; species Podarcis pityusensis. Next base: position 29,737,813 of record NC_138035.1, on the reverse strand, counting down.
GTGGAGTGGAAGAGGATGAAGCACAGTAAATGAAATGCACGGAGGGGGGAGAGTGAAGAGCTACCATGCAGAAGTCAGCCCTGCTTTCACTTTTCACTCAGCTCACAGCATTCCAAGCTGCTTTCCTCACGTCCTGGCTTACTTCCCTTGTAAGCGCCTCCTCTCAGCCTCGAGACACAGAAGGTTAACCCTTCACTACACCCAACAAGCCCCAGCTGGCTTTTGGTACATAACAGAGCTCTTGGCTTACCTTCTGAGTTGTGTTCTGGGAAGGATATGACTTAGAGAGAGACAGAGTTGGTCTGCTCCCAGAGCTTGTCTTCTGTTGCTTCTAGGGGCCCACTGACATGTGCAAGATGCCACAAAAGTCTGGCAAGTGTTTGTAAAGGAGGGTTGTGGAAAGCTGGTATAGAGCAGCTCCTTAGGCTCTTCCTGAGTCAAGCCATTGGCCCTTTTAGCTCAATGCTGTCTATACACTGGCTGGCAGTGGCTCTCCAATATGGTCTCTCCAAGCTTTACCAGCACCTTGTTCCTGGCTTGAAGAAACTCAGACATTTTTTTGGCATCCGTATTTCACTGTAGGAATCACACCCCACACTGTTTCTCTTCCCTGTGTTTGTTTCGGAACCTGTTTCTGACGCCCACAATTTCTTCTGGGGCCCACTTGCGGTGGCTACTTCTGCATTTGTACTTTACCAGTTCCTTTCACGCCAGCGGCCTGGTTCCCTGTGTGGGCAGAGCTGGGTTAAAGAAGTCTTGGGTAAATATTAACCCTGCAAGTTAATTTGGCCTGCCGCAGAGCAAGGGCATGTTAGCAGAGGAATGCCATTTGCCTCCTCAGGCAGCTATTAGAAGGGTAGTAAATACCTTGTAGAAGTTGTGTAAAGAGTCATTTAATGCAGCTGCATTTGGGAAGGTGCAAATGGGGGGGGGGGGTTGTTCTGTAAAGCCATAAAACTAAAGGAGGAGGTTATTTCTCAAGAACATCAACAAAAACACCACCAAAAGATGAAAAACGGCAGCAAGGATAAGATAAGCATTAACATAACACAGTCCTATGCATGACTTGTTGTAAGGCATCTTTTAATATTCCTAATCATAATTCATCTCAGTTGTGGCCTTATAGGCCATTGCAGTTTCTCTGAATTCTCGATTTAGAATCGAACCCAAAGATATGGGTGTTCTGAGAACAGGGATTAGATTTATGTTTGGACTGCGGACTGTGACTTTCTAACACTCTTGAACAGATGGGCTTTTCAGGCTTATAGCAAGTCTGGTTTCATAGGTTCAAGAACCCCAGTATATTGGGATACAAATTGCTGGATAGGAAGGGGGAAAATGTTGCTTGCCTGCTGCTAGTGTTGGACACATCTGACCTTGGCTGTTCTGGATTCCCTCTTTTTCAACGCCTTGGTTGGCAGATTGAGAACAGCACTTATTTTTTATTTTGTTCATTTGTTTAAAATATAAATATCCCTCTTTTTTTAATTAGGTGGCTAAGAAATAGTAGTACAAATAAAAGCGTCGGTAAAAACATCTCAGCGTTGAGTAAAAATGCAGGCTGGATAAGGAACAAATGAACCTATTGGATTATAAAACAAATCCTTTAAAAGCCCAGTCGAAAAGGAACATCTTTTAAAAGTCGGCAGGATTGGACTGTGGGAAAACTAGTTCCAGAATGTCAGGGATATAGAAGAAAGGATATTGCTTTTTTCCAACTGTGCTTAGCACCTGTAGCAAAGGGGCTTTATGTTTGTCCTCTTCCACAGCTGTTGAAATGTAGGGAGGCTCCTGTAGTGCCCATGTATTACAGAGCCTTTTCAAGTCAAAAGCCAACATGTTGAATTTTACCTGGATGTTAATAGGTAACTTGAGCAACTGATCAGGCTGAACACGCTCACATGTGTCATTCACCTTGTGAGGAGTCGGGCTCGGATATGCTGCACAAATTGGCCCTGCCAAACAGCCTCCAAGGGTTGCTCCACGAAAAGTGCCTCCTGGCAGCCCATCCTTAAAGACACAGAAACATGAATGATGGTAGCCAGAGCCTTAGTGGGTGGGTTGGAAGGATATTAACTGAAGCAGTAAGAGAGAGGAGGCCAGATGATTTTGTGCTGGGAGAGTAATATAATAATAATTTATTAAGCGCCTAAACAACTAGGTGCTGTACAATCAATGAAGAACAATAAAACAAATGGCTCTGCCAAAAGGCTTAGTGTCTGTAAATCAAATGCGGAGCAGACATGGTAAATTATCATTGGAGTAACACTGATAGCAGACTTGAGCAGGCTGCTGGCCTCAGGCCAGTCTCAAAGCAGCATAACAGCTGCAAATTCCACTGGAGGCAGCAGGGACATCCCACCATTTTGTCTGGGTCCAAATCTTAGGAGGGTTGAGGGCTACCATGTATGGTTCTCTACATCACTCTGGGAGTCTCCTGTTACTCTGGGTGCTCCAGGTATCTGTTGATGTTTCTCTTTAGCTGCTTTGGGTCAGAAAACGGCATGCAAAGCGAATGAGGGGACAAATCGACTCCCCTGCGAGGAAAGGTTGTGGCATTCAAGACAATTTAGTTAGCAGAAAAGGAAGTAAGAGGTGGCACAATAAAATTACACGTGGCATGGAGAAATCAGTAGAGGAACATTTTCCTCTCCTTTTAAATTTTTTATTAATTTATTTGGTTTTTCAAATTACAATTTTACAGAGATATATCAAACATAAATCATAAAAACAAGATTCCAAGGAATCTCCTGGATTTCCATTCTCTGATATTAAACATTTCCTCCTGCATCTTTTATGATGATCCAAATCTTTTACATCTCCATTGTGTCCAGAATTCACCCTTAAACTACAAGTGATATTCCAATCCTACTAACGATTTTAACTGTCTTTAAGATAAGTTACAAATTCCCCCCATTCCTTATTAAAAATTTGGTCTAAATGATTTCTGACTCTTCCAGTTATTTTACCCATTTCAGCATCGTCCATCAACTTCATTCTTCTGTGGTAGGTACTGTATCTTCTTTCCATCTCTGGGCCAATAACATCTGTGCAGCCATCAGCAGCCTTTGGGAACATTACTAGCAGGGTTATCTGAAGATTTGTAAGATGAAATTACTACCTATTCAGGATGAGTAATGTAATAACTTAGGTAATGATATAACCAGAATAGGAAAGGAAGTGAAATGCAAAGATGCAAAATTTAAGTTGTAAACCATTAGGTGGGACGGAGGGAAGTCATTAGGCTCAGTTGAGCCAAAGAGATTTAATAAGAGGATATGATGCTACGCAATGTAATTATATGTAAAACTAATAAAAATTATTATTATTAAAATAACATCTGTGCAGCCATGGTATGTGGTCAAGGCAAATTTTCCTCTCATATAACGCTAGAACCTGTGGACATCCCATCCAATGAAGTTGATTGTTAAGAGGATTCAGGAAAATGCTTCTTCACACATTGCATAGTCAGACTATGGAACTCACTGCCACAGGAGGCAGTGACGCTACCAACTTGGATGGCTTGAAAAGAGGACTGGACAGATTCTTGGAGAAGGCTATCAATGGGTACTAGCCATGATGGCTGTGCTCTGCTTCCACAGATGGAGGGAGCATAGCTGTCAACTTACAGATTGGAAAATAAGGGACCAGCAGCCTCAAAAATAAGGGATCAGCAGCCAAAATAAGGGATTTTAGTCAACCAACAGCCAAACGAAGCCTCAAGTGGTGGTTCCCGTAGCGCAGCAACCCGGCAAAGGGGATGCAGCAAGGAAAACCACCTTCACCTCTCCGCTGGGAAGCGCTGAGCAAAGGCGAGTCCCCAGGCAACGCGGCCGATTTGATCGGCACAAGGCATGCAAACTCCACCCCCCAGTCATTCTTAGACTCCTTATTGGGTGAGCAATGCAGCCAAGCAACACAGTTGGAGCCTCCTTCCTCCCTGGCTGGCAGGCAGGGAGGGAGAGGAGCTGCTTCCTTTGAAACCCGGGAAATTTAAGGGACATCATCAATAAGGGACAGCAGTGGGACATGGCGCTAGGATAAGGGACTGTCCCGCCAAATAAGGGACGATTGACAGCTATGGGAGGGAGTAATGCTTTTGAGTACCAGTTGCCGACAACCGCAGGAGGGGAGAGTGCTGTTGTGTTTGAGCCCTGCTTGTGGGTTTCCCACAGGCGTCTGGTTGGCCGCTTTGAGAACATCGGTTCTTCCTATGCTCTCATGTCAGTGGAACACCTCCAAGGATTTGTTTCTCTGGGGTTGCCAGTTTGACCCATGTAGAGTGCTGGAGCTTTGCAAATGTGAAGTTTATCAGGCCACGGCGGTTCCAACGAGTGCCTATCACCTTTGCATCTCGGGGCCTAAGGCATGTTGTTCCCAATAAGTCAGTGAAAGAACATGCTGATGTTCAAAGGGAATCTAAAAATAATATATACATTTATATATTAAAATACCAGGGGAGCACCAAAGAAATGGAAAGCTGCCTGGAGTTCTTTGAAAAATCTGTGGCAGATAGAATACCGTGCCTTTCGGAAGAAGTAAGTGCTCAGCTATGGCTAAAACGAAGCGGTTCAAGTATTATTTCACTATTCATTTTAGTTATTAATTTTATATCCCATTCGTCATCCCAAAGGAGCCCAGGACATCTGTGATAATGCAATGCAATTACAAATATTGTTTAAAAAACATTTTAAAACAATTGAAATGTCTGAAAACACATAACTCTCACAGCCAGTAATTTCAAGGTTGCCAAGAACAGGGTTTTTCAGCTATCAAATGCCTGGGTCAACAGAAATGTCTTAAATGCTTCCTAGAAGTTAATAATGGGGGCATTCCAGAAATGGTGATCTGCCACTGAGAAGGTCCTGCCATGGGTCAAATGGGCTGTATCCTGCAACAGCACCACCAACAGGGCCTCCTATGCTGATTATGGGATACTCTGCTGGGACAATTATGGACTTTGGATTTTGGGGGGGGGGGGGGTTGGAAATAGGAGCCGTGCAGTGTATAATCTTTGAACAACAGCAACAAAAGAGAAAATAAAATCCCATTGGAGAAAAAGTTAAACTCTGTGTCAGGAATATGATCTGGAGTGAGCCTGGGACTAGGAGTCAGGACCAAACAGAAATCAAGATCAAAGAGCCAACCAGGACCAACAAGACTGGGTTTGCCACAGTTCATGCAGCCTCTGTCGGCCAAGCAAATCACTGCTGAGACAGGAATATGTTTTACACTCTTTCCTGTTGTTCTTCAATGAAAGGCTGCAGTTAAACATTTCACCACATGGGGCAGTGGTCAGCAGTTCCTAACACTGTTCCCAAAATACTGAATTCTGCAACCTATATAAATTATGCAAATAGAGCAGATTTGCATAATTTCACTTGTTTTGCATAATTGTTTATCATCTATTATGTTTATTCTTTTGAATAATTTATTCTGTGGTGTTTTGTTTTTCAAAAATAGAACTAATCAAGGGAAGAGGAAAAAATCTTGGCCAAACAAGCTAGTGCTCCATTTTCAACCACTGGACATCTTATTCATCTGCTCCTTTGACTTCCAAGAGTTCAGCAGACTTCGTCTAACACTTTCAAATATACATTCAAAGCAATAAGGCCTAGATGCCTGCTTTTTTTTACAAAAATGTAAGCCAAGACCTTTAAAGGTAAAGGTAAAGGTACCCCTGCCAGTACGGGCCAGTCTTGACAGACTCTAGGGTTGTGCGCTCATCTCACTCTAGAGGCCAGGAGCCAGTGCTGTCTGCAGACGCTTCCGGGTCACGTGGCCAGCGTGACGAAGCTGCTCTGGCGAACCGGCACCAGAGCAGCACACGGAAACGCCATTTACCTTCCCGCTATAAAGCGGTACCTATTTATCTACTTGCACTTAAGGGTGCTTTCGAACTGCTAGGTAGGCAGGAGCTGGGACTGAACGACGGGAGCTCACCCCGCCGCGGGGATTCGAACCGCCGACCATGTGATCGGCAAGTCCTAGGTGCTGAGGTTTTACCCACAGCGCCACCGGCGTCCCGCCAAGACCTTTAGGAAGCTGCATAAGCCACCCACAACCAATTTTTGGTCCACTTGTGTCTTTCTGTGGGATTGTTAGCATCCACAAAGCTGTGAAATATGGGTCTTCTAGAGGAAGGAATCGGATTGGAGGGTTAACTCCATCTGCAACTGAACTTGGGGAGGGGTAGCTCGGCTTGGTGTATGCAGCAGTACTCACTTAAGCAGCTATTGATTGCTGAATCGTAAAAGTGACTGCAAGTAACAGCACTACATTATGAGCACTGGGAGTATGTTGGGAAATAGAACTTCATAAGCTGGAAAGGAGCATAGTTTCATAAGATGGAAGGTGGCCATGTGCCCTGCCTTAAAGAGGACAGTCCTCTGTTTGAAGGGCTGCCCGAGTCCAGCCCAAGTCTGGTTTAAAGAAAAAGAACAATAAGAAGGAAGAGAGGCAGGGGCCTCGAAGATGCTCTTCCAGTTTGCAATTGGGCAGCAGACTGAGCAGGCACACGGGTGTTATGTACTGAGTTGAATAGGATCCAAACTGTAGCAGTCTGATTGGTCCTAGAACAATAGGATCCAAAAGGCAGCAGTCTGATTGGTCCTAGAACAATAGGATTCAGAATGCAGCAGTCTGATTGGTCCTAGAACAATGCAGCAGTATGATTGGTTGGCAGGAACCACCCAATCCTGCTCCAGATAGAAGTGAATCCACAACCTGATTGGCTTACAGTAGAATTCCAGAATTAGCCAATCATGTGCAGCCCATTGTGTAAATAATGTATATAAAGCAGATACTGTGAGGGGACATTTATTCATTCCTCCTCACCACTATGAGCTGAATAAAGAGCATGAAATCACTTTGCGACTCTGAGTATATTTCACTGGCGACGAAGGTGGGATCTGCGCAAGCTGCGGGGAGAGTCACGAGAGGAGGACCTGCCGTTTCCGCAACGCAGAGTGCAGGCAGTGCAGAAAATCGGGACACATCGCCCGGGTGTGTCGGGCTCGGCCCACCCGACACCAGGCATCAGATGACCAATCCAAGAGCCCCAGGTCCCGGGGCCCAACGCACCAAGGCAACTCGACGGAGCTCACGGACTTCCAGGTATACCAGTTGCCCCACCCCAACGTAGAGAAAATTTATGTAGAGGTACAGATAGAGGGGGCCCCATGCCGCATGGAGCTTGACACGGGTTCAACTCTATCCATAATCTCGGCAAGGACCTTAAGGAAACTGTGTCCCACTGGGGGTCCCAAACTCAGGCCGGCCCCATTCACCCTCCGGGACTTCCAGAAACGTAAGGTCCCCACAATGGGGGTGGGGACCTTCAGGGTGCAATACCGAGGGCGGACGCGGCAACTGGACTTGCTTGTGGTCAAGGGCCCCTACATTAGCTTACTGGGATTGGCATGGTTTGGACCACTGGGGCTAGCTGTCACCGGGGTGAACCACACTAGCTTACAAGTGGACGTGGACGCCATATGCAAGGAATTTCCAGGGGTTTTCGATGGGAAATTGGGACAGTATACGGGCCCCCCCATTGCGCTACAGCTTGACCCCGCAGTACGACCGGTCAGGCTCAAGGCCCGCCGGGTCCCGTTCGCCTTGAAACCCCGTATAGACGAGGAATTGGACCGACTCGTAGAGCAAGGAGTGCTGGAGCCGGTGCCTAATGCTCCCTGGGAAACCCCAATCGTCACACCCGTCAAGCCTAATGGTTCGGTCCGCATCTGCGCAGACTACAAATGTACCATAAACAAGGCCCTCACGGCCCACGCATACCCAGTGCCAGTGGTCAGCCATGTCCTTGCCACCCTGGCTGGGTCGAAAATTTTTGGCAAGCTGGACTTGGCCCAAGCATATCAACAGCTGCCAGTAGATGAGGCCACAGCAGAGGCACAGACGATTGTGACGCACAGAGGAGCGTTCAGGGTAAAGCGGCTGCAATTCGGTGTCAGCGTGGCACCAGGCATATTCCAGAATATAATGGACTCTCTCCTTAAAGGGATTCCTGGCGTCACCCCCTTCTTCGATGATGTGTTGATTGCCGGCCCCACACCAGAGGAGTTTGAGGACCGCCTCCGCACCGTTCTGCACCGTTTCCAGACGGCGGGTCTCAAGGTGAAGCGGGAAAAATGTCTACTAGGAGTGCCTCAGGTGGACTTTCTGGGATTTATGGTGGACGCAGAAGGGGTCCACCCGACTGGGGACAAGGTACGGGCCATTTGTGATGCCCCAGCGCCCAAGAGCAAGACTGAACTTCAGGCCTTCTTGGGGCTATTGAACTTTTACCATACCTTCCTTCCCCACAAGGCGGCGGTAGCGGAGCCCCTACACAGACTCCTGGACAAGCGGGCCCCTTGGGTGTGGGGCCAGCGCCAGGAGGCCGCATTCCAGGCAGTCAAGGACTTGCTTGTCTCAAACTCGGTCTTGGCACACTTCGACGAGAGGCTGCCGGTGGTGCTAGCATGCGACGCCTCACCCTATGGCATTGGAGCTGTCCTGGGGCACCAACTCCCGGATGGAAGAGAGGTACCGGTGGCGTACTTTTCCCAGACACTCAACACAACCGAGCGGAACTACTCGCAAATCGACAAGGAGGGTCTGGCAATCGTAAAGGGAGTAAAAAAATTCCATGATTTCTTGTACGGGCGGCCCTTCACCGTGGTGACTGACCACAAGCCGTTGCTTGGCTTGTTTGCCCCCGAAAAGCAGACCCCCCAAGTGCTGTCTCCTCGCGTCCTCAGGTGGTCAATTTTCCTTGCCAGCTACCAGTATGCACTGATTCACCGACCTGGGAAGGCGATGGGCCATGCGGACGCCCTCAGCAGGCTACCACTACCGGAAACAGGCCCTGACCCAGCACCTGCACAAGAGGTTATGAGCCTGGAGCTGCTTCCCGACCGCCCCATTCAGGCACAAGAAGTTGCACACCATTCCAAGAAAGATAGGGTCATCTCCCGGGTCCTGGACTGGGTGTGGAGGGGATGGCCCAGCAGCAGCCCCGGGCCAGAATTCGCCGGCTACACAACCCGCAAACATGAACTGTCGGCCCACAAGGGGTGCCTGTTATGGGGAAGCAGAGTCGTTGTTCCCCAGCCCCTCCGCAAAAGGGTCCTCACAGCCCTACACGAGACACATCCAGGGGTAGTAAGAATGAAGGCCCTTGCCAGGAGTTATGTGTGGTGGCCGGGGATCGATGGAGAGATAGAGGCCTGGGTCAAACACTGCCAGGCCTGCCAAGAATCCCGCCCAGATCCCCCAAGGGCCCCAGTCCAGTCCTGGGAGTCCGCCCGAGCACCATGGTCACGCCTGCATGTGGATTTCGCTGGCCCCTTTCAGGGGAAAACATTCTTCATAGTGGTGGACTCCTACACCAAATGGCTGGAAGTCGCACTGGTACCGTCCACTTCCACGTCCGCAGCCATCCGGGTACTACGCAGGCTGTTTGCAACCCACGGGCTCCCTGACACTCTCGTCTCAGACAACGGGACTGCATTTACGTCAGGAGAATTCCAAACCTTCACAGCGCAGAACGCCATCCGCCACATCCGTTCGGCGCCGTTCCACCCTGCCACCAATGGCCAAGCAGAACGCATGGTGCGGACCACCAAGGACACCCTTCGCCGCATGACGCAAGGGGACTGGGAGTACCGCCTTGCCACATTCCTTCTAGCACAGCACAGCACCCCCAGCTCAACGACTGGCCGGAGCCCCGCTGAACTACTAATGGGTCGGCGCCTTGCAATCAGATTGGACCGCCTTCACCCCGATAGAGCTCAGGATGAGATAGTGGTGGGGGAAGGCAGGAACCCCCGGACCCCCTCCCCTCTAAGTTCCAGTCCTGCCCGGGAGGTCGCATTCATAGTCCTCAAGGTATGCCGGCGGCCTACGTGTGCGTTGTGGCCTGGGGTGTTCCCTGGTCCGGGCTCCGGGTTCTGGCTCGTGTTCCAAGGATGCTGGCTGTGATGCGGCTGTTTGGTCTGGTGCAACCGGCTCGCTCAGTCGTGGTTCTGGTTCCGGTGTCCTTTCGGCCTCACGGGTCCTCTCTGTATTTACTGATTCTGCCTCTCCTGCTGGCCCCTCCTGCTCTATGGGCCTCACTGCCCCGCTGTTCCCTTGGGACTCCTCTGACCTGTCCTCCTCCTGGTTTTCTCCCGGGAATCGTCGCCGTATCTGGTCGCAGTGGCGGCGCCAGCATTGCCCCCCATCCGTTAGCACCTCGTACGACACGGGGCCAGTGACCCTGGTGATTGTGGCGGGTACCCATGCTGGGCCTGCCCCAAAATTCTTTGCGTACACTGGGTCCTGGGCCTCGAAGGTCCGGGGGTTCCTGCCTTCCCCCACCACTACCTCATCCTGAGCTCTATCGGGGTGAAGGCGGTCCAATCTGATTGCAAGGCGCCGACCCATTAGTAGTTCAGCGGGGCTCCGGCCAGTCGTTGAGCTGGGGGTGCTGTGCTGTGCTAGAAGGAATGTGGCAAGGCGGTACTCCCAGTCCCCTTGCGTCATGCGGCGAAGGGTGTCCTTGGTGGTCCGCACCATGCGTTCTGCTTGGCCATTGGTGGCAGGGTGGAACGGCGCCGAACGGATGTGGCGGATGGCGTTCTGCGCTGTGAAGGTTTGGAATTCTCCTGACGTAAATGCAGTCCCGTTGTCTGAGACGAGAGTGTCAGGGAGCCCGTGGGTTGCAAACAGCCTGCGTAGTACCCGGATGGCTGCGGACGTGGAAGTGGACGGTACCAGTGCGACTTCCAGCCATTTGGTGTAGGAGTCCACCACTATGAAGAATGTTTTCCCCTGAAAGGGGCCAGCGAAATCCACATGCAGGCGTGACCATGGTGCTCGGGCGGACTCCCAGGACTGGACTGGGGCCCTTGGGGGATCTGGGCGGGATTCTTGGCAGGCCTGGCAGTGTTTGACCCAGGCCTCTATCTCTCCATCGATCCCCGGCCACCACACATAACTCCTGGCAAGGGCCTTCATTCTTACTACCCCTGGATGTGTCTCGTGTAGGGCTGTGAGGACCCTTTTGCAGAGGGGCTGGGGAACAACGACTCTGCTTCCCCATAACAGGCACCCCTTGTGGGCCGACAGTTCATGTTTGCGGGTTGTGTAGCCGGCGAATTCTGGCCCGGGGCTGCTGCTGGGCCATCCCCTCCACACCCAGTCCAGGACCCGGGAGATGACCCTATCTTTCTTGGAATGGTGTGCAACTTCTTGTGCCTGAATGGGGCGGTCGGGAAGCAGCTCCAGGCTCATAACCTCTTGTGCAGGTGCTGGGTCAGGGCCTGTTTCCGGTAGTGGTAGCCTGCTGAGGGTGTCCGCATGGCCCATCGCCTTCCCAGGTCGGTGAATCAGTGCATACTGGTAGCTGGCAAGGAAAATTGACCACCTGAGGACGCGAGGAGACAGCACTTGGGGGGTCTGCTTTTCGGGGGCAAACAAGCCAAGCAACGGCTTGTGGTCAGTCACCACGGTGAAGGGCCGCCCGTACAAGAAATCATGGAATTTTTTTACTCCCTTTACGATTGCCAGACCCTCCTTGTCGATTTGCGAGTAGTTCCGCTCGGTTGTGTTGAGTGTCTGGGAAAAGTACGCCACCGGTACCTCTCTTCCATCCGGGAGTTGGTGCCCCAGGACAGCTCCAATGCCATAGGGTGAGGCGTCGCATGCTAGCACCACCGGCAGCCTCTCGTCGAAGTGTGCCAAGACCGAGTTTGAGACAAGCAAGTCCTTGACTGCCTGGAATGCGGCCTCCTGGCGCTGGCCCCACACCCAAGGGGCCCGCTTGTCCAGGAGTCTGTGTAGGGGCTCCGCTACCGCCGCCTTGTGGGGAAGGAAGGAATGGTAAAAGTTCAATAGTCCCAAGAAGGCCTGAAGTTCAGTCTTGCTCTTGGGCGCTGGGGCATCACAAATGGCCCGTACCTTGTCCCCAGTCGGGTGGACCCCTTCTGCGTCCACCATAAATCCCAGAAAGTCCACCTGAGGCACTCCTAGTAGACATTTTTCCCGCTTCACCTTGAGACCCGCCGTCTGGAAACGGTGCAGAACGGTGCGGAGGCGGTCCTCAAACTCCTCTGGTGTGGGGCCGGCAATCAACACATCATCGAAGAAGGGGGTGACGCCAGGAATCCCTTTAAGGAGAGAGTCCATTATATTCTGGAATATGCCTGGTGCCACGCTGACACCGAATTGCAGCCGCTTTACCCTGAACGCTCCTCTGTGCGTCACAATCGTCTGTGCCTCTGCTGTGGCCTCATCTACTGGCAGCTGTTGATATGCTTGGGCCAAGTCCAGCTTGCCAAAAATTTTCGACCCAGCCAGGGTGGCAAGGACATGGCTGACCACTGGCACTGGGTATGCGTGGGCCGTGAGGGCCTTGTTTATGGTACATTTGTAGTCTGCGCAGATGCGGACCGAACCATTAGGCTTGACGGGTGTGACGATTGGGGTTTCCCAGGGAGCATTAGGCACCGGCTCCAGCACTCCTTGCTCTACGAGTCGGTCCAATTCCTCGTCTATACGGGGTTTCAAGGCGAACGGGACCCGGCGGGCCTTGAGCCTGACCGGTCGTACTGCGGGGTCAAGCTGTAGCGCAATGGGGGGGCCCGTATACTGTCCCCATTTCCCATCGAAAACCCCTGGAAATTCCTTGCATATGGCGTCCACGTCCACTTGTAAGCTAGTGTGGTTCACCCCGGTGACAGCTAGCCCCAGTGGTCCAAACCATGCCAATCCCAGTAAGCTAATGTAGGGGCCCTTGACCACAAGCAAGTCCAGTTGCCGCGTCCGCCCTCGGTATTGCACCCTGAAGGTCCCCACCCCCATTGTGGGGACCTTACGTTTCTGGAAGTCCCGGAGGGTGAATGGGGCCGGCCTGAGTTTGGGACCCCCAGTGGGACACAGTTTCCTTAAGGTCCTTGCCGAGATTATGGATAGAGTTGAACCCGTGTCAAGCTCCATGCGGCATGGGGCCCCCTCTATCTGTACCTCTACATAAATTTTCTCTACGTTGGGGTGGGGCAACTGGTATACCTGGAAGTCCGTGAGCTCCGTCGAGTTGCCTTGGTGCGTTGGGCCCCGGGACCTGGGGCTCTTGGATTGGTCATCTGATGCCTGGTGTCGGGTGGGCCGAGCCCGACACACCCGGGCGATGTGTCCCGATTTTCTGCACTGCCTGCACTCTGCGTTGCGGAAACGGCAGGTCCTCCTCTCGTGACTCTCCCCGCAGCTTGCGCAGTTCCCTCCTTCTCGTCGAGGCAGCTGTGGTCTGTGCGCTGCTTGAGTGCGCTGCTGTACTCGGTGCACCTCCTCCCTGTCGGATCCTGAGTCGTCGGTGAGGTCTTCATGGTGGACCCTCGGTTGGGATGGCAGGCTCGGCCGTGCCTCTTGGGTCGACCTCTCGGCAGCTTCTGTTGCCAGGGCCTCCTCCAGAGCGACCTGGAACGTTAGGTCCTTCTTAGCGTAGAGGCGCCGTTGCAGCTTCTCATCCTTCAGGCCACCGACGAGGCGGTCACGAAGCATGTTCTCCAGCTCTGAGAAGTTGCAGAACCGGGCGGCTTGGCGGAGAGAGGTCACAAACCCAGTTATGGTTTCCCCAGGGGCTTGCCGCTTTGCGTAGAAGGCATTTCGACGAGCCACCACTGAGGGCTGCGGCGAAAAGTGCCCCTTCAGCTGTTCCATTATTGTTTTGTATGGAACAGTAGCGACGTCTTCAGGCGCAAGGAGAGCCCGGGCGATTTCAAACGTCTCCTCTCCGCAGACGCTGAAGAATATCGCCCTCTTCTTGGCGTCTTCTTCGTCGGTGACCCCTTTGGCTTCTAGGAGGAAGGTGAAATGGGAGGCGTACGCTTCCCAGTCTCCAGATGCTGGGTTGAATGGCGAGAAGCTGCTGTTGGCTGCCATTCTGAGTTCCTTGTGCCCCGGAGCTGAAGCCTGGATACACGGTGCGAGGCAGCGGTGCGGCAGTTGGCGGTGCTGCGGTGCTGTGTGTGGCAGTCAGCTCAGCGGGATCCCATCCTCGTCGCCAGTGAAATATACTCAGAGTCGCAAGGTGATTTCATGCTCTTTATTCAGCTCATAGTGGTGAGGAGGAATGAATAAATGTCCCCTCACAGTATCTGCTTTATATACATTATTTACACAATGGGCTGCACATGATTGGCTAATTCTGGAATTCTACTGTAAGCCAATCAGGTTGTGGATTCACTTCTATCTGGAGCAGGATTGGGTGGTTCCTGCCAACCAATCATACTGCTGCATTGTTCTAGGACCAATCAGACTGCTGCATTCTGAATCCTATTGTTCTAGGACCAATCAGACTGCTGCCTTTTGCATTCCTCAATCCATTAAGATGTATTTCTATTTAAATCATGTAATCCTACATTGGGGACGCCTGTGGATTAAACCACAGAGCCTAGGACTTGCCGATCAGAAGGTCGACGGTTTGAATCCCCGTGACGGGGTGAGCTCCCGTTGCTTGGTCCCTGCTCCTGCCAACCTAGCAGTTTGAAAGCACATCAAAGTGCAAGTAGATAAATAGGTACCGCTCCGGCGGGAAGCTAAACGGCGTTTCCGTGTGCTGCTCTGGTTCGCCAGAAGCGGCTTAGTCATGCTGGCCACATGACCCGGAAGCTGTACGCTGGCTCCCTTGGCCAATAAAGCGAAATATTTGCCGCAACCCCAGAGTCAGTCATGACTGGACCTAATGGTCAGGGGTCCCTTTACCTTTACCTTTAATCCTACATTTCCATTTCTACATATGAAATAGCATATGCAGATTCCAGTCCTCTGAGTGGGTGTGGATGGAGTGCAGCAGGCAAGGGGTGACCCCAGTGTGGTTCAGCTCGGCTTCCTCTCTGCGGGCATCGGGGGGGGGGGCTTTCCTGTCAAGGGCAGCATCGGCCAGCCAGGCTCCACCCTGTGCAGGTGGGCAGGCAGGTAGAACAGTGTGGCTCTGGTGGGGGGTCACTCCGGCGGTGTCTGCGGTGAAGTCTGGGCTAACAAAGCAGACTCCGTTCATCCTCCTTGCCCCGCCCCTGCCTGGCACACACACACGGGGCACCGGCAAACCAAGCTACGCCACTAAGTAGACAATCCTTGTGGTCCCTTCCAACTATGATTCTAAGAATTGGGGCTCCTTAAGGAATATTCTGTCACTGATCGTTATGCTGTACAGTGGTACCTCGGGTTAAGAACTTAATTCATTCCGGAGGTCAGTTCTTAACCTGAAACTGTTCTTAACCTGAGACACCACTTTAGCTAATGGAGCCTCCCGCTACCGCTGCACGATTTCTGTTCTCATCCTGAAGCAAAGTTCTTAACCCCAGGT
Organism: Podarcis pityusensis; assembly: GCF_964106645.2. Classification (NCBI taxonomy): domain Eukaryota; kingdom Metazoa; phylum Chordata; class Lepidosauria; order Squamata; family Lacertidae; genus Podarcis; species Podarcis pityusensis. The sequence continues at coordinate 29,722,467 of NC_138035.1, read as the reverse complement.
ACTATTTCTGGGTTAGCAGAGTCTGTAACCTGAAGCGTCTGTGACCCAAGGTACCACTGTATAGTTAATTTTATTTCAGATTGTTGTTTTAGCATTTGTATTTAAAAGCTCTTTTTTGTGTGATTGCTGATAGCCACTCTGGGCTCTTGTGGGAGCAAGAATGGTGTGTCCGGAAATAATAATAATAATAATAATAATAATAATAATAATCCAATTTGTATTCTCTGGCAAAAACCTAGTAATTAAAACAACAACCCTGTTGCCAACAACCTGCCTGTGATATCTGAATGACCCATTTTCATAATTTAGAATCCCCCATCCAGCCATCTGAAAGCACCCTAAGGCAAAAATCTCGCAAGATGTGAGCTAACGCACCATCCCAACAGGTGGTCTGGGGGAACATGGACCAGAATTGATAGATTGGTAAGTTTGCATGGTTGGGCACTATTGCAGCTGGGGAAGCTGGAAGGGATTTGAAAGCTGGAAGGGAATCTAAAAATCTAGGTCAAAAAGACTAGATGTGCATATCTTCCCTTCAAGATGCCATTGATAATATTCTAAAAGGCAACATGTTTTAATTAGGTCACTGCTCATCAAAGCATGTAACAAAGAGAAGAATGTGCATAAAATCCAGAGCAGCATGATCTACTTGGAATGAATGACTGTCCCTTATGGGAAGGTCTTTAGGAACAGAGATGTGGGTGGGGGAAAAGGGGAAATTATCAGTTTCACTTCTCAAAAGCAGGGAGGAGGTCAGCTTCCAGCAGCCAGCCTATAAAGGCAAGCATGTAAAAATAGAAATGTACATTGTGTGTGTGTGTGTGTGTGTGTGTGTGTGTCTGCACGCAAATGTGTCTGAGTTTAACTCACATGAGCATTTTTTCATTCCTTGCCAAACTAGGATCGCCAGATGCTCTGGTTTTCTGTTCCTTATTGCAGGAACATCATTCACAGAAGCAGAAAATGTGGCCGGTGAACTGCTCCCGTATTGTTATTCAAAATGCTACAATTCCATGAAGCGGCAGACCATATGACTCTTTTTTGAAATCTGGCAGCCTACTGCAAAGGATCCTTCTCAGCTGAAACTACCTGTGAGTATTGAAAGCAGCAAGCCCTTGGACTCTGCAATTGCAGCCTCAGCAGTGAGTCAAAGATGGTTTGGCAATCTTCAGACTCCAGGTTTAATGGCCTTGGCATTCCTCCATCTGTAGATGGCAGAGTGCATCGCTGCACGTAAGAACCATCCTCATCATGCATTTAAAGCATTCTTGCATCATCCCCCACCCCAAAGAATCCTGGGTCAAAGATCTTTCTCTCCATGGTTGCGGTTTGGCTGTGGAGTCAGGGAACTCTCCATCCCAGTGCACAAACATGGCCCTTTGCCTGATATGTTCTTGTACCTTTCACAGAAGACCATCGAAACATGCTAGTAGAAGGGCTTTTTTTCAGCTGAAACTCACCAGAACTCAGTTCTGGCACCTCTCAGACGGGCGCTATTGCCACAATAAGAGAACAAGGAGGGCATTCCTGGTGAGTTCTTCTGCTACACCTTTTCTGACCCCAGCATCCCCTTCCATCGCTATTGCACACTGTAGAAGACTAAAACAAAAACTAAATACCTTACAGCTAGTTTGCTACATTTCAAGAGGCAGGTTTGCTACCTTGACTCTTGTTTGTAAGAATTAAGCCGTAATTCTTCCCCTAGATGTTTTTAATGGATGCCTAAGCATGGAAGCGCAGTAAGGGGGAGAGACAGGCATTTGCAAAGATTATCATACAGCTGTTCTTGCCAGGGGTAGCAGTGGCTGCATACATACTGTGTATTTAATTTGGAAATTGCTTAATTGTTTAAATTGGTTGTGAACTTTTTGATGTTTTTTATTGTTTATGACTACTTTTGTTATGTTTGTAAATATGTACTTTTTCATGTTGAAACCTGCCTTGTGCATGGTTTTAACTATGAAAATGTGGCATGCAAAAAAAATGTATGTATGTATGTATGTATGTATGTATTTAAAGCATATCACTTTTTCCAATGAATCCTGGGAATGGTTGTTTACACCTCACAGAGCTACAGTTCCCAGCACCCTTAAACTACAGGTCCCAGGATTTTCTGAGGGAAAGCCATGTACTCAAAATGTGCCTTAAAAGTACAATGTGCAGTGCCGGATTTATGTATAAGCTAAACAAGCTATAGCTTGGGGCCCCACTCTCTTGGGCCCCACCAAAAAATTAAAGGTGAAAAAACTGGATGTACATTTCCAAAATATAAGATAAACAAATAAAATAAAACCTACCTACAGCAACAGTGTTTTGTGTTGTGTTGGCTCCTATGATGTAAGTAATGGGCGCCGCCTGCTAGCCTGCTCCCTAAAATATCGCATATAAAGGGCCCTATTACCTTCAGTAGCTTAGGGCCTCATCAAACCCATATCATGCCCTGACAATGTGTACCCATTGTGTTGCTGCCCCTTAATATTTGAGATGTACCAGGAATTATTCCTGATAAACTAACATATTCTGGTTTCTGTCCTCTCAAACAAACTCAGCCCAGCTCTGTAATGCAAAGAGCAAAGGAATTGCTCCTTTTTACCTCCTTAATTGCCTGCAACCCACAGGTTATCAGGTGTGAAGGGAAACTAATTTGCATCAGGTGATCTTTGCTTGCGCACCCTTATTTACTAGTGAGCCGGCCTGAGAAATCAATGTTTGCAATATGCGTGCCATTTCCTTTACTGAGAAGATAAATTCTCCATTGGGAAGGGGGTGCTTTTCACTGCCTGACAAAGCCGGTCAAAAGGGCAGCAGCTGGGAGGGCAGGCAGGCGGCTGTTCAGATGGGAAGATTTCCCCGGAGACACGCGGGATCTGCCTAGCCGTGAACCCATAAAAGCCATTTACCCATAAAAAAGGGACTGGGCGGAGTTTGCCTCCTTGCAGCCAAAAAATGGAGCTGGGAGAGGGAGGGCAGCAGACAGCTGGTGGGACTGGAGAAAGGCAGTTTCCTTTGCAGCTCTGGCTCTAGCCTGTAATTGCTGGGAGACAAAAAGGAGGCGATCAAAAAAGGAAAAACCTGCCTTGCCTTTTAGGTTAGAAGCTCTGTGTTCTAGCTGGGAAAGAGAGGCTGTTATTTGGGAATCTTCGCTATGGAAAAGTGGGCACTTTCTTCCCTGCCCTTGGGATGGGTATTTGTCCATGGAGTCTTGACTTGACAGCTGAAGCTCATCCTGTGTGACTTCAGATGGGGACCCAGGGTCATGCCCCCTTTGGTTACCTAGGCTCAGGTGATAGGGTCCTCCTCCTACCTAAAAGCCTCTGTCACCTGCCCTCTTTGATATCTGGAAAATCAGGTCTCCCTAGATCCCATGCCTCTGCCCTCCAGGCTTCCTCATCCCCTGAGGTGTGAGTGGGGGAGAAAAGAGTGAGGCAGACCTCTTTGGTAATTTCTGCTTTCCTGAAGACCCACACAACCCCACTCACTGGCCCCTTCCTCTTGCATTCCTGGGGTATTTATTAGACAGGCCTTGGCCTATCTCTTTAATCTATGCACACAGGCTAGAGCAGGATTTGCACTTCAAGCTTTGAACCTCACCCATCTCCTCGCTGCGGGATCGAAAGCCATGCGCCGGCGTCTCCTCCAGACCTCCTCTGGAGTTGTTCTACTTCTTGTGAGCATGGTGCTCCTTTCCACGAGGCGTTCCAGCATCCAGGAAGCGGTCGGCAACCAGAGACTTTCAGGAGGGATATCTGGCAGATGGGCATGGAGGGAGATGATGCTGGCAGGTGGGGCAGACTGGAGAAACAGGAGGGAGACTGAGCATGGAAAACAACTCAAGGGCCACGATGACGGTATGGCGCATTCTTCTGCTGGGAAAGGCCTCTTGCTGGAAGAGCTTTTCATCGCTGTCAAAACAACCCAGAAGTTCCACCAGTCCAGGATGGGATTGCTGCTGGAGACCTGGATCTCCCAGGTTAAAGGACAGGTTGGTATGAGGGTGAGAGGGAGGGTTGAATGGACCGCCGACACCAGAATGCCTAAGGGAAGAACCTGTGTGTGATTCTCATATGCACTCATGCGCACGCATTGCCTAGAACCAAATGATGCCTTAAGCCAGGATTGGTCATTTGGAAGCCTCAGGGCTGGAAACATCCCCAGATGTGATTTGATTTAGCCCCAAGCCCTGGTGTTGCCTGCTTTTAATTAAAGCATAGTAAAAAAGAAAAATAAGAAAAGTGCCTGCTGTTTCACTTACAAAAAAGAGTATGTTTTTACAACGAAGCTGCCTTATACCAGATTCTAGTCTTTCCACCGTTCATTATGCTGATGGCCATCTGTCTCATTCATCATTTTATTTTACCCAAGAAAAGTAACATCAGTGTGTCTCTCGGAGAACTTCAAAGCAAGCCGAGGGAGCAAGCCGCATAGATTTGGAGGAGACTGATAATGGGGGAGGGAGGGATGCAGAGCATGGTGGTGTTTTTCTCAGGCTGGTTTGGATCAACCCAGGATTCCACCATATTGGGCGGAGGTAGCCGCTGGTCACTCTGGGTTGGATCAGGTCCAGCTGAAGCAATCTGGGGCTGGCAAAAGAGGTGCAGGATCTGGTGGTAGCAAGAGGGGGGGGGGAAGGAGATATATAGGGTTTTAAACCTTAATTAGACACTGTGCAAGGTGCTCAGATTGGTTCAGAGTCTGGTGCCGAGTTGAGCTGGTCTCAGGTTGGATTGGTGTCTCTTCAAAGTGCCCAACCGAGCCCTGAATTGGATCAGGGAGAGGCATGCGCAGCCCAACTGTTCTAACTATGCTTTCTTTGTGTGGGAAAGGTTGTCCCTGGACTAGCTCCCCAATGCCTCTCAGGGCTTTTTAAGCTGCCTTAGAAACAATGGCCTTCCAAAACACTTGTTTATGAGCTTCTCCACATGTTAAAGGTAAATGGGCAAAACATATTTGGTGAGGCAGATTTCATACTGTTTTCACTCATGAGGAAGGTAGAATTGGTTGACTCTGAGGCAGACAAAGGATTGCATTCATGTAATGTGTGAAACAGGCCTAGGAATTCATACATTCGTTTATGTATGAGTATATACTGTGCTTTTTTTACTTAAAAAATGTTTAGGAGTACTCTCATTTTCCTACTCATATTGAAATACTGCTCCTCAATGACAAACTTAGATTCACAAAATGTTTAGATACCCCTGCATCCCCCCAGAAAAAAGCACTGAGTATATATATCTCTCACACACATAAAAAAGGGTAAAGGACCCCTGACAGTTAAGTACAGTCTCGAACAACACTAGGGTTGAGGCGTTCATCTCGCTTTCCTGGCCAAGGGAGCCGACGTTTGTCCGCAGACAGTTTTTCTGGATCATGTGGCCAGCATGACTAAGCCGCTTCTGGAGAAACCAGAGCAGCGCACGGAAATGCCATTTACCTTCCCGCCGGAGCAGTAACTATTTATCTACTTGCTTTCGAACTGCTAGGTTGGCAGGAGCTGGGACCAAGCAACGGGAGCTCACCCTGTCACGGGGATTCGAACTGCAAACCTTCTGATCGGCAAGCCCTAGGCTCAGTGGTTTAGACCACAGCACCACCTGCGTCCCTCTCTCACACATACACAAAGCAAAATGTTGAGGACCTTGCAAAATGTACACAGATAGTTTGCCACCACACCAGCACCGAATGCTCTTTCAGGGGTGGACAGTTCTGGTTGACATATCATTTAGAAATTCACATCTCCAATTGGTGATTTAAGGAACGAATGTGCCATATTCAGCCCTGCTATATTCCCATCAAACGTGTTTTTTCTCCCCTCCCTCGTATTTTTTGTTGTGGTTGCTTCGTCCCCCTGGTTCCTTTTCTTTATGGCTGCCCCTCAGCTCTTTCATTCTTCCAGAGACAAGAGGCTCACAATAAAACCCAGGCTGGATTTGTGAAAAGGCCTCGCCACCGCCAGGCCCAGGGGAGGCCCACGTGCCTGAGCGACTGTCTGAATGACTTTGCCCATATTTCAGTACATAATGCAAGTACACTGTTTAACCAGCCTGCAGGCAGCTGGTGGGGAGATTGTTTAAGGCTTGTGTCTCTCTCTTTCAGTCCCCTTGGCTTCTTGAAAGCCCATTTTCCGCTTGAGAGGAGGTATTCTTTGCTGGACGCGATCCCCACTCTGCCCTTGGGATGGAAGAACATGCCACATGATGTTGTCGAGAGGGCCGGGGAGGGACTGCGGGGAAGAGGAGGAGGAGGAGGAGAGTAGGGAAAACAGCAGAGAGCTTATAGGTCTTTTACACACGAACAGATGTTCTTTTCTGAATTCAACTTTCCTTTCACTACAAAGCTTCTGTTTAATCTGCTGTCAGATATCTTGCAAACATCACAGCAGGATTCTCGGGGGACAAACCTGAGCTATTCGATGGTCACCCCTTGGGCTCATGAGTTATTTAGGGATGCTGGATCAGACCAGGTTCTCCAGCCCCAGGCTGGTGACTAAAAGCTCAGTGTGAGCTGGCTCAGCACAATGAAACCTATATATTGAAAGCATCTGTTCTACAAAAATGACTCATACCTATACCAGATATTATTGGGGCTCCAGAGCCCTAGCAGAACCCCCTGGTGCTACAGTAGGCGCTTACACATTGCGCCCCCCCAAAAGGAAATACACCCCCCTCTCCAAAATAGGTCAAAAGAGAACATACATTTGCAAAAACAAAACAAAAACCCACACAAGCAAATTTATATCCATAGATAAAAATCTATTAGGACTATAAGTTAAATAAAGCAGGGTTTACTGCTATGGGTATGTGTATGCCTGTTCAGTTTGCTGTATAGGTTCTAAATGTTTTCCCCCTCACATATTTTTTATTGAATTTTAATAAGGACAAACAGGTGACAGAAAAAAAGAAATGAAGGGAAAAAATAAATACAGATAAGTTGTCACAACTGCCAATAAAGAAATACAGGAAACAGTCAGTGCAATAATAAAACGTACTGAAAGGAAAAAGTTGCGTAGTTTATAATTGCAATGAGTTCTGCAGTTTAAATCAAAACAATTAGAAATTTTAATTCAAAAAAGATGATAAAATGTATTCCATCAAAACACCCGCATAGACCTGTGGTATCTGACACTCCTGTGCTTGTATATAAAATAAAATTAGATCAAATGGCAAAGCTGCGATCTTGAACACTTGGGAACCCTGGATGCATTTAGGTTATGCAATATTTTTTCCAAGAAGGGTGATTTGCCAAGTCTTGGAATAGCAATAGTCTAGACTACTGAGATCAAAAGTTCTGCAAAACTTGGCAGTTGTGGTTCTGGTTGCTGTCAAAGGATGCAAAATCAGTTCCTTGTTATTCAGGTCTTGATCCAAATCTGTGAACAGATTCAAAAGAGAAGCCAAGGGGCGGGGTGAATTTTGTCCAGTTATCAATGGATTCTCAGAAAACACTTCCATCAAGAACTCTTTTACCTTGAGGCAGTACCATCACACATGTCAGTAGGTTCCAATACACTGGCATCCCATCTAGCATAAGGGAGGAAGACATCTATATGGGGCCTTGAACCAGAGCATTTTCCAGTCTTCTTCTATCTGCACTCCACAGGTACTCACTCCTACTCTCCCCTGTTGTGGTTCTTTCACTTTAAACTGGGCTTCAACTGGACCGCCCTCTAAAAAGAGAGCTCCTTCAAATAGAGGACTATCCTCTGACAGCCTTTCAAACAGAGGACTGACATCAGTAAAGTAGGACACATGGCCACACTAACAGAGGCTGGTGCCTGCCCTGCCCAAATGTCATGCTGATCTGGGGCACTGTGGAAAATTGAAAATGGCTGTCCACAACTACTGCCAGATGAACATGCATCTGAGGAAGTGCCCGAGAAGACACTTTGCTGAAATCCCTTTCATAACTGAAGCTGGCCACGATCTATCTATGTTGTATTTGTTTTAAAAGCAATTTCTCAATGGGTGAGGTAAAAAAGGTAAAGGTAAAGGTACCCCTGCCCATTCGGGCCAGTCTTGCCAGACTCTAGGGTTGTGCGCTCATCTCACTCTATAGGCCGGGAGCCAGCGCTGTCCGCAGACACTTCCGGGTCACGTGGCCAGCGTGACAAGCTGCATATGGCGAGCCAGCGCAGCACACGGAACGCCGTTTACACTCAACACCAAAACACTTGCTGAGTTGGGGATGGGGTGAATGCCATTCTACAAAGATGTTAGTGACCTGTTCCACTGAATGATCAACACCCTCAAAAAACCGCAGCATGCAGGGTCCTTTGGGAAACACCAGCTTCAGAGCCATCTGAATTTTTTTCAGCACAGAACAAACAAGCATTCAAAGACTGGATTTCAAAAGATTATCAGCTAATCAATCAGCAAAGGGGAGCGTGAGTCTCTCTCTCTCTCTCTCTCTCTGCAAAGAAGCTGGGTCAAATACTTACTTTCCATCATCATATAGCACTTTAAAAAATATCAGAACTTGTTACAACCTCTATTTTGCCGCATCTCTGTGAGATGGGGGCATTATTATTCCATTTGTACAGATAAAACACTTTCTGAGTGTTCAAAGCATTTCACATTCATTACTTCAGTAATAATCTCATATGACGCATAGCCACGGTGGAGAGAGTTATGTGGCTTGTCACTGGATGGCAGGTATGGAACTCAGCACATTTTAGGCACTGGAATAACCCTTCTCTCTTCTTTTTCCTCAGACACATGTCTTCACTGATAAAGAAGATGATGAGCTACGGGAAAAACTGGGTAATCCGGCCTTTAGTGTTGTGCAAGATCTGGAAACTGACTTCTGTAAACTGTGTGTCAGGAATGCTTGGGTAATAGCATCCTTACATGGCAGACCGTGGGAAAGGGTTATAGCTCAGCCACAGGGCACATGCCTCGCATGCAGAAGTCCCAGGTTCAGTCTTGCATCTCTGAATGAGGTCTGGGGAAAACATTTGGGGTGTGTGTGTTGTGGCTGCTCCTCCCATTATTTCTGGGTTGAAGTGAATGATTTATTTCCTGGTAGTGTGCATATATGCGGTTGTGTGTGAGGCGATCGCGTGAAAGTGGGGGAGGGGACGCTTATACTGTAATAGATGGGATAACTCAGTCTTGACTCAAGGCTCATACATACATCTACTTGTCCCGGGCTGCCTAGACATGGGCCTGAGTGGTTCTGCCTTTGTCCCGCTGCTCCCTCCTGGAAAAATCACTCTTTAGTGCTAAATCGGAACAAACAGCAATGTATGGAAAACCCGATTGCTATTTGTTCTGATTCAGCCCTAAACTGCAGGTTTTCTCTGGGAAAAGTGGCACGGCAAGAGGAAAACTGCTTGGATCCATGCATTCTAGGCACAGGAGAAGCGAAAATGTGGACAAGCCCTAAGACTGGGGAGACCCAGGTTCAAGTCCCTGCTCAGCCATAGAACTCGCTAGGAGACCTGATGAGGGGCATTCAGTTTGACTGTCTATTGGACTATGCTCAATCTTCTTCTTCTTCTTCTTCTTCTTCTTCTTCTTCTTCTTCTTCTTCTTCTTCTGTTTGTATACCACCCTTCATCCAAAGATCACAAGGCAGCTCACAACATAAAATAATAATTATTATATGCAAATCAATATAAGTGAGTCTATTCTGGATCTATTCTGAGTATGACTTAAGGCTGTCTGTTCCAAGTCTGGTGTAAAGATAAAGAACCCTGAGAATGAAGAGCCATATCAACCATCAGACCTGGAGAACAGACTGAGCAGGCACTCAGGTAGCTGGACATAGTCTTTTCCACTTTGGTGAGATGTGCTGAGTTTCTATTTAAAGAATACTACTTATTTCTAAATTTGCATGTATACATATCTGCACTTTTAATGCAAATTGGCACCTCTTCTACTCCCCCGATATGTTTCCTCTTTATTGGTGATGCAGAAATCTCCACCCAAGGCTTACTTCTGCGTAGACATGCGTAGACTTGCTCTGGCATCGCCAGTTCCAATCCAAATCCGCTTAATCGACAAGGTCCTCAAGGTCAAATACTATTATGCTTGGCTCTTCAGCTATCAAGTAATTAGTAATTTCATTTACCGCAGCTTGTGCAGTTCTCCAGAAACACTGAATTAATGGGCAGAGCCAAAAAATATGACATAAAATCTGCAGGTATTGAACTGCAACACCAGCTAACAATCTGTGTTTAGTAAATACAACAAACAGAGCAATCCAAACCCCCAATCTATCCACTGGAAGAAGTTTAGAGGAGTTGGAGTGGAGGTATCTCTCTATACCCTTGCCTTGACTTGACTCTGCTGACCTCCACCAATGGCAGGGAAGCCCCAGCAGTGAGGAACAGCTCAGTGAACCACCCAAATAGCAAGTAAGTGGAAGCTACCATCAGTGGTATCTCTGCTACCAGTAGCATTTCAGGGGAAGGGCTGGACTGGGTCTATACAGGATCTGCTGGATCCTGAGCTGGTCCTACTGCTTTCATGTGTTGACAGCATGCGGGATCTGGGCCTTCCCTTGTTTCTTTCTTATTAATAGCTTTTAAATACAAAAAACAGCATGGATCATACAGGTTTTGATACAAAGGAACTAAGGAAAACTGGGTAAGTACAGGGTTATTTATGGATGATATAGAAGCGTGTAGCTTGTATACGAAATCCATCTATAAGGAAGACAAAAATACGTAGATTGACCTAGGCAGGAAGGAAAAATCATAGATAAGCAGGAAGAGAAGTTACACATAATTTCAAATAAAGTCCAACTATTTTGGTACATAGTTTTTGAGGATCATGCAACATATAATTTAAAAATGGCTACAAACAGCTGCAAAATCTCCTAGATTGCCCTCGCCTCATTGTACTTTCAAATTTTATGTTAATTTTTCAGAAACTGCAGTAAAGTTTTATATATATATATATTGCATGTCTAAGTTTAGATTCTTTGCATCCTTCGAGTTCTGAGATATGGTGAAACTCGCAGCCCACCAACATAAAAATGATCAAGTCCTTTGGATGAAGTTTCTTAGCCCAATCAGTAAAAACCAGACAATTAATATCAATTTGGATTGTGCCGCACATCAGCATGTGTTGTCAGGCTCATTGCGCATTAACACTGCTATCTAATTTCCCTGCACAACTGGACAATACTGTCTAACGATTATGGAAGATCTGGGCCTTTTTGCTGCATCAACCTGAGAGCTGGTGGAGCAAAGAGCCATTTTTCTGCCCCACTTCCCCTGCCCAGCTGTTGTGAGTAGTGGGGCAGTGGATGTTGTGGTGGCTGTGTTGTCCCCTGAAGCCCTGTCTCCATTGGCCAGGGCTTTGGATTACTCTGTGTGATGTTAACTAGGTGTATCACTGCTATCGGGTGGGATTCACTGAATGAGTCCTGTCATCAGAAGCCACGTGCAAGAATTTTCACTAGAGCAACAGGGTCCCACCCTCCTCCCATGCCCCAGGCCCCCCAAATTGGGGTCAAGAGAACCCCAAGAAGAGCACACAGGACGAGGGGAAGGAAGATCATTCTGTCTGGCAAGCTGAAATAAAATCAGAAGACAGCGACCTTGAATTCCCCCTGAAGAGTTGTTTTTTTTAAGGTTGATATTCAACGCTAGTCCTACTCAGAGTATACTCACTGAAGTTAATGGACATGAGTAATGTAGGTTCATTAATTGCACTTGGTCTCCTCTGAATAGGGCTTAGCTGAATACCACTCATAGATTTTAAACTGTCAGATCACAATATTGGAAGCACAGCGTTTATTATTATTTTTGTACCATAAATCCATTGTAGTTGCTCTTTTGTTGCCGCCATTTTCTCTCCAGATGAGGCTTCTGTTAAGGAGGTCCTAACTCATTTCCCCAGCTCTCAGAACCTCAATATCATGTTGCTGAGAAAATGAGATCCTTTCCCTGACTAACGCTATCATTGCTAATGTGATTACTATGCAGAAGGTAATTGGCAACTCTTGTCAGCACCCCCTTGGGTAGTGCCTGGGAGGAGAATAATGACCATCAACGAACCAATGCCATTATCTGACTTTGCTTGATGAGCACTCCCTCGCCTGGTTTTGCTTATCAATAATTTGACTAGGTGTTCAACAATGAAATGGGGTTGGTTTTTTTTTTTACAAAGGTAATACAACTTTGAACTACTGATTCTACTTCGCTCTGTGCTTTCTAGCTAGTGAAACAGGAAGGAAGGAAGGAAGGAAGGAAGGAAGGAAGGAAGGAAGTCAGTCCCTTCACTTTACAATTCCAGCTCAGGCATGCTCAGCCAGTGCCTGCAAGCTGCTGTGCAGAGCTGCCTTTTCAGCTCCTACTTAGGGGTGCAATTGGCAGGACACCCGATAAACTTCAGTATTGGGGAAAGCCGTTGCCCAAATGCATTGTGGTTCTGAGATCTTGGGCAAGGGTAAACAAGCTTCACTGGAAGTACTACAAATAGTTTTGTTTTTAAATCTAGAACTATCCACAGTACTCCTGCAGAGACCAGAAGAGACCTGTATCTTCTACGAAATCAAGAGGTGGCAAAGGGAGTGATTCAGTCTTGGTGCACAACTAGGGGATTACGGACAGATCTGTCGGGCAGAACATGGCAATATTCAACACCTGTAGAGCAGGGTGGGGGATCTATGGCCTTCCAGAAGTTGGTAGATTACAAATCTCATCAGCTCTGACCTTTGTTGGCTGAAGCCGATGGGAACTGGAGTTCAACAGTATCCGGAAGGCCACAGTTTCTGCATCCCTGCTTCATTTATTTATTCTTATTTATTTCAATAATTTATATACTGCTTTATGCAGTAGTTTTGACGTGTTGTACGATGAAGACACAAAGGAGATACAAAGGATGAAATCAGTAAAATTAACCACACAATCAGAAAAGTTTACTTAAAATGCCTGCTGGGGAAAAAAGAAAAGACTTCACCACGCAGCTTAAGTTTAGTAGTGAGGCAGGCCTGCTTGATCTCAATCAGGAGGGAAGTCCACAGAGTTGGGCCCATGATGCTCATGGCATGGTTGCTGGTCATTGCGAGCTGTGCGACTGACTGGTGGATGACCACTAACAGCAACTCTGCTCATGACCTCCATGATCAGGCAGGGACATTAGGAATCTTGCAGTCCAATCTCACTTGACCCAAGTTCTTAAGGGCCTTGCGAATTAAGAACCTTGAAATTGGACTCGTACCATATGGGCAGCCAGTGCACGCTTTTAATCGCCAGAGTTATTTGCTGGTGGTAGTCTGTCCTCTCACAAGTAGTCTAGCTCCAGCATTTTGCACTGGTTGGAGCTTCCAGACCAGCCCCAAGTGTAGCCCCACAAAGGGCGTACTGCAGTAATAAAGTCTTCACATTCCCAATGCTTGAATTAGGATCCCTGTCCAAGAATGGCTATAGTTTCTGTACTAATCATAGTTGGTGAAAGACACTGCTAGTCAGGCTCTGAGCTTCCAGTGACAAAGATGCATCCAGTAGACTCCCAAACTATGAATCTTTTATTTCAAAGTCCAACCCCACATATAGCAGGTACCTGGGCAATGTCTGTCTTACCCTGTATCTCAACTTATGGGGTGTCTAATTCAAGATATACCAGAATTCTTACTTCTCATTGAGCATGGTTATATCTAGTTTTATTATTTGGTGCAGCAGCTAAGAAAATTTGAGCAAATATCTTGAAGGAAATACCAGTGAATTTGAAAAGGTGATTCACTTGAGTAAGCTAAGTCAAGCGTAATCACTAAGAGTCTTTATTAAGGATTTATTTTAGCAATGGCTTTTACATTAAATGAGAATTGGGAAGCTCAATTGGTCATGGTTTCTTGCCTTCCAGACATTTTACTTTTTTAAAAAAGCTACCATTTGCAATGGCCTGTGGCTTCAAGCAATAAACACACTGACTGAGTTTCTGACTGCTTCTCACTAAAATGGTGACTCTTTGGAGCCAGCAGACTTAAGACAGTTATTGCAGCAAGCCTTCCTCTGTTCACTGTGTACTCATGCTTATTTAAAAAACCATGGTGAGCTTTCCTCTCATCTAGGCTATTCCCACCCCACTCTCTAAATCATGGGTTGCTAACATGGCTAGCACCATGGGAGCACATTTGCCCACAGAAGCCTTCCCTGGCCGCCCCAGGCTCTTGCCCCCGAGCCCCTCTCTGCTGAAATGAGGTTTGAAAGAAGTCTTTTGTTGCGCACACACATGTGTGCATTGTTGTAGTGCATGTGCAGCTTCAGGGCATGTTTGGTGCAACAGTTTCTCTCATTTGCAAATGTGCCCAAAGGCCTGGAAATGTAGGGGAGCCCAGCTGGATTATCACAATGTGCCCTAAATGGGGCTGCCCTCGAAGATGACTCAGAAACTTCAGCTAGTCCAAAATGGAGCAGCCAGATTACTGGCTGGGGTTCCCTTTAGAATTCCTATACCCCTTGTTTTAAAACAGCTTCATTGGTTGCCAGTTCATTCTGGGGGTGCAACTCAAGGTGCTCATGTAAGTATTTAAAGCCCCAAGACCCTAAATATCTGAAATAACACCTCCTTCTCTACAAACACTCTTAGGTGTTAAGAGACTGGAAGAGGCAGCCAACTTGAAAGTACTCTGGGGGTGGGGTGGGGGAGAAAGGACATTCTCTGTGGCAGCCCCTAAGTTGTGGAACTTCCTCCCCACAGAGGTGTCTCTGGTACCTTCACTATACAGTTTTCAATGAATGTTGAACATGCACCTCTTTATGCTGGCCTTTGATGCTTGAGATGTATACTTTTAGGACCCACCCTATTCTTGTGTCTGTAGTTTCTTTTAAACTGTTTTTAACGTTTCATTTTAAATTGTTGTGATGTGCCCTGGGACCTTAGGGTGAAACGTGGGTTAATGAAAATAATATACAAACCGGCTTATTCTATTTATATCATTCTCACCACTGCACAATGACCCTGTGAGGTAGATAGCTGGGAGAAAGTGACGGGCTGAATGTCACTCGAGGAGCTTTCATGGTTGAGTGGGGATTTGAACCTAGGTCTCCTTCAGTTCTGGTCACTATGCTGAACTGCTGCAGAGCATTGCTGTGGTACGGAAGACTTGGAGATGTACTGCACAAAGATGCCCTTTGCACTGGGGAAAGGTCTCCCATCTTTGTCTTGTTGAGGGTATAAGCTTGTCTGTGTTTGAAGTTGCTTTAAATAAATCAAAATAGGTCCAGGAACCCATCCAGAAAGCGTTTCTCCTTTTCCCATTAGGTGATCACGTGATCATCACAAACTGCTCTGCAGAGTACAGTCATCCAGCACTTTCTTGCAAAATGGCGGCGGAGTTTGATGCCTTTTTGGTTAGCGGCCTAAGGTGAGCAAATGGACTTGAGTTGGGAGATGTGACATGGGATGGAGTCTATTTCTGTCCAAGTTTAGTGAGATTATTTATTGACATATAAATGTTGTCAATAAAAGTAAACACTTGTTCTCCATAGTTGGCTTTTTGTGGTCTAGTTATCCAAAGCTCCATTCAAACTGTAGTTTGCCTCTGCAAAATTGTCCTAGGAGGGAGCCACTAATTGGAGCCATCTGAGATCACTCAGGAAATGCAAACGGCATTTAGCATAGGTAGCATAAGGAGTCAGCTCCCTCTGATCAACATGCACTACAGAGCAATTGTCTGCTTGCTCCAGGTGGTGAATGCCAAGGTTAGTAAATTAAACTGTGTACGACAATGACTCAGTGACAGAAATGCAGTTATACCAACCATGAATCAAGTGGCGCCTAGATTTAACTGGTGGGATAGATGCCAAGAAACTGTTCAACAGCTAACTATGACAGGGCAGTCTGGTCCATTAGGGCAAATGGGACACAACCCAAGCAACTCAGTCTGCGCTCAGCCAACCACCAACTGCTTGTTTTCTTTCTTACAATTTGTGTGAGTGTGTGCTTGCACGCCTGTGCCTCTTATTGGCTGTGGCTCCACTCAATGTTGTTCTCCCTGCCTTCTACCCTACCAGTCTCAATGGGCAGCAACCACCATTGTTATGGAATCAAGTTGAAATTATATTCTCCTCTTGAATCTACCGGCTGTGCATTTCTCCTCCTTCTCCAGCTGGTTTTGCCACCTTGATGACGACAACTACCTGAACCCACAAGCTCTGCTCAAGCTCTTGTCTTCCTATTCTCCGGACCAAGATGTGTATATTGGGAAGCCCAGCTTGAACAGGCCAATTCGTGCCTCAGAAGCTTCGCCTAACAATCAGACAGTAAGTCCAACCCCTTTACTTCAGGAGTAAACAGCAGGTTGGCTGGGAATTCTAAGGGCAGCTAGGTGAGCTTCTGCACCCCAAACAATAACAACATCTGGTTTATCACAGTTACAACTGCTTTGAGGAGAGAGAAGAATGTATACCAGGCTGATCTTAGGAGCAAATGTTGGGTTCCTATCATAAATTTCAACAAAACATTGAATCTCCTCTGCATTCCACCCTTTGCCTATAAGGGAAGAGACTGCATAGCTCAGTGGTAGAGCATGTATGCTGAATACACAACATCTCCATTTTTCCTTCTTTCAGAAGTCAGTGTATTTTTGGTTTGCCACTGGAGGTGCTGGATTCTGCATCAGCAGGAAGCTGGCCCGAAAGATGGCTCCCTGGGCAAGGTGAGCAGTGACCACTAAAAGATCTTGTATGAATGTCTCTCATTTCACATCTTCCTGCAATGGCTGGAGTGGGGAACCTGTGGCCTTTCAGATGTTGTTGAACTCCAGCTCCCATCAGCTCCAGCCAGAATGGCCAGCGGTCAGGGGCAATACAGATTTGCGTAAAGATTGCATCTGCTGATTTATATGTATGGAAGCACATTGAGCCAACTGTCTGAGGGAAAGCTGCTCTGCAAGTGAAGTTTTAACAATTAACCCCCTGAGCCATCCCTTAACAATGCTCCTGGATGGGAGGTTAATAGATGTAAATGAAGATGAACATTTGCTGAAGTGTGCGCCTGCACTCACTGTATCTTTCTTTCTTTTTTTTTAATGATATTTATTGAAATTTTTTTTAGAATTACAAAAGAAAACAAAGTAGAAAAAGAGAAAGAAAAAACAAAGAAAAAACAAACCACATCAAACAATACAAATTAATAAAAATCAAAATCAAAAAATATACCACAAACATTTAAAAACAGATCCGATATTCTCAAATCCTTAACTTTCATTACCTTCTTTCTTTGACCTCCTCCTCCTCCCTTTTTCTGTATCCTAGTTATTAATTGTCGCAGCAAATCCTTTCCATATTTCATAATATTCTGTCATTACATTACCTTAATCTATTTTAATCTTATCTTACTATAATAAAACCTTAAAACTTAAAACTTAAATCTTATTTTTACCAATTTCTCATAACCATAATATTCTTACATAATTCTTTAAATATTTTTGCTAAAGCCAAATAATTTCGTTCCAACATTTTTCTAACATTCATCAATTTTATAAAAGAATCCTAATAAAAAAAATAAAAACAATCCAATCTTTATCCAGCGTCTCTTCCTCCTGGTCCCGGGTTTTGTCAGTCCTCTCTATCCCATCAGTCTAGCACAATAACCTGGTAATCTTATATCTGAGGCCCTTAAGTCCCTTCCATGTCCCTTCCGCGGCTCTTCTTCATATTTATAGCTGTATTTTCCTTTGTCTCCTGCTCCTTTCACTCGTGGGAACTCCAGCTTAACAATATTTTTGACCCTTCTCGACAAATCAGCCCCTTTTCCATAGTCCACACTAAACTCCATGTGGTATTTAAGAACATGTTTCAAAGTCCCTCCAAATTTAAGAGCCCCCACAACCCCAAACATCTCACGGCCCATTACCAGACTTGAAAAGTCCAAACATCCCTGCGTAGGGGGGTCTATCCAACCCCCCATTTCCAAACCAAGCCAAACTTTATCTTTCCAAATCTGGCTTTTTCCAAGTTCATTTGTCAAATCCAAGAACTCATGTTCCTGCTGGGCCGCAGCTCCCTCCATCTCTGGCGCCCGAGGTTCAGCAACATCCTCTTCCCTCATCTGTTCTGTCAGGGCACACTCCTGATTTGGTTCCTGGGTGGGCTCCATATAATTTCCCACTGCCTGTTCAAAATTTCTGATCGCATCAGTCATCAAATCCGTCTTCTCATGTAGCTGTTCCAGTAGGGCACTTGTTTTACAGAGAGCACACAGCAGAGCTTCTGAATACATTGTCCTGCAAGGTCAGAAGTCTATTCCCACGATCGTAATCTGTAGCAGCTGCAAGCTCCCCGATTCAGAATTGGTTACAGTTTCACAGGCTCCCTCTAGGGGAAGAACTTCTATTTGTTCTTTTCTTTTAAAGGCAGATCTAGCAACAAAGTTTCCTTTTTGGATATTTTGTCAATATTTGTTCCTTTAAAATGCGAAAGGGAGCAATGGAATCACTATGTTTCTCTTCTTTTAGCTATCTGTCAAAAAAGTTTGTCTCTGGTCAATGAGCTTCAAAAGACATCAGTCCTGACACCCCGCTCCAGGATCAAGACGGTGGAAAGTTACTTTGCTTTACACTCACTTCTGCAGGTTTAAACAGTCAAAAAAAAAATCCCCCCTCTTCTCCTGCTTCCGAAGGGGGTTCAACAATTTTAAATGGTGAAAGTTAATCCTTTACAAGCGATTTTCTGAACTCTAGTTTGCCATGTCTTTGTTTTAATCTATCTACAAAGAAACGGAAGGCTGACTTCCTGTTTAGACCTTCCCGTTTCAGTACCAAATTGAAATAAACTTTTAAGTCCAATTTTCCTTTCTACTCGCAATTCCTTATTTAGAGTCCAATTGTCCGAAATTTAAGTACTCACGGTGATTGTTTTAAAAGCCAAATTTGCATGGGCACGCTGTAGGGATCAGACAGTCCTTAAGGTACTTTGGACCCAAATTGCTTAGGGCCTTGTGAATTAACACAAGAATCTTGAACCTGGCCCTGTGGCAAATCAGCAACCAGTGCAGGTCTCTCGGTAGTAGAGTAACAGGCTGTTGGTAGTCTGTTCCTGTGAGCAGGTTGGCTGCTGCCTTCTGTACTCATTGCTGCTGCCAGACCAGATACAAGGGCAGCCCCACATAAAGCGTCTCACAGTAATCACATATTGAGGCTACCAATGGATGGGTGACTGTGATCAGGCTGTCGTGGTCCAGGACTAGTCGCAAGTGGCTTACCAGCCAGAACTTACAAAAGCACTCCTGGACTCAGAGGTCACTTGGGCCTCTAGGGATAGTGGTGGATCAATGAGTACCCCCCAGACTAAACATTGGATGAACTTTCTGGAAGGAAGAGCTGTTAGGCAGTGGAATGGTCTTCCTCAGGAGACCGTGGACTCTCCTTCCTTGGAGGTTTTTAAGCAGAGGTTGGAAGGCCATCTGTTAAGGATGCTTTAGCTGAGATTCCTGCATTGCAGGGGGTTGAACCTTGGGGTCCTTTCCAGCTCTATGATTCTATGATTCTATGACTGTTACAACAGGAATGACATGTTTTGGGCCTTTGGCAATATCTTAGAACTCTCCAGTGGTTAAAAAAAAAAAGGAAACTGATTTGAAAACAGGTGCAGACTTTCTAAATGGCAAATGAATATGCATGATGTTGGTCAGCCAAAGGTGATGGCAACCTTTGTTAGAAAACCATATGTTTAGGGAAGAGGTCATTCGTTGTAGAGCAGGGATGGGGTACATGTGGACCTATAAGTTGTTGTTGCTGGACTCCAGCTTCCATTAACCCCAGCCGGCATGGCCAGTGGTCAAGTATGATGGGAGTTAAATCCCAATGTGATTTGGAGAGCCAAGAGTCTCAGTCCCTGATGTAGAGTGATATTAATGCACATGGGTCAATCTCCACTGTAATTTTAAAGTTGTGCTATTAGTAATATTAGCATTACTACTTTTTTATCTCAAAGCACAATGTTTACATAAGATGAAGAAAAATCGACAAAATATATATGAGACGAAAGCAGGGAATATACCAAGGAGAAATAAAAACAGCTGTTTCAACAACAAAAAAGTTACAAAAACAAAACATATGGTTGAACATTATCATTAAATTTTTCATTCCAGTAATGAATAAACAATGCCCAGTGTTCTACAAACTTGTTATCTAACTGGCATCTTTCCCAAACCCTTATATAATATGTCAGTTCAGTCATTTTGGCTATTTGCCCAATCTTTTCCTCACAGTCATTAAACTTGGAAGCGGTTGCACTTTTCTTCTTAGCTGCCAAATTAATCTTGATTGTGCACAAAAGGTTAATAATAAATTCAAGATCACGTGTCCCAACCTTTCTAGGTATATCACAAAAGATAGAATCGTTTGTGAATCAAATGGTAATTGGTAATTGATAACATCTTTTACTATCCTAAATTATTGCTTGTCTGCCAATATATTTGTATTTTGGGGCAACATGACCAATTATGAATAAAATCAGCTGGAGCGGAATCATCCCACTAGAAATCTAAAACACACAGATACACATACACACCCTAAAGTAGCTCAAAAAGGATTTGATTGCACTGATCCTTAATTTTATATACATTTTCTCTCAAGTTCACACAGAATAATTTTGAAGGAACATTGTCCCAAATCTAATTCCATGCATTTTCTATGAATGTTTGAATCTTTCCCCTATTTTCTTTTTTTTTAAAATGATATTTATTGAGAATTTTAAAATTACAAAGAAAAAAAAGGAAAAAACAAGAGAAAGAGAAAAAGAAAGAAAAAAGTAGATAAAAGTAACAATTAAACAATACAAATCCATAAAAACCAAAATCAAACAGAAAAAACAGAACACAATACATCAAAATCAAAAAGCAAAAATAAACAAAAAATTTAAAAACAAATCCAATATTCCCAAATCCTTAACTTTCATTACCGGTAACTTATTTCATCGACCTCCTCACACCTCCCTTTTTTGTATTCTAGTTGTTAATTATCTCAGCAAATCCTTTCCATCTTTCACTATATTCTGTCATTAAATTACCTTAATCTATTTTAACCTTATCTTACCATAAAAAAATCCTAAAACTTAAAACTTAAATCTTATTTATACCAATTCAATTGGGCCCAATTCAAAGTGCTGGTTTTGATCTATAAAGCCTTAAACAGCTCTGGACCACAATACTTCAAGGACCAACTCTCCTTTCCTCTTCCCATATGAACCCACCCAGACCCCATAATCAACATTTGAACCCTTCTCCGTTTGCCTCCTCCACGTGAGGAGCAACACGAGAATGGGCCTTTTCTGCAGTGGCTCCCCATTTGTGGAATGCTCTCCCCAGGGAGGCTTGCCTGGTGCCTTCATTACATTTCTCTAGGTGTCAAGCGAAAACATTCCTCTTCTTCCAGGCCTTTGGTTAATTATACAATCTATAGCCTTTTAAACTGTATCTGTGAGGGTACTGTTTTTGTTACTTACTATGGTATGTATTTTTGCTTTCTATATGGTAAACCCCCTTTTGATCCTTGGATGTTGGGCAGTATAGAAATATACATCATCATCATCATCATCATCATCATCATCATATATGACCAAATACTTGTTTTTAGTCTCAGTAGGAGATATTTACCTTTCCCACTGCAGAGCAAACTAAGAGTCTTGCACACCCTATGCCTGATATCGACACTAGAAGACAATGTAAGAGGGTCAAGGCCCTTTCGTGTTGCCCTTTGCTATGGCTCACTGGCATGCATGCTAAAGAGGAAGTCCTTCAGGAAGTCCTCCACACTAAAGGAAAAATAGAAGATAACGATGTCCAGGTCAGGCAGTCAGGGCTTCTCTCGCCATGTACTTCCTCCCACAAATTGATTTGATGGTTTATCCCTCCTTCAAACTGGTTTGATGGCTTGCCCCTCTAAAATGCTGTGTGCTTAACAAATACCATATCTGAAAATCCTGGGGTGAGGAAAGCCAGAAGATCTTACACTAGATGTTCTTTCTATGGCAGTGCATTTCCATTATACACAATTCTTCCTAATTAAATTATACCACTTCAACAATTTAAAATTTCCTAACAGTCCTAAATCAGGCAGGACCTTATAAATATTGAACAGATGCTAATGGTGAGACATTTGACTCAGTTTAGGTTTATAAATCTTCCATGTCTCCCATACAACTAATATGTACTAAAGAACAGTGTATTTTCTTTAAAATCTATTCTGTCTTATGGCATAATATAATAAATAGTTCAGGGGAAGGGAATTTTCACATCCTAGTGTCCCAATTCTGTGCTTTTATCAGTACCAAACATTCCCTTGCTGCTGCTAAGGGTGATGAAAGGTAGCAAAGAAAAAGATTTGATACAGCTAATTGCCTGCTCCCAACTCTCCTGTATGTGGCAAAGATGCATGCCAGTTTCATTCTCATTTTTTGCCTCTAGCTCGAATGAACTTAGTAATATATTGTTGCCAGGTCTTTACAGTTATCAGTATAGATAGGAAGAACCATAAATAATGGTTTGACAAAATTACTATCTTTACTGTACAGATTGTTCCAAACCATTAAATCTTTAAATTAGCCCGTAACAGAAACTTCTGCATTTTCTTAATCACGTTATCCTCAAACAACCTATTCAAGCAATCGGAAGACTATATTCCAGGTATTTAATGACATAGGTTTTCCAGGAAATTTCAGAAAGGAGGTCTGCTTTAACTTTCATTTGTTTCTCTGTGTTTAATACCAGAATTTTGGATTAAAACCCCCTGATCTTATAACAAGATACTTCATTGAAAGAAGTAGCAGACAAAGTTATTGTAATGAATTTTCATTCCTCTAGTAAAGTCCGTCCAGTCCAGTCCATAGGATTTATTAATTTTAGCATTTTTCATCACTTTCCCCCTAGTAAATAATGACTTCTGGTTCTATTGCATTTTCAGGAATGAAATACTTTACTTAAAATATCATATATATTGTCTAGAAGACTATGAGCACAAGTATAACCAAGCCTATTAAGAAGTAAGTCTTATTGAAACAAATGGGGCTTTCTCCCGGCTAAATTGGGTTGGGATTGCAGCCTCAACAAACGCTTCAGATATGTTGCACATACAGCCTCTCCATGTTTGCATGACGAGGAGTCATTTCCTTTGCTACTTTGATTGCCAGGATTTTTGCCAGCCTTTCTCAAATTCTGTACAGCCAATCTTTCAATGATTGAGGACCCCATAACATAGAAAGACCCTATGCACATACTATAGGCTCTCCTCTACAGCTTCTTCCCTCACTCGTGAGCAGTTGGGGGAGAGGGGTATGACAAGATGGCAGTGGCACAGCCCCACTCTCTCCCTCCATGTGATCACAATGGTGTGAAGGACACTGACCCAAAATCACTTCTGTTGCAATACATTCAAAGCTTTTCCCATGGTGTGGCTAGACTATACCAGTTTTTGCCAACTGGGTATTCTCCAGATGTTTTAGACTACAACTTGCATCAGCCCCAGTCAGCTGGCTGGGGCTGATGGGAGTTGTAGTTCAAAACATCTGAAGCATATCATATTACGATACGATAAATAATCTTTATTGTCATTGTCCCATACAGAACAACAAAATTGAAAAATCTACATAAGACATTCAAAAACCAACAAGCCTGCTATCCCAGCTATCCCAAGCTGGTTAGCCCGCTAAAAACTCTGATACCCCATTTTTAAATACTCCCATAGAGACTCCTTATATTGCATTTAAAACCAAAATCGCATTTGGGTAGAAACTGTTTCTCAGGCAGCTAGTCCTAGTCTTTATAACCCTGTACCTTCTTCCAGAAGGCAGAAGCTGAAAGAGATCATTTCCGGGGTGTGCACTATCCTGCGCTATCTCTGCAGATTGTTGAAGGCTCTGTGATTCTGTTCTCTTATGAGGATCATGCCTATTTTAAATGGATCAGTTCCTAGACATTTTCCCAAGCTTTTTGCTCTCTTTAAAAAACAACAAACACCACACCTTCTGCTTGCTGATTTCTTTTCTTTTTTTGTTTATTTAAATAAGCTGAATTAACTGCCCTGTCACCACTGACTTTTCTCCATCCCAAATTACAATATGACCCATAGTCTGTATATGTGTGAGTTTAAAATACTGCTGATTTTTTTCCTTGGTAACATTCTTAAGCAACAGAGTATTTAATTTCTAAGACTGAAACGAAATGGTATGTCCATCTTTCAATTACATGGTTATTGGTGCAAGATCTGCATAAAGCTGAGACTCTTACCTTAACATCTACTGTTTGTGCTAAAACACCCGCTGTGAAGAGACAAAATGAATATATAAATGTGAGTAATGCAGTCTCAGGTCAATGAATAACAATACCTCCATGAATCAATAGGCTAAAAAAAGCTCTCGAGTCTAGATTCTTCATAATACTTCTGGAAACATTCCAACCAGAGAGACCACATCTTGATTTGTCCAGACTCAATGGATTTATCCAACTAGGGTCCATTGCAATCCCTTCCTACAATCATCTTGCCCTCAACAACATTTTGCAGGCATTGAAACAGTCCTGGATTCCCTCTCTCTCCTTTGTACCAACAATTATAGATATAAATACATCCTAAGGTGCTGTTTTGATCTACTACATATGTGCCTTTCACAAATTGTCTATTCTCATATGCAAAATAATATAATTTCTTTTTTTTTAAAAAAAAGACCAATTTGACATGTATTTTTAACAATTGCTACTCTCCCTTTTAAATAAAACAGGCTGCAAAAATGGCTCCTAACTTTCATGTTAATTGGTTATGAACAGCACTGGGGACAGATTTAGGCACTTTGTAGATTTTGTATTTCAAAAATATACAGGGCCACTGAAAATCTCTTTTGTGTCTAGCAGAAACTAATCCCTGGGGTCCACCAAGACAAAGGGCAGGTTATAAACAAACAAATTAAGGTTGCAGTCTTAACCTACCAACTTGCTATAAGTCTTATTGAATTCAGTTTCTGAATAAAGAGTATATAGCAGGGTTGGGGAACCTGCAGCCCTTCAGATGTTTCTGGACTTCAGCTCCCATCATCCCTGTCCATTGGCCATGTTGGCTGGGGCTGATGGGAGTTGGAGTCCAACAACAATTGAAGGGTTACCTTTTCCCCAACTCTGGAATAATAACACTTCATGCGGCCAATGAACTGAATTGTGGGCCTCCAGATGTTGTCAGATCCCAGCTCACTTCAGGCCAATGGTGAGAGATGATGAGCGTTCTAGTCCAGCAACATCTGAAGAGCACCACGTTGGCTAACCTTGATGTAGATGATGGTGTTGTCAGCCTGCCTAACTTCTGTTGACCTCTGCCTTAACAGTGCAAGCCTGCTTGTGTTTTCTCAGGAGCCCCATTCTATTCAGTGGTGCTTACTCCCAGGTAAAGGTGCATAGGATTGCAACCCAAGACTATTACAAACTATATATTTTTGAGCTCCAATAGCAATGGCCATGCCAGGACTTTCCCTCCTTTCTCTCCCTCATCCCATTTTGCTGAACATCCAGCCTGAGACATTCCGGAAAAGTCAAAACTTTGCTTACTATTTGTGATATTTTAGTTACCCCCAATAAATGTATTACCCCACAGTAGTTTTCAGCACAGCTACTTCTCTCTCTCTCTCTCTCTCTCTCTCTCTCTCTCTCTCTGCATTCAGTTACCATCCCTCCCACTTCTAAATATGGATTTCTTGCAGGGAAAAAAACCCCAGCAACTTCCCTTCTCTTTTTGAAGTTTTAAACCAAATAATGAACTCATTAATTTTCATATTACACAGGAAGTGGGCCAGGAAAAGGAAGCTGCCCTGTTGAGGAACTTATTAGCACATTTGTCTCCTTTACACAGAGTATTGATTCAGACATCTGATTTGCAGGCAAACGGGGTTCAAAAGGAATAGGGCGGATTTGTTGAGCACGCATTCTAAGAGTGAAAAGACAGCTGAATCTAGAGGCTCGGCCATTGACTGGTTGCAGTTTAGAGGACTACAAAGCTAGCATCATTCATTGGCATTCCCCAGCCTGGTGCCCTCCACATGTTGGTGGGCTATGTAGCTTTGCAAGAGTTTCCCCTTAATGGATTGATGTAGACATAAACACAAGGGAAGCCTTTCTAATCCTAGAGAACAACTCTTAAAAACCTGAGCTAGAAGCTTCCTCCTGTTTGATTCTCTGAGCCAACACTGATGGGCCAAAACTAGCAGATGTACAAGAATTGAATGAAGCTTGACCTCCAAGTCATGATGGCTATATATTACTGCCAGGAATGTAGGCACATTATTATTACTATTACAGAGCCAGACATTGGTCTATCTAGCTAGGTATTGTCTACACTGCCTGGCAGCAGCCATCCAGGATTTTCGATGGGGGTTTCTCCCAATCCTACCTGGAGATGCTGGGGATTGAACCTGGAACCCTCTGCATGAAAAGCAGTGCTCTACCTGGGGAAAAGTGCAGTCAAATCCGACAGTGCATATTCTTGTTACTTGGTGAGCTTAGGAGCTAATGACCCCAGAGCTGTATTGCTGATAGGCAGAGACTCAGACCATAGAAATGTAATTGGTAGAGAGGGCTCTGTGTGATGTCATTTCCCCCTCCTCTCTTGAGTGGGAAGAATCAAAGAAGTATTTCCTATTCCTTCCCTCTCTCTTTCTCTTCGACCAAGAGGAGGACATCTGACTGTGCCAGGGGCTGGCAGGGCTGTGAAGAATGTGTGGTGGAGGTAGAGGACCAAAGCAGTGGCCTGTTCTCATCCACCGCATTCAAGAAATCCAATAACAGAGTTGTGCACAATTGCACACAATTATCATTGTGCGATGCTAATTAAAAATAGTATTTAAACCCAATAAAATGGCTATGATTGTAGTGCCATACAACTTGAGGCCAGAATTACACAGACGTTTATGTATGTGTGCCACCTCTCAGCCCTACCTGCCCACCATGATGTAATTCACATTCCCTGGGGAAACACAGGTCTTCCACCATCCCCACTGTCAGATTCCTTTCCTTCATTTTATGAAATGAATGGATCTGGCCTGCTTTGTTTTCCAGTGGCAACAACTTCCTGATCACATCTGAGCTCATCCACCTCCCAGATGACTGCACCGTGGGCTATATCATTGAACGTAAGCTAGCCGGTCACTTGGTCCCTAGTGACCTGTTCCACTCTCACCTGGAGAACTTGTATGTCATCCAGGGTCCCCAGCTTACTAAGCAGGTGAGATGATGCAGGAAACACCATCTTTCCCTTGTTGGAGAGAGTGGGCACTTTCCAAATGAACTGTTTTTGAATGACAGTTCAGATGCATGAAATTGCCCCTCCGCTATGCATTTGTTGCCCAGAATCCAATCATCTCCTCTTGAAGTTGCACATCGGTCGCCGTGATATAGCATTTTCTCAGTCGAATTGGGATGTATTGTATTTTGTACCTGGGGGTAACATAATTCTTTCCCCAGATGAACTCATCCATTGCTGCTGAGATTGCTGGGGCCAGCCTTACACTTTTCACTACCGCCTGTGGCATGATATCTCCCCATCCATTATGTGTGACCAGATAGCCTGCTATTGTCTTTGAATGGGGATTCGCAAGACTATCAAAATGCGGCTGGGGTTGTCTGGATAAGAGAGAGAGGGAGGGAGGGAAGGAGAGTCAGGAGAAGGAGAGAGGAGCAGGCAGGAAAGCAGTCATTCACATCATCTCCTCAGTAATTGTGACACTGATTGAATCAATCATGCATTATTTAGAGGAGGCTTTCCTGACAAATGCTTCCCCAGACACTTCTCTGCAATAATAGGCAAGGGGATGGAAAAGCAATTAACTAGCCAATAAAACTTCTGCCAGTCAAAGTCCAAGAAAAGGCAACTCCTTCCACTCAAGAGTAGAAGTCGTAGTGCCAATAACTTGCCCTCTTCTCCCCTGAGGGCAGTGTGACCCAACCAGCAGAATCACAGAGTGAAACTCTTGCTGGACTGTACCATTTTAGAAAGCAGAGGGTAGGCCACATATTTCAGGTGGGGAACTTGTGGCCCTCCAGATGTTGTTGGACTCCAGTTCCTATTGGTCCCCTTCAGCACGGCCCAATGGTCAACGGTGAAGGGAGGAACACCTAGCAGCCAATTAAAAGGCTTGGTAAGTTAGAACACTTCTACTGTTGTTGCTGTTGTTAAACAAATGTATATACTGCTTCATAGCATGAAGCCATTGAAGCACTGTATAAGATAGAAAATAACACAAAAATGCAAACTTTAAAAACAAGGAAATAATTGCAACAAACTGTGAAAACAACAACATAGCCATTTCTGCCACTATGCTGTTAATATTCCATAAATGACTGGGTCAGACCTTGGGGAAACCTTAAACAACAACGTGTTCAGTAAGTACCAAAACATTAGGCACCTATCTAATTTTGGCAGGTGATTGATTCCAGAGGGCTGGAGCTGTGATACTAAAAGCCCAGTTTCTAGCACAAGCTAAGCACACACTGTCTCAGGAGTGCCCCATTATACCTGGTATAGTGGTTTCTATGTTGGTTTTTAAAAAAACCAAACACCAACAGCACAGGGGGGTGGATGGTGGCAGAGAGGTTTCATCTTGAATACTCTATCCCAACTAGAACTGCCCCCATGTGATTCTGCTGGTTATGTCCTTCAGCTCTTTAACCTGATCCCTTGCATGGCAATTGCTCGAAGGCAAAGAGCCTGGGAAAATATGGCTAAACCTGTGTTCCCAACAAGTCTGGAGCACCTGGAGAAAATAAAGGTTACTAGAAGCTACCCAGGCATTGTAATTTGGCTTTGAATAGTTTTAAGGTAGCAGAATGCATGTGTGTGTAATAAATTGGAGAGGGCAGGAGACTCGTACGGCTGAGAAGTATCTCTGGCTGTGATGCGTAAAAGGAGTTTGTTGCCCACAGGGCATGTATATTCCTCAGTCATCTCTCTTCCTTTCTGGTATTTCCTTGTAGGTCACTCTCAGCTATGGCATTTTTGAGAAGAAGCTCAATGTCATCGAGCTTTCTGGTCCTTTTTCTCCACAAGATGACCCTTCCAGGTATCTCCCATGAGAGCAGATCTTTCACAACGTGCTGGCAATGTTAAGAGGGCTTGAAGGACAAGGGTAAAAAGCCTGAATAGAGCCAAACCGGGGGTACCAGCAGAGCTTTGGGTGGGGATGATGCTGATGAGGAGCAGATGCCTGCAGTCCTACGGCCAGAGCTGAGCTGAGCATTTCTGCTGCTCATGGTTTGCTCTCTTTTATCACCCTTTAAGCTCAGCCTTTATTGCAAAGTCTGGAACCGAAGCCAAACATTCAAGGTTATTCAGCCCCAAGGGGATGGGCAGGGCGTACTTTGGCTGAGGCGCCTATTAAATCTACACAGAATTAGAGGGTGAGAAGCATCCATCTAGACATTTCGCTGCAGTGCAGTGTGAGAGCATCTGGTGTTGGATGGGGCACTGGGGAGCACGTACTCCTCACATGCAGCCCTTTCCCCATCTGCAGCAAGAGCAGTCTCTTTACATTTCTTCTCTCTCTCTCCCCCTCCTTTCTAGGTTCCGATCGCTTCACTGCCTTCTTTATCCAGACACTTCCTGGTGCCCACAGCCAGTCATCCTGTGAAAACTGCTCAGAAGGTCTGACCATGAATGGTGGAGAAGAACATGAAAAGAGCCCTGCTGGACCAAACCAAAGATTTACCTAGCCCAGCCTTCTGTTCTCACAGTGGCCAAGGGGCCCAGGGGCTGGCCACTAGCAGGATATCAATGCAACAGTACTCTACTGCTCCTGATCTCCATCAACTGATGGAGATGCATGTGGCAGTTCACAGCCATCATGGCTAGGAGTTCTTGATAGCCTCATCCATCACAAATTTGTTTATTCCTCCTGTAAAGCTGCCTAGTATTCCAAATCCCTGTTCAACAGAGACCACAGTAGCTGTGTGTTGACTTAGCTGAGGGCTTTATTGATTACTGAAGGAAGAGCTGAGGCAAGAGGGGAGATACGTTAAAGTGTGTGGCAAGAGGATGGATTGAGAGCTGCTCTTCAAGTTATGTCAAACGACGTAGTAAGTAGACTGCAAATGTGACTGCCCTTGGGCCAACTCACATAACATCTGCTGTGAATCATATCTCCTTACATGCCACATGTACACTTTCATGTGGGACTCAGTTCATATGCCTTGCCTATGCTTCAGGCACATGTGATGCTCTACATGTGCCTGAAGATATGTTGGAATACACAAGCCTGGTGTTTTTCCTGAAAGTGCCACACCACTGCTTTTGAACTTTGGGTTCACAGATGTTGCCAGACTACAAATCCCTTCATCCATGGCCATTGGCTGAGCTGGCTGTGGGATGTGGGGACCCAAGGTTCAAGAACACTGTTCTGTATGGTTTAGGGACCAGGGTCTTGTCCAGTTAGCATTCTACCCTGACATTGACAGCATCAGTTGTGTCACTGTTGCCTACAGGGATGGACATGTGAGGCAGTGGGGATATTGGGGCAGTGCAGATGCACCAGCAGGTGTGCCAGATTTGGTCTGCCAGAACATTTGCACTGCATGGACTTTGCTGCCAACTTGCCCCTCCTCCTCTGCCTCTCAGGAAGCAGCAATGATGTGACTGATGGGTGGTTACCACCCCACCACCCTGTCTCCTGCTGGTCATTGAGATAACCATCAGAGACTTCTCTGGGTGTACAAATTGCAAAGATTGATAACAGTCAAAGAAAAATCCAAGAGCGAAAAAAGATGTGAACCATGTCTCTTGTGCAGTTGTCCTCTATTTTCGCTTTTCTCCTGGTGACCTAAGGCAGGTTGTGACTAGAGAGAGAGTCTCTGGGACCATAGGCCAGTGGAAGAGCTTCTGCTTTACATGCAGAAGGTCCCAGGTTCAATCCCCAACATCTCTAGGAGGCCCTGAGAAAGACTTCTGTCTGAATCCTTGGAGCATCACTGTCGACTCACTATATTGCAGTACCCACCTTTGGAATGCTCTCCCCATGGAGACGCACCTACCATTTTGGTACCCAGCTTTGTTTTCCTAGGCTTTGCCAGACATTGTAAGGCACTGAGAAAGTTGTGTTTTTATCTGCTGCGTTTTTACTCTTTTTATCTTTCTTTGGCTGTTCAAATATTATTGCATTTAATGTTTGATTGTATTGTTCTGTTTTTATTGTGAGTCATTCTGGGAATGAACACTTGTTGAAGGTGTCGGATGAACAAAATTAATCAATACATAAAATGTCCAAGAATGATTCTCTACTCACTGAAATCTGAAAAGGCACCCTTAGCTGTATCTGCAGTAGCAAAAGTAATGGGAGGCACTTTTGTTTCTCTACCAATTAAGGCAGCCTTCTCAGTTACGTCCACATGTGCCCAACATAGCACAATTCAAGGTTCTGGCCTTGACTTATAAAGCCACAAGGACGTATGGAAAGCCTGATGGATCAGGCTAAAGTCTGAGTATCCTTCAGAAATCTTGAACTGGGTTTTAGCAGAAGCAAAGTTAGGGGTGGTAATAATAATACTGGTAGCAACAATAATTACTTATAATTTTGCATGGGGTAGGGTTAGGCTGAGAGATGGTAACTGGCCAAAATGAGCATTATTACTCTGCCAGAATTAGAACTTTAATTCCAGCTTGACACCCTAATGACATAACCACACTAGTGCCATTTGGATTTTGCACCTCAGGCACCAGATTGTTTTGGGTTAGCTCTGCCTCTTTGTGAATCAAATCTGTTGATTTTGTTAAACCACTTTCTAGGGATCTGGAACTTTGGCATTTCCTACCAACTTCTCAAGCAGCAGATTTTTAAAGGGCTGCCCTTACTCTAACATTCTACGTGACTCTACACCTTAACATTTTGTCTCTAAGGAGCCTGTTCTTTCATCTGAGAAGTTTCTGGCGACAATCCTGGCCTTGTAACTTCCAGCTATTCCTCCCTCTGAGTACACAGAGGCGTGTGAATCAAATAACAGGGCACTGATCAAAAGCCCTGGGAAAACGAAGCCTGCACTTCAATGAAATGTGAATCAGTGTGCGTTCTGAGGCTCTTGGTGCGAAATGAACCTTTTAAATAAATAAATAAATTTGAGTGAATGGATGGTGGAGAATTCATTTTTTATTTTTTTGATCAGGACAGAAACTTAGCGCCTTTCGTGGAATAATCCACAGTCTGTAAAAGCAGGTCCCTGTCTTTGGTCTGTCCAATGCTCTCAGCTCCAAAACTTTAAGAAGAACCATTCCATCTGAAGAACTGAAAAGAAGGATAAGCAGTGCTTTCTTCTGGGGGTACTCAAGGGGGTACCGGATCCTATTTTTTCCCTAAAAGACATGCACTGAGGATAAGGAGATCAATGACCACCAACCTGCCCACAGCGAAAGTCCCTACGCACAAGAATGAAAAGAACAAGAAATTGTATTTGCAATATACTACACAAACAAACATGCCAATTACTACGAAATACCAGTAATACTCCATTTCAGCTAAATGTAGCCTTTCTCAAATTTGTATAATTTGGGAAGAATTATTTTTGTGCTGAGCTTTAAGGCAGCATCTCTCCTTGAAGTTCGACATGAAAAGACTCTTACCCGAGGGGCTAGGACTGGGTTAGGCAAACTCAATAAAAGATTACATTTGGGGCTTATCTGCACTGAAGCAAAATGTGGATTTGCACCTGCCTGTCTCCCCATTAATGTAGGCGGGGGTGCTTCTGTATGTCTTCCTTATCTTAGTGTTGTCCTGGACCTCCCCCCACCCCACCCCCATCCTTTAAATGTAGGTTTCCCCCAATCCTGGTCATTCTGAATTTTCCAAGCATTGAGAAACCCTGAAATTAAAAGGAGAGGTCTGGGATGATGCTGGGATGGGGAGGGAATTGTGGATGCCCCATCGTTAGGAAAACACTAATGATTCAATTCTCATCATTGCAATTCGACATAGAAACAATACATAACCATGCCAATGGAACACCAGTAATAGTCCCATTTCAACTAAAGGCTGACTGCACCATTGCAAAGCATTGATTTGCCCCTATCTGAACCCCCCTCCCTATTAAAGATGTTTTCAACATGTATCCCCAAATAGTTAAGATATTTCCAAACCAGCTAGAGAGCTCAATTGGGGATAACTGTTTAAACATATTTCCATTAAGAAGGATTTGGGGATGTTGTACTTAGATCATAAGCAGAATAAGACTTAGAAATACAATGTTTGCTGTGAATAAGGACCAAAAAACTATTCTGAAGTGCTTGATTGTAGCAAAGCCTGAGAAGAGGGTATAAAATGCCTGTAATGCATGAGGTAGGAGGGAGAGAGATAGAAAAAAAATATCTGGGCTTAGAAAATTACTTGGCTTTGAAAAAGAAAATTAAATGGGGAATATAACATTCACCAGGTTTTAAAATGCTACCATAAAGATGATGTAGAACACCCGGTTGTCCACTGAGGGAAAGATAAGATCAAATTAATTGGAAGTACCAGCACTGTAGACCAGATTGGTTGTCTTGGGTTATTCCGTGCATATAGAATTTGCTGCAGAATATGGTAGCCTGTTCAGAATCCTAAGTATCTATCTATCTATCTATCTATCTATCTATCTATCTATGAAATATGCCAAATCATCTCATGGCTATCTTCCAGCATGACCAAGAGGTAGCGGGGACTATGAAGACTGGGGCTTGAGGAGTGAGTTAGCAGCAATTGCAGCAGTAGATTCATGTCAATACATGAGGAGATGAATAAAGAGAGGTGTTGGTTACAGAAGAAGCAAAAAGACTTTGTCATAGCCGCCAAGACAATGACTTGTCGGAGGGCATTTTTACATCTCCTGCTCTGGGTATTGAATGAGACACTAGATTCTACCTTTGTTTCTCTGAGGAAAACAGGGGTCATGTTTGTGGGCTAGGGCTCACATACCTCTTCTTTCCCTCCACAGCTGCTGGAGCACCCCCTGGCCACCAAGATTATGGCAGGGTGCCAATTACGCTCTCTGGGCATGATTTCCAAGCATGTGGTATAGCAGCTGTGTTCAAGCTAAAGGCAATGACCCTGGACACAGTCGTCCCTTCCTTAGGGAATAAAGCTGGGGATTCAGGCCATGAGAGGGAAGTGCTCTCAGGGCCAGCCTCAGAATCGCCTAACCACAACGAGAGCTTGTGGCATCATCCCCTCCCCGCCAGCCTGAAGACATTGTATAGCCCTCCTCTGACTCAGAAGACCTCAGCTTGGAAGCCCTAGAGCAGGGCGGTCCAACACATGGCGTGGGGGTCGCATGCAGGTGACACTGTGGTCTGAACTACCGAGCCTCTTGGGCTTGCTGATCAGATGGTCGGCGGTTCAAATCCCTACGACAGACTGAGCTCCCGTTGCTCTGTCCCAGCTTCTGCCAACCTAGCAGTTCAAAAGCATACCAGTGCAAGTAGATAAAGAGATACCACTGAGGCAGGAAGGTAAACGGTGTTTCCATGCACTCTGGTTTCCATCACGGTGTTCCTTCGCGCCAGAAGCAGTTTAGTCATGCTGGCCACATGACTCGGAAAGCTGTCTGGCCAAATGCAAGCTCCCTCGGCCTGAAAGTGAGATGAACGTCACAACTCCATAGTCGCCTTTGACTGACCGTAACCATCCAGGGGTCCTTTACCTTTACTTTTACCTTATCATGGTGGGTTTTGAGGAGAGGTCAGAAGAACGTAAGGGTGTTTGCCTCATGGGGTTGTGGAAGGTCGCTTGAGGCCTAATGGGGAGCAAGGGAGAAAGGATGGAGTTGCTTGTGGAAGCAGAAAGATGGTGAAGTTAAAACAAATGAAGGTCATGTGTCAGGATATAAGGGTGGAGAGATAAAGTGGGCAGGCAAGGACATGGAAGGTTTTGAAGTTGATGTGATGTAATAAATAAAGAACGATGTCTTGGACGTCAGTTGTTATATAGCCTTAAGTCAACAAACTAGATTTGGGAAAGCCAGATTAGTGTCCTGCTATTTTGCACAGAAGGGGCTCTTTGCAGATTTGTTTCATATTGCCAGGAAACCTATGGACAGATGCTCAATATCAAAAATATACATGTTTGCTTAATAAAAGGATTATAAAGGTAATGCGAATATTATCAGGCTACAAAAACATGTACATGAAATAATGTGGTTCCTAAAATACAAGAACAACACAGTCTGCAATTACAGAAATGCCAAGGTTCTCGAACTTTAGTTAATCACATCCGTTCTAAATTCTCTTTGCGAAAACAACAACACAGGTTTATTATGAACAGACTCCCCGAAGGATTTTAAAGTCTTTGGGTAGGTACAGATTTAAGTACAGGTAGCAGAAACTAATTAGTTTACCTTTAGGCCAGTTGGCCAGCCTTCAAAAAAGGGAATTTCAATAATATTTAGGAGTTCAAACCCCAGGTCTTATCCTTGCAGTAAAATTACCAAGTCATTTTAGTTTTAAAGATGAATACTGTTATGGGAAGTGTATTCTTACAATCCAGGGGGGAAAGGCAAGGGGTCTTTATGGTTGCAAGTCATCTATGGCAAAAGTGCTTCAATGCTCCATGGGAGAGGTTTTTAATCTTTACTTTGAGGGTCGAGATCTGAGTGGCCCCTCTGTTGCTCATAAGCACATAGCCTGCAGATTCCATCAGTATCCAACAGGTGGTGGTAACTTCTTATGAACTTCCATTAAGAATTCTCTGGGAGATATATGCAAAGTTCCATTTAGGACCTGCAACAAAATGTTGCAGCATGGAGTGCTGCTGTCCAGGCATCCAACCACCCAGCCAACCACTGAATAATCTCAGGCACATTTTTATACTCCTCCACCCCCACCTTATTTGACTATTTTCTAAACTAGAAAGCCCCTTGTCCTCATAGGGGAGTTCCTACAGCCTCTAGGTCTTTTTGGACACCAATTTCTTGCCTGCCTAGGTGTTGTTGGCCTTTGTCAATCTTCTTCACTTGTGTGTTCCCTTCTGCACTTTCGGGTGCAAGTCCTTGCAGGCCAAGTTTATATTTTCAAAACTGATTGTGGTTCTAAATAAGCAGAGCCTCTTTAAGGCTGTTTCTGTCGCAGCCCCGCTCCCCTGCAAGTGACAGGAGGGAGGGGAAATCTCCTGCAAAAAACTAATTTATTTCCATGTTTGAGGTGATGCGTTATTAATTACTGACCTGAGGTCTGTTGAGCTGCTGATCTCTGATGTTTAAATTGCTTCCCAGGACTTAACAAGGTCATGGAAGTTGGTCAAATATTTAGACTGAACACAGTAAAACATCATTTTGTGCCTCTTCAAGCAGATGCTTGTTATTTAACAAACTCTCTGGGCAAATTAAGTTGAATGTCTTGTTCATGACTTCTTACAACTTGCCTCTATTTCTGCTGGAACACTGACGTCTCTACAGCAATAGACCTTGGGAAAGGAGAAGCATGTGTCTGCATTAACTCTTCTGGCTACATCCAAGGCCCAGCAGCATCCACCTTTTCTTGCAGCAGTCAGACATAATCCGCCTCATCCCACCAGATGCTGCAGCTTTTGAGCTGAGCAGCCACTGTTTAATCCGCCAAGCACCAAAGGTGTCTTCACCACTCACCTCTTTCAATAATGTCGGCTAGCTCAGTTCCTCCCATAACTGGTGATGAGCTCCGCACACACTGGAACCGATGATGAGCTCCGCACACACTGGAACCTTTGTCCCCATGAAACGTAATGTCTGAATCCGACACCACTGAGCTAGGTGGGCCTCAGCATAAGGCAGAAGCAGAACATCCTACCTTCCAACATTCCTGAGATGGAAATCAGAAAATCGTGGGTCTTTTGGTGCCATGTTGCACAGCCCCTACATGGCAGCTGCATGCTCCCTTCCTCCCGCCCCGCTCGCTTCCTCTGCCCACCCCACACCTCATGCTGGTATGACAGGGGCAGCAGCTATGGCTGTGGCGGAGAGGGGCCAGCAAAAGTGTTGTGCACGTCTGCCGCAGGAACTGCCTCTCCCGCGTACGAGGGTTCCGCTTCACGAGGGTTCCACTGCAAGCACAAGTGCTGGCTGCAAATGGCGGCGCATCCTCCTCCTGTGCTGTCAGGCTTCGGGGAAGTCCGTCCGTCCCCCGGTGGCAGCAAGGAGCAGAGAAAAACAAGGAAGAGTTCTTACTAATGAGTTTATTCAATCATCACAGTGAGAGACAAAGAAGAAGAAGAAAAAGAGTTTGGATTTGATATCCCGCTTTATTACTAACCGAAGGAGTCTCAAAGCGGCCAACATTCTCCTTTCCCTTCCTCCCCCACAACAAACACTCTGTGAGGTGAGTGGGGCTGAGAGACTTCAGAGAAGTATGACTAGCCCAAGGTCACCCAGCAGCTGCATGTGGAGGAGCGGAGATGCGAACCCGGTTCCCCAGATTACGAATCTACCACTCTTAACCACTACACCACACTGGCTCCCATTAATGGCGTTGCTCCAAGTGAGCTCCTCCCCCTTCCCTTCCTAGTACAGCACTTCCCCTTATAGTGGCTCCCAGGGGCTAATTTGTCTCTGAGTCCTTTGCTCTTGCACCCTCAATGAATGCTGTGTTCTGGGAGAAGGGGGATCGGAACTACTCTCCAGTGATAATAGAACAGCTGGCTGCTCTGTCTCTGCCTTCTCTTCTCCCAACACCTCCCAACTCTTCTGTTCGCCTGTCTCTGAGCTGTGACCTTCCTCAAACCACTGCTGTAATTCAATACTGCCTTCCTCTTCTCTGGAAGCTTCCGTAGAAAGAAGGGGGGGGGGGAATCTCCACCATTCCTCCTCAAACTCGTCCCCTTCAGTCAAGTCCCTGACATGTGCTCCATGGTGGTGGTAATGGAGAGGTAAAACGGGATATTTTGGGATCAAATCAGAAGCTGGGATGGCTTCTGTAATTCCAGGACTTTCCCGGGGAAATCGAGACACTTGAAGGGTATGGCACATATGCCAGAACTTTGGAAGAAGTCATTGTGTGGTGACACCAGGTTCAACTTGCAGCACTTCCAGGGAGAACTGCAAAAGACTCCCTGCCTGAAGAGCTGCTGCTGGACCGTGCAGACAATGCTGAGTTGGTGGAGTGGTTCCTTTGTTTCTAGGTTGTTTGCCAGCCAGGATGTAACAGCTCCCTTCTTCAGCTTAGATGGAGGTAGGTCCCACTTTCACAAACCTCTCCTGTATGAAAGCAGCAGGGAACGGCATGAAAAAGAGAGAGGCCTGGCCAGACACAGGGACCAGAAAATGCTTCCATGCTCCGCTCTCCTTTGGCACATCGAGTTGGATTCCTTCCTTCCTCATGGGCTGGGTTACTCGCTTGGGCCTGCACTCTGCCTGATTTATGATGTGTTTCTCTTGCTCTGGGGAGCAATTGCGCATGCTGGAGCTGTCATTATTTACATTCCCCTTCCCAGCAATGGCTGTGTGTCTCGCAGCAGGGGAGGGATGGCTGTGCTCGATAAAGCACGTACGCCTTGCGCTGTATCGACACCCATCAGCTTAGCTCCGTTATTGCCACAGCTCCCGCGAGGAGCACCATAACCGGCGCGCAAAGATGGATCGCCCAGTCCAAGAGCAAGCCAAGCAGAGGCGGGAAAAGCTCCAATCCGTGTGATTTGGTTCTTTCTCCAAATGGAAAGATGGGGTTCTGTTCACCCAGGAGAGGCTTGATAGGAGCCATTACCCCGAGTTTCTCTCCATGCCCCATCAATTCCATCACCGCAGTGGGAAACTTACACCCTAAGCTTAGAGGCTCTATTTTGCGTTGGTGAAATTTCTCTTTTCTCACATTGAAACCTGCCCTCAAGGACTTCAGGTTGGTGTACATGGGGAGTGTCCCATGTTATCCAGATAACAACCATCTGAGTAGGGCCAATGCTTCTTTACATCTTTGCAAATTTAGCTGCAGTTTCTGAGGCACAGATTGCCTCTGTTGACTTTCACATAAACAGGTGCCTCTATACAAGCCTTGCAAATAAGCTCACAGAAGTTACTAGCCTGCAAGGTATTATTATTTCACTAGCCTGCTAAGAGGTTAGTAGCTAGGTGGAGAGGAAGGCTCTCTACAGCCAACATGGAAACACAAGCTACTAGCCTTTTAGCAGGCTGATGTAAAAGGAATATAGGAACATGTAGCTCAGTATGGTCCACATTGCCTGGTAGTGGCTATCCAGGGTTTGAGGAAGGAGTTTCTTCCAGCCTACCAGGAGACACCAGCAATCAGAATAAAAAGAGAATTCCAAAGAGTCTCCTGAACTTCTCCCCTTTGTGGGTCCTTATATTAACCTTTCCCTCCTGCATCTTATCTATTAATCTGAATCTTTAAAATCTCCATTATACCCCAAATTCAACATTAAACTACAAGTGTTATTCCCAACCTACTAATAATTTTTATTGTTTAAAATAGTTTTTAAGGTAGATTATATATTTTCCCATTCCTTATTAAAATTTTGGTCTTCCCGGTTTCTGATTTTTGGCATAGTCCAATTGGGCATAGTCCATCAACTTAATCTGCCATTCTTCTCTGGTAGGGACTCAAATCAGAGATTAATATAGACCTTCTGGGAGGGAGTATGGAATGGACATGGTATAAGGCAGATTCCTCTACCTAAGGCAGGTCATTGGTCCATCCAGCTAGCCCAGTAACTAACTACACTGACAAGCAGTAGACTTTCAGGGCATCTTTCTCAGTCCTACCCAGAGATTCTAAGAACTGAAACATAGCACAAACAATTTTTTAAATATATATGTATATTCCAGATTTCAAAGTCCAAACTGAACGTTCCCCACTCCTTTGAAGGAGCAAGTTCGAAACGAAATTGTTTTAAAAGTATATTGTGGATTTCTGCTTTTGTGCTCACATTTAAGATTTTGCTGGCAAAATTAGTTGAGTCACACTTGCAGGGTGATGACCGCACACATGCCATTTAAAGCAGGGGGCCTGCAATCTTCCATTGTTGGATGCCCAACTCCCATCTGCCCCTACCAGCATGGCCAACAGCCAGGGATGATGGATGTTGTATTCCAGCAATGTCTGTCCCCCTGCACCTCATTGTCATGGGTTTCCACCCTTGATATGAAGTCAAATCCCCCTCCGACATATCCCACGACAAAGTAAAACTAAATGTGAATTTAAAAAAATTAAAGTGTGAATGTTCAATTGATCCTTGATAGAAGCATATTGAATTCTGCATTTGGATTTGGTGGCTTTAAACTGGGGTGGTTTTAAGGGAGGGTTAGACAGATTCATGAAGGCTAAGGCTATCAATGGCTACTAATCTGACAGATATGTTCTACCTCCAGTTGCTGGAAGATGCAGGAGGGTAGATTCTGTTCCATTCATGTTCTGCTTGCAGGCGTCCCATAGGCATCTAGTTAGTCACTGTGAGAACAGATGCTGGACTAAGTGGACCACTGGCCTGATCCAGCAGGCTCTTCTTATATTCTTAATTCTTAACTTTTGCTTCCATTTTGCTTAGATCCAATTCCCTGGGCCATCCTTAAGCCCTATGATAATGGAGGCAGAGAGGCTGCTACTCTGTTCTCCTCCTATCTCTGTAATCACTGTACCAGCAGCTTCATCTGCAGCAATTAGCAGGTGATAATAGTTAACCCCATGCCTTGAAATGCTTTGCCTACCAACTTCTCCAGATCAAGCTGTTCTCAAAGGGACAGGAGTTGCCTGGCCGTTTGGCAACAGCCCAAGACCTAAGATGCCGGAAAAGCACAATTCATCAGGACAGGGGAAAGGGGAGGGAGGGGTTGAGACCACCACCACTGCTGCCAGGCCAGCGTAGGTGATATTCCCGAGCCAAAGCCTCCTCCCAATTGTCTTAATGCTCAGTTTAGCGTTAGAGAGCACGTCTGTTTTTAGAAACAGCAGCAGATTCCAGCATTGAACTGACTTTCTGAAGCAAACCACTCGCCATCTGCTCTATTGTCCTGGAGTAGCAGCTGAGGGAGGGGGGAGGATAATGCGGAAGTGAGAGCACATAAGGAGAAAGGGAGGGGGGAGAGGGAAAGGTGGAAAAAGAGAAGGATAAAAGATAGGGGAGGAAATCCAAAGAGGATTTTAAGAGAGGAGAGGAGGACAAGAGAAAGAAGGAAAACAGGAAGGAGCTAAAATGTGTTTGGAATGGTGGTCATTCAGCAATGACGTAACAATGAACTGATTGCTCTGAGCTTTTCGGGTCATCTTTAGTGTGTTCTCTGAAAATCCAGGACCTAAGACGGGGTAGGCAACCTAAGGCCCGGGGGCCTGATGCAGCCCAATCGCCTTCTCAATCCGGCCCACGGACGGTCCGGGAATCAGCGTGTTTTTACATGAGTAGAATGTGTGCTTTTATTTAAAATGCATCTCTGGGTTATTTGTGAGGCATAGGAATTCTTTCATTATTTTTTTCCAAAATATAGTCCGGTCCACCACATGGTCTGTGGGACAGTGGACCGACCCACAGCTGAAAAAGGTTGCTGACCCCTGAGGTAAGAGATGGGGAGTTGCAAGGAGAGAAGAGAAGTTGCTTCCACCCATTCAAAAACATTAACAAATCCTCATACAAGCAGTGCTACTATGAGGTATGAAGGACACTCCCTCGCAGGATCATCACCTTGTGAGTGGGCTTGCATGTTCCTATGATCCTTGTGAGCAAAGCTGTCAGGAGTCTTGTACTCCCAGTAGGGTCATCCAAGGCAGTAAGGGGAGGAGCTAGACAAAAAATGATCCAAGAAGTCCTAAACGGCAGAACAGGCGGAAGATAACAAGCGGTATGTTACAACAGCTGTGAAGGAGGATGAAGGCTGCAGCATATAAGACACTACTGATTGTCATGATACTCATGCCATCGGAATATAGCCTTACGGTGAAGACTGTGCATTGGTCAGCGTGCACTGATCTCCACACATAAAACAAATTCACGCACAGGCATCTTCCAAAAAACCATCTATTCATAGGAGGCAATGTTACTCGGCTACGAGTGATCACCAATGAGGAAGAGCATGAAGGACAGGAGGGTGGGAGAATCATATGTGATCCATGGGGTGCAAATAACTTTTTCTGATTCAGGCCCATTGACACAGAAAGGAGTTGTGTAAGAACACAGTCATGTTCTTCCCTGTCTCCCATTCACTTCAATGGGGCTAGGACAGGAGAGTGTCCTGGTGGGATGTGTCCCATAATTCTTCCCGTGAAGAGAGCATACTGTCTGGGTTTTCCACCCCAGGCACCAAAAATGTCTGGGGCTGGCCCTGAATTCTCCCTCTGGCCACCACACTATTTGTAAATAAGCAGTCTCCAGATATTTATCTGGAGGGCCAATGATTATATACATCACCATTCTGCACAAGTCAAGACTCAAGAGTTTTATGTATTGATTGGGCAGCTTTTGTGCCCTGATTTCCTTAAATGATTCCAGAGGACTTTAAATAAATAAATAAATAAATAAATAAATAAAAACGTATTTTAAAATGTACACCAGCACACAATGCAATCTTACATGCAGTTCCATTGTGAACAACAAAGCATCAGTAGTGTAGTGGCAAATTCGGAAGGACAGATACAATAATCTTATACAATAATACTAATTAGGGATGCTTTGCAATGATCAATGCATCAACAGCCCCAGCACCACCAGGGCCAGCCCTACCATGCCACAGACTGAAGCAACTGCCTCAGGCAGCAGATACTAGGCAGCAGCAGCAGCCCCAGCTGCTCTTCCTCAACTCCGCAGCTTCATTTACCCCAATTGCCACACAGCCTGTCCCGACCCCCTTAACTTGCTGGCTGCTATCCTGTCGTCAGTGTCACAGGCAGATTCAACTGACAGTCCAGTCTGCTTCGGCTTGAATGCAGCCCTCCAAGGCTTTCTACCTGGCCCTCAAGAATCTCGAATCCACACCCCCAACTGGCCTTGTCTTGCCCCTTCCTTGAGTATTTTTGCCTAGCTAGAATATGCCTTGAATTCTGAGAATGCCTCTTCCTTCCCTGGATGGAAGATAGAGAGGAACACGTCTAGGAACTTGCATATTGCACAAAAGAAACATTTCCATTCCTTGCTCTGCTCGTTTTTGCTTCTCTCCCTGTCCAGCACAGGCATTAGCTCCCGGAAAGTTACCTAAAAGAG
This sequence comes from Podarcis pityusensis, assembly GCF_964106645.2. NCBI lineage: Eukaryota > Metazoa > Chordata > Lepidosauria > Squamata > Lacertidae > Podarcis > Podarcis pityusensis. The sequence continues at coordinate 29,679,431 of NC_138035.1, read as the reverse complement.
AATGCAGCCTTCAAGTGGAAAACGTTTTCCCCAACCCAGAAGAGTGGATGCATAGCTGAGGGCCCAGTGCAGACAACTGCAGTATGCTAGAGAGTCAGCAGAAAGAGATTATTGCTATACCTGGGGCAGTGCCCTGAGCGAGTCCTCGGGGTCAAATCAACCACAGCAGCCATTCTCAACCTGGCTCATAAAGTTGGCATGAGATCCTGCTTACAAAACAAACAGGGAATGGAGGCATGCCCAAAAGCCTTGTTTCCTTCTCCCCACCCTCTGCTTCTCTCTCTCTCTTTCTCTGGCTTGTACTGCAGGCCAGAGATTGAGCTCCAGGCTTGGCAGCAGAGTACATAACAGCAACATTGTCCTCCCGTGTTGCTCAAGAGGGAGGCAGGCCGGCTTTAATCAAAAGGTAAATAACAGCCAGGATCCTCTGACCCTTAATCCAATTTCTTAGAATGAGGAAACAGCGCAGCCACGTGGCCCCTCGTCCACTAGAGGGGAACGACTGCCAAGGCAATAGAGTCCTTTCTGCAGCCAGCTATCCATCAGAGGCGAACCGCACAGAGCCGAGATGGAAAAGCTCTGGGTCAGAGAGTCAATATGCAGGGCTCTTCACAGCTGTGGGTTTGTCTGCAGATCTAATTTTAAAATTGTCCCAAAGCAATCTTTCTCATGACTCAGGAGACATTTCCATAGCCCAACAGTTCCTCTGTTAGGAACAAGTTCTTGATATCCAGCCTCCTAAAGTAAATTTCCATTATTCCAAGTTGGGAAGGGAGATCCTTTTTACACACAGATATTCCAGGTTTGTGCCTGCTGTTTAGGCAATCATGATTGCGCTTTCTCTCTCACTCACCAAATGTATATGCAATGATTGCATGCCCTCCAACATTTCTCAATGAAAATAGGGACGTCCCATTCCATAACAATAATTTTACTGTTTATACCCCACACATCTTACTGAGTTGCCCCAGCCACTCTGGGCAGCTTCCAACATATATAAAAACATATTAAAACATTAAACATTAAAGAAACTTCCCTATACAGGATTGCCTTCATATGGCTTGGGGGTCAGAGAACTCCATACCCTTCAACAATTCTCCAGTGAAAATAGGGACGTCCTAAGGAAAAGTGGGACATTCTGGGATCAAATCAGAAACTGGGACAGCTTCTCTAAATCAGGGACATCCCTGGAAAATAGGGACACTTGGTGGGTCTGTGACTGTGGTGAAAGGCACGTTTATCACACAGATGTATCACTGTATATATGTATCACTGTACATATGTCATTTGTACAGTGTACCTTATTGTTGTAATATACAGATACCTGGGAAGGAGATTCAACACAATGGGAAGCCAAAGCAAAGCAAAAACTGAGACTGCATCAGGGCTGGCAATAGCCTTCATAACTTTAGATGGTGGCATTTGATTGGTGGGTCCACTGTCACATTGTTGGGTGCCACCATCTCATATGAACAACTGAAGCTGCCTTCTATTGAGTTAGATCTTTGGTCCTTCTAGCTCAGAAATGGGGAACCTGTGGCCCTCCTGGTGATGTTGGCTGAGGTTCCCTTTCCCTAATCTAACTAAAGTGGCAGCTCTCCAAAGTCTCACATTCCTGATATTTAAAACCAGCAAGACAACTAAAAATGCAGGTGGTTGAGCCTAAGAGCATGCCTTTCTTCTGATACACACATTTGCCTCATATAACACATTGTTGCAAGCCATTTTCTGGGAAGGAAAAAAAACCCTTTTGTGATATTTTCATGAGTATATGCATTATTTTGGGTTGGCGAACTGCATTACAAAATTCAGAGATGTACACATTTTAAAGGATCACTGCATTTGGGTTCATGGATGGTTTTGGAAAGTGTAAAAGGTTCCAGAGCAAATTTCTCCCTAGACTTTGTGCACAGCAAAGCAAACTACTGACCAATGGATGCTCTCTTTCCATAAGACTATAGGTTGTTTTTATTTTATTTTATTGTCTGCCTGGGGAGCCCAGTCACTCAATGAATGTGCTACCTAGCTGTAATAAAACCTCTAAGCTGTTTACAAGGAATATTAAAATTATCAATAAAAACAATTAAGCATTTAAAGATATTTCTGTCTCTGTCTCTCTTTCACACACACACACACACACACACACAGAGAGAGAGAGACTTACAGTGTGCATCAATAACTTTTTTTTAACCTTCCTCCTTGTAAATCTCTCAGAATCCCAGAACCCTACTCTTTCAGGCAGAAAAGGTTTTTAAAAAATTCTCTCTCGCTCTTCAGCTGCGTATACACCATAAATTCAAAGCACATGGTCCCCCCGCCAAGAAGCCTGGGAACTGTAACTTACCCATCACAGAGCTACAATTCCCAGCAACCTTAACAAATTAATTTCAGAACCCAGCTGCCTGGCTCATCCCAATTATCAAATTCAGGATGTTAAGGGAGGTGAGGAGAGGGAGAAAAAAGAGGGAGAAATGGAGAGATATAGAGAGAAATGCCTTGGCTTTCTCAGTGGATACATGGCTTGATTAACCAATTATGTTATTTCAAGAGTTAAATAAAAATAAAGGATTAGATAAAGCTGCACCCAAAGTAAAAAAAGAAAGTAGCACAAAGAGAGCATGTAGCACTCCACATGCTTAGAAGCACGTCTTCATCATCAGTATACACATATTTACAATCTGCGACATTTGTTGCAATAATGTTTGTTCTCAGTTTCTTGCAACTCTGAATTTAACATATTTCTCTCAGTTAGATGGTAAATTATTTTAACTGAATTGCCAGTTTGGACCAAACCATCCAATGGTGTCTTAATACATTTCCTTCTGGGATACAGTGGTGCCTCGCAAGACGAAATTAATTCGTTCCGCGAGTTTTTTCGTCTTGCGGTTTTTTTCGTCTTGCGAAGCACGGTGTCGGAAAAGTTTTGGAAAAGCTTCAAAAATCACCAAAGTCCTCAAAAACCTCAAAAAAGGCTACCACACCGAGTGCTATGAGTTGCTCCTCGAAGTCAAGTCGCAACTGTATTAACGGTTTTAAGAAAAAGGAAACAAACTTGCAAGACGTTTCCGTCTTGCGAAGCAAGCCCATAGGGAAAATCGTCTTGCGAAGCAACTCAAAAAACCAAAAACCCTTTCGTTTCGCGAGTTTTCCGTTTTGCGAGGCATTCGTCTTGCGAGGTACCACTGTATATATATAGATGATATAGATATAGGAAGTATATATATAGAGAGAGATAAGAACGTCAGGACAAATGTTGCCAGTTGTGTGAGCTCCACAGATATAGAGCTGTTAGCATGGGTGTGGGTTGGTGGGTCATGTGATATTGTCTCTTACGAACTTATACAGGGCATAAGATCATGGAAATAGCTTTCAAGAGCATGCTCTGCTTTAATGAAATGCAAAGCAGATGGTCTACTACTGAGCTGTGGCCCTGGCTTTACAAATTGTGAAACTGATATCTACGGCACGACTGCAGCTCTCTGCAAAGGGGAGAAAAGAGGTCTGTTGTCAGGGTGCTCCAAATGCCAGTCACCCTCTTCCTAGCCAAACCCATTGCCTCAGTTTTTCCATAACAGAGAAGTCAGGCATCACGTACCATAGCCTTGGTAGTACCTTTATCCACTCCACCCAGAATAACAGGGTGGAAGAGAGTGATAAATCCCCCACAGGCACTGTAGACTATTTATGAGTTTACTCTTGGTAAAGGACCCCTGGACGGTTAAGTCCAGTCAAAGACCACTATGGGGTTGCGGTGCTCATCTCGCTTTCAGGCCGAGGGAGCCAGTGTTTGTCCACAGCTTTCCAGGTCATGTGGCCAGCATGACTAAACCGCTTCTTGTGCAAGTGAACACCGTGACGGAAATCAGAGCGCATGGAAATACTGTTTACCTTCCTCCCACAGCGGTACCTATTTATCTACTTGCACTGGTGTGCTTTCAAACTGTTAGGTTGGCAGAAGCTGGGACAGAGCAATGGGAGCTCACCCCGTTGCGGGGATTCGAACCGCCAACCTTCCGATCGGCAAGCCCAAGAGGTACAAAATGGTTTCTCCAACACCACGGATGAGTGATCTCTAAAGCTCTGCCCTTGCTTTCTCTTGGCATGAAACTCTTTAGATAATTTGAGTCTCTCTCTCCAGCAAAAAGCGTGTTTGCTTTCCCTCAAAAGCAGAGATTTTGTTTTATGGCCCTTTCTCCCTCCTCCTTCATCTTAAGAATAAATGCTCCACACTTTTTATGGGTCTAAATACAGCAACTCTCAAGCTGCAGCTTAGATTTGGGTTATTTTTTGCAGATAAATCCTCTTTTTCCATTAGATTTGACATCCGACAACCACTCCAGGCCCCCTCCTTCTTTCTACTTGTAACTTTCCTCTTTTCTACTTTTTTTTATTTTTAGATATATTTCCTTCTCCTGCCATTTCCCATTACCTGCATCTGTTTTACTTCTCTCCAGATTTCACTCTCCCATTGCTTTTTCTAGCCTGTTTTGCTGGGTTATCGGTCACTCATTTCCCCCGTATTTGTTCCTTAGGGCCTGCCCTACCATTAGGCAGAGTGAGGTAAATGCCTCAGGCAGCAGATGCTGGAGGGGGTGAGGAGGAAGTGGCAGCTTCTTCAGCAACTGTGCCACAATGACTGATCCTGCACCCACTATGCTGGCCTACTGCCTCGGCTGCAATGGTGGATGCTGTCCCAATTCTAGATTAAAATGTCACAGCCAGACCATACATGGGAACTGGGCCTGGGGGTGGGGATTTTATAATCTGCCTCAAGCAGCGAAATGTCTTGGGCCAGTCCTGGTTCCTCTATGCTCATGACTACTGCAGCACCTCTCTTCTCCATTCAGCCCTATTTATTTCCCTTTCTCTCTGTTTCCACTCCTGTCCTTCAACCCCTTCAGTTGACAATCTCTAAAGGTGTGTGTGAGAGAGAAAGCACACTGTGTTTTTGCCCTAGAGTGCTGCACACTGAGATCAGGCACATTACTCCCAGTGGGGCCTCCTTTCATTTACCATGACATTTATACAACTGATGGAGCTTGGAAGAGTTTGCAGAGGCATTAACCATTTTTTCCCGGGCCAGTTTCTGGCGTCTCTATCAGTTGAATGTCACTTTTTAAGAACGGTGCTGGTTCATCATTCTTAGACAGAGGTGCTTAAATACCTGAAGGAGGCAGGCACCATGAAAAGCCCATGGACAGATTATCTGACTTCGCATTATGGTTTTGTTTTTTCAATACTGTTGCTAATCTTCATCATACTCCTTTGCATTTTTTGTTGTTGTTTAGTCGTGTCTGACTCTTCATGACCCCATGGACCAGAGCACGCCAGGCACTCCTGTCTTCCCCTGCCTCCCGCAGTTTGGTCAAATCCTTTGCATTAAAGGAAGTTTTTAACTAGTCAAAAATTGTCATGCAGCCAGAAATGTTATGGTTGAGAGGAAGAGGCGAACCAAGGTTCCCAAATCCTGTTGCCAGCCACAGACCTAAATATTATTAATTGCGAGCCCATCTTCCCATAGCCTGCCTCTTCCAGCACAAATGTTCTTCTCTGGAGTTGGTGAGCTCTGTTTAGGAAACAGGCACCACACGTTCCCTTGAATTTCTCAGATCTGCCATTAAAGGCAAAGCCATGTTTTGTGCAGCTGAGACTCTCCAATAACTGGACCCCAGAGTTCTGCTCTGTCAGGATTATTAAGTTTGATTCCCTCCTTGTGTGCATGTTTAAAGCTAAGCCTATTGCCTGATTGTTCACTGTATGCTTACAGGACAATCCTATATAGCAGGCACGTCCAACTCCCAAGACACGGCAATCTACTCACAGTATAAAAAAACTGGCAGTGATCAACCCATTGTCATTGGTGGATGGACCAGAGTTGATGAGTTGTTTTTTTAGGAAGCCCAAGTTGTTGAGCTTTAATTTTTCTCTTTTGGGGGGGGGGGGCTTGTAATGCTCAGGGGGTCCAAAGATCAACCAGGATCGACCAGGGGCACCCCATGATCGACCTGCTGGACATGCCTGCTATACAGTTAGCAGAGTTTAAGCCCCTGGATTTTTTAATAGGCAATTATATCTGCCCATTCTAGTGTTGAATTCAATGGGAGTTACTCCCAGGTAAGTGGAATTAGAACTGCAGCCTTAGTGTGCCAGCAGTGATATGTGGATCCTAATAATAGTCTGGAAAAGTCTACCCAAGATGCTTATCAGCATTAGGAGTTTCTGTTTGAATTGGGAAAGGAAGAGTAGCCTTATTTTAAAGCATCCTTTGATTTTATATGCCAGTACTGCAAAGAGTAAAAAACCATCATTAGGAAAACACTAGCAACCAACAACGCTGGGTAAGGCTTGTGGAAGAGCTGTATCCCTGGTGAGAGCTGTTCTTTATGGGACACTATAAAGCTAGCGCTCATCTATTTTTACCAAACATTTCATAACCTGTGTTATTCATCACATAGGCCAATAAAGCCAGAGAAGATACAACAAAGCTTCCAATGTAGCCAGAGACTCTAGGGTGTTCAATATTTGATTTTGGTTTGCCTCATATCTTCTTAAAAGTTAAATAAATCCAATTTTGTTTCCTGACTTCTTTTCTCCCCTTACTTTACAGCTGGAGGCAAGGAAGAAAGGCAGGTCAGTTTCTCTCCTTTCTCAAGTTACTGGCTTGTCAATTTCATTTTCTGGTTCACCTGGACTAGCAGAAAGCTGCTTTGTTAAGGCTGTCCCAAAGGTTGCTAGGAAATACTCCCCCCTCTCTAAACAAGGTTTCTCACAGAAAATGGGTTTTTATTTACTCACTTTAAAGCCCTGGAAACATTCCTGCTGATTTTCTTCTCTTTACAAAATTCTGGGCTTAAATGAACCTGATATATTCGTTTAAGTACCCATAGGGGATAATGTTTGTGGGAGGGAGGTTGTGTTTGTTTGTTTTCTTCAGTGTGTTTATTCTAGTGGAGTTAGTGGAAAATCTCAGTGTTTCTTATTTTTCATAATGACCAATTTCTCACTTACCTTCCATAAATTTGGAGGGCAAGACCCACTTTCTGTGTGAGTGTCTGGAGGCGGTTGGAGGACGGATGGCAGCTAAGAAATTGAGGTTGAATCCCAACAAGACAGAAGTACTGTTTGGGGGTGGGGCAAAGAGCAGGCTGGTGTGGGGGACTCCCTGGTCCTGAATGGGCTAACTGTGCCCCTGAAGGACCAGGTGCGCAGCCTGGGAGTCATTTTGGACTCACAGCTGTCCATGGAGGTGCAGGTCAACTCTTGTGTCCAGGGCAGCTGTCTACCAGCTCCATCTGGTATGCAGGCTGAGACCCTATCTGCCCGTGGACTGTCTTACCAGAGTGGTGCATGCTCTAGTTACCTCCCACTTGGACTACTGCAACATGCTCTACATGGGGCTACCTTTGAAGGTGACCCAGAAAGTGCAACTAATCCAGAATGCTGCAGCTAGACTGGTGACTGGGAGTGGCTGCCAAAACCATATAGCACCAGTGCTGAAAGACCTGCATTGGCTCCCAGTACATTTCTGAGCACAATCCAAAGTGTTGGTGCTGACTTTTAAAGCCCTAGATGGCCTTGGCCCAATATACCTGAAGAAGCATCTTCGCCCCCATCATTCTGCCTGGACACTGAGGTCCAGCGCTGATGGTCTTCTGGCGGTTCCATCACTGTGAGAAGTAAGGTTACAGGGAACCAGGCAGAGGGTTCTTTTAGAAGACTTTTAGAAGATAGCTGAAGGCAGCCCTGTTTAGGGAAGTTTTTAAGGTTTGATATTTTATTGTGTTTTTAATATCCTGTTGGAAGCCGCCCAGAGTGGCTGGGGAGGCTTGGTCAGATGGGCGGGGTATAAGTAATAAATTATTATTATTACTATTCCAGAGAAGAAACACAGCTTACCCCTTCATAACTCAATATCCCCCCCCCTTTTTTGAAGAGCATTACTTGTGGATGGACCATGAGGCCAGAAGCCAGAACCATATGCAGGGTTCTTTTTAAAGCAATTGGTAGGATGAGCTGCTTAGTTCCCTCTGCCAGAGCATTTTGTATTGCCTGCAGAATCAAGTTGCTAACCAATGAAGCATTCTCAGAGGGTTAACTAGACAGTTTCAGACTCAGTCCATGCCTGTGATTGGCTTCGTCAATCTGAAAGGCTTGACTAGGCATCAGAGCAGTTTGGCAAGCAAAGCCAGAAGGGATTAATAAATTAATAGTAGTTCTCTGGACTGGCTCACTCACTGGATCTCCTCTGCCTCCCACACCCAGCTGAAGTTTTCTGTATGTCTCTTGTGTTTCTGTGTGTGGTAGGGAGGGAAAACGGTGTGTGTAGCACTCTTCCAAGAAAGCAAAATAAATCAATAAATCTGTTTTCTTTGATGAAATATGGGGCATTGAATGTATTGAGAATGTGTTCTCCATGGCTTTGAGCAACAAGGTCAAATGTTTTGCAGGGTTGTCAGATTGTAAGAACACTGCTAGGATCCTCACCTGCATACTCACTGCCAAACCCCACAGTGTCGATCATAAATGCAAATGTTGTGCGCAAAAGCAGACCCCAGTTATCTGTGGAAACAGAAAACATCTAACTTTACATCCTTTATAATATGCCACCATTGGCTGAGTGGGACACCAGATGAGCTGTTTTGCACTGGCTGCAAAAAACAAAACAAAACAAACAAACAAACAAACAAACAAACAGACAGACAGACAAACAAACAAACAGGGTACCATATAAGACAGGGGTGTCCAAACTTTTTTCAAAGAGGGCCAGATTTGATGAACATGCGTGAGGGCCGATATTTGTTTATGATTTTACCCCAAAGTTGTTGAGCTTTTTTTAGGATTTTACCCCAGGAAGTAAACTGCCACAGGGGCCATATTAAACCAACCGGCTGGCCAGATTAGGTTAGGCCCCGGGAACAGACTTTGGACATACCTGATATAACAGTACATTATAGGTATTTACAAGGATGTGACAAAGTAGAGAAGGTTTTGGCCCCAAAGAAGTATTGCAGATATTAATATTGTACAGTTTGAAGCAACTGGATGGATTAAAAACTGAATCCTTTTGGAATAAAAACATGGTCAAGGCCCATCAGTTTAATTCAAATCTTTACTTTCAGAACTTCCTTCCAAAACAAAACAAAGGCATCAAAGACATGTCAAAAATATCCAAACAGTATCAAGGCTCAGCATTTTATAAATAGCGTTAATTTATAATTGGAGCTGACAAACATAGCTATCTCACACAGAGGCTCCATTGCCTGCATTCCAGCCTCCATTAGCCTTAGACTGTTTACCTGGAGAGCTTCATTTACATCCTCACTCCACGGAGCTTTGGGAACAACAACAACAACAAAACCCCTCAAAGGTGACTTCCTTCAAAATGGCGATTTGTCCAAATGCCTTTCTCATATGATCAAAGGAACACATCCAGTTTAAGAGTAGAGAATACCCCACAGTTAATTATCAACTCAGTTAAAGCCTGGAGACCACTGCCTGTTCTTCATTTAGTTTCAATGGAATCTCCCCTTATTAAACCTTTTCACCAATACACAGGCCTTCCCATTTCAGTGTCAATTAAACCAATTATACTTAACAAGAAGAAGGTGTTTTAATATGATTGGGCAGATTAAGTATGGAATATAATTTGTAAACGTTGCCCGTCATTTAAGTGGTTAAGTAACATGCCTAGAGTGTCTGGATTTCTTCCCATTTTTCAAACAGTACTCTACCAGCTTCCAACTGCATATTTTGTGTCCAACTGCACACTAAATAAACAAATAAATTTCGGCTCTGCCATAAGTGCTGAGGTGCAAGTTCAGATTAAATCAGCTCTAAGTGCAATTGAGCAACAACCTATCGATGGTTGTTTCTTTTGTAATTTGTTACCGTTATAGCATGTCATTATATGAAAATTCTTCTGTATCCAAGCACTCAGGTACTAATTGGAGTGGTTAATTTTGAGATTAATTTTGTGTGCACATATTATTCTGTGTGTAATTTCTTTATGTAGGTGGATGCCTGGGTTGTCTCGGAAGATGATTTTGAGTTAATACTCACTTTGCTGCCATTGGCACAGATTGCATAATTTCATCTTAGAAATTGGAGATAGCAGCACCCTTGCTGGATTGGTATAAATGGATAAGAACATTAGCTCTTTTAACTAAAATTACATAAAGAGGATTAAAGATGAAACATCATCAGATACATTTATGGAAAAATGGATTTATCTGTAATACATTAGAATACTAACTTCCGAGACAATGTTTATCCATGTATATCATTTTCTCTTTTTTTTTGGTAAGAAATATTCCATTTTATCATGGTATTAAATTTAATAGCAAAATGATGGTGATGATAACAGTAATTTAATTTTGGAGCCTCAACCTCTAAAGCCCAGATGCAGCTGGAATTAGTTATGATGATGTTGAATTGAAACAAAAGAAACAAATCAAGATATTTATGATCAACTTATGTCTTCTTGCTTTCTATGGGATATAAAAGTAAAAGTAAAGGACCCCTGACAGTTAAGTCCAGTCACAGACGACTCTGGGATTGCGGCACTCATCTCGCTTTACAGGCTGAGGGAGCTGGCATTTGTCCGCAGACAGTTTTTCCGGGTCATGTGGCCAGCATGACTAAGCCACTTCTGGCAAAACCAAAGCAGTGCACGGAAACGCTGTGTACCTTCCCACTGGAGCAGTACCTATTTATCTACTTGCACTTTTTAGTGTGCTTTCGAACTGCTAGGTTGGCAGCAACAGGGACCGAGCAATGGGAGCTCACTCCATTGCAGGGATTTGAACCGCCGACCTTCTGATTGGCAAGCCCTAGGATCAGTGGTTTAGACCACAGCGCCTCTGCGTCTCAATGGGATATAGTCACAACTAATTTTTGTGGATCACTTATTTGCTTACAAAACCCACTTATTGTGAACATCACAGTGAAAACATTATCCCCATTTTACAGACTGAATAATGGCACTACATTATACAACATTCATGGCTTTGGGGGATCATTATCCAACTTCAATAAGCTATAACTGAAGAATCAGATCAAAAAACTTATCAAACATGCCTCTCAGTTTTAGCACCAAATAGGTTCTTTGCTCTCCCAGCTGTTCTAGTAAGACTGTTCTTTAGAACACCATTATAATTAGAAAAATTGTTCGAATCCGTCTGCTCACAAATCTAAATTTGTTGACAGGCAACATATATCCATATCTCATACTCAAATTATGGTGTTTTTTTAAAACTTAAAAAATATTTGTAGACGTGCTAGGTTGTGTGTTTTGCTTTCTCTCTCGGTGTTTTTGAAGCATTTCAATCCTGGACTTTGCAGCTTGACTGATAAGTTCTTTGCGTTCTCTCTGCTGTTTGCAAGTTTTTAATTGCTACTTTTAAAGTGCTTGGTTTGTTTGTTTTTAATACTGCATTTTTATCTCTTGTTGCTAGACACTTTTGGCACACTTGGTGGAAAGGCAGGATAAAAGATAAGAAATACATAAAATCAAATGCTGAAAACAGGTAACATCAAATGGAAAAACCCATAAAATAATAGTATAATACTGCTGATAACAAGTAAAAAATAGCAAATAGAACTAAATCAAGCCTGCCCCCCAACTCAGGCTATAGATCAGACTTGTGCAGAGTGGGGCGCAGGCAACCAGGTACACTCGCCCCAAGCATTGGGAAATAAATAATTAATTAATAATGATGATGGTGTATTATTTGTACCCCGTCCATCTGGCTGGGTCTCCCCAGCCAACAAAGATTAAAAATACATTAAAATGTCACACATTAAAAACTTCCCTAAACAGGGCTGCCTTCAGATGTCTTCTAAATGTCAGGTAGTTGTTTATTTCCTTGACATCTGATGGGAGGGCGTTCCACAGGGCGGGCGCCACTACCGAGAAGGCCCTCTGCCTGGTTCCCTGTAGCTTTGCTTCTTGCAATGAGGGAACTGCCAGAAGGCCCTCGGCGCTGGACCTCAGTGTGGAAAATGTAGAAATGACTTGTACCTGTGTTCAGAGTAACATGTGAACAAGCCTATGATTAATAAGTTAATTGGGTTCTTCATGTCATCACAATCCCATTAGTGTCACCTTCTGCCATGCAGATAGGCATTAAGGCAAGTTGGGGAGCTTGAAATCCTCCCTCCTCAGATGTTGCTGAACTCCAACTCCATTATCCATGACTATTGTCCATGCTAGCTGGGGCTGATGGGAGCTGGAAGTCCAACATCATCTTGAGGGTCACAGATTCCCCCTGCATTAACTAATCTGAGTCATGTGATCTTGAGCAGGTTCCCTACAGCCATTATGAATTTTTCCATACCTTTTAGGAGAAGTTTCATATTGTTGTAATAGATAGTTATTGACTCACACTTGCGTTCATAAATAGGGTTAACCTGAGCTCATGTTGAAAGTGGGTGTGACTTTGTAGGCTCTCAGCAGGCTTTGCTCCCTCCCTTCTTAATTCCCTCCCCCCTTTGTGCTTCCTGGAAGAAGCAAAGAACAGGCCATGTGGCTTGGTTCCCAACTCAGCAAAAGCTGCACTTGAATGAAGAATCTCTCTAAAAGGATATTTTATAGCCTGCATCTTTGCTAACCCAAACATTTCATGATCCTTTTTGTAAGGAAACCAAGTACTTTTCTTTTAAAATTGTTTGGACCTTTTTTCATCTTTTATTTTACTGCCAACGGATGGAGATTTGTTTGCTGCAATTTATGGAAACTCTGTGAGTAAAAATTTCACTTATTTGGAAAGTTAAGAGACTGTAATTTATTCTAGCCTAAGTATTTTTTGTGGGGAAAGTTTGTTTAAAGGTGGAAGGGGTTAGATGCAATTCTTACCCAGTTTTAATGTGCTTGGAGCAATTGCCATTGTACTTAACTCAGCTATGAGAGACCAAGAAGCTTTCTTCCAAACCTCTCCAACACATATCCCACTTGTTTTGGATTGTTTATGACTATATGCACTCTTTGGAGCAGCAGGGGAGGTGACAGTTTTGATGGCTAGAAATGCAAACAGGCTTTGGGGAGGGAAGCCTTGTACATAGGCAGCAATTATTGTTGTTGATCAGGAGATGCACACACAAATACAGAAGCAAGTGCAAATTTATTGCCAGTTGGCTGTCTCTCTCTAAGGATTGCTTATTGCTTCTTCTCTGCAGCAGTGTTGGCTGGGTTCTGTGCCACTGATGGGCTTATTTGCGTAGCTGATCAGGCAGCAGCCGTAAAGGAGTGGTTGCGGGAAGATATTCAGGATGAAGTCTTTTGCAAGAAAATCTAATGAAAAATAGGCTGCTTTTGGAGGTGATATTTAGGCTTCTCTCTGTATGTGAAGAAGAGGCACGATGGGTAAACGTGCAGGCGAAGGATCTGGCAATCGAACTTGAGGGACAGCAGGGGGCAGTCCTACACCACCACTCACCCCCAGGCCTGACTACAAGCTCAGGACAGACAGCCCTTCCAACCTGGTGTGTTTCTATACCATTTCTATAGGAAATCTATAAGTGATAGTTTTAGGGGTTGTGATAAGGATTTTGAAAACATACCAATGCATTGATATCATCATGTGTCTTAGCTTCAAGGAAAGGTAATAATATTGAGCACAATAGTACCTTATTCCTTTGTTTGTTTTTAAAATATATCCCACCACATATAAACGTAAGACGAGCCTGTGGGATAAGGCTGGGGCCATCTAGTCTGATATCCTGTTCTCATAATGTCCAACCAGATGCCTGTGGGAACTCCGCAAACAGGATCTGAGCATAACAATTCTCTCTCCTCCTGTGGTTTTCAGCAACTGGTATTCAGTTGCCTCCATGAGGAGGCAAGGTTCTCAGGGTGGTTATTTAAAATGGGAAAATTAGGCAGCAATCCTATAAAGTCTTACTTTGGTTCTTGAACAGAATGCATTGCGGGAGTCTGTTTGGCTCCCAGAGCCATTCAAAAACCAAGGTGTGGCTTCTGATTGGCTGCAGGAGTGTCCTGCAGCCAATCGGAAGCCACGGAAGCCGTGCCAGACGTTTGGCTTCTGAAAATCGTTTGAAAACCGGAACACTCACTTCCTGTTTTCAATTGTTTGGGAGCCGAAATGTACGAGTTCCAAGGCATTCTGCAACCAAGGTCCGACTGATCTATTTGGAATTACACCCCAATGAAAGTAGGGCATATTTCTGCGATGACATGCATAGTATTACAGTTGCAACATTAAATATAAATGTATGTAATGATACTTGGGCCTCACTGAATGACATGGCCGAACAACTCCTGTCACCCTGGGCTCCTTTGGGAGGAAGGGTGGGATCCAAATTTAATAAAAAATTGAACTCCTTCATGGAAGTCTTGACATTTATAGGGGGACTTCCACATGTATTGATGAGACAGCTGACACATGCATAATCGAAAATGTTCTGATTCCCCCTCCCTGACAAATCTGAACTTCAGATATCTGCGCATTATTCTCCCAGAACAGAGCAAACAAATTTAACAGCATCTCCTGTTTAACCAGGTCACCCTAGGACTAAATGTTTTGCCACACTTCTGGAAAACATCAGAAGGGATTTTGGTTATTTTGTAGAGCTGGCGGTTCACAAGCCTATTGCACATCACAGGAACGGCAGCAGCAATGGTACAGAATCTCTCATTCCAGGATATCCCAGCCCAGTAGTACGAAAGACAGTTCCACTTATCTTTTCATTTTCTGCTTGGAAACCTTACAGAAAGGGTGTCGGGTACGAAACACCAGGAAGGTGGAGTGACGATAAACAGTGAGAAATAGCATTGTGAGAAGCCTACAGGCAAAGTGGGGTAGACGCTGAGTTGCACCCTGTCAGAATTCTTGCAAATGTTCACCCACACTTCCCTGGCAGGAAAAGTCAAGCTGTCTCGTTACATACACATACACGTTCTCACCCAGAAAATGATTACACATGCTTTCATAATAAGAGACAATAAATATGAATCTTGGGGACACAATAGACAGCCTTTTCTATTTTAGCTACAAGATGAAATATGGCACCAGTTTGGGGAATGGGAATTTTAGGAGCGTTATGGAAGGAGACACTGAAGCTTCACTACCAGGTTGTCATACGAAAGCTCATTTCTTCTGGGAACCGTTTCTGGGACACTAAATCGAGATTGGTTTTCTTGGGTACGGTACAAGGCCCCCTGACTGACTTTAACCTCCTTTTGTACATTTTTGCGCTGCGGCAATTACTTCAGTAATTTCAGACCACTGGTGGCTGGTGCTTGTCAGGTCTAGTAAGAGCAGAAGGCAAGAATGCCATGGTAGACAGAGCCAGGGCCACTTACAGGCTGGGTCAACTCATTCTAATTTTATCTGCATATGCCTCCTTGCTCAGCTTTTCGAGGGCAAAATTCAGACTAAGGAGGAGGAAACTGACAACTAGGGCTGGTTATAAGTATGCAGTCAGGTAGGCGGGGGTGGCTGAAGGCAGGCTGAGGTTGGTGGGGCACTGCCCCATTTGCCCTAATGGACCAGCCTCCACTGCTTTAGACTCTGGACTTAATGGTCTTATGAGGGCCTCTCTTTCCATGGTCATATGTATTGCATACCTCACAATGCATACCCTCTAAGCGTCCCGATTTTCCAGGGACAGTCCCAGAATTACAAAAACCATCCTGGCTGATTTGATCCCAGAACGTCCCTATTTACCCTGCCAGTGCTGCTGCTGCCAAGCTTGGGGAGGAGGAGGAGCTGGCGCTTCTCCTGGGTGGCAGTGGCGACTGTGAGGGAACATCCCGTTGCCCCTCCATGGCTGCCACTGCTGGTCTCCTCCCTTGGGCAGCTCATGGCAGCTGCTGGAGAGCAGGCAAGGAGGAGAGGCTGACTTCGCCATGGCCCAGCATGGTGTTTTGCACTGGCTCTGAGGTGCAGACAGGGCTGCCCTGGGCAGGGAGAAAGGGGAACCCATGGATCTGAGGTGCCACTTCCCCACGATGGGCCCACAGCTGTGAAAAGAGCCTGATCCACATTTGCAACTGGGCATGCAGAAATAAGGTGTGGTTAATACCCCAACTACATTTGCCAGTCCCACTGTTCCCTTATCTTCTGTCTCCGCTCTTCAGAAGCTCATTTACTATCAGCCATCTTAATTCTCCCACTCTGAAGCTGTCTAGACCAATGCTGGAAAGAACCTTTCTCCTCCCATCCATCAAACACCCATCTCTCTTCCCCCTTAACATTCTTCTCTGAAATTCATTTCTTTTGCAAGAGAAAACTCTTACAGCATTAGGTTAAGTTCTTTTTACCTTTCTGCCAACCCACTACTGCTCTGACCTCGCCACTCCTTTATCAAATCTCGTGCTTCATCTTTCATCTTCTCCCTGCCCTGCCCACGTGTCACAAAGCATAAATATTTCTGCACAAGGAATGTCCCATAATTTAAATAGCATCAAGTACACCTTGAATGAATAAATCTTGGGCAGCAGTAGTGGCTATAATAATTGATGCTGTTGTTATGTAGAAGCAATTGTCTGTTGCTCTCTAGAGTGCTTAACTGATCTGTATGTACAACGAGCCCATGAAGTTCTTTGAGAGATACACAGGTTTCATTTCACACTCAATGGTCATGAACCTTGGGAATTCAAATGCTAAGGCAGGTTTGGGGACCCTGTGGTGCTCTCCAGTTGTTGCTGAACTCCAACTCCCATCAGTCCCTGCCAGCATGGCTAGTGGTAACTGATATTGGGATCTGTAGTCCATATACATTTGGAGAGCCACAGGCTCCCCATTGCTAATCTAAGCCCTCAAATGCACCCAGCTGTCTTGGGCCAACTTGGCTAGCTTTTCTGTTGCAGCAGCACATGTAAGCCAATGACAATTTGCCGTGTGAACACAGGCCCATTTTGACATCAGAGCAGGTCAGTCAATGGCATCAAGAGGTGGATCATACAGAGGAAGGGCAGTAGCTCAGTGGTAGAGTATTTGTCTTGCTTGCAGAACTCCCCAGTCCCTGGCATCTCCAGGTAGGACTGGGTGAAACTCCCTTTCTGAAACCCCAGAGAGCTGCTGCCAATCAACATAAACAATACTAAGAAAGATGGATCAAATGGTCTGATTCAGTATAAGGCAGCTTCCTATGTTTCCATGAACAGAAGCAGAGAAGGATAAGCCAAAGCGATCAGAGCAGATGGGGAGTGCAGGCTAACAAGAAGGAGACTCAACAATATACCACATCATGTCATACTAAGGACCACTATGCTATAAATGAACATTATAAGAAAACTGAAGTTTGCATATCAGAAGAGTTTGAAATTTCACCATTGCTGTGCTATAACCTTAGATTCATTCAGCCTTTACTGGCAACACACACACACAATCTTAGATATAGGAGTGATGGTGAAATTTACAACACTTTTGATATTCAGTCTTTAGTTCTCTAATGCCTGCATCAAAACTGCAGGAGGTATTTGGAATTAGCACAAGTAGCAAAAGCTGAGCTATGGTGCATCAAACATTTTAGTGTGATCGATAGAAAGGCAGGAAGCCCAAACAACCCCCTTTAGGTATGGCTTGTGTATAGTGCTGTGCACCACCACCAGCTGAACAACATGCTGCAAAACACGCTCCCAATGGGTGACCCATGCTGATTCCAATGATTCTCTCCCTGCAGCCAGTTTATGGGGTGTATGGGCGGAAGCTATAATCCCAGCTCCCAGCTGAGTGGTATTATGACATGTGGCATTCAGACCGATTGCTTGCAGCGCTGCCTGTTGCCCAGGAGGAAAATATGAATTTGTGACTACAGAGCCATGACTGATGGCTTTCAACCACCACTGAAAACACATAAGCTGTTGTGAAAATAAAATACTCGGGGAGCCAGGATGGCCTCCCTCTAGCTATGAACCAAACCACCGTCTCTCAGGCTAATCAGCAGGATACCCTAAACCAAAAACAACTGAAGCAGATGTCCTTGGAAAATCTCTAAGGAAGGATATGCTCTTCTTAGGTGCTTTATTCCACCACAGCCCAAATGCTCCTATGATTAAGAAACTGCTTCAAACATTTCTCAGTGGCATGTAAATTGTCTATCGGTAAGGTGATCATTTCTTCCCCTCTTCTTAGCTGAGAGAACAAATCATTTGTTCCTTCTTCCTCCCCCACCCCCAACATCCTTTTAAATTTTGGAAGCTGTCAACAGATTCCCCCCCCCCTTCATCACCCCTCCTCTCCATAATTCCAATCTCTCCATGAGCTCCTGATACAATTTTGTCATTTAGATCCTATATTATGTTCCATAATTTCTACTTGGCAGCATTCTTCTGCAGCTCTCAGATATTAAAAGTGGGCACAGTCCTCCGGAAGAGAAGGGAGCAATGCTCAGCTGAGAGATGCTATTGCTTCCCAAGTCTTGGAAATGATGCTTTTGATATTACAAATAGAAGGGTGCAGGCCATTTGTATCACACAGCATCATATTATGGTAGGGATGGCAACCTATGGTCCTCCATATGCTATTGAACTATAACTCCCATCGTTTTCGACCACTGCCCATGCTGAATGAGACTGAGGGGACTTGGAGTCCAGCAACATCCACAGGGTAACACATCTCCCATTCCTGCACTAAGGGCTCAAGTTCAGCTGGTTATCTACAATAGCCTCTCAATTATTGCTCTTGATATATGTTTCTGCTTTCAATACCCTTTGGCCTGCAAAAGTGTTGGGGTGGTCTGACTGCTTCATTTCCCATCAGAGCAAGTCCCATAGCTTCCCGCTGCCCATAAAGTTTTATGCCAGAAAGGTTTAGCTTATTTTTGTCCTGCTTTTGTTATGCTGCTGTAACTGCTTCAGACAGCAAAAAATTCGTACCATTGAGGAAGCATCACAGAACCACAACTTTTCGTTGATATCCATCTTTCTCAAGAGACAATGGAGTGCACCACCAAGGGTGAAGTCAAAGCATCACCACCACCACCACCATCATCATCACCATTTTATTTGTATGCCACCTTTCCACAGTCAAAAATAATGCTCAAGGCGGCTTACAACATGACAAGACTTACATAATTACAAAAGTCATAAACAATAAATAAACCACATAAAAAAACACACACAACCAAATGGAAAACAATTTTCACATAAATCAAAATCTAAAACTAAGAATACAGCATTCATATCACAGTTTAAAAATGACATAGGTAAAAAATATTTTTTTAAAAACACACAAAAAAACGGAGCCCTCTCTGCCCAGCAGCAGCAGTGGCAGCAGTCCTTTATGGAGCCCATCAGGCCCCGCCCTAGGCCAGATGGTGAGTGGCAGGACTGGGGCCCTCAGGCGCTCAGCAGGGTAGTCCTCCTGCGTTACCACTGCGTTAGCAGCACTGAAGTGACCTCCCTAAGGCGCAAGCCTGGGCAATGTGTCTGGAGGTCTCTTGGTCCAAAGGAAAACAGTGATACATTTAGCACCAGCTTGGCTGCAGGTGTTGCCAGTAGGAAGCATTACAAGGCGCTATCCAACCATCTTAGGGACTCCATTCTGAATTTGTTTAGAGTTTACTCTTTAGCATTTTCTTCTCCCAAAGATATCCTGCAAGGCAGCGGAGGTCTAGGATGAGCTTTCCTTCTCCTAGATGGGCTGCCTTTCCAGGTTGATGAGCCCCATCTGCCCCTCACTTCCTTCTGCAGCATATGCAGAAACCGCTTCTTGACCGTTGGACCCACTATTGGTCTCGTCCATTCAATCTGCTGGAGCCTGTCTTTGCATGCAAAGGGAGTACCTAACTTACCAAGGGTTTGAGACCCATCAGCTACCCTCACTTGGTTTAGCTGAAACTGTTTCCTGGGATGTGGCCTCTGTTGCACGCCGACAGCTTCTGGGAGCCACAGGTGAGAGCTGAGTCAAGGTGGGGACCAAAAATTGGACAAGCTGCTCCAAAAGGAGGGCGACATGTCCTCCACCAGAGGTTTTATCCCTTTTGTCATGGTCGCGTATGCCGCTATCCACCCCCCTTACTAGTCCTCCAAACTCCAGCAAGACGTGGCAGGTAGAGGGATAAGACCTGAGGCTTTAAGGCACAAGCCAAAACAGTAGATGCTGCCACCACCTCCTTTCCGGGATCAACCCTTGAGAGGAGTCCAAGGAGGAGAGCCACCTTTTGATAATTTCCGGGCTGCCCCACTCTGGGTCACTCTACCGTGACGCAGACAGAAATCCAACAGGTATAACCAGTAGGTGTCGGTAGTGGCTAGACACTGGTTCAGCTTCTCAGGCAAAAGGCACAGAATACAAAAAGGCAAAAGTCCTTTTCCAAATTTATTGAAAAAAGAGTCACTCAGAAAATAAAAGCTTGCACATTTCTTAAAAGTTACAAACAGGAAAATAAAAATGTTGCTTAGTACAGTGGTACCTCTGGATGCAAACGGGATCCATTCCGGAGCCCCGTTCGCATCCAGAAGCGAACACAACCCGCGTCTGCGTGTGCATGGGTCACAATTTGCCACTTCTGCACATGCGCGTGATGTCATTTTGACCGTCTGTGTGTGCGGCAAAACCCGGAAGTAACACGCTCCGTTACTTCCGGGTCACCGCAGTGCGCAACCCGAAAATACTTATCCCGAAGCTACTTCATCCCAAGATATGACTGTATAACTAACTAACATATACTCACAAAGAATCAGAAGTTCAAAGCATAGCAAGAAATCACAAAGTCTGTTCCTCTGGTCAAATGCCCTCAGGCAAACACCAGAGCAAGGTGATCTGCATGGCAAGATGGTTTGCATTTTGCATCTCAATTCCCGGAAGTTTTATCCCTTAGAATCCCACGTGGAGACAAAATTTAGGGGCCAATCCGTTCTTTAGATTAATTAGCAATTCGCCAATGGCTGCATTAGTAGACTTGACAGCTGAACTCTGTTTATTCACAGAGGCCTTGAAGATCAAAGCCTCCCCTTTCATTCCCAGAGACACACAAGACTCTTCTAAGCTACAAATTACCTGATAGCCTTTTCACACCATTCCACATCTGTGACTCCCAACTGTCAGATTTTACAAATCAGATAACATCTTTCTTCCTGCCCAGAGGAGGCAATTGAGGAGGCAATTTGATTCACACCTCTAAAGACAAGGAGTCTGCAATTAAAAGAACCAGATACACAGTCCCAGAATTCCACAGTTTTGACTCTCCCACAATGCTTCTCTCCTGCATGAACCAAAGTTTTAACATACTAGGATTTTCCAATATCACTACATCCCTCCTCATACCCTCCAACACTCCTCTAACACTCCAGTTCACCACTAATGCACTATTATTATGTCAATAACACATTGCAGAATGCACCTAGAGGAGTCCTACAACTTGATGATAAACCGAGATTTGGATATAGTACCATTATTACGAGAAATGCTTGTGTTGTGTTCGGTTAAAAAACAACAGCAGCTCTTGGTTCATGAATTTACATATTAACATTTCTATTTATTCTTTTTTTGTAAACTGCTCTGGGTACTTCTTGTAGAAGAGCAGGATATGATTACTAAATCTCAAAAAAAATGCTCAATAACAGGGCTTGGACTCCAGCTCCCAACAGCCCCAGTGAGCATGGCCAATGGTCAGGGGTGATGGGAGTTGTAGTCATGGGTTCTATGCCCCTGATATGCAGCAGTCTGTTTTCAGAGTGTGTGTGGCAAACAAAATGACATTAGGCATTAGATCTCCTTAAAGCAATTTTTTTAAAAATATACTTGATTCTGGTCTCTGCTGCCTCCAGCAGCTGTTATTTCCTTGCCCATATTTTCTGAAACTGAAGGCAGGACTGATTGAAGATGGTTCTTCAGACATATAATTTTTGCCTTCACAAAAAAACATGGACAAACGTCACCCATAATAAATGTTCTACTTATTATGGACAGGGCACCCGAAGTATAAATGATCCATGAAGATTATGAACGGGTGGCGACGCTATCTGCAACCAAGATAAGTTAGAGTTTTGGATGCCCTCTAGTGGTCTCCCTAATTGGAATAATTAGCCCAGGAAATTGCTTCTGGGATACCGTAAGTCTACCCAGAATTCATGGCAGCAAGCTGGCTGTATGCATTTAGAGCAGAGGTTTTCAACCTTTTTGAGTCCACGGCTCCCTTGACCAACTTCCTTGACATTCTTTCAGCAGCACCCCTGTGTGGCTCAGGAGCCTAATTATGTCACCCTTTGCCTGCAGAGCTCGCAACCTCTCACCCTTTTTCAAACACCCTCCCTTGTAGAGTGTGCCCTCAGCCTCCTCTGGGAAGCCACAACTGCCGCCCCTGGTCTCTGAGCTGCCCCCTCTTACCCCAAAGAGAGGTTCCTCCTCACACTGCTCCACAGGGGCCTGGGGGAAGCACACTCTGGCCAGCCCCAGAGGCACCATTCGCTTATTGCTTGGTAACATACTTGTAGGAAATAATATGCTTATCTTTATATAGCGTTTGCCTTGCCCCCAAGGAGTTTCACATGCATTATCTCAGTAATTATTACAACTTGGGGCCACTTTACCTATGAGATCGCCTTGCCCCAGATGTGCCAACTCGACCACTTCAGTCGGTGGAATTGGCACTGTTACAGGTGCAACATAATCCCCGTTCTGCTTTTGTAAGAACTCAGTTGCTTAGTGTGGCACTTTGGAACTCCCTGCCCATTGACATCAAGCAGCTGCCTTCCCAGAACTCTTTGCGGCGCTTGCTGAATACATTCTTCCTTAGTCAAGGCTAGCCAGATGCTTAGAAAGTTGAGGTAATTTTAATTAGTTTTAGCATTTGAACTTTTAATGTTTTAAATTAAAGTTGTAAATTTTACTTGATTTATCTTTTTACAAACCATTTTCAGGCTTTTTTTTTACAATCCAGCGATATATAATTTTTTAAAAAACAAGTAAGTAAATAGCCCTATGTCATTATTATTAACCCCAGGTTGCAGGTGAAAGGCTGAGGATAAGAAATCATGGTTTGCCTAAGTGTCCCTGGTGAGTTTACGCCAGAGGTAGGATTTGAATCTGGAACCCTCCTCTACCAGCTCATTCTTCACACAGCCACTGTGCCATTCTAGCATATGCCATGCATTCATGGAGTACAGTAAGCCCACAAATTACATGGGGATCACAATATTCTACATCCGTAGTCACTGGTAATGTGGAAGCTCACTAGAGAATATATTTGGCTGAGTATTTTGTCACACGTGTGGTGGTGTTTTGATGGGTTGTCTCTGTCACTACACTGTACCCCTACCTTTGTTTGTTCCTCACCTGAGCACACCCTGGCCAGCAGCCTCCCCCATTCCAAACAAAAGAGACCAATTTTGACCATTTGCCACCTGCTGAAGGCATTAATGAATTTCAACAACCTGGTTCGAAGGAGCTATTCTTTAAAGATCTCAGCACAGTAAATGTGGTGGGATTACCTTGGAGACTGTAACTGCGGTACATGTACTGAACATTTAAATAAAATGGGTGGGTGGAAATGTGTGGTTGTGCCCCTTAGGCGGGGGCCTAAGGGATATTATGATTTTTAAAAACATATTGCCATGCACCAAATCAAACCTGCCCCTGCCAAATCAAACAGCAGAATGGACCACAGTATTATCGGTCTCCTCACCACCCTCCAGCCATGCCCCAAACACTAGCCTCCATTCTTCCCATTGTGAAACATAATTATGTTCTGGTAATGTTTGCTTGCATGCACTTCTGGCAGGGACCAACAAAAACAAAAACCCATCGCAGATGGATTCCCTCAAGCTCTGTCCCTTGGTGTGAATGGCAAATGATGGAGTAGCGATGAGTGTCCACAGTTCCATCTGCACTATATTTTCATTAAAACAGTATCGCAGCACTTTAAACAGTAGTGGCTTCCCCCAAAGAATCCTGGGAGCTGTAGTTTGTTAAGGGAGCGGAATGTTGTTGGCAGTTCCCCTCACAGAGCAATCCTTCCCAGTGTTCCCTGTGAAGAGGGATTGACTGTTAAGCCACCCAGGGAATTGTTGTCTGGGTCTCCTAACAACTCTCAGCACCCTTAACCAACTACATCTCCTATGACTGTAGTGCAGATGGGGCCAGTGAGTGAAAAAACAGAATGTGTGGGTGCTGACATGCCTATCACACACATAAAAGTGGCTGAACGGCCCATTTGGGGTATGAAAACCAGTGCTTTTTTTTCCTCTTAAAAAATATTTAGGGGTACTCACATTCTGTCTGAGACTCAGGAAACATCATAACAGGAAATGAGGCCGCCATCAGGGGTAGCAACGGAACTGACGATTCACCGTGCTAGAGAAGAAACTAACATTTAATTATTATTTTTTAGTTTCTTCTCCCGTTAGATTCACAAAATGTTTAGGGGGTATGCATCCCCCCCCGCCCCCCCCCAGAAGAATGCACTGATGAAGACCCTACCTGGAATCAACCAGTGAGTCTTGCTGTGCAATTAAAAATATTCATTTTTTTTTTATGACACACAAAAAAAGCTTTTTTTGTACATTTGCATGTTGTGCAGTTGGATGTTATGCAAATGCAAGGTCCAAAGGGACATTGAAAGTCAGGTGAGAGGGCTGTTTAGTTGTGTGCGTTGATTTGAACAAGTACTGCATACACTATATGAGGTGAGTCACCAATCTGGAAAGCTTTAAAAGAGAATTGGTCAAGTTCATGGAGGATGAAGCTGTCAGTGGCTGCTAGCTAGGATTTTATTATGTTTATTATATCCCATCTTTCCTCCAAGGAGCTCAGGGTGGCATATTGACTCCCTCCCTCTGTTTTATTCTCACAACAATCCTGTGAGGTAGGTTAGGCTGAGAGTATGTGATTGGGCCAAGGTCACCCAATGACTTTCACAGTCCAGTGAGGATGAGAACCATGGTCTCCCAGGTCCTAGTCTGACACTAACCACTACACCACATGCTCACTATGCTCCGCCTCCACAGTCAGAGGTAGTATGTCTCTGAATACCAGTTGGAAAACAGCAAGAGGGGACACAGCTATTGTACTCAGGTGCTGTTTTGTGGGCCTCTCACAGGCATCTGGTTGGCCACTGTTAGATCAGGATGTTGGGCTAGATAGCAATGGACTTGATCCAGTAGGTTCCTCTTGTGTTCTTATGAGACATCAGGGAGGCTTCCTGTCCAGTGTGCTGGTGGTCTGGTTGGAAGATGACCTAGCTGGGCTGGAAAAGGGGGGAAATGGGAGATTTCTCCAAGGACAGAGTGTTGCACAAACTGGCAGAGGATAAAAGTCAAGTGAGATATGTGTTGGGCGTCAGCAAGAAAGGGAAAGGAAAACAGGAGTGGATATGAACTGCCAGACAGGAAAGAAAATGGGAGTGAGAGAGGCAGTGGCAGAGAGAGTGTAGATGAATAGAAGAGAGAAGGAGAGAGAAGAACAAAGAGCAAGGCTGGCTGGATTAGAAGGGAGGAGAGGAGCATGAAGCAGAGGAGGAGGAACCATCAGAGAGCCAGATAGTAAATAGGGGGGAAAAGCAAGGGAAAGTAACAACAAATGAAAGTAAGATCCTGACTGGAGCAGGAATAAAGGAAAAGAGCATCACCTTTGGTGAAATATGAGAAGACAAAAAAGGCAGGACAAGTATTACGGAGGAGAGAAGAGAGAAAGCAGGCTTGGGAAGTTTGGGGCAGTATATCGCAGTTGTAGGTTAAGTGGCAGAAGTATAAGTAAGCAAACCGAAGGTGTGTTTGGTGATGAGAAGAACTCTGACCTTCACAGGTGGAGTCACTGGTGGAGGAAGAGGAGTGCGGGGGGAGCACATCGCCCCTGGCAGTGTGATCCTGGCAGGGTGCCATCGCGGCTGCCCCCCACTTGTGCTGGGCACCCTGCCCCCATAGGCGGCCCGCACCGCCCCGCCCCAAGGACATGCGCCAGCCCCGCCCTGGCCTGCTCTCCACCCCCTGGTAC
This sequence comes from Podarcis pityusensis, assembly GCF_964106645.2. Classification (NCBI taxonomy): domain Eukaryota; kingdom Metazoa; phylum Chordata; class Lepidosauria; order Squamata; family Lacertidae; genus Podarcis; species Podarcis pityusensis. The sequence goes on along the minus strand of NC_138035.1, from coordinate 29,653,536 downwards.
TGGATCATGAAGTTCTGCCACCGGGTGGAGTGATTCACATTTCCCTACAATGCTCAATGTAATAATAATAATAATAATAATAATAATAATAATAATAATAATAATATTTTATTTATATCCCACCCTCCCTAGCCAAAGCTGGGCTCAGAGTGGCTAACAGCAATAAAAGTAACACAGCATTCTAAAATCAGTATTCTAAAATCAATTCAAAATCAAATGGCAACTACTGGGCCAGAGTTCTACGAGGATCGCCAAAGGAGGGGTCAGACTGTGCTTGGCCAAAGGCCTGGTGGAACAGCTCTGTCTTGCAGGCCCTGCGGAAAGATGTCAAGTCCCGCAGGGCCCTAGTCTCTTGTGACAGAGCGTTCCACCAGATTAGGGCCACAGCCGAAAAAGCCCTGGCTCTGGTTGAGGCCAGCCTAACCTCTCTGTGGCCCGGGACTTCCAAGATGTTTTTATTTGAAGACCGTAAGGTCCTCCATGGGACATACCAGGAGAGGCGGTCCTGTAGGTACGAGGGTCCTAGGCCATATAGGGCTTTAAAGGTTAAAACCAGCACCAGCATGTATCCATTGGCCCAGGGCCAGCATGTTGGAGGCCCCTGCTAGGGCAGTTGGTAGCTGCCCAAAGTGGGAATGGGCACCCAGTGGAAGTCGGGCACATAGAGCGCTGCCCCGCTAACCTCACCTGCCTGCCTTCTTACTTACAACCAGTCCAGGAAGTGGCCCTGCCTGTCTTCTTCCTTCTCCTTTAAGACTAAGTGGTTGCCCCTTGTAGAATTCATCAGGGAGAACATGAACAAAACTAGAATTGGTTGGTTCTGCCTGTCGTTGGCTCTGGCGCCACCTACTGTTGGCCTCCCTGCCTTCCACCCTACCAGTCTTAGTTGACACCAGCCGCTGCTGTAAGGACCTTTCTCCCACCAGAGTATTCCCCACAAATGTGTGTCCATTTGGAAAACTGTCCCCTCCCATAACGTATAGTTCTACCCGCACTTTAAAAGTCACTCAAAATATCTGTTGGAAAATATTTCTCCACTTAGAATACTGAAAGATGGTATAGATTTTGCTGCTGATGAACAGCTGGGCTCGAAACACGTAGGGGATTTAATGTATGAATAAATCTTTAGAAGTACCTGCAGCTTTGCTCTTCTGCCCGAAATAACAATGTCAATATTTCTGGATTTGGATAATATTAATATGTTGTTTTTTCTTTCCCCAAAGGATTAGCTGCCACTGCCAAGGTGTCTACTTCAGCCAAGAATAAAAATCCAGTTTGTTTTCTTTACTCTCCCAGGATAGCCTTTAGAATCCAGTTCTTCAGATAGGCTCTTACGATCTGGTTCAGGAAAGACGGAAAGGTAACAACAGGCATGATAGATGATATTTAAATTTCTATATATAATTTTTTTTTCACTTTTGCAGTTTGGCTAATTTATAATCTATAAAAGTCTCTGCATAATTGTGTCTTGATTAAAACGGCATAATTAGGCGCTCTGGATCTCTCTCCCCTTTCCCCAAGATTATTTCTGTCTAATTGCTTTAATCTGTGTTTTCACGCACCCACTAGAAAATCAAAGCATGCTCCCGGGAGGATGGGAGTGTGAGTGAATAAAGCTGACGACTCATTAAGCACGGAGGGTAGAGAAAACTGCATCTAAATCACAAATATGATAACGAGGGGGAAATAAAAATAATGAAAAATACATTTAGGAGGCCTCACCACAACATATATTTTAATATTATGGACCCACTGGAAAGCAAACAGTCCCCTGTCAAACTTGGCTGTGTGTCTGGTAGATGGAGAGGAGATTAAGGCTTGCTCTTAAGAGACGGTGCCATCAGAGCTCTTGAAAGGACAGGTAAGGATTGCAGGAGATGAGCTCTGTCAGGGGACCAGCTGTGCTCCAGAAGGCTTTGCCTCCTTCCCTTGTTAAGCAGTTTAGTAAAGAAGGGGAGGAAAGGGGATAAATTGTCACAGTGGTTATCTTGCCGGCTGGGCCATTGCTTAGGGCAGAGGCAGGGAATCTCAATCCCAGGGCCAAAGACTTTAGTCCTTGTCTCCCCACAACACCCCCCTTCTCAGGCCAGGCACTTGTGGGGCCTGCTTTGCACCCTCCTTAAGTGCCTTTGCCCGGCTGAAATGTGTCCTTGAATAATGCCTTTTGCTGACTTGATGGAGAAAAGAGAACAGAGTGTGTGAGTGTGAAGGAACTTGCCTGCTGTACAATGGTAACATTCACATCTGTTGCCCACTGGCAAGTGGAATAGAACCCTTAGTGCGAAAAGAGTCTAAAAAGGTTGAGGGAGGTAAATTCAGCAGGTGGACTACTATAGCAGAGGTGGGAACCTGTAACCTGTAACCCTCTACATATTGTGGGACTGCATTGTATTTGAGCATTGGCATGCTTGGTGGAAAATGGATGCCAACGACATCTGGAGGGCTAAAGGTTCCCCACCCGTGAACTAAGCTTATTTTGGGCAGGCTGTTCTCGCTGTCCTCTCCTTCTTTCAGAGTCATGTCTAGTCTTCAGAAATAGCAAGAGGTGGTGGCAAACCTGCGTCTGGACTGCAGAATTTCAGATTGCTGGTTGGGGTCACTTGACTGAATACTATTCCATACATAAGTTTGCCTGCCCATTAAAAAGTGACATGTCAAGGAGAAGGCAAGGTTAGAACTCCTCTCCCTGACATACAGGCTGTGTGTACCCCCACAGCTTTAAAGCACATTCAAAGCACATTCTTTCCCTCAAAGAATTCTGGGCGCTGTAGTTTGTTAAGGGTTGCTTTTGTACAATTGTAAGGGGTAAAGTACAGCACCCAGAATTCTTTGCGGGAAAGAATGCACTTTGAATGTGGTTGAAAGGTACAGCCTGTGCACAGCCCTAGTTTTCTATGTGCACAGAGCTGTTTTGTCTGGGAAAGTATTCTCTGTCTGGAAGAGTATTCTCAGTTGTGTGAAGCATCAGATGAAGTAGGTAGGGCTTCTGTGACTGAAAGCTCCTCCACACCCAACAGTTTCTTGACTGCCTGAAGGGGTACAGTCAGGTTTGTCACCAAAACCTGTAGTTTGTGAAAGTTGTGCCAGGCTGCCTTTGAGAAGGAGAGGAAGAGATGGATTGCAAAAAACTGAACCCACTGCTTACCTGCACCCACTTCCCCATTTTAAGCCAGACCCAAATGATTGGCTTGCAATCCTGTGGAGGAAGGCATCAGAGCATCCTGTTCCTGTGGTTGCCCCTGTATGGGCCAAGGATATGATTTGGCAGAATCTTGTGGAAGCCCCACTGGGTGGCCTTGAAATAAATTAGTAACTTGGAAAAAAGTACCACCTGCTAGTCAAAAAACTACCACCTGCTTGTTTTATATTTGTAATCATTAATGCAGATTAGACTCCCCTCTTCACTCAGCAGCATGCAGTCAGAAGGGGGTAAGCAGGGAAGGATTTTATCATACCTTCTGTTTTCAGTGTTTATGCTGTGCCATTGCTTCTGTAGTAAAAATGGTGTCATCCACACACATGAGGGACTGGTCAGCAGGCTTAGGAGAACCCATGTTTTGCAGAAGTACCGAAAACAACACCATCTCCCACCTTAGGGTGGGGAATTACAAAAACAGGGGACTGAATATGGAATGCTAACTGACTGTTGGAGGGAAAATGCCAGGCAGAAAAGAACTGAAAGGGCTGGAATCTTGATCTAGGATCACTCCATCCACACTTCAACACTTTGTTGCAGGTCTCACCTTCGACTAGTATTGAACTATTCTGATTGTGTATACCTTACTGGTGTTTAGAGAGCCAGCGGTGATGGGTGGCTGGTGTGTTGGCTTTGGATATGGGGCATGCAATTTCAAACTCTTTCTCAGCTGTGAAATCTTGGGCCATTCTCTATCTCCAAGCCTGAAATCCCAGAAAGTTGTTGTCAATCAGTGTAGGCAATACTGAACCACATGGACCAGATTCAATATAAGGCAACTTCCTATGTTTTCCATGCTTGTTAAGGTAAACCTAAATAATTCTATGAAGGCCGTGTTGGGCTCATTGGATGAAGTGTGGGATACCAATGTAGTAATAATATTCCTGGATATGTACCTTAAAAGCTGGTTCATATCTAGCACGTTTCTCTGAGATGATGAAGCCCTTTCATGGTGACTGTATCACTTCACTTGGGCACTGGGGAATATTTCTCCGATGTGTCACATCTTGAAAATTGTGGATTTTTTAAAATTAAAAAACCTGCCGTTTTGGGTGTGTGTGTGTGTGTGATTTCAGACAAATCCAATACCTACCTGCAAGAAACTCAGGTGGTGTGGTGTTTTTGTGATGTACTAGGCAACTTCAGAAATACATATCTGAATCAGCCTTAAGTGTGTGGGTGGAAATATTGGGCTACAGAGACAACGTACCACAGCTCAGGAGGCAAGTGTTGGCAATGGAGTTGGTATCACTGTGGTTATTAGGATAGTTAGCTTAATTATGACTTCAACATCAGTAAGTGAGATTTGAACAGGGTAGCCCTGTGTCTGTGAAGAGAAAAAGACACAGGAGCAGGATGATAATTGCATTTTTTAGTACAGCAACAAAAGATTTCTACAGCTTTCAATAGAAGCCCTTTTATTATCCTATAAATCTAAATTCATCGATGATGATGGTTATTATTTACTGCAGAGGTATAACTATCTCTCTGGTGTGATGCCTCTCAGAAGGGCATCTGGTTTTTTAAATTATTGTTATTATGTTTATTATATACGGTTAGCACACCCAGTGTGGCAAACACCTTCCAGACAGATAGAAAAATATCTCCTCCTGTCTCTATTGTCACCCCACCCCACTCACAAAAAGTGTATGTAGCTAAGATTTGTAAGCACAATACCATTTCCCCTTCTGCTTCTGTATTTTTTTTTAATCAAACGTATCTTATTTAATACTTTCTCTTTCTTTCCCTGAGCACAGACCACTCAATAGCTTCCAAAGAGTGCCGGAGAAATAAATTAAAGCTAGCTCTCGCTGCTTTTGAAATCAATAAGAATTTTGCTTTTGACTTCTGCGAATTGAATTTTTAACCCATACCAGGAAGAGGGAAGAGTGTGTGGCCGTATGTCGCCCTTTCTCTCCTTCCCTCAGACTTCCAGCTTTCCCTTCAGGCTTCAGGCTGGCTCAGGCAACCCTCTGCAGGATCCTTCCCTCCCTCCCTCCCTCCCTCCCTCCCTTCCATCCCATGACTCACAGTGGCCTCATCTATTATTCCCTGTGAAATTCCATCGGAAGAGATGCTTTCCTGAGGATCATCCTCTGCTGAGGTGCCTCTGTAAATGGTGACTGGCAAAGGTAAAGGGAAGCTCTGTAGGAAACATTTCTATGAATAATAATAATACTTTAGTGCTTATATAAATCATTACAAACATTAGCTAATTAAGCCTCACAACCACCCTCTGAGGTAAGTATTATTATTCACATAATTTGACAGATGGGGATGTGAAGAAGACATGAAGTACCACTGCCCAGGGCTGCAGAATGAGCCAGCTTCCAAATCAGGCTTACAGTTCAGAGAGGAGTGGGGGAGGGATGGCTATGTCAGCTTGTGCTAGTAGGGACACAGTGCGCCTTGGATCCTGAACTATTAGACCTGCTCCAGGGCTCATTTTTTTGACCAAGGGCTGATTCTAGCAAATTCCAGGGTCATTCCTTGGGAGTAATACTAGGGAAGAACTGCCTCTGAGCATCTGCAGGGTGTCTTAGTCATTGGTGAGTATCACAGCAGTCTTTCCCTACCTCTGGAAACCAGTAATTTCCTGGACTTGCCAACTCTCCCATTCCAGTGGGGAAAGACTGACATTGCTCAGGAGTTCTTCGCGTGTTCAGTGAGCAACTGTAGGAGCGCTCTCAATGCATGCTCACTGATTTGTTCCAACACAAATCCACCTCATCCCTAAATACCCATCTCTCCCTCCAAACACAAATACCCAGCTTGCAATGTTTTCGGTTGTGACGTTTGGCTGGCCTGCGCATCCCCCCTGCTCATCATGGAAGCATAGGAAGCTGCCTTATACTGAATCAGACTGTTAGTCCATTTAGCTCAGTATTGCTTATGCCTGACTGGCAGCAGCTCCCCCAGGTTTCAGGCTGGGTCATCTCCTAGCCTGGAGATGCTAGAAAGTGAATGTGGGAGGAATTAGATGCTCTGCCACTGAGCTATGGCTCTTCCCTCTTGGGGTCCTGGACTGAGAATCTTTAGAGATAGAGCTCTTCAGCATCTCAGAGTCAGACCCATTCCCTAGTCCTTCCCTCTGCCTTGGATCCTGCACTCTTTCCACTAAAATCCAGGGAAGTACCACTGCTCTGAGAAGTAGACCTTACCGGAAGCAGAAAGGCTCTGGGTAGCTTTCCCCAACCAGGTTACTTTGGCCCTTGCTCCCTAGAAGAATGGACAAAACAAGATGTGGAACCCTTTAAGATAACTAGGTGCAGCACTTGAGAAAGTGGAGCTTCCAGAAGGACTCTCCTTGCTAGGCTGCAGCATGGTACCTAAATGATTGATCTTTTACCTTAGTCACAGGATTACTAGCCATGGTCCTGAATGCCCACAGAAACCTAGGCTAGTACATGTAATGCTGTCCAGGGTCCTGAAACTATCCCAGATCAGCACTTCTGGCCTGAGCTGCTACTTCCCTAGCACAATGGAACCCCTGATGGATCAGGGCATTGTCTTCCAGTATTTCATAAATGAAAACAGGGTCATCTTTGTACTTCTTATCATTTATACCAAGGTTAACAGCTTGAACCCCACTCCACGTTATGAGAGCCACTGTAGCACAGTGGTTGGAGTTTTGGATTAGGACTTGGGAGACAAGGGTCTGAATGCCCACTCAGCAATGAAGCACACTGGATGACCTTGGGCCAGTCATAGTCTCTCAGTCTAACCTACCTCACAGGGTTGTTGTGGGGAGGAAATGGGGAGGAAAAGAACCATGAATGCCGACTTGAGCTCCTTGGGATATAAATGGAATAAATAAATAGCAGAGGACTATCTCAGCCTGGATAGCTCAGCTGGTTAGAGCATGGTGCTGATAACGCCAAGGCTGCAGGTTCGATCCCCATATGGGATGGCTGCGTATTCCTGCATTGCAGGGGGTTGGACCAGATGATCCTCAGGGACCCCTTCAACTCTACAATTCTATGATTTTTTTCACCAGTGTGTTCAATGGGTTTGCCAGTAGCTTATCCTACACAGGCTTTCAAAGGAAGTGCTTGTATAAACTGATCACAGTAGCGTCCTTTAAAAAAAAAAGTTTAATAGACTATTTAATCTCAGAATAGATATGTACTTACTGTAGAATTGCAGTAACTAAAGCACATTCAGCAGCACTGAATATCTTGATAGGTGGCTACTGAGAGCATGAAGGAGAAGCAGAACACTGGTATGTTGTGTTTAGAGAACTGTGAGACTAGCCGGGATCCCTGAGGTGGACTAATAGGAAAGGGATTCCAAAGGTGCTTGCACACATCAAGAGGGAGAAAAATATAGCTGGGAGTGAATTCTCATGCAGGGAAGAGAGCACAAGAGAAAGGAGAGAGGCGGAAAACCAGGATAGGCCACAAGATACAGAGGGCCATAGCCTGAGAAGGACAGGGAGGATGCTGAAGAAAACCAGGGCGGAAGGCTTCAGTGTGACACAGAGAGGATGAATGCTGAAAGTGAAGTGTAGGGACTCTGGAGAGCAGGCGAAGAAGACTTTAGGGTTGAGGTGTCATTTGCCAAGTTAAAGGATGCCTCTGGAAAAAAGAATCTGACTGAGCAAGTAATTACATGCACCCATATATCTTCAATTCCTGGTTGTAGGAAGTCTGCCTGAGGTTAAATTCAAACACCTTCCAACACACACACACACACACTCCATGGGTCTCAGGGGCAAAAAGCAAGCAAGAATTGACTTAGTTGCAGGTCTTGTCATGATCTGAAAACCGAAATGGGGGCTATTTAATTGTCCTGCTATGTGCTATTACAGTGGTACCTCTGGTTACATACTTAATTCATTTTGGAGGTCTGTTCTTAACCTGAAACTGTTCTTAACCTGAAGCACCACTTTAGCTAATGGGGCCTCCCGCTGCTGCCGCACGATTTCTGTTCTCATCCTGAAGCAAAGTTCTTAACCCAAGGTACTATTTCTGGGTTAGCAGAGTCTGTAACCTGAAGCGTATGTAACCCAAGGTACCACTGTATATTTAACAGTTCAAAATGGATCCACCCAGCTGTTGGTGAAATGGCAGCCCCAAGTGGCACTTTTAAAAGTTCCTTGCATTTACCAGGTTCTGTGTGCAGAGGGGTGTGGGGAGGCATCTTGTCCCTTGCCTGATGCTACATAACGCAGGAAACTCATGTTTGTTGTATGTGATACAGTATAGTTTTATTGGCTGCAAGTAAAATGTTTTGCCTCTTCCTTTAAAAATGTAAGGTGTGAAACACTCCTGACATTCGGCCAAATGAAATGATAACCACAGGAGGCTAGCTGAGCTCCATCTCTTCTCTGGAATAAACCAAATAGCTATTTGAAAAAGCAGGAATTTTGGGCCTAGATAGGATTATAATTTTTTAAAGCCTTAGGAGAGGTGCTTTCAGGATGTGACTGAAGAAAGCTGTGCTAAGGAAATTGGAGATTTGTCTTATTGACTCCCACCATTATCAATCCACTTCTACCCTAAGGCAATTGTGCCCATTTGACATTTTGCCTTCTGGTTCAATGAAGACATGGAATATATTGGAGGGGGTGGGGAGGAAAGCAGAAAACTAACTTGCAGCTTCCCACACTGCCTTATGGATGCTCAGTTTTAAAATCAGATAGGGATGGTTCTCTTCTAATTTGCCATTTTTATTTATTTGACAGAATTTGAGTTTTTAGACTGGGGTTAGAGCACCCAAGGAAATAAGGGGTGGGATTTGTTGGAAGGTGGAACAGTAGGTTATGATGGCTTTGAAATAACGGGGAACTATCAAACATTCAGGGTCCATAAGCTCTTAAATGCTTCAAATTTTTCAGTGGTATTTGAGCCCTTGAAACACTGATCAGAAGTTTTCAATGTCAGCAGAAATAATGAGGGCTAGAAACATTTGCATTTTTAAAAGAACAACTGAAATTCTCATATTTTGGAAGAAAAAAACACCTGATCTCCATATTGTACAGAATGAAGATGATAACTGTTGTTGATGATGGTTGTATCCCCCTCTCAAGGTAAACATTTTAGACAACTTGCAGATCATTAAATCATTAAAACAATGAAAATAATAATCACCTTGCAAACACAAATAACCGTGACAAAATACAACTGACTACTCAGTGCTTTAGAAAGAAGGTAGATATAAAAGTAGCAGTTACATATATTTCAATTAAAAATTAATTTAAGGATGACCCCGTATTCTCTTTTTTTCTCTCATTTAGGATAAAACAGGAGATCTGGCTATTTAAGAAGCAAAGAACAAGAAATGTCTCTTCCCCATGATATCCATTTAAATTTGGGCCACACACGCCACTTGGGCTAATTCCTGATCTGAAATATCAAAACAGGAGAGTAAATGTGATGTCGATGCCATGGAATCTTCTCTCTCTCAATAAATATAAACACCCGGAAAATACTCTCCTTTTGGGTCTGTGGCCCTGCTCCAAGGCTCATCTTCCATTGATTTTCCAAGATCAACAGAACTTTTGAATCTGAAGGGTCAACCCTGGAGGCTGTTCACCTGGGACGCTGATAGGCTACATTTACAGAATAGCTCTTTTGCATGGATGGACTTCCCTCTTGCTCTCGGAAGGAATTATGCTTGCTATAATCACTGGAAATGACAAAATTTGCTAGAATACTGTGTGCATATTTGCATGCAGGTCTTGCACCACATACCCAATTGAGGTAAGTCATACTGCATGACCGGAATTTGGAAATTTTATGAATCCTAAGTGTCCAAAAAGAATGATCAAAATTGACATGAAAGGTGATGCAAAGGGATAGGTGAGATTAGGCCGCAGAAAGGAACATCAACAATGGGTACCAATGAGCTGGTTCATCTACCTCCTTCTGTGACCAGAGCCATTACTGTGCATCTGCTGGCCCCTCCCTCCCTGACTGAAAACAGGAGGTCGACATCAGTGGATTCAAATGTCTTTGTATTGATTGCAAGGTTGAAACCAATACATAATGTTTATTGCAAATTAATTTGGTATCAAAATGTAATCTTGTCAACGGGCTATTAGAGCCCCTTAAGTATCCCTGTCTCGTGCTGTTTGCACCTAAAGGAAAATTGGCAGTTCTTAAGAGGAGCAGTGAGGGGGCTGTATTGCTGTTAAAAATGAAATATGGGTGCCTTGAAGCAAGTTACAATTTTCAGTCTGCTGTTTGCGTGAACATCTCTCAAAGTATTATGAAGAGCGGCAGCTGAACCAATTGCTGCCTGGTTTCCCCCAAGTCATTTGCATCTTTGGATTCTGTTGGTTGGAAGGGTCTCTCAGAAGGAGAGCCTTTATGGCTGCAATTCAGTATGGGATGAAGTCTGCTTCTGGGTTGCAGAATGCCTAGTCGCATGCAATCCACCTTTGCAGTTGTCAGACATGAGGACCAAGATGCAGGTGTGGCTGACTGTGATTTCCTGCAAGAAAATGCTCTCATGTAAAGCGGCGGGGTTCCCCCCCCTTTGGTAATGTGTGAACCAAACTGCAGTCCCGTTGAAATAAATGGAACTGAATAAACTGTAGCCCAATTTATCTGTGCAGCAAGGATGGCTAAACTTAACAGCTTATATATGATGCTGGTCCTCTTCTGAATGCATTCTGGATTCCTAGTTCAATCATGGAAAAGAGTCTTTGGGTGTCCATGCAGGGCAGTTAATGCTGAATGAGGTACAAGCACAGCATCAATTAGAAATTTGCTCACCTCTCCCTCCTCGAAATAAGGATTGTCGCTCCTGATTATGGGAGTGGGAATACATGCCAATAACACCTATATGGCAACTTCCTTGCTCTGCTTTTCTATTCATTGCCTGTGAGGGAGGTTTAAGGAAAATAGGGAAATAAAAGCCAGAGCCCAAAGAAAGCTGATTCATCCCCAACCCAGGGCCAGCGGCTGGCTCCAAGCAGAGCTGTAAAATCAATCTGTCACTGCTCACCGCATTATAGATCAGCGAAGAGATTCTGACTGCAGTGAGAGAGGCTGAGTTTCGCTGCCATATGGGGTCTCTCCTTCCTAGCCAGATCTGAAGTGGGAAGAGAGATCCATGACTTCGTGGGGATCAAGGTGGATTGATTTAAACCAAGGTGATGTACAGGGCAAGCTGAATAAGTGTGTATAGGATTGCAGCATTTTATCACTAAGAAAAAGAGCAGTTTTGAATTAAGTTTCTGAGTTGTATATTTCCTAAGCAAACATACATGCAATTTCCTTGCTGTAACAAAGCAAATAAAGCATTTATACTATACTATACTATACTATACTATACTATACTATACTATACTATACCCAGGAAGATAATCCAAAACCTTTGGTCACACAGCTCATATACCATTAATTTGCTTAGAGCAGCAATTGTGAAATTTGGTGTTTTTCTACACACATACAAGAAGGACACTAAGCAAGATCATTTACTAACTAACTTCCCAGAACATTTCATAAGGAAGGGTTGGTTGTTACTGGGCTTTTCCTTGTAATACGGAAAATAAATGCCTATGTTGTTTGTTTAACAAATTCTAAATAAGTGCAATTTGAGCCATAATAAATACAATACGTGGCCTGTTAATATCATATTAATGTCACACAGTTTCCCTCTGATTCATTCTATTATGTAGCAAAATAAGTTTTGACTCAGTGTTTCACAGAGGGTCATGGATTCAGTTTTAAAAGATTATTAGTGTAGGCATGAAGTTCTTAATACATTTCTATGTTATGAACTGGCAGGACAACGGGGAGGTGGAAGAGGATCCCAGCAAGGGACTGGGACACATTGGGGCAAGCTGGGGATGGGGAAAGAGAGAGGTTGGTGTAGGAAGTACTCACGGGGTGACAGAGGATGACGAGGAAATGGAGGTCACTGCACAGGAACCAGAGCAGCTGGACCCATCACCAGAACCAGAGAGGCCCCTCTCTTCACAAACACAGCGGGCTCTGAGGCATAGGGAGCAGTGGGAGGGGTGCTCCAGGGGGCCAAGGCAGGCAAAGACCCACAACCTAGCTCCCAAGCTGACCAGGTAGGGCTTGCTAGCTCTGAGAGGAAGTGTGTGATTCCTCAGCTGGAGGAGGCTTGGAGCAGGTGAGGATCAAGCCCAGATGCTGCAATCAGTAGGCAAAGTACAAAAAGTGCCCAGAGTTGAGGGGCTGTGTCTGTTCAATTGCCCATGTTGATGAATCTCAGCTTGGAGGCATCAGGATCTCTGTGGGACTCTACTTTGGTTTGGAGTTTGAACACATGGATTGACCCTGTACTGGGGACTTGACATACTGACTTGACACCACGTAGGCTAGGCATTCAGGACATTCTATTATCCACTATCATTGTAAACCAGGTTATTTTCCATGGACACTTGACAGAACTTACTTTTCAAAAGTTTTATTTTAAAGTTTGTTATTATTATTTTTAGATTGCAACCCCAAAGGCAAGGCCTATTTTGAAGTGTAAGATTTTAAAAAAGGTTTAAATAAACAAACAAAAGATTTCCACTCATTATATTGGGTTAGGGACAAGCTGGTCTGGGACAAGCAGAGTGGCATATTTCTATGAGGAGTGTTGTGAAATGTTCACTAATTTCTTGGTATACTTGTGCAGGTGTCAAGGGAGGGAGGGAGGGGGTGTGATAACTGTTCAGCAGCTGTGGTACACATTAGTGAATCCCTCCAGCTGTTGTTTGTGTGTACATATTGGGATGGCAACTAGATGAGTTTATTTGTACAGCTGTTGAGAAGGGAATGAAGTTTCTTATTCTGCAAGTGTGATATTCTGCAAGTGTTATATGTAGGTATTTGCTGGCTCATTTCCCTTTAGTACTTGTATACGTGACTGACAGCAACTGTGGTATTTATATTCAAGTGAATAACTGGAAGATTGTCTCATCACTGGGAGAGCAGGGTTCGAATCCTCACTTAGACGTAAAGTTCACTAGGTGTGTCACTAGGGGCAAGTCACTGCCTCTTGCAGCCTTAACCTACCTTAAGGGGTTGTTGTAAGTATAAAATATGGAGGGGAACTATGTACACTGCTCTATGAAAGACACAATAAGGCCAAGAGCAGTCTTGCTTCTGCTTCCTCTCTTATGCACACACTAACAAGATATACTGGGTAACCATGTACCAGTATAGGTAAAGATAAAGATAAAGGTAAAGGGACCCCTGACCATTAGGTCCAGTCACGGATGAATCTGGGGTTGTGGTGCTCGTCTTGCTTTATTGGCTGAGGGAGCCGGCGTACAGCTTCCGGGTCATGTGGCCAGCATGACTAAGCCGCTTCTGGTGAACCACAGCAGCGCACGGAAACACCATTTACTTTCCTGCTGGAGCGGTACCTATTTATCTACTTAAACTTTGTGCTTTCGAACTGCTAGGTTGGCAGGAGCAGGGACCGAACAATGGGAGCTCACCCCGTCGCTGGGATTCGAACCACCGACCTTCTGATCGGCAAGCCCTAGGCTCAGTGGTTTAACCCACTGTATATCTTTTCACAAATGTTTGCATTTTCTGGGGAGGAGAGCCAGGTACATCTTTTGAAAACGACTTGGTGCAAATTTAGCTCTTGCAGAGGTGTTTGTGTTTCTGAAGTTCTCAGAAGGCTTCTTTGTCTGAAGAAAGACGCCAAGGAAAGGTGGGATATAAATGTAAATAAATACCTACTCTGCTCTGCAGGTGAGGGCATCCTGCAAATACTATCTAATTGGGAGGTGTGGGAGTCATAAAGCCACGGTAAAGGCTTGTAATATTGCAGGGTGCCCCCTGACCTCGGCTGACCAGCACTCTGAGCTTTACAATGTATTGGAATGTATTGGAGCTGTGTTTCCTCTGGGCAGTGATTGACCTTATAAGGTGTTGGGGGCAATAAAAGCCTTGACCGGATGAGGTAACGTGAGACACTGGCAAACAGCCATGCGGCTGGAGAGAGAAAAAGAATAAAAAAAAGAAGCTGCAGGAGGAGAGGGAGGAAAAAGGAGCTGCTCCTACCATCATGAAAATATTGCTGGCTCTCTGTCATAATTTTATGCTAAACTTCGCCACTTTGTCACGGCTGGCTCCGACAGGGAGGCCCATTCCAAACAGCGCAGGAATCTGGCCTTTACTGTAGCGGCACCTACCTTTTGGAATTTCCTCCCCTGCAATATTAGGCAAGCAGCGTCTCTGCCACTTTTCTGCAGCCTGCTGAAGACCCTCCTCTCTCAACAAGACTTTTAAGTCAGTAGGTTTAAGCGCTGATTGTGAGCCAGCGTAGTATAATGGTTAAAGTGCTGCATCTCGACTGGGGAGATCAACCTTAAAAGCCCCACAGTTTGCTGAAGTTTACTGGGTGATCCTGGGGTGACTCACCTGCTCCCATCTAATCTACTTCATAAGTTTGTTGATTGGCTAAAATAAGACAATCCATGCACATTGCTTTGAGTCCACTGAATGAGGTGATGGGATTCTTCTGGAATCTCCAGCCCTCTTTCCCCTCCTGTATGGCATGAACTCATTGTCTTTTCATATGTGTAGGGAATCTCTGACCTCCCACTATCCCTGGTTATTGGCCATGCTTGCTCAGGTTGCTGCCCATTATTGCTGGGCATTGTAGTTCAGCAACATCTGGGGGGATTGCCCTCCCCTGATTTGCTTTATATGTCAGGAGTTAGGGCTGGCCCAAGGTATTCTGCTGCCTGAGGCAGAGCAGCAAATTCTATCTTCCGCCTCCCTGCGAGGTCAAATTCATAGTACTCAAGGCCAACCAAGTTATTTTGGCACCTGAGGCAGAAAAATCTTACCAGCATCTCTCTAACAAGCTTCTCCTGATAGTTATTTCATTTATTGTTGTATTTTTTCTAACATTTTGCTGCCCTTTCAAGGCACCCAAAATCAGAAGCTTACCTCGCTCTACTGAATGGTAGGGCTGACCTTGTATGGAATGTGTTTTCCCCATTCATTTCAATGGGTCTACTCTGAGTAGAACTTAGATGGCTACAACCCCCAAATTGCTAGGAAGTGATTTATCAGATGTTAAAAATTGCTGCCTTTTAAAATGGGCAGAGCTGCTACCTTTCTCTAACAGCTGGGTGGCAAGCAAATTCCACAGGTGCAGCCTTTCCCCACATGAAGGAACAGTGACAGAGCAAAGCTGTAACCACTGAACCTGCCTACCATGTTTCTGGGGGAACTATTCAAGGAATTCCTAGAATTAGATCTGGGATGTGAAACAAGTATTGAACAGACATATAGAATAAACTCAAAGTAAGCCCCAAAGAATACGCCTGATACGGATATCTTTATGAGAACTTAAGAACATAGGAAGAGCCAAGAGATGGCCAATGGACCATCTAGACTAGCAACCTGTTCTCACTGTTGGCCAGCCAGGTGCCTGTGGGGAAACCCACAAGCAGGAGTCGAGCACTAGAGCACTCTCAGATGGAAAATGAACGAGGTCCCAACTAAAGAAGAATGGCAATTTGAGCTGACAGAACATGCGCAGACTTAACATATAGAATAAGAGATCAAGAAGAACATACTTTTAGAGAAGACTGGAAAACGTTTATTGAATATATGGGGGGGAGGAATTGTGTACACCTGAAAACGTTGGCAGCATTAAGATAAATTCAACATTGTAAGTGAGTTTTGATGGATGCAGTAATGGAATGCGGAATGGTTTAGTAAGTTTTTGTAAAATATTCAGGGATTTATGCTATGTAAAGTGAACCATGGAAAGAGAAGAAGGGAAGTCATTGATATTTTAAGGATGTGTAAATGAGTATTTTAAATTGTAAAACAGAAATTTTTTTATATATATACTGTATACACACACACACACACACACACACAAACTCACTCTCTCTCTGTGTGTACAGTGGTACCTTGGGTTACATACGCTTCAGGTTACATACGCTTCAGGTTACAGACTCTACTAACCCAGAAATAGTACCTCGGGTTAAGAACTTTGCTTCACGATGAGAACAGAAATTGTGCTCCGGCAGCGCGGAGGCAGCAGGAGGCCCCATTAGCTAAAATGATGCTTCAGGTTAAGAACAGTGTCAGGTTAAGAACGGACCTCCAGAACGAATTAAGTACTTAACCCGAGGTACCACTGTCTGTCTGTCTATCTATCTATCTATCTATCTATCTATCATCTATCTATCATCTATCTATCTATCATCTATCTATCATCTATCTATCTATCTATCTATCTATCTATCTATCTATCTATCACTAGAGCACTCTCTCATCCTGCAGTTTCCAGAAGCTGGTATTTTGCAGCATTGCTACCTCTGACTGTGAAGGCAGAGCAAAGCCATTATGGCTTAAAGCCACTGTTAGCCCTCTCCTCCATGAATTTGTCTACTATTATTTTAAAGCCATCCAAGTTGGTGCCCACGACTGCCTCCTGTGGAAGTGAGTTCCATAGTTTAACTCTGTGCTGTGTGAAGAAGCACTTTCTTTTATCAGTCCCAAATCTCCCAACATTCAGCTTCGTTGTATCTCCATGAGTTCTGGTGATATGAGAGCAGGAGAAAAACCTATCTCTAGCCACTTTCTCCACACCATTCCTAATTTTGTAAATTTCTATCATGTTGCCTCTTGACTTTTCTCTAAACTAAAAAGTCCCTAATGTTGCAACCTTTCTTTATAGGGCAGTTTGCGCATGTGTGTTATTTTAACTGTTGTTAGAAGAAGAAGAAGAAGAAGAAGAAGAAGAAGAAGAAGAAGAAGAAGAAGAAGAATTTTTTAAAAAGATAGGCAGTCATAATATAGAAGTGTGTATTACCATAAGTTTTGAAAAAAGAGTTAACTAGAAAAAGGAATACATATGGTATAGGTAGAGCATTCCCCTTTGGCACAATATTTTTATTTACAAATGAAAAAAAATGTTTCTGTGAAAAGGACAGAGCCACCTGCCTAACTGTTGGGCATATTCATAGGATTGTAATGCATGTGGATTGTTTTCTTAGAAGAAGTGTGAGGGACCCCTATGCCCCTTTAGATCAGTGATGGCCAAACTTGGCCCTCCAGCTCTTTTGGGACTACAACTCCCATCATCCCTAGCTAACAGGGCCAGTGGTCAGGGATAATAGGAACTGTAGTCCCAAAATAGCTGGAGGGCCAAGTTTGGCCATCACTGCTAGATGCTATTGGGCTCCAGTTCCCATCAGCGGCAGCCAGAATGGTCCATGGTCAGGGATGAGAAGAGTTATAAACCAAGCTTCTCTACCCCATCTGAGAATATGCTACCACCGTGTATACTTTATGTACAATATGAGTAATTATAGGCACCGCCAGAAAATGCAAGTGTTTTTGAATAGATGCACATTTTCCAGCAGATCTTGTTAGTGTACTGTACATGTGTGAGAGAACAGAAGCTAGACTGCTTTTGGCCTTGTTGGTCTTTCATAGAGATAAGAGCAGCTGCTTTTGCTGCTGCAACTGTTGCACACGTGTGTTGATTTATTACAACCTGTGCCACATTGTATGTGATGCAGATATTCCCCTTGCAACTGTTGGGTGTTTGGAAACACAATGGGTAGCTTTCAAGCAGCAGCCACATGTGGCTGGGGGTAGACTTACCAGCATTCCTAAAAGTGGTTTAATAATCTCAAGGAACATTTGGAACTGCAGTTCAGACCAGGTGGAGCTATGGCTGTCCAACAGACAATTCTCAGCACTCTTGGACTACATTACCCAGCATGCTTTGAGGACAGTTTAGAGAGATTTCTAACAGCTATTCTGTGTGAATGTGTCAGGGCAGAGTTAAAGAGAGGCATGTAGATTAGGATTCCTACACCTACCTCCCTGTTCCCAAGCAAAGTCTCTGTGCCTTTAATAGCTTTACAGTGAGCAGAAATTCAACAGGTGCAACTTTTTGCATGACTGCACCCTTTATGCCAGGAAAGAAGCTGCACCTGTTGAATTTGTTCCTGTTTCGCTCTGTAACTTTAATATATATATATATCAGGGATGAAAGGTGGCGTACAAGACCTGGTGTTTCTTATGTAACTGGCTGTAAACGTGGGAAGTTTGATGCTAATTCTTCAGTAGCTCTTGTGGTTGAGGTTTGAAGGGTGCTGTGAAACTGCTTACGGTTATAAGTATGAGACGGATGCTGCTTTGCAATGAATGTAGGAGTATCTCTGTATTGTGTGTGGCTTCTGGTGCTCCAATTGTATGTCAGAGGTCTAAAGTTACCTGTCTTTGCAAAGGCGCTGCAGTCAGCTATTGCTTATGTGCACACAAAAGATGTTTCCTAGAAACTGTTTGCGTATGTTTTGTGTGCAGTGGCAGCTAGCAACATTTTGAATGGGTTGGGCTGCAATTTTTAACCTTGCTGTTTTTATCTGAGTAGGACTTGTACAGCACTTATTTAGAAGAATGTGTCAGTACACATACATGTGCCATTGTCTCCTCTGCCCTGCCCACCCCCAATTATTCTCTGCACATTTATGGATAGAGAAAGAGTTTCCATGTATGAGGGCCCAAACATGTTTGTTTTTTTAAATAAGATTTGACTCCATACCTCTTATTTAGAAATTAAGCTATACAGCATGACACAGGTTTTTGAATTCATGTATTGTTTACAACTACACATCTGTTACCAAAAAACTAAACACACACATTTTTTTTTAATGTGAGGAAAGCTTGCTTCTAGTTGCATGCAGTTTTCCTCCCCACAATGGTCAATTTAGTCATCATTCAAAACACCATTTTTTCTCTAAAATAACTAAGTATTCAAACCAATAGACAATCTCCCAATTATTGGGTATAACATATTTGCAATGCATAGCTCAGTTATGAAAATGTGAAGTAATAATCTATGCTTATGTGCAGAGTTCAGCATCACACTAGACTAATCATAACCAACCTCTGTATTGTCTGAGATCTGGGAGAATATTTTTTAAGATTGGGAAAGAATTTGGAGTCATACCCAGCCAAGTATAGAGCCCAAACTTTTTATTTTGTGGCAAACTCACAAAAGAGCAAGGTGGGAAATAATAGTGACAGCATTTTCCTCCACTCTTGCACATTCAAGATATATGCCCTGCTACGTGAAGAGCTCATTGGAAGCAGAGCAGCACACCTTTCCCAGAAAAACTGGAATTGCATATGGCACAGATTTACTTTACCTGCCTTCCTTCATCAAGCAGCTGCTGCAGCTTTTAATAAGTGAATATAGAGAAATGGTCAATACAGAGTTTGTTGCAACATATACACAAGCCACCCACTATTCTCCTAGTTAAAAAAGAAGAAGTGTAAAATAATGAAGTAAAAAATAGGTATTTATTATGGAAAGAGACTCACTCTAGCAAGGTCACAAAACAAATAGTAAACTAAACAAATAAAATAGGCTCCACAAAGTAAGGAATAATTCATGTTGCTTCTCTGGACTTCTGGGAAACAACTCTGACCATGCTTAGAATGAATGTGTGATTCTGACAGGGCTGTTGTTAAAGCAATCTTCACCCCTCTCATATCTGCTATAGTGGCCGTGCCGGACAGGCCTCATAACAACAGATGGAGCAAGAACTTTCAAGCCAGGGCTGACTTTCCAGCAGCCCAATCAGTCATGTGGTTTTTCTGCTTAGAGACACATGCCATACCTCCTTGCCATACCTATACTTTTGGATTAGGATTGGCTGAGTGGTGCAGAGAGCTGATTGGCCAGAGAACGGAAGATAGGCAGAAATGCCTCTGTAAATTCAAGGAAGTATAAAACGTGTGTGGGACAGGAAAGAGTGTGCAGCACTGAGATTTTGAAGAGGTTTTTTAAAAAATATATAAACAAAGACAATGTTTGCTATTTTCGGTTGAAAGGTAGACCAGTAGACCAGCATCCGCTGTTTCTGAGTATGCAAAAGTACGGGTACCAGTGGCCTGCCTACTTGTCTAGGATGCTTCCTAGTCAGCAGCAGGGGTAGAAAGGGATATGGGACTCTGGCTGTCACTGGGTGTGAGAGGGATGCTAATAGTGGGCTCCTAGCTGCTGCATATGCATATATGAAATATATTCCCCAGCCCCTATTGCTTATGTGTTTAAAATGTAGGTGGTTTAGGCATGCTTCTGCTGGTGGTAGATTTATGTGATACTCAAAGACTAGCTCCCCCTGCTCACCAAAATGCTTTTGTCTATTTGCATGCGAGAGGGGCTTTCAAGGAGCTGCTGTGTGCCTCTATGTGTACAGGCAAGGTATGGATCCTCTTGCGTGTGTGAGGGATGAGGGTGCAGGTGTTTGCCAGCAGCTGTTTCATGCACATAGGAGAGATGGGGAAGTAACTGCTTGCTGTGTGTGGGTGAGGACGGTACCCGTCCAGCATCTGGGGTGAAGGATGCTGAACAGCTGTTTCATGCCTGCAGAAGCAGGGAGCCAGCTATGGGTCGTTTTCCAGCTGCTGTTGCAGCTCGGCCCTCCGATTCACCATTGCCTGGTCACACTCAGCTGTTGCATTTGTGCAGGAGAAAGACAGCTGTTGCTACTGCTGCTGCTGCTGCGTGTGTGTAGGTGGCCGTGTCACGTGTTTGCACAGGAGGGATGGGGGTAGTTTTCCAGCTGCCGCCAGAACAGCTGGGAAACCACCACATCTCTCCCGCACACCCTCCTCGCCCTCTTTCCCCAGCTGTTCTTTAATGGGAGGGAAGAGGGTACCTGCCCAGCAACGGTTACCTTCGCATATGCGAGGAGCTTGCGCATAGCAGAGAGCTTTCCCAGCAGCTGCGGTTTGCATGCCTGTGCTAGACTTGGAATCCGAACCCTAGAATTGTAGGCTTGAAAGGGTCCCAAGGGCCATCTAGTCCAACCCCCTGCAATGCTGGAATCCTTTGCCCAAGGTGGGGCTTGAACCTGTGCACGGAGCCCTGGATCTTCCAGGAGGCCTGCCACTCGTGGCGCGGGTGCCTCCTGGCCACAGCGACCAGCTGTTGCGCTTGCATCCCGGAAGGCTGTTCCCAACAGCTGTTGCTGGCGGGGTGGGGTCAGCCCATCAGATGTGTCCACGTGAACGGGGGAGGGGGGCTTGTCTGACCCTCCAGCACATGGATGGTGTGGGGGCAGAGACTGCGCGCTGCCCGGGGCCCACCTGCCACAACTGGAGGGGAAGCTCCTGGGGGGAGCACCAGCCCCTCGCCGGACTCTGTTCTGGCTCCGAAGCCCCCTTGGCCAGAAAAAAAAAAAAAAAAGGAAACAGAAAAGACAACGGCCGAGGCTGGGGCCGGAATTAATCCCTTGGCGTTGCAATCCTCTGGCCTGCCCTTTCCTCCTCCTTAGTGATGCGGCTGCGGTAGCGACGGCCGCGAAGCCCGGCAGCCTCCGCCTGGCTCTGCCTTGCCCGGCTGCGTTCGGCTCCCGGTGTCTCTTGGTGGTGAGGGTTTTGGCGAGGAGAGGGTGGTCGGAGCCGGGAACTGCTTCCGAGGAGGGGCGTGCTGGCCAGGCACGCGCCCTCCCTCCCTCTCTCTCTCCCCCCTCTCTCTCACACACGCACGCACCGCGCGCGCGCGCGCGCGCGCGCACACACACACACACACACACACAGCTAGAGCACCCCTCTCCCTCCTTCTCTCTTTCTCTTTCTCGTTCAGTTCCAGCCCTCCCATCAGCAATCGCTGGGAATTTGAATGAAGAGTAGTCCTCAGCTGCCTGCTCCTCCTCCTCCTCCTCCTCCTCCTGCTCGATCTCTCGTTGGGATGCAAACCCTGAACTTGGAGCAGCATCGCTTGCAAAGGAGCAGGTATGTGCGTTTTGGGGGCCACCCCTCTCCAAGCGGCAGCCACAATGATGCGGGGTGTGCGCGGTCTCCATTCTAGCTGGCTGCTTTTGTGTTGCATTTTAATAAAGCATTTTTCCCCCCAGCTAGCTCCCCCCCTCCCTCTTTCCCTGCCTTCTCTCCATTCTTTAGGGCTTAAACTGGAGAAGGCAAATGAGGTGCATGTGGATGAGTGTGGCTGGTTGGGGTGGGGGGACTACAGGTGAAGGAAGATCAGGGGTTGGGAGAAAAAATACCGATGTGAATGATGGATTTGCCTTGGATGTTTCTCTCTCCTCCGCCCCCCCCTCCATTTCCCTAGCTTCGAGTTCTGAAGAGATCTTAAGCCTGCTGTGTGCAGCTGTGCTTGGCTGGATATCTTATTCCGGCCCCTGCAAGAGCATTAGCAGCAGGAGGGAGGGGTAGGTTTCAATTTTTTCGTTTGCAACCATGGTGGTGGCAGCGGCGGCATCGGCCAGGCGGAGGCAACAGGAGGAGAATCCCATCCCTGCATCCTTCTCCCTCCGCTTCTCTGTCATCATAGTAAACTTTTGGCAGGGGCTCTTTGCAGAGACTGGCAGGGAGGTGCGTGGGCTTTGAGTTTTGGGGGATGTAGGTGGAAGCGAGTCTGCTGCTGGTTGTGGGAAAAGGGCTGGTGGCTTGGCTTGGCTGGGTGCAGACAAACCTCTCCCCCTCCCTCTTTCTCTGTGCTTGTGTGCCTTGCATCGAAGAGATTAGGGCTGATGCATCTGTGTAGGCTGAATAAGATTTGTCCATTTGCACAGGAGGAGAACCTTTGTGTGGGCATTGCACGGGAGACTTGCACGCATGTTCAACTTGCGAGTGGGCTGTCCGTGCATGTGTGCTGTTTGTGTGTCTTCTCTTTCCGTTCGGTGGAAACAGGTGGCTCTGTGGATTTCATACTGAAGCAGCATCCTGCTTGGGGGCGTGGGAACCCCAAAAAGAACTGGATCAGGAGAAGCAGGTGGACAGTTGAATCACACCCTCACCCTGGGGTGTACAGAGCAAAGCTTACTGCTGCTTGTTAGTAAGACAGAGCCTTAGTCTTCGAGCCAGAGAGCAGCGTAAATCAAAAAGACGGCAGCCGCTGATATTCTCAGGACCTGCTGTGTGTACACTTCCATGTGCCCATGCACATGCATGCTTTCATACATGTATGTGAAAGTGCTGATTTTGGCATATATGCAGGGCAGATGGATGCATGTCAAATATTCCGGTAGTTAAGGAATGGTGCCTACTACATACGTAGATTTGCCCAGGTGTATGTTAAAGGGAATCCTTTAATAGAGCCACATTTGTAGACTCCTATATGAAGAATGAGAATGCAGTTCTTCCACCCAATAGATTTTTAATTAGGCAGGTAGGATTTGATCAGAGACAGAGATGGTAGTGCATGCTATGATTTTTGTGTGTGAAGGCATGTATATCTGTTTATAACTGCAGGGCTGAATAGCCGTTGCTCCAGATATGGTAAACACCAACTGCAATGGGTTACGTTAGCCGAACACTTTGATATGCACCAGAAGACAAAAGGAGTGTATGGGAGTTGGGATGCCCTGTTTGCCCGAGCATTATGCTCCCACCGCGGCACCGTATTCCAGCACTCGTACTGTCGAGGTCTCCAATGAACGGCCCCTCCTGGTGAGTCCAGGAAAAGTGCAGCTCAACAGCACGGCTAGCATTTTCAAGCAAAGCTTCATTTGCATGGAGCATGCATTATTTAAATGGAGCCCCCCCCATCTCTCTATGCTTCCCACTAGCAGTTCATATAACAGGAAGGCCAGGTGATGAAGCTGCAGGAGATAAAGGTTGCGATGGAGATACGATAGGAACTGAGAGAAGGAAGAAAGAGCAGGCTGCAGCTATCCCCATTGTCTTGGCTTGCTTAAGAGCAGCAGCATCAGAAACATGGGAAATCTCTTTCATAGGACTGAAAGTCAAAAGAAGGGGTCCAATAATAGTGTCCTGTTGATGTACAGGGGTTTTTTTTGGGGGGGAACAAACATAGCAAGCCTTATACTGGGTCCATCTAGCTCAGTCTTGTCTACATTGACTAGCAGTGGCTAGCCACAATTTCATGCACAAATCCTTCTTAGTGGTACTTGGAAATACTGGGGGTTGGACTTGAGACCTTCTGCATGCAAAGGAGATGCTCTACCACTGAGAGATAGTCCTTCTTCCAGAACTCTGTCTTCTGTTGTTTTACTTGAAGCTAAATAACATGAGCTTGTTAACAAAAAATCGGTGGATCCAATTAAGGACAACATAGTTTTGTGCCAGTTCACTAAAAATATGATTGGCTTTCTAAACAGAACGTCTGAAACTGGGTAAACATTGGCATGCAAATGTTGATGATCCCAAACAAATATTCCCCCCCAAAGTCAAAACATTTTGGGATTTGCTGGTGAATGTTGACTGTTGCCTGGATATGAATGCCAGCAACCACTTGTGTCTGTCTGACAAGTAGTGTAAATACATACATTTATTTTGAGGAATTCACAAAGTTAATGTGGGATTGTCAGCATACACATGTGAATGCTAATATTCACCAACATTTGAACATTCATTAAAACAACTTTTCAATTAATAGCTGTGCTACATTCATCTCAATTCCAAACATGTTTCTTTGGAAGTAAGTCACCCCTTCAGGATTTGCTTGCACATAAGATTGCAGCATGAGTGAAAGTAGCCTGGGAAAAAATTAATAGGTGCATCAGAGTTGGCTGCATCAGAATGTATTTAGCAAATTTAGAGTCACTGTCTGCTGGAGCGAATGTTAGGGGTCTAGAAGATCTGGATTCAGTCATCAGTTCTGCCATGGTCATGTTGGGAAACAGAAGATATTGCCCTCTCTCAGCTTCTGATCCCCTACTGTAAAACGAGAGCAATAATCACCTCTTACAGTATTGATTAAAATGGAGAAGGAGTTCTTAAGATACAGGTGAATAAATAATAAAAACAGACAGAACTTGGTGGTGGCAACTATAACAAAACCACCAAAGAATTGCAGCGACACAGATGCTGAGCCCTGTCAGAACCTTCTAGGGGCTACGCCAGGGTAGATTTACTATGGAAATTATATGCGGCTATTTCATAAGAACATAAGAACCCTGCTAGATCACAGCAAAGGCTAATCTGGCTCAGCATCTCTGTTTACCACAATGGCCAACCAGGTGCCTAGAAGAAGCCCAGACAGGATAGGTAGGCAATAGTTCTCTCTCCTACTCTCTTCTTTGGTAGTCAGAGATGTACCTAGGCTTCCTTACACCCTTGGCAAGGAGATGCATCAGTGTGGAGAGGTGCAGTTTTTGCAGTTCCTGAGCCTGCACCCTCGATAGAAGCCAACCTAGTTGACCTCTAAGTGCACCCCTGTTGGTAGCTGGTATTCAGAGGCAGGCTACCTCTGATTCCAGAAGAAGTAGAGTCGTCATCACTAGTAGCTCCACTACTCCTTTGCAAAAGAGAGCCACTCTTTGGAAAAGAATTTGCTAGCTTGTGGAGAGCTTGGAAACTAAAGGCAGCAACTGTACCAGGAAAAGTGGTGTCATTTGCTCCTGGCTCAGTCTGTGGCATCTTCAGTTCTGAGAACCAGCCAGCAGGTTGTTGGGAAAGACCTCTGCCTGAGACCCTGGAATGTCACTGCCAGTCGGAGTTGCCAATACTGGGCTAGCTAGATGGAGAACAGCGTGAGCTGGTGTAAGGCATGTTCCAGTTCATGGTAGCTGACAAACCCAGAGTTATGTGTTTCTCATTGCAATAATAGTTGCATTGCAATGGTGGAGCATTTAGGTACCTTGGCAAGCGCTTGCATGTTATCTCAAGGTAGCTTGGGTTAACATTTGAAATTTGTGCCCTGCCTTTCTTCTGGGGACCACAGCCAGCCTTTGAGTGTCTCGCTCATGGCTATAGTCCTATGGAATTGATGGAGGTTTTCAGACTTTTGCCTTCAAGGAACCCTCCCCCTCCCCACATCAGCCTGCCTGCTGTAGAACTCCAGCATGTTGCTGAGGAAAATCATCTTCTAGAGGAAAACATCTTCTTGCATTCATATGGGGGCAGGCCTGGTGTCGGCAAACAGCACCCCTGAGCAGCTCTCAGCATGTAACAGCAGCCCAGGGCATTGTGGGAAATTAAAATGGCTGCTCCCTCTGGGGTTCTGGGAACTATCATTTTAATTTCACACAATCCCCAGAGTGATGCTTAGTATTTTGGGGGCGCTGTGGGATATATAGAATGGTTCCTCCGTCAGAACACTGTTGCAGCACCAGAGGACACTTTGCTGATGGTCTGGCTATTTGGGGGCCTCATTGCTGCCCCATGTTACCTGAAAGTCTGACCTAGTATGCTTCTGAATAGTAGTTGTTGGGAACCACAGGAGGTGAGAGGGTTGTGTTCAGGTCCTGCTTGTGGGCTTCCCATAGGCATCTGGTTGGCCACTGTGAGGACAGATGGCTTGATCCAGCAAGGCTCTTCTTATCTCCTTACGTTAATGCTCTGGAAGGAAGACCTAGAATGTCTTTCAGGGATGCTCACCTGCCATAATGGATCTCTCTGTTGCAGAACCCCTGATAACCACCTAAGGGACAGTTTGACTGAAAATCCTTGTGCATTTGGTGAAAAGAAACCATTGAGTCTTGTGGTGCATAAATGTGAATGTTGCCAGAGGATGGATAGAAATCATGTGCTACATATCAGCAGGTGCTATTTGAATACAAATGGAAGTGGAATAGATAAAACATACGTTCTTCTTGAGTAAGGTGTTTCTCAGCCAGACTTCCGGGTTGGCGCCATCGCCGAATGGCGGACTCCCTCCGAGCTCCGGAGGGAGCCTGCTCGGCAGGGGCTGGGTCCTACCGCACCGGCGATGCGGGGACCCTTAAAAACCACGGCCACGGGGGCCGTGGACATGGAGACTCGGCTGGCACCGTTAACGCCCTCCCGACTCATGAAGGAGCCTTTTTAAAGGCTACGGATCGGGTGCCGGGGAGAAGCGTGGTGCTTTGAGTCCTCTGCTATCCCTGCCGAGCGCAGCCGCATGCCATCCGGCGGAGAGCGCTGACTTCTTCCATTGAAAATTCGAACTTCTTAACAACAACCCGTGAGTAATTTGGAAACCGGGTTTAAAAGGAAAAAAAAAAGAAATTTTTTTTGGATTGGACACGAGCGGGGGGGGATCCAAAAAGGAAGTCAGTCCCCCCCCCTACTGTAAACCTTCCAAAACAAGGACGGGGAAACCAAGGTCCAAAAAGATTTGTATTGCTGATAAAAACTAAGAATTCCACGATGGGGAACTATAAGAACTGTGCTGGAGGAAGAATTGAGGGTGAAGAAACGTAACCCCCCCCCTGGGAACCGGGGTGATTGAAGAGAGAGCCTGGTGAAAAGAGTCGGAGATTTTGACAGCTGTCAAAGTAGCTGTCAAAGTCGGAAAGCAGAGAGGATTTTATTATGAGAACTTTGCTGGTTAAATTTGTTACAATTTGTTATAACTCGTTAAAACTTGGATACAAAATGGCGAAAACATGGATAACAATCGGACTTTTGGACTAGAGAAAACAAAGTTACAACAATCCCCCTAGAGGAGTTTCGGGACATTACAAAGATGGTCGTAAGTGGAAAAATACCATTGGAATTTTACAGGACTGGTTATCTTCTGGGAAAGCTGCAAAACGGAAATAATATTTTGTCTACAGGGTGTTCAGCTAAAGGAGACAATAGAATTTTCTATTGAAGAAAGGAAGGGACTGAACGCAAGTTTTTGTTCCTGAATAACAATAATCCCTGCAGATTTACTAAGCTTCTGAATTAGAACGTTTCAGCAGCGGAACAAGAGGAAATTGGACTACACTTTGGAAAGAACAATGGGGGGAGTTTTATTAAAGATCTGAAGTTAAGTGTTTTAAAAAATAACTATAAAAAGAAAAAGCCAACAAGGAGTTGGGGGAAATAGGTGACTTATGGACTTTAAGAATTCCAGGCGGATAACATGGTTTGGTGGTCAGGGGGAAATTAAACCGGGGACAGGGGGGGGAGAACTAAAATCCAAAGGCTTGTTAACTTCTTTTTTTCTTTGAACTGGCTCTTTTTCATTTATTATACTCTTTATTTCTTATTTCTGATATTTCTATTGTGTGGGGTGTCCTTATCATTAAAAAAAGGGAAATTGTGGAATGAAAATGGGGTGGGCCCTGGGGAGAGAACTTTTGTTTTTTTTTTTTATTAGGGGTATTGATGAGGAGTGTATAAATTTTAAATTTGAATAATGGTCTAAACAAATTAAGTTTCAATTAGAACTGAGAGCTTGTGGAGCCAACAATATGAAATGGGAATATGGTAGGGGTGGGGGAAGGGGGGAGTCCCAGAAAGTGGATCTATGAAAATAAGGCTATGAATGTACTTTAATCTTTACTTTCTGTATTTCTGAAAATCTTAATAAATATCATTAAAAAAAACAAAAAAAAACAAAAACAGAAAAGTCACGTCACCAGAAAGTCTTGGCTTTCTTGGAGTTGGCTTTTACCAGTGAAACCTTAGCACTAAGTAGGATACTCATGCAATGATGCATAATATGTTGGAGGGGTTAGTGGTGATTCTTCTGTTGGATAAATGATATTTTTGCTTGTATGGATGAACTGTGAGTTGCTGTTTACTGCTGCTGTGTTATAGCATTGTTGGATGCTCTAGTATTTATTACTAAGGAATGCTTGAGAAACATGTATAGTTCTCCAGGCACTACCATGTATCAAAATATAAGGCAGCCCCTGTCTGCACACATGCAATCTAATAAGCACAGCGCAAAAGGAAAAAGGGATGAGGAGGGATGAGGAAAGCAAGCACTGAAGCAGCTGCTGCTTCAATGGCTGATGGAAGTGACCAGATTAGTCTCCCCCTTGCCACAATGAGCTTCCGGAAAGACAGCTTTCTACTGGCCCTGAATTTTGGGGCTATTGGCAGACACCAGGGTGTTCTCCCTTCAACACAGTTGTTCTTGAACAGCAATAATTCATTGTGAGGGATGGAGTATTGATTTATTTAAAGCAAGTTCCCATTGCCCCTCATCCTTCTGCATTTCAGGGTGGTGTATGTTCAGTAATGGTAACAAAGATACAATAATAATGTAATTGAAGTGAGTGGTTCTGTGCTTTTATTATGAATATTGTTGTATTCATCTGTTGTGAACACACACCATTTCCAAGTTATGGAAAAGAAGGCTGTATGAACAAACCTGTCTTTCTGTGGGAAGAATTAATCTTCCTCCCCTAGATTTGGGAAACCAGCATTCAAAGCCCTTCCCTCTATCTATACTATGTCTCTGGACAATTCACTAACTTTCAGCCATGAGTTCCATCTGTCATTAAGACAAGCATAATCTCTCCTCCTTGGTTAGTGTGCAGACAGACAAGGCAAAGCTTGGAGCAGTTTGCACATTAAAAATCCTCCACTAATAAATGAGAATCTAAATAGGTAGTTGGTTAAGCTTCAGGGAACAACTTTGTCCTTTGTTTCTTTCAGTGGAGGAACTAAGCTGGTGAGAGAGTTTTCTCTGGATTGTTTGTTCCTGTTTCTAAAAGAAAAAGTGTTGAAGCATCGACATGGAGGGTGATGGCTGATGATTTTTGGAGGCCTTGTTCTTACGGCTGTCTAATAATAATAATAATAATAATAATAATAATAATAATATATTTATACCCCACCCATCTGGCTGGGTTTCCCCAGCCACTCTGAGCGGCTCCCAACAGAATATTAAAAATAGAATCAAACATTAAAAACTTCCCTAAACAAGGCTGCCTTCAGATGTTTTCTAAAAGTCAGGTAGTTGTTAATTTCCTTGACGTCTGATGAGAGGACGTTCCACAGGGCGGGCGCCACTACTGAGAAGACCCTCTGCCTGGTTCCCTGTAACTTGGCTTCTCGCAGCTAGGGAACTGCCAGAAGGCCCTCGGCGCTGGATCTCAGTGTCCGGGCTGAATGACGGGGGTGGAGATGCTCCTTCAGGTATACTGGGCCGAGAACGTTTAGGGCTTTAAAGCTCAGCATCAACCCTTTGAATTGTGCTTGGAAACGTACTAGGAGCCAATGAAGATCTTTCAGGACTGGTGTTATATGGTCTCGGCAGCTGTTCCCAGTCACCAGTCTAGCTGCCGCATTCTGGATTATTTGTAGTTTCTGGGTTACCTTCAAAGGTAGCCCCATGTAGAGTGCATTGCAGTAGTCCAAGCAGGAGATAACTAGAGCATGCACCACTCTGGTGAGACAGTCTGTGGGCAGGTAGGGTCTCAGCCTGCATCTCAACCTGTAGCTGCTGCAGTCAAAGTCTGTGCAGCCTCCCAATTGCATTTTCCTGTGCTTAGGTCATCGTGAGGATCTACCAGTATGCACAGAATTGGTCCATCATTGCAAATGCCACAAAAGAGACATTTGTCATGGTGTGCCATATCCCAGTTGAATGTAGGTACCTTTATGGTTAATATAAACTTCTTCCTTTCTTGCAGAATTTGGAATGCAAAAGATTTCATAAATGCAGTTGCCAGATCACTGATTGGAACAGGATTTTAATTTTGGCTAGTAGGGAACACTTTCAGTATTCTTTGTTGCAGGACTAACTAATCCTACCAGTTATGCAGAGAGACAGAGAGTGTCTTTTCAAAATGGAGCCTTGTGTTGGGAGGGAAGCAACATCATTGGTCAAGGTTGGAAAGGAGCCCTCCTTGAATTAGGGGAGAAGGTTGGCAGAATCATCATGGAATCTTCTGGCCCCACCTTATGACTTCTACCAATTTTAACCCAAATGTGCCTCTGGCAGCATTCTAAAAATAGGAGCTAACATAAAATATCACAGTATTTCATGAATCGGGTGTGGGAAGAAATACGAATCTTTCTTTTTTCTCTCTCTCGCTTTTTTTTTAAAAAATATTTTTTTCTACTTGGTAAATACAATGAGAGTTGTACATTCATAGTAGATGTACGTTCTGTATATTTAGAGTAAAATGTCTGCTTATAGCAATATATATTAGCAGTAGCTAGTAAGAAGGCTTTCAGGAAACGCCCGGAGGCCAAGATCACTCTGTAGCCTTTACATTTGGAGCACTAGAAGGAAGAGAATGCCTGCTTGCAACTTCTTGTAAACCTCTCCCCTTCACCAGGCAGCAGCCAGTTCAATAGGTTGCCCTTACTTTGCCACTGTGAAGAAAGAAGCCTGAAAGCCAAGCCCTTGTGGCTTCTAGAAGCAATGATCGGCTATCAAGCCCAGCCAAATTTTGATGGACCCCAAGGAATCTGCTTTCCAGTGAAGTATCTGCATGTGGACTCTTTGTGGAGCCTCAGGGTCATCATAGTGCACTTCTGTCTGGACCCCTGAAAAACTTCCCAGGGAATTTGGAGGGCAGAGCACGAATTTATTGTTGCTGTGCTGTGTTGCTACAGGGAACTGTATATGCTTTGATTTCATGGTGGTTTTATTTGTTTTGTTATGAAAACTGTTGGATTTTTAAAAAAAATTTAAACCCACAATGTTTTCAATGAAGACTTTGGAGTCAGGTGCTCAGGAGACCTGTTATGAATTCCTGTTTCTGCTTCCTGCGCTCTTTGTGTGGCCAGAGTACAAGCTGTTTCTCTGCCAGGTTGCCATGTCTCCATTTCTGCCTGTAAAAATGGGAATAATAATTTGGCTCCTTCACAGGGATCTTCCCTAAGCAAAGAGGCCTTAATGTTTTTGCTGTGCAGAATGCATTATACAAATGAGGGCCACTTGAGTATCTAGGCAGAGAATATCGAGAAGCGAATTTTCTGATGATGATGTCAGGACACTGTAATATTTGCATGTTGACAAAATTCCATGATTCACAGAAGGCTGCTGCTCAGGAGAGGGAACTGTTGAGCTTATAAGGGTTCTATCAAACCATGTTTGACATGGAAATGAATGAACTCAAATTAATTTCAGTGGGCATGCTCCGAGTATGGCTAGAATTTGATACAACCCATACTCATGGGTTAGAGAGTAGGTCTATCTAACCTTCCTGATTGGTAGAGGCTCTCCAAGCCTACCATCTCAAGAGGAGGTACTTTAAAAAAAGATTCCATGTTCTTATAACTGTGGAACAAGTATTATGTGGCACACGTAACAGTACCAGTTCTGTGGATTGAAGCAGTCGAATGGACACATACGGAGTAAGGCAAACCCACAAGGAAACTGCTTCCAGCAATATATTCCTGTTAGCAGCCGTGTTCCCAGTTTGCATTGGCTGCCTTTTCTTTTCCAGGTACATATTGAGAAATGCACTGACTTTAACCCATCATTTGCTAAGCATCTTGGGTCCTGTTGGCATGTAATCTGGATGCCATCATTCTTGCCACCTCTATTTCAGTGGCTGCTTCCATTGGGCAATGACAGGACACCAAATAGCCACATTAGACCATGTGGGCGGATGACATAGAGATCACCTGGAACGGCATGGAAACATTATTCTTGCTTTTCCATGTAATATAGAAATGTAGTCTTAGACCCAGCATACGTTTTAGAGATCACCTTCTGCTTTGTGCTCTATTAAGATCCATCACCTTGTTAATCTGGTTGGCCACTGTGAGAGCAAGATGGGCTTCTGGTCTGATTCAGCAGGGTGCATCTTAAGTTCTTATCTTAATACCGTCTATGCATCTGATTTAGATAAGGGCACAAAGAGAGGCTTCTCAGACAGTCAGTGTCCCATTATGGCACCGGGTCCCACAACAGAGTCACCAAAGCCTGAGCATCTTTTGAAAGCACTGTAAGAAGGGTTGTTTTGGGTTGGTTTATGGGTTCATGGCTAGGTCAGCACAGGATGAACCTGAAGATTTAAATTATAAGTTAATTATGATATTGTTCTGTTTTGCCATGTCTGTTCGGTTGCGTTTCTTTCATTCCCTATTTCAAGATTCAAGATGGAACATTTACTTTTCCAAATAAAAAGACATGGAGACTTGTATGGTAATTTGCGGACAAGTTTCTGCAGGCCACAGGTGACTAGGCAGGTTGTCCATAGCATCTCGGCAGTAGACATCAGATCTCTGAAATCAGATGCTAACTCCAGTTTGCTATTGCACTGTGTGTGCTGGGCCAGCTCTGTCATTAGGTGGAGTGAAGCAGCCACTGCAGGCAGCAGATGTTGGGGCACAGTGGCAGCAGCTATTCCTTCTGAATCCCTTCCCAGTTGTTCCCCTTTGTTGGAGGAGACAGCTGTGTATGCCACATGGCTTGCCCTGGGCCTCCTAGCTAGCTCAGGTGCAGTTGGTTGAAGTAAGATTCAGTTCTCACAGTCCAGTTGTCTCCTGTATGTGGAATGTGGGCCGGCACCATCTTGTCCTTTTCCTCAGGCAACAAAATGTCTTGGGCTGGCCCTGTGTGCGCATTTTAAATTGTAATGTTTCATATAGGAAAATATGGCTGAAGAACGAATTGAAAACCTGAACTCGTTATTGATCTGATTGTGCCTGTGTTGGTGGCAGCTTGTGTGGAGGACAAGTCCTGGCCTTTCTTACCATGGCTATAATAAGGGGCCCTTCTATAGTTCCTTATGTGTGCAGACATAAGCAAAGCAGATATTTCCACGGACCCAGGAATCAGTACATGTCGTTTCTACCTCCTTAGACAAATTGCCTAATGCCTTTGGTGTTTCACTGAGGCAAATCCACCCACTAGCCTCATTAATTATGGCTGCAATTAATGAAACTGTGCTTTTTTGTTGTCGTGCAGCACCATCACACTGTACATGCTGAGTTTCAGAAGGCTGGGGCATCTCACATGGATGAGGATGCTGGAGGGGGCAACATAACTCCAAAGTATTCCTCCTCCCCACATGTGGTGTTTGAATGCCTGAATAATGCTAAGTAATTCTTAATTCTGTTTTAGAGAGTGTATTTTTGTCTTTGCATGTTGCACACCTGGATTATGTAGCCCATTATTGGTCTAGGTTAGCCTTGTCTCTGTCTGACACCTGCCTTTCCTGTCAGAGACAGCAGGAGAGATACTGTCGCTCCTAGGATAAGGGCCTCTGCTTGAAGACGAGGGGAGGGGAAGCACTCTTCAGTTCTATTCCCCAGTGTCAAATGTATGTAATGAGGTGTCTCTGTATGACAATATCCAGAGACATTCTGTCTGGTGCCTGGAGGTAATAGTTCCTCTGTATACTGTTCTGGTGAGACTAGGCTCAGAAAATTGTATTCGACTCTGGGCGCCCTGCAAGCGCAGAGATGTTGACAAATTGGAAGGAATTCAGAGAAGAGCAACAGGAATGATTAAGGGGCTGCAGAGATTGATTTATGAGGGAAGATTAAAAGAGCTAAATATGTATAGCTTGGCTAAACGATGACATGATAACGGCCCACTAGTATTTGAAAGGTGTAAAACACTAAGGAGGGAGAATTATTTCAGGTGGTGCTCAGTGGTATATATATATATATATATATATATATATATATATATATATTTCAGAAGAACAGGATGTAACAAAAGAGCCAGGGAGGAATTTTGACTGCGGCTGATGGGAAAGCAGTTCTCTATAGCACGGCACCCTGGGGGTGTGAGATGGTGAAGTCAAGGGTAGCCTAGCGTGGAAGGAGAATCAAACAGGCTCTTGGCTAAGGATTGACAATGTGTGACCTGGGATTTTTCCCGTTTTATTTTCACAATGGTAGAAATTCTCTAGGGCTGTACCTGCACAGCAGATTCTCATGCCCTTGGGGCCACACCTCCAGCCCTTTCAGTTTAGCATTCTCAGTGGGAGAGGACTGGGAGAGCAGAAGAATATTTGAAGTGGTGCAACTCTCTTTAAGGTTTTGTTATAAGGTGATGGCTTTCCTACTTGCAGACAGTTTAGCACTGGGTGTTAAGATGAACAATGAACTCCTTAGAAGTGCTAGGCATCCCATGCACCCATGAAATGGAACTTGGCACCTGGTAATAATTTGGCAGTCTGGAAATTTTGCTTTGCACCTTCCCTCCCAAAACAGAAAAGCAAAGCCTTTAGCCCTCAGAGAAATAAACAATGCTAGCATTAAAATGTGGAGGAGATAATGTTAGAAACTGCTGCCATAGAACTTGGAACTGCAAGAGCTGGAGGCTTGGCCCCCCTCAGGTACAGATGGCCCATGGGTTTCGATAATAACAGGAGATTAGCTCAGAAATGCTAATAGTCTGGCAATGGGATTGTAAAGTCAAGGAGGCAGAGGAGGTTAGAGAAGGATTTGTCCTGCTGGAGAAAATTTAGTGCTGGGACAGCAGGTTCAGTGGGTAGGGATGAGGATTTCACAGGGATTAGCTCAGGCATAGGCAAACTCGGCCCTCCAGATGTTTTGGGACTACAACTCCCTTCATCCCTCGTTAACAGGGCCAGTGTACAAAGCAATGTACAGTACATCAGTCCCAGGCATCCATGTTGTGGTCCTCCAGGTTTGTCCAAATAGTCCTGGACACGGTCTAAAAAACCCTTCCTGTTGCACATTGCAGTTTGGGGAACAGCTAAATAGCTCTCCTGTTTTGTTTAACATTCTGCCTGACATGTCACTGATTTCTGACACTTTAGATGGTCCTAAAATGTATTGCCCTACTGTTGATTTTGATCTTCCCCCGTGGCCCAATATGCTCTTTTGCTTTTTATTTTAAACACACAATATTGGGCTTTGACAAGAAGGCGTCCTATTTATATAGCTCTGCTTACTACTTATTCTTGCATGGATCACACAACTGCTTGACCTTTTGGGGTTTATACAAATGTCAAGTGCAATGGAGTTCCAATATTTTATCTGAGACACTGCCATAACTGTTACATAACATATCTGCTAGGATATACTTGGATAAATTCATGCCCAAATTGCAAATTGGAGAGAGCTCTCACAACCAGTTAAGGGGTGGGTCAAACATTTAAGAAGCAAGGGAAACAGATCAGGCAAGGGCCAATTGCTGAATATAAATTCACTAGCAATTTATAACTGGAGTTCTCCAGAGCCGGCAGCCACACTCCTTTGGCAAGCGTTCTGCAAGTCAAACCGAAAGGCCATCTGAGAGGCAGGCTTAAGTGTTAGCCTGATTCTGTGCCATAGCCAGGACACACTCAAATTTCATGACCTCCTGGGCACAACAGCCACATACCCTTCCCCTGCCACAGGTTGGCCACCCCCAGTCTGCAGCCTCTCTGTCATGGAGTTCACTCGGGTTGAAATTTGAGTCTACAGTGGATTATTGCTGCTTGCTGAAGCGACTGGTATACAGTGTATGTTGTTGACAGCTCTCATTGCGCTTTTAGTGGCATCTTGCTGCCTGGTTCAGTTGACTTGAGGCTGGACCAGTAGTTTGGTGTGTGAAAGCAAGTGAGCAGGCAAAACAATTCTGCACCAAAGTGGCTATGGATGTAAGGTCACTTTAGCCATCCCTACACAGTCTGTGGGACGCGGGTGGCGTTGTGGGTTAAGCCACAGAGCCTAGGACTTGCCTATCAGAAGGTTGGCGGTTCAAATCCCCGCGACGGGGTGAGCTCCCGTTGCTCAGTCCCAGCTCCTGTCCACCTAGCAGTTCGAAAGCGCATCAAAGTGCAAGTAGATAAATAGGTACCGCTCCGGCGGGAAGGTAAACGGCGTTTCCGTGTGCTGCTCTGGTTCACCAGAAGCGGCTTAGTCATGCTGGCCACATGACCCGGAAACTGTACGCTGTCTGCCTTGGCCAATAAAGCGAGATGAGCGCCACAACCCCAGAGTCGGTCACGACTGGACCTAATGGTCAGGGGTCCCTTTACCTTTACCTTTACACAGTTACAAAGGCATGCAGAGCCAGGCCCTTGAGTAAGTAGATTGAGAACATTGCCAGCTCTTGCAGTTCCAGCTGAGCTTTTGTCTCTCTCTGGCATTTCCCCAGCAGGTGCAAAGTTCTAACTTTAATCGGCTTTTCCCAGTGCCCTGCTTTTCCTGTGATACGATTCTAGTTTTATGTCAATATGGCCCTGGAAAACCAATATGTTCCTGCCCTTTCAACTTAGCTTTCCCCCGTGCCCTTTTTGTTAAGTTTTACTCCGTAAGTTGGGAAGCCCTGAATGTGAGACTGAACCTGTCTAAATCCTGTGGGGGGGGGGGAAGGCAAAGCTCAGGTGGGGCGTAAGAAAAGGTAAGGCAGGTTTAAGGCTGGATGCAAGGCACGGGGAGTGCTCTGGAGGACACAGGGCTCTGAGGTTGTTCCAGCAAGGAACAAGCTGAAACTGAGCCCTTAGATAGGAGTAGGAGCAGGTACAGCTCGCCCTCTGTGCCCTTCCCCTTCAGGTTCACAGTCCTCATCTCCATCACCTGATGAAGAGGAACTGTGACTCCTGGTCTTCTGACACCCTACTCAGCAACAAAAAAAGAGAAGATGATGGAATTTCACCTAAATCAGTGTTTCCCAAACTTGGGTCCCAACCTGTTTTTGGTCTGCAACTCCCATCATCCCTAGCTAGCAAGACCAGTGATCAGGGATGATGGGAATTGTAGTCCAAAAACCCAACTTTGGGAAACACTGACCTAAACACTGCCTTTCCTCAGCACAGGGCATCTAAGCTGAAGTAGGCCTAAAGCTCATGTGGGATTTTTATATGGTCTGTGTAATCTCGGAATCCTACTTTTCAATT
Source organism: Podarcis pityusensis (assembly GCF_964106645.2). Lineage (NCBI taxonomy): Eukaryota > Metazoa > Chordata > Lepidosauria > Squamata > Lacertidae > Podarcis > Podarcis pityusensis. The sequence continues at coordinate 29,615,971 of NC_138035.1, read as the reverse complement.
TTCTTGGAAAAAAGCAACTTTCCAGCCCACAATTTTATGGAAACATACACTAATACCTGTGGTGAACTTAAAAACTATTTGGCAAAACCTGGACTGGCTGTGCTTCTCAAGTAGTTTGGGGTGGGGAGAAGCCTCTGGCATAAGATTTCTCACATTTCGGGTAAATGCTTCTAGAAAACCACTTCAGGAAAAAAAACCTTTAATAATTAACAGTTGAAAAAAGGCACACTAGGTCCATGTAAATGGAATGTGGAGTGTGCTAAATATGTATATTTCTCAAAACTCCCATGATATGCTTCCCACAAATTTGAGCCCGGTTGGCTTTCTTCCTGGTTGTAATACTTGCATATACCTGGGATTGTCCTATTACTTTTAACAGAATTTGCATTATGTATTTAGTTTTGTGATGCAAGATTAATGCCCAGCATGCAGGAGGATCTCATCCTGGCAGCCACAGAAGAGAGCAGCATTGCATAGATTTGAATGCTACAGCAGATGGGACGTTTGGGAATCAGGATCAAGGACAAAATCAATGATACAGAGAGACCAATAAAGGGAAGAGATTGTTTGGTTGAGGTGGGAAGTCTCTTTCTGGCTTGGGAGAAGCACGTTTGCCTTTGAAACTTGTGAGATGAAGTAAGTTCATACAGAATCACATGCTTATTAGATCAGTGCAGAAGATGGTGAAGAAAGGCTTGCTAGAGGTGGCTAAGGAAACATTCAGCTGAACATCAATGAGTGTGAAAGCCATAGCTGTGGGCTGGGATTCTCCAGCTTGCAGAGGGTGTTAGACACGCAATTCCTATTGAAATGAATGAAGGCTGAGTGGTTAGCTAGCCAGCTTTGAAAACTGCAAGCTAGAGCTTAGAAAAGATTAGAGGACTGAGTCTGCTTGCTTGTGTCAATTGCCTGAGCACATATTTTGAGTTTTCTTCACTGTCTTCCTTTTCCGCTTTGCACTGAAGACATCCACCTCGTTCTTGCCTTCGTTGCTTTTTCTTCTTCTAGCTTTTCAATGTTGTATTTTCTATTACCCTCTCTCCATTGTTTCATACTCCCTTAGCTTGACTATATTAGTCTTCCTGGCCTGGGCGGTTTCCCCCAGACACTTAAGCTCTTTCCCCATCTCTTTTTATTTTTAATCCAAGCATCTGCAGCAAACTTACTACTCTGGCAAAGGTTTCCTTTTAACATTAATACTCCATCAGTTATACCTAAACTAAGCCAACATAAAGGTATACACATGACACTCTCATGGGTACCAGTGACCTAGAGGAGGTTATCCTGAGGGAGAGAACCTGTAAATAAAGCACCCCTTCTAAATCCCTGGTTGAAATTCTCCCGAAAATGAGTTCCCCATTTCCAAAACCTCTTTTCAAAGCTTTTTCTGTAGTTCCACTGCTATTTCATTGGAAGTTTATGGAGATTCAGGACCTGGAACTTGGGTTTCTGCCAAACGTAGTAGAGGAAGGATGTTTTGCTCCCTCCCCATGGAAACACAACTGGAAACCCTAGCTGGAGGAAAAATGGGTGATGAGGGAATGGAACACAAGGGAGAAGTGGTGGGTGGGAGAAGGATTATGAAATTGTCTCCCTTCCACATCATGCCGCCTCCACTTTTGGATGTTTTTGTGAATATCTAGGTTCCTAGACACAGATATCCTTCACTTCAAGGATAGACAGACAATACTTATGTGTGTTTGCTTTTTAAATTGAAACTGATATGAACAGACAAGTGGTTTCCCAGACCCACACATTTCTTTAGTCATACGTTCATCTCTGGTCAAACAAGCATTTCAGGTTTTGAACCACATACCTTAAAACCTGTGATACTGGGATGAGTGGGCAGCAACACAGCAAGCATGCCTCCATCATGGTATCTTCAGTCTGAGAAGTCTACCTTCTGCCCCAGGGGCCTTTCTCTAATGCATGTTACCTCAGCTAAGTGACTTTCAAATGTTGGTGGTCTACAACTCCATGGTCTTCTCCAACCATGTTGATAGGCGTTGTAGTCCAACAGCAGCAGCAGGCCGTATTGGAGAAGGCTGCACTAATGTTTCACTTGTGTTTCCTTTAGTTAAGGCCCATTGCTTTGTGTCTTGTTTACAGTGGATTAGAGAAAAGCATTATTTGCTAAAGATATTTGAAAAAATGCCAATATAACTTGCACATGTTGTAATTTTCTTTCCTCTTGATTGAACATGTTTGGTTTACAAGATGGTAACTTCATGTAAAACAAGCAAGAACTTTACAAAGGTGAAGACTAGGAGGAGGTTAGAATAAAAAAGGTTGCACTGAAATAAAGCAGGGGTCCCAATCAGCCTAGCCCACAGCCAAGGATGTTGGGAATTGTAGTCCACCATCATTTGGAGAACCACAGATTATCCACGCCTGAAATAAATACACAAAACATACAGCACAACCCCACCAAAATGAGGCATGTGTAAATGTCTGATTTCATTGGAAGGGGTTAGAGGACATGCTTAATTTAATAGCTAGGACTGATTGGGCCTCAACTTTGAATGAGTTGTGACTGTAATTCCTAAGCTAAGGCTACAGCATCTTAGGTACTGCATCTTCACTAGTGCAATAGACTTCCATGCATGCCAATGATGCCATGGTACTTTCTTTTCCTCTCCTGTCCCCTCTGGCTCCTTGCACACCCTCAGGATCAGCCATGGAGGCTTGGAGGACACTGCACATTTTTGTAAGGATGGTGTAGGAGGAAGAGAGGAAACGAGTCCTGTTGCATGAGCAGAGCTCTGTATAGAACTCTGATTCTCCAGCTTCCCAGTTCTGTAAAAAAATCTCCAGTGTATTGTTGTTTCCTCACTTTTCTCCAATTCCCAACAGCAGTGCTAACTGGGTCTGGTTTGCTTTATTACAGGAGGCTCATGGCATTTTTAAAATATTTGATTTATTTACAAATATGCAAGCAGAGTACAAGGGAAGGCAACCAGTCTGTTTCTATCTGTCTTTTTCTTGCTGGGTGATTCCACCCCCACCCCAAAGCTTCGTTTTAAAAATCTCAGTTTATCTCTCCTCTCCCCTCAAACACAAAAACATGCAGCCGTTCACCTCAATGACAGCTGGCCTTCGCGTCTGTTTGTTTTTCCTTGATCCATATTATGGACTAATGATGGGCTCCCACTGTAATTTTTGAAATCAAAGCCTTTATCACTTGCTATCCAAGGTCAGGCAAGAACCTTAAGGCACCAGTGGCTTTTCCTTCACTTGCCTCAAAGCAAGTTAAAAATGGCTCAACAGGATTAGAGGGTGGTTGGGTGGGGGGGAAAGGCAGATTGGAAAAATCGATTTGTTGGGCTCTGGGAGAGCCAGACTCAGCTTGGTTGCTTTCAGTCCCTTTTTGAAGGATCTTAGCTACCGTAACTAGAAATTCTTAGTTGAACAGGCTAGAAATTAAAACAGCAGTGAATAAAAGAACTGGGGTTAAAATTGCAGGAATTTCCACATTCGGGTTGAAAATGAGAAGAGGGATGATGCAGTAAATTAATTAGGTTTGTGAGAGTAGTCCTTATTGCCTTCTAAGCAGGGGTACAGAAGAAGTGTTGCAGGACTACAGCTCTGTCTCTGAAAACTGGTCATGCTACTAGAGGCTGATGGGAGTTGGAGTCCAACATATCTGGAGGGCCACAGGTTCTCCACCCCTGCTCTGAAGGAGCTGTTGCTATTTGTTTGGTTGGCCAAAACCATCCATACACTATCAGAATATAGTGGGTGGGTGGGGCAGATTGTGGCCAGATGAGCACCTTCCAGGTGCAAAACGATGATGGGAACTTCAAGGTCGCCACTCTTCACTCCCCTTCCTTGGGGTTCTTTTCGTTATGTTTAAACCAAGTCTAGACCAGACAAGCCCCTCAAACAGTAAAGTGCTTCCAAAAGAGAACTGTCCCCTTTAAAGTAGGCTACCCTACCTCTCATTCTACTGAGAGTTAGCATCAACATTAATTGTGCAAGCCTAATTTTCCTGTATGTGCTTGAATCTGCCCCACAAAAGTCTGGAGGTAAACTAAGAATAGGGAAGGAAGGTTGGGATTTTGCTTGCATGCCTACTCAGCTCTAAGACATTTTAAAGGCCAAGCTTTTTCCTGCCTGTCCACTCTTTGCTAGTCTTGCAATATTTTAGAGGCACCAGAAGACACGGGTTATGTTTCATTACCAGTGGCCTTTGCTAACCAAAGAAGTGTTCCTGCTTCTTCTTTTTTAAAGGTTTCTTTTCTTTTATTTATATGGAAATCTACTAGGGGTCTGTTTTTAAGCTTAGCAAGTTGTTTTTTATACAGTATGCTGTTTTAAACCGATAAGGCTAGTAGTATACAAATCTCCAAAAAGCAAAATAAATAAAATGAGTCAGAGTTTCCCTTTTGGATTCCATTTCCCTTCAGATTTTTTGGATAAATAAAGCAGCACATCTCTTAATCTGCAGTAATAACCTCTGGCCCAGGCCGTCCACTGCAATGTTCCTTATTCCTTCAGCATAAGGAAGCAGCATAAGGAATCGTCTTATTATTATTATTATTATTATTATTATTATTATTATTATTATTGCCAGGAGAAATGCAGCTTGTGCTGGAAAGCAGCAAACAGCAAAGAGTCCACAGTAGTATCAGCAACTGTTCCTTTATCTTGCAGGTCAAGCATCTATGATGCTTTTTTTTGGGGGGGGGGGAGGTGCAGGCTTCTCATTAGCTGTTGTAAAGCAAAACTGGTGCAGTGTGGATCTTGATCTAAGCTCTTTGAAGCAAAGTGTTTCTTTGTGCCTACATTAAAGAGCTCCAGATGAGGTTGCTGATCTTTCTGCCGCTCGCTGAACAGCCTTAGGCATTTAGGGGCGAGGAGAAAAGGATGATCCCAGAGACAGAATGAATGTCGCATGTAGCTGGAGTGGAGTCTGTTGGATCTGCTATTGTGCCTCGCCTGCCATAGAGGAGCCAAGCTGCAGCTCCCAGAACCCATTGCTCTGGCCCAGTGCGCCTTGGCACCTTAAGCAAGCATTCTCGTGTGTTCCTGAGAGCAGCAAAGCTCTGCTGGCACATGCCGAGGTGTGAGGCGACACTCCAGAGGTGCCAGAGGCACACTTTCCTTTCCATATGCTACACAGATATTCCATGACTTGTTGGTAGTGTCTTTTTTTTGGTTTGGTGCCTTTCCTTCTTTATTAGCTGCAAAGCTCCGATGCACACAAAAGCAAAACGCTGAGATCACTGTTCCCGAGACAGGCACAAAATGTGCAGGTATTGCACATGACCGCGTGACTCTCCGCCAATAGAACAGAGACCTGTGGCACCTTATTATGGCGTAAGTGTTTGTGGATGATGCATCTGATGAAGTGGATGGTGTGTGTGTTTCCCCCCCTCCAATAATTTTTTTATTGAGTTTCATACAAATATAACACATACTGTAAAACAAATAAGATAAAGAAAAATGATGAAAAAATAAAACAAATAAAACAAGTAAAAACAACAAATATAACAACAAACACGTAAATAACACAAATAAAATAATTAGTTAAACTTCCAACCTCGTAAACATATTATTTGACTTCCTCTGGTCCCTTTCATCTGAGTTTCCTTGTATCTGAATGTAACAGTTTTCCAATATCATTAATTAACTTTTCTTAACATTCTAAATCTCATTTATTTAACTAACTCCTAATTTAATCCTAGGCCTGTTTAGTACTTTCAGGTAACTTCTAATTTTTAATATTACAATATTTATTCAAATAGTCTTTAAATTTCTTCCAATCGGTGTGTTTTTCCACCCCTGCCCCATACCTGCTAAGTGTCATAGAGGGGTGCCAACTTGAATAAAATATTGGGGGACATAGGTAAGCAGTGGCGTAGCGTGGGGGGTGGCAAGGGGCCATTGCCCCAGGCACACAACCTGAGGGATGGTGCGCGAACTATGTGCCCCCCGCAGAGATCCCCATCACACCCTGCCTGGCTCTGGCAGTGAGAGCAGCCAATGAGTCTCAAGCCCTCAGTGAATTAGGGACTGCATGCAAAGACAGGCTGTGGCAGATTGAACAGACGAGACCAATAGCGGGTCCCATGGTCAAGAAGGTGGTTTCTGCACGTGCTGCAGAGGGAAGTGAGGGGTAGATGACACTTCTCAACCTGGGAAGATAGCCCATCTAGGAGGAGGAGAACTTTGATCCTAAACCTCTGTTGCCTTCTGGGATATTTTTGGGAGAAGAAAAGGCTCAGGGGTAAACTCTACACAAATCTGGAGTGGAGTTCCTAAAACAGTTGGATGACACCTTGTACTCCTCCATCTGGCAACTCTTGCAACCACGCTGATGCCAAATGTATTGCTGTATTGCATCATTTTAACAAATTACACATAGTTATATATCATTCCTTGCTTGCTGCTAGTGTTAAGTTCAAAGACCTGGGAGAAGCTACTGTTTATAAGATGGGAAGGAAGAAATAGAACATCACCAAAAACATTTCAGAGTATTTGTTCCAGATTTCACATTCCTCTGGGAGATGCCCTTGATTATCAGTCATAGATTTGAAATGCCCAAAGGTGTTGGGATATTTCACTTTGTGATGGTGAAGGAAGCCTTTAACACTGATTGGTTGAACTGCTGTGATGGCTCGGGGAATGTTTAACTGCTTGGGAACAAAACAGCTTGCAGTCTAGTTCCTATGAGGGATGGACTAGTTGTCCATATGTTCAGGGTTAAGTAGTCTGAGAACTGGGAAGAGATCCTGGGCTGTAGGAAAGCTAAGGCTTTCAGAACCCGGGGGAGGGGAGGAGGAGGTGCAGACTAGGCAAAAGACTGAAAAGGAGCAGCTGGAGGGAAAAATAAATTGAGAATGAGACTTGAGGTGACAGGGAACTGAGGCAAAAAGGGGCTAATAAGTAAAGATGACTGGAAACAAGCTGTGGTGGCTCAGGAAAACATGCCGCAAAGGTGGGGTGAGAATTAAAAGCCCAAGAATTCTTCTCTGGATCAGATTTCTGTGCTAGTAGGGACTGATGGGAGTTGTAGCCCAAAATATTTGGAAGGCACCAGGCTGGATGTTGGTGTTTGATGTTTTATGAGGATAATTTCATTCTCCTCTGCTGTGATTTGTACGTTGTTCTTTGTTCCGTTGCGTTTTGTGAGCCACTCTGAAAGCTTAGACTGAAGAGCAGGTAATAAACAATTTAAATAAATAAAGGGCAGGAGGGAGCCAAGAGGCCACAAGAGTCTGAATTGGTGATGTAATTGAAACAAATAAATAAAAATAGGGGTTGCTAGGCTGTAGTTTCTACTGTCACTGCAGCATTGTGTGCTAGCAACCCTAAGGGAGTGATGAAGGCCAAGAAGCAGTGGCCTATGTGTAGGAGTGTTTGTTTGTGTGTGCGCACACGCTGAATTTCACACATTGATATGAACTAGCCAACCAGTACTTTGGTTACAGGCATCTACCGCTGTGCTTCACATGCAGAAACCCTCAAAACTTTTTGAGTCTGTGTCAGAGAGGGATGGGAAGCTGTTGCAATCTCCCTGTGGTTAACTAAATCAGAGCAAATGCTGACAGCTCTACTTGTCAAGTTCGTTTTTTGTTATTCCAGGGGCCAGCCAAGCCGTAAGAAAACAGGGAGTGAGTTGAGCAGCCTTCCATCTTACAACCTTCTCCTTTGCCTATAGCGAAAATGGTGACAGTGTGTATAGTCCCACACCCTCCATCCTGTGTCTTTATCTGAACGGGTTGAGGGCCAAGGAGAAGGACTGAGGGGTTAGGGATGCTGGTGAATTCCAGCAGAAATGGAAACAGGAGTAAAAATTGCTGCTGTTCACTGATTTGGCCCAAATATGCTCAGGATTTGCTGCTGCTACTGTTGCTTTCAGTCTGCAAACAGTGAATGATTGATTAACTCCCCCTACCAAACAGTTTCATTCTGTTATGGCTTCCCCCAGAGAATCCTGGGTACTGTAGTTCGTTAAGGGTGTTGAGACACCCTTTCTTTACAGAGGTGTAATTCCCAGAATTCCATTGGAAGAGAGAGAAATTGTTAAGCCATTCTGGGTATTGGCCATGACTGCTAAAGTGGTACCTCGGGTTACATACACTTCAGGTTACATGTGCTTCAGTTTACAGACTCCGCTAACCCAGAAATAGTACCTCGGGTTAAGAACTTCGCTTCAGGATGAGAACAGAAATTGTGCTCCGGCAGCATGGCAGCGGCGGGAGGCCCCATTAGCTAAAGTGGTGCTTCAGGTTAAGAACAGTTTCAGGTTAAGAACGGACCTCCGGAACGAATTAAGTACGTAACCAGAGGTATCACTGTAATAGCGCTTTAAATGGACGGTGTGTCTATGCCGTCTATTGGTAGCTTGGCCACCATTTTGAATCTTGCATAGTGCCCAGGCACTGGGAGAAAAATGGTGGTAGCTACATAAAAAGAGGCGGAGAATATTTGGAGGAAGTTATGCAAATCACCCCCTTTTCTAGGGCTGGGTGAGGGAAATCTGGGGAGTTTTTTTTTGGGGGGGGAATCATATCATATTCTGAGAAATGTCAGCTGACTTGCATGGAGATGACGGCGCTTCCCCATGTAATTTAGTCCTTTAGCCACATAGTTGCTTGTGCTCTCTTCACCCGAAGCAACCCAGTTGCATCTCAGTCTGTGCTGCCCTTTGCATCTTCTCTCTCACTGAAGGGGATTTGCATGTGTGAAGGGGGGAAGGGCGCAGCTTGATTATTTTTAACATTGTGCATTATTATCTCCGTTATTAAGGCAACCTCTGCCTCACATGCTAATTAAGATTCAAGGATGTTAATTTAATCGGGAATTCGGGCAGAGACCACACAGAATCAGCTGGATTAAGTTAACCTCGTGGACTATTTAATGTGTCTCCTAGAGGGACACTTTGGAGTAATGAGAATCCATCTTGAATGGCAATCAGGGACTCGCTCCTGTTTTAAGAGGAGGAGGCCTGGAATAGCCAGCCAGGCACTTTGAAATGCAGAGGCAGAATTGTGCTTGGAAACTCTGGCCGGAAGGGTTATATGAGGGCTGCAGTGTGTGAATGGCAGGGGTTGAGTTGTGGTCCAGGATTAATGTTTCAAAATACTGAGGGCTTCTGGCGAGAAGTGAAATGTATTCAAAAGTGGGATGTAATGATAGTAAATTTGGATGGACGCAGCCTTGTTGCCAAAATCCTGTCCCCCAGACGGACGTGGTTTTTCTGCATTTTTGCAGTGTATCCAGTCCTACCAGTGCTGGACACATTTTCCAGGACTTGGCCGGACTCTATATAATAAAAATAATGTTGTTATCCCCTTTACTGCTTCTCGTCCCATAGGCCAAAATATTATAGTTATATTTCAAATATTTATCTCCCCCGCCCCTTTAGACCACAACTGGTATTCAGGGTTGCTTTTCCCAAAATAGTTAAAATAATAAAACCAGAAAATATAGTATCAGTAAAAGAACCACCAGCAGCCAATAAAAATGGTGTAAACACATTTAATAATAAACAGGAGATAAAAAGCAGTTCGGAGCAGTTCCAGCAGCCATCAAAACAGAACAAAAGGAACAGCCAACTCAAACGAACAATAAACTACAAAAAGCCCCACACCATGACAAAAACTCTACAAAATTGATTCTGATCTTGAATGAATTAATCATCACCACCATAAAATCTGACACTGACCAGAAATATGGTATAGTTTATTTTTTGGGAGGATCAGACTTGGGGACTTCCTGCTACGGTTGTAGCAAGTTAAAGGGCAGCAGATCACAGCTGGACAAGGCTGAGCCCTTGAAGAGATGCGTTGATCAGAGCTGAAACTCCTGGGCTTTGGCTCCATATGAAGGCAGCTTCTTGCATACAGATACAGATGCTAAGATAGAAGTCCAATGTCAAATGGGAGCCAAATGGGTCAACCTGTCCTGTCCTTTTTAAGGGGTTTATCCTTGTATGGCCACTTTTAATCACAAGCTCTTTTGTGGTGTTGCTTGAAGAGTTTTAAAAAAAAGCTGGTGTTGCTGGAAGTCACCCTTTGGGATGGGGGCAGGGTAATGGTGAAAGAATTGATTCAGCTGTGTGTTTAAATATTAACCAAAAAAGTTGCTTTTTTTCTGTGGTCAGCATGTCAAATGGATGAAATGTGTGTAGGGCCTTTGCTTCCGTCAAACAGAGACATTCTGAAAGGAATCTTGAGCAGAAATTTGAGTAGTTCTCTTGAAATTGTTTCTGGGGAAAGCCCAGAAAGGGTTGGGGCGTCTAGGGAGGTCGTTTATTTTAAAGAATGGTGATAATGCTAAATTAGGGTTTGATGCTATGTCTGAACAAGCCTTGGGCTTGCATCCCCCCCTTACTTTTCTTCTAACATACTGCATTTCAATTAGTTACTTTGGCTTTAGAACAAACCATAGTTTAGTATTGCATCAGAACCATCCAATCATGGTTATAGCTGCTTTCCAAACCAAGACTGAAAGTCATTCACAATCCTACTTTGGGAGTGAAGCACAAACTATAGTTTGATGGTTCAGATAAAATAGCAAATGTGTAATCTGCATGAAAGAGGAAGTAACTAACTGAGTGTATGAGAAGAGGAAGGAGAGAACACAACCCTAATTCCCATATACAACAATGCGCATACATTTGATGTACATGCATAGACTCTAACAAATGTTGTTTCCAGTACACGTTCCTATAGTACATGCTAATACCAAAAATACTGAACATATATTCCTCCTTGCTAACTTTGCAACTAGCCAGTAAGTAATACTCTGGCTAGAACAAGTCAGATACTGGGAATCCTGTTCATCTTGAGAAGGGGCAGCTAAATGATGTGAACTAAAACTCCCTCAGCAAAGGCCATGCTCCAAAAAATCCAGAGAGCAGCATGTTGGCTACCTTTGATTTTGAGCAAGGGCCAAATGGTAAAGTAGGCCAAGGTCTTCCTTCCTTTCATACTTTGTAATATGTAAGTTGGCTGGTTGGATAGTATATGTGTTTTATACCTCCTCTCTTCTGCAGTGTCCTGCCTGTCCTGTGAACCTATGTAGAGCCTCATAATTGGACTCCAGAATGTCACAGCTTCAGAAAAATAAAATAAGGGGCAGTCCTGATTTTAGACCCCATAGCTCAATAGTATGCGCTGCCCTTTGAACTGGGGTGAGAGGAACCTGTTGCCCTCCAGATGTTTCTCCCTTCATGTCTGACCACAGACCATGGTTGGCTGGGGTGATGGGACTTTTTACTCAGGAACACCTGGAAGACCACAGATTCCCCATCCTTGTTTTGAATGTTGATCTGGTAACAGGAGGAGGAGGCAGCATTTCAGGTCCCCTGGAATGGCATCCGGGTACAAATTGTGGAAGAAGGGGACAAGAACCATCATTATACGCCTTGCAATGTTCTCGGTGAACAAAAGTTCCCAAAATAACTGAATAAATCATGATGAAATGAAGTCTGTAGAATCCAATTAAGAGTTTGAGGTCAGAGGATGATTCCTAAACCTGCCGACATCTGTATGTCTGCAGAAGGAGCCTTATTTTGAGCCTCTCGTGCAATCTGTTCTGCCACTTTAAGCAGGGGCTTTAAACTCTTTAAGGAAAGAAGAAAGAAAAAAAGAACTTGGTATTGCGTCAGTGCTCAAGTTGGCGAGATCACAGGCTGCTCCACTCTCCCTCTCCTCTGACTTCTAAGAGTCACCCCTCTGTTGTGTGAGGAGGGGGGACGGCATTGATGTACGTCCAGAGGATTTGTCCTTCTGCTGCAGTTGCCCTTCTCCAAGGGCAGCGCCGGTTAAGGCCACCGTCCATTTGTATAGGTTAATTAAATGCATCCAAATTTAACTTTGGCCATTGAGCAACACTGCGGGTGAGCTAAAAATAATAATTACGAACAAACAAACAGGGCAATAAGGCCCCCTCCATGAACTGGTTTGCAAATGGTCTCTTAGCATGGCTTTCGCAGGGAGCCCATTAGGCACAGGTGTGTCTTCATGCAGTTCACCACTTCCGTGAAGCATGGTAACATGGTTAGATTTCAGTCAACCCTGGTAACGTCCAGATTAAACTAGTATAGTTAAGCTCAGTCTGGACAGTTCTTCAGAGCAGTGGCTCTTCATAAAGAAAGACACCCACCCCAGATCATATTCCCCGTAGCAATCGCAGTAGTAGGATTATACGTAGATCGAGCTAGGGGTAGAATATTAGGAGAAGGGTTTCCAATGGGAATGTTGCATCTTCTCTTTCCTGCAGAGTTTTAGCAGTCTCACTGGTAAACAATGAGGCATTTCCCATCAGGCTAGAGGTATAAAGGCACACGACCTCCAAACAGCAGTCTTCTTTTCTAAAACACAGTATGAAAGGAAGATCGAGATCAATACTTGTTTAATAGCTGGACTCTTGCTCAAGATGAACTGGGTTCCCAGCTAGCCAGGATCTGATGTGCTCCAACCAAAAGGTTATCCTCCTAGCTAGTTGCAGAACAACTGAGAAGTAAATCTGGAGAAAATAATGCATGCTTGGTGTTCTTTCTACTTGTGTGCAAAAGTCCTACCAGAAGGGGTTGCTTGATATTTGAGAAGGATAATGACAAGCTGGAATGTGTGCAGAGGAGGGTGGCCAGGATGATCAAGGGTCTGGAAACCAAGCCTTATGAGGAACAAGGAGCTGAGAGTGAAAGGAGACTGGAGTTGATGGGAGTTGGAGTCCCAACAATCTCTGGAGGACCACAGAGTCCCAAATCCCTGCTCTGTTCTATTTCCTCTCTGGACTGTGAAGATGTTGAAGGAGGTTTATAATCCATGTAATTCACTTATGTCCCATGTATTTGAGGTTTCTTTCTCAACAGAAAAACTTTATTTGAATATGCTTCTTTGCAGAGGCCATTTGCTGCTTCCTTCTACTGTTCCTCCCACTGCTGCAAGAATTTCTGTTACAGATATTAGCTTCTAATCCAGCACTTGCATTGCTCATGTAGAAAGCGAAGAGCATCCTTTCCATCTTAAACAAGTGGGGCGGGGGACGCGACGACAACAACACTGCCTCCACATCTTCTATACTTCCCTCCTTTCTCATAAAGGGCCTGTGTACCCCTCTCCACATTGACACATCACTGAAAGCTCTTATCTGCCTCTATTTTTACTTCACATCATGGGCATAGCTAGGGGGGGCAGGGAGGGGCAGCTGCCCCCCAATAAAAAAATACATAGCAAAGCGAGGTTCTGCCCCCCGCAACAAGAATCCTGGTTACTCCCATGCTTCATAGCAGCTTGTTCTGCACTGGGATCTGGAGTAGATGTGTAAGAAAAATAGAGCACAATAGCTGCTTGAATTTATTTGCAAATTTATACTCTGCTTTTTGGCCCTCTAGAGGCTTACGTTTTAACAAAGTTAAGAATATTTAGTAGAGTGTTTTAATTTCACAGTACTTAGATAATGGATATAGTTAAATAATAGTTGCTATCATACACATTCAGCGGCATTCGCCATAAGCAATTTTGGATTGAAAGGAAAGCTGGTACGTTTTTATTAAAAAAATTTCTGAAATGCCTTCCCAGAATTTCCACCAAAGATAGAGACTGAGCCAGTGTTTTGCCAGGGCAAGCAAACATGGGCTGCCCCTGGTACACAGAGACAAGTGGAGCATATAAACTTTTGCATATTGGGCCTTTAGGAATTGCATGTTTTAGTACATGGAGAAGATAAAATGCAGTGCTTGGTTCAAACTGATTCTCATAACAAAGGAAGACACTGACCCCTGCATGCTCTAAGTCACTTTGCTATTAGGTTCTCTTTGTTTGTGGGGGGACGACTGTCAGAAACAATGCACCTATTCTTAAAGGAACTCTATGGGTACCATAGGCTTTGAAGAATTATTAGTAAAGATGAAGTAGTGGTCATCATGAGGCTGGACTTTACTTGCTAGGACAACATGTAAGTCATAGACATAAAATGACTATGTCCACAAAATGATTGGGTTCTGATGGAATTAATTTTTCTGGAACCAATGATCACCAGAACATTAGCTCTGCTGTATCAGGTCATTGGTCCATCAGGTCCAGCATATGCTTCTCACAGAAGCCAACCAGATGCCTATGGGAAGCCTGCAAGTAGGACATGAATGCAACAGCACTCTCCCCACTTGTGATTCCCAGCAACTACCATTGAGAAGCAAACTGACTTTGGCAATGGAGGTAGAACATAGCTATTATGGCTTGTAGCCTCCATGAATTTGTCCAAACTAGCTTGTGGTTAGTCTGGAAGGTTCAGGTAACATACTAAGCAGGTGGAAGCTGGAGAAGCTGAACTCATCATAGGGAACATTGTGACAGAAGGTGCAAATGTAGGCAAGGGGGGAATGGATAAGAAAGGGCACGGGAGCAAGAGTGGAACTAAACAGGGTGGCCAGCTGTTCTGGCAATTACTGCTCCTGTCCTTTTTAACAGCAGTGGGGTGTGGATAAATTCAACAGGTGGAACTTTTCTTAGCAGGAATGCAAAAGTGTTGTGAAAAACTCTGCTTAATTGATTTGTGTGTGTGCCAGGCTGCTATATAAAGACAAAAAAGGGACATGGGTGTTGCTGTGGTCTAAACCTCTGAGCCTCTTGGACTTGCTGAGCAGCAGGTCGGCGGTTCGAATCCCTGCAATGGAGTGAGCTCCCATTGCTCTGTCCCAGCTCCTGCCAACCTAGCAGTTCGAAAGCATGCCAGTGCAAGATAAATAGGTACTGCTGTGGTGGGAAGGTAAACGGTGTTTCCCTGCACTCTGGTTTCCGTCACAGTGTTCCGTTGTGCCAGAAGTGGTTTAGTCCTGCTGGCCACATGATCCGGAAAGCTGTCTGTGGACAAACGCTGGCTCCCTCGGCCTGAAAGCGAGATGAGCACCACAACCCCATAGTCACTATTGACTGGACTTAACTGTCCAGGGGTCCTTTACCTTTACCTTTTTATATAAACACAAGAGCTGTTATTGTTGTTGGCATGTCTGTCTTGAGAGAGAATGGAGTGCACCTCCAGGGGTTAAGTCAATCCACTGCGTTAGCAGCACCAAAATGATCTCCTTGGGACACAAACTTGGGCAGTGTGTCTGGAGGTCCTGGGCTGCCCAGATGATAAGATCCTGCTCTTGGGCTCACTGATGTGGTCCAAAGGAAAACAGAGCAATACATTTGGCACCAGCTTGGCGTTGCTTGAAGAAGGCATACAAAGCACCACCCAACCATCTTAGGGACTCCACTCTGGATTTCTGTAGGGTTTAACTATAGGATGAATGAGACTTCCAGGGACAGTTGGGATAAATGGCAACCATGCCGCAAATTAATGGGTGCAGAAGCAGCATGAAGGATTTGAAAAGGGCAGCTGAAGTTGCCAAATGACCAGAAAAGTACAGGCAAGCCTGCTGCTGTGCTTTTAGCAGCAGCTTGATATGCAGCAATCGGCAGGTGATGTTTTCACAGCTTGGAGATAAATGTTATCACCAGCTAATATCTGCCTCACAAGCAGATGTTAAAAGGCAAAGTGGCTGAGGCTGGTTGGCAGCCCTATAATCAGAGACAGAAAAGGTGGATAACCTTGAAGGTGTAAAGACTAGAGGTCTGCAGCTAAAGCAGAAACTGATAGAACAATACTTCCCAACAATAGTTTTCAGATAGGATGGCTACTTATGCATCACCAACAAAGAGAAAGTGCTTCACACAAAAAAGAGGGCATGGATATGCCAACATAATCTGCATGTGCTAATTTATATGTATACAGTAGGTGCAAATTTAGAAATGATTAAATAGAAATGCAGTGTGTCTCATAATAATGGGAAGACCAGGAGAGCTGTGTGTCTGCTCAGTCTGCTGCCCAGGTGCTAATGGTTGATGGGCAGCTTCAAGGTCTCTGCCACTCTCCCTTCTTATGGTTTCACTTCTCTTAAGCCAGACTCGGACCAGACAGCCCTTCAAACAGAGGACTGCTTCAAATAGAGGACTTGCCTCTCTAAAGCAGCCACATGGTCACCCTAACTCTGCAGAGCACTAGGGTTCTTCAGAAACGTATCCAGCACCCCCCTTTAATAAGATCTGCAATTGTTCCCAAGCTTCCTTAGAATGAAATCGGCTCACCCACCAGTGCTGATCCTTCCTTGCAGCATGCAGTCGTAGGAGAGTGTTGGATGTGTTCCAGGTCACATTCTTGGGTCACTGTGGGACCGCAAGGTCCAAAGGGCCTGTGTATGCTCTGGAACGTGCCCCAGTGCATCTTCCCTGGAGGAGATTTATAGGCTCCTCGGGAGAAAGCAAATAGCTGCAGCAAGCATTCCACAAACACTGAAAAATTAAAAACCTTTCTAATCGGAAAGCCAATATAGCCTCTTGCTTTCTGAACAAATATTAAATAAATATTTTGCGCTTGCAAGGAACAATAGCTCTTTTCAGTGTTTGTACAGGAAAATGGAGGGGTGTTTGTATTCTGTTTTGCGGCTTGTTCCTTCTGACTTGTGTGTGTTTTTGGGGAGGGCAGAGGAAACTTTATCTCAAACAAAATGCTTTGTGAGTTTGATGCCACCCTAAGCATGTTGCAGCTAGCATGTAATTAACACACATTATGTAATCAAGCTACTTTTCATATCTTTTCACTTGTTTATTTGCATCGGTGACACATCTATAAACACCTGTATATTATTTCCTTCCAAGTTATGAAAGGCAGGTATTGTTTAATCTTCTCTGGGATTTCCCTGTTGAAATGAGAACCATTACAAGAGTCCTTTGTAATGCCAAATCTGTTTTCCTGGCTGCTGCCACTTCCAGAGTCATTTATAGTATTGGATAGCAGCCATCTCTTAGGCTCCTGATTTTCAAGATAAACCTCTTCCATGTCAACTCACCTTATAAGGAGCCCTACATGCTTTCATACTGCAAAGAATTATGGGGCATATCTAGGACCCAGAGTTTGTTACCTGTGGACACAAATCAGGCCTGTTGGGTCCTACCAACACTGACCTTTGTGAAATGAGAGTACAGCTTGGGAAGGATGGTGGCCCAGTGGCAGGGCATCTGATTTGCATGCAGAAAGTCCCTGGTTGAATCTCCAGTTAAAAGGACCAGGTAGCAGGTGATGGGAAAGATGAATTGCTTGGGACCTTGCAGAGCCACTGCCAGTAAAGAGAGTCTCTAAACCTGCGGCTCATGCCTCTAAAGCAGTGGTTCTCAACCTGTGGGTCCCCAGATGTTGTTGGACTACAACTCCCATCATCCCTGAGCTCTGGCCTTGCTAGCTAGGGGTGATGGGAGTTGTAGTCCAACAACATCTGGGGACCCACAGGTTGAGAAAGACTGCCCTAAAGGATACTTCAGGCTCACCTGACATCAGACGGGTGCCTCAGAATCAATGGACTATCAAAGAAGTTGGATTGGCTATCAAGGCTTAAGGAAATTCTACATAAGGTGCCTTGTGTAACTGGGTTCCAGGGCCAACCACAGGCCAGGAAGTTCTTGCAAGAGCTGGAGGAAGATGTATTGTCAGAACAGCCTAGCAAAGTTTTGGGACTGAATTCAAGATAAATCCATGGAGGATCAGGGTAGTGGACTCAGGATTATGGGATTTGAGTGGAATCTTGGAAGACCTTAGTGGAAGTTCCTACTCAAGGATTAATTTGTACGCTGTTCAAATCCTTGTGGTTCAGGAAATTCTTTTTCAAATTGGGTGCCGTGGCATTTGTGGCTCTTTCGACCTTTAGTCAAAGGCTGTAAATTGCTTGGGTTTTAGCTTTGGCCAAATTAGTGACCTGACTGAGGATTCTGAAAAAGAGAGAGAGGGGCAGCTAATGTATCTTTTTTTGGGGGGGGATTTATGATATCTCTTTGATGGAAGAGTATTTTCTGGGTTCAGTTTTCTGCAGCTTAGCTAGACAACTCTGAAAACAATATCATTTTACCTTTTCAGAATCTTGAACTAAAATTTGTATACTAGAGCATCATTTTTCTCACAGTGTCCCTGCTCATCCTCAAAGGTGGATGCAGACGTAACCCATGGAGGTTGTTCATCAGCTGCTGTCTGATGCAAAACACCAGGATTACATCAGCTCCCCACTCCTGATGCCCAAAGCCTACAGATTTAGCACCAGCATTGCCTATGTAGAATGCCATATTTGGATGCAAATTTAGCAGAGTGGGGAAACTTTTCTCAGCTCATGGACCTCATTCCCTTCTGAGCAAGGACCACATGCCAGAACTGGTGTAGTAGGTTAGTTTCTACACCTCCCTCTATACTAGTGTTCCCCAAACTTGGATCTCCACTGGGGCTCCTAGCTAGGGATGATGGGAGTTGTAGTTCAAAAACAGCTGGAGACCCAAGTTTAGGACACACTGTTCTATATCATCCATCCAGGCAAGCAAAAGGTGGTATCAGAATTCAAGGGCACGCCCCAGCCAGGGTGTGAATTCTGGGTGTGAAACAGGGCCTGAAAGGGGTGTGGTCTGGGCATTGTCCCTGTTAGAGAGGTCTGGTGGGCTGTCTTGATGTTCCCCACCTCTGGCATATACAGTGGTACCTCTGGTTACGTACTTAATTCGTTCCGGAGGTCCGTTCTTAACCTGAAACTGTTCTTAACCTGAAGCACCACTTTAGCTAATGGGGCCTCCTGCTGCCGCCACACGATTTCTGAAGCAAAGTTCTTAACCCGAGGTACTATTTCTGGGTTAGCGGAGTCTGTAACCTGAAGCGTATGTAACCCGAGGTACCACTGTATAATATACACAACGTGTAACCGACACATAACATGCCAAAATGTGTTCTATAGAACTCCTTCATAGAATCATAGAAGAGTTGGAAGAGACCACAAGGGCCATCAAGTCCAACCCCCTGCCAAGCAGGAAGCACCATCAGAGCACTCCTGACATATGGTTGTCAAGCCTCTGCTTAAAGACCTCCAAAGAAGGAGACTCCACCACACTCCTTGGCAGCAAAGGAGGCAGTGATAGCCATAACCCAGATGGCTTTAAAAGGGCATTAGAAAAATTTGTGGGGGAAAGGGCTAGCACGGCAACCAGTTGGAGGCAGTGATACTTTTGAATACCTGTTGCTGGAAACGACTGGAGGAGGTGCTCTGGTGCTCTCATCTTGCTGGTTTCCCTCAAGCATCTGATTGGCCAGTATGAGAACAGGATGCTGGACTCGATGGGCCATTGGCCTGATCCAGTAGGCTGTGCTTATGTTTTGTGTGTGTTCAAAATTGCACACAGGCAATTGTAACGTAAGGGATGTCCTCATGTATTGCTCACAACAGATGCAGATGCCCCTGGCCGCGTTTTCTAAATGGAGAGGTCAGGCTTGGAGTGGAGTAGAGGTCTTGGGGACAACTTCTAGGTCTATTTCCAGCACCAGATTGCACTCAAAAGTTCAATGTGGTCTCTACTCGAGCGAGGTCTTTGATTCCGCACTGCCGGAAAACACTAAGTACAGAGCCCTTCTAAAGTGCCCTCCTGACAACACTCTAACTGGAGTAGCTGTCAGCGATGTCAAGGTTCAGTGACAACCGCCCAAGTTGGCAGCATGTGTCAGCCGCGTTCTGGTTGGTGCCATGGCTGGGTACTCTTCCAGGACTCGGCTGCTCTCCTTTTCATTTCCCCCTTCCAGCCTGAATTATTTAACAAGTGTAATGCAAAAAAGATGTTACTGGCGAATGTGAGGAAGGGGAGCTACGTGGGTGAAGCCAGGTCCCGGACTGAGAAGAGGCTATTCGTTTGCAGACCTAATTTTCATCTAAAACTACACCATGAAATGCCTCTTGAAGTTAATGTGGTGCACTGGGGAGAGTCGAGAGAGCTTAATTAAAGGGAAAGGGAGTCAATTTTGAAGTTGCCACAGCTGGAAATTTTGATGATTTCTTTAGCTGTTTTCTCCAAGTTTATGAAATGGATATGGCAGTGTGTGTAGGAGTGGGTGAGCGATGTTGCTTTTTGAATGAAACTTACTGATAGAACAGGCTTACATGGGCATGCTATAATGTGATGGATGTATTTTTAAGTGTAAGATGATTTGGGAAGAAGTAGATGTGCAGGTTGGTGGGAGTGTAGGAACGTGAGGGCATTTGGGGGGCAGCTTCAGACACAAACACCACTTGATTCCCTTACATTTGATGGCTGCAGCCATAACGGTAAGCCACTGTATGTGTGAACTTGCTGTGTTAGAAAGCGTTGTGCTTGAGATGACTGTGGCATTCTGCCTGTGGTATGAGATTTGTGAATATACTATCTTGCAGTTATCCAGTGGATAACATATGAACCAAGCAACATGTGTGTGATGTGTAGGGAGCAGGAAAGGGTCGGAGGATGATTCCAGTAAGGAATGTGGGAAGTGCATTTTGCTGCGAGTGGCTATGCTTGAAGGATTGGACAGTTTGGGTCTGTAACTAAATGTTGTAGTGTGGAGGGCTGCTTTTCAGGGTTCCAGACATTGGCATCCCTTTTCAGGGTGCTCCCTTCTGTTCCTGTTCCCCTGCAATGGTGGTCAACTGCCATGGACTGGTTGGACGCAGAGGAAGGGTGGGGTTCACCAGCTAGGGGAAGAACCAAGGGAAGAAAGCTCAGATCTTGGGGCATGGTGGTGGGACAGCGATGCGTGGTCAAAGGGAGAAGAGCAAGGAGACTGGGAAGAGGAGGTGTCAGAAGCTGAAGAGGTAACAGGGCTTAGTGAGCTGAGAGGGTCAGTGCCAGAGAGAAGTACAGAATCAGAGGCAGAAGCTGGAGCCGGCGAGTGGGAGGAGGGAGGCCAAGAGGCAGAGGTGAGTCAGGCTGGTGAAGTCATGAGTATCTCCCCCTCCTGCTGTTACAGGCTCCCTCACTTTCTCCCAGAATCAGAAGAGGGCTGAAATGGGCAGGGCAGTGGCAGACTGCAAGCAGGTACAGTCTCTGATTGCTTGGGGGGGGGGGAAGCCCTGGAAAGGAGAAGACTTAGATGGCTGTGGGAGGTGGGGAATTTCAGTCTCAGCAACTGATTAATGGGACAAGACCTACTGTGGATGAGCCGTTGTGCTCAGGAGGCCTGACACTCAGCCAAGTCTGTGAAGGTTGTGTTTTTGCTAGTAAAGAGTTAACTCCAACTTTGAACAATGTGATTTAGTGCTGGCTCACTCTTTGACGTCAGTGTTCTGTGTCCACTGAGCATACCTAGTTCTCATTGGGCTGTTTTTGGAATCCTTCATTCACCCCAGTTTTTTTTAGTACTTTAGCAAATATTGGGGTCCCCTAAGCCTGTCAATGCTTGTCTCTTGTGCATGGATGGTGCTGGTTTGGCTATGTTAGAATCCATGCTTCAAATAATTAGTTCACAATTAGTGTCTGCCCAAGGGCTGCCGGCATTGGCCAATAGCCAGCAGCCGGGCAACCTGGCCTGCCATTCGCTGGATCACTTGCATGGTCTGATGCCTGGCTGCAGCACTGCCCACTGAGGAAGGTGAGCAGACTTCACAATTAGTATATAGGACATGATAGGGATGTGGGTGGCACTGTGGTCTAAACCACTGAGCCTCTTGGGCTTGCCAGTCGGAAGGTTGGTGGCTCCAATCTCCATGACGGGGTGAGCTCCTGTTGCTCTGTCCCAGCTCCTGCCAACCTAGCAGTTCAAAAGCATGCCAGTGCAAGTAGATAAATAGGTACCGCTGCGGTGGGAAGGTAAATGGTGTTTCCGTGTGCTCTGGCTTCCTTCACAGTGTCCCGTTGTGCCAGAAGCGGTTTAGTCATGCTGGGCACATGACCCCGAAAGCTGTCTGTGGACAAGTGCCGGCTCCCTTGACCAGAAAGTGAGATGAGCACTGCAACCCCAGATGTCCTTTCCCTTTATAGGACATGATGCCCTGTTTTCATTTTTTGTTTTGACCCACCATCCAAACCCACTTTCTGCATAATATCAAGTTCTGTGCTAAAATTAAATTCTGCACAGATGTTGAGATAAATACTAACATTTGTTGTCTTTATTTTGGATAAATCTGTTCAGTTTACATTAATTACCCTGACTCTGATGTGAGAATTCAGGTACAACCTAGAGGTACAGAGTTGTATGGTGAGAGAATTAAAGGTGTGGGGATGGAGGGGAAACAATTAGGGTTATTTGAGGACAAGAGCATGACTGACACTTCTGTCTTATACATTTCTATGCAAAAGTAAGTTATACTGAGTTCAATGGGCATTACTCCCAGATAAGCATGTATAAGCAGGGATAGGTAACCTATGCTGCCCCCTGGATGCTGTTGGACTCCGACTCCCATCAGCCCCAGACAGCATGGCCTGTCTTCAGGGATGATGGGAGTTGTAGTCTAACAAAATCTGGAAGACCATAGGTTTCCTATCTCTGATGCATAGGATTGAAGCCTGAGATTATAGGGGAGGGAAATGTAGGCATCTAGGGTTCATATGCTCCTTTCCTTGAAGAATGGAGCTTCTAGCACAGGCATAGGCAAACTCGGCCCTCCAGATGTTTTGGGACTACAGTTCCCATCATCCCTGACCACTGGTCCTGTTAGCTAGGGATGACAGGAGTTGTAGTTCCAAAACATCTGGAGGGCGAGTTTGCCTATGCCTGTGCTAGCAGTTAATAAATTGCAATTGGAAAGTTCTTCACTCTTATTGGGTATGTAATGAGATGATTTTCCTTCCCATAGGTGAGAATGGGATCCTTGTGTGTGTTTTCACAGCTTTCACAATGGCCAGTGATAGTGCCTGTTGCCTGCTAGTTTCCAAATGCATGCCCAGGCCCATGATGGCTAGAAACTTGTATTTTGAAAGTGCATACACAGCACTGCAAATCAAGGCCCATGCACTATCCGGTTATGTTCTACTCAGAGCAGACACATTGAAATTGAATAGCATTAAGTTACTCGTGGCCATTAATTTCAGTAGGTCTAGTCCGAGTTCCTTATGTTTTAGATGGCAAATAGTCCTTTTTTATATATGCATAGAAACAAATACTTGACACACAATGGGGCAGTTGTGTTTGCTGTGGGGACACTGGTAAAGTCAGCTTATAAAGTTCAAAGCAAACAGGTGGCATGTGAACGATAGACGAGGGTCTTTAGACATCTTTAGCCATTTATCAGGAAGCAGCAGTCCAATAAGGGCTCCCAGGTGTGGGAAGATGGGTGCTTCAGGAAATACACAAGAGTGCTTCTTTCCTCTCTCCTTAGTGCTTTCCAGGGAGAGTGGCCTGCAACTGGACACAGCGTGGCCAGTTAGACCCCTGAAAGCCTGTAAATAAGGTTAGTAGTACAAAAATAGCACCCTGTTGTGTACAAAACATCCTTGTGTTTCTAATGCACAGCCTCAGGGTATTTGAGTTTTAAGAATGGTTTGACATTACTGTTGTAGTAAGTAAATAAGCAAGAAGCGCAAACTCCTCTTCTGCCATAGGGTGCTTAGAGCAGCTTCACAGCCCAAGATGTACAAAATGAGAAAAATATGTACCAAGCGCCAAAGTACACACTGGAAACACTGCCACAAATAAACTAAAAGGCAGCAATCTAAAAAATTGTACCAAAAGTAGGCCCTCTAAATCTTTGAACATTAAAAGCCTGCCAGAAGAGGAAAGTTTACAGTTTAGAGGCAAAAGGACCAGCGATGGAGCCTGGTGAGGCCTCCAAACCTGATTTTTAGATGGGGGCGGGGGGAGAGATGACCCCAAAGGTAGCCAGGACCCTAGGTCATTTAGTGCAGTGATTCCCAAACTTTTTTCGTACCACCCCCCCCCCCGGTTCCATAAACTCATCCCCAGTGCCCCCCACCCCTCTGAAGAGCATTATTCAGAACAGTGGTTTGCACGGCCCACAAAGGAAGAAGATAACACAATAAAATTCAAAACAGTAATTGCACATTTCTTCAAAATCCATTTCAAACTATTGAGTTTAATCAATTCAACAAAATTAATGAACTTGATCCAGTGATACCAGCTGATAGACATTTATACCTCAAGCGCCCCCTTGCTACCCACTAATAATAATAATAATAGTAATAATAATAATTAATAATAATTTATTATTTATACCCTGCCCATCTGGGTAAACCTCCCTAAACAGGGCTGGCTTCAGATAAAAATCAGATACCGGTAGTTGTTTCCTTGATATCTGATGTCTTCTAAAAGTCAGATAGTTGTTTATTTCCTTGACAGAGAGCCAGTGTGGTGTAGTGGTTAAGACCGATTGAGTCGTAATCTGGGGAACCGGGTTCGCGTCTCCGCTCCTCCACATGCAGCTGCTGGGTGACCTTGGGCTAGTCATACTTCTCTGAAGTCTCTCAGCCCCACTCACCTCACAGAGTGTTTGTTGTGGGGGAGGAAGGGAAAGGAGAATGTTAGCCGCTTTGAGACTCCTTCGGGTAGTGATAAAGCAGGATATCAAATCCAATCTCCTCTTCTTCTTCTTCATCTGATGGGAGGGCGTTCCACAGGGCGGGCGCCACTACTGAGAAGGCCCTCTGCCTGGTTCCTTGTAACCTCACAGTGATGAAACTGCCAGAAGGCCCTTGGTGCTAGACCTCAGTGTCCGGGCTGAATGATGGGGGTGGAGATGCTCCTTCAGGTATACTAGGCTGAGGACTCTTAGCACCCCCCTTAGTTAATCCCACTCCCCTCCCAGGGGGCAGTACTGACCACTTTGGGAAGCACTGACTTAGTGTTTTAAAGGTCCAAACCAATTCTTTAAATCCAGACAAATAGGCAGCATGTGGAGTTAATATTGAATTTATTTATTAAATTTGTATACCACCCTTCATCCATAGATCACAACATAAAATTCCAATATAAAAAACACAAAATACATAATAAAAATAAGAACAAGAACAAACCAATACCCCCCAAATAGTAATAATAAGGGCATTGGATGCCAATCAGTGAAAGGTCTGGTTGAAGAAGAACATTTTTGCCTGGCACCTAAAGGTGTATAGTGAAGGTGCCAACTGCACCTTCCTGGGGAGAGCATTCCACAAGTGGGGAGCCACTGCAGAAAAGGCCCATTCTCATATTGCCACCCTCCAAACGTCTCATAGAGGAGGCACACGACAAAGGGCCTCAGATGATGAATTCAGAGTCCAGTACGGTTTATTTGTGGAGAGGCGGTCCTTGAGGTATTGCAGTCCTGGGCCATTTAAGGTTTTAAAAGTCAAAACGAGCACTTTGAATTGGACCCAGAAACTAATTGGCAGTCAGTTTAGTTGGGCTAGGATCAGTGCAATATGCTCAAATGGTTTTGGGCACCAAATTCTGCACCAGCTGAAGTTTCTGAACCATCTTCAGACCACCTAACATATAACATGTTGCAGTGATCTAACCTAGAGGCTACCAGAGCACACACACAACAGAAGTTGGACTATCCCTGTGCAGATAGGGGTGCAGCTGGGCCACCAG
This sequence comes from Podarcis pityusensis, assembly GCF_964106645.2. Lineage (NCBI taxonomy): Eukaryota > Metazoa > Chordata > Lepidosauria > Squamata > Lacertidae > Podarcis > Podarcis pityusensis. The sequence goes on along the minus strand of NC_138035.1, from coordinate 29,590,618 downwards.
CTGAAGCTGATGGAAGACTGTATTATGTACTCCATTCAATAGGCACCAGACAAAAGAGTGTTTTGATCTGTTGAAATTTCTGAACTGTTTTTAAAGGTAGCCCACGCAGAGGGTGTTTCAGTGGCTTAATCTTAGGAACTGAAGAAGGCTTAGTAGACAGCATGTGCCTTTGCCCTCATGCAAACCCCTCAAGAAATGTAAATGGATGTCGTTTGTGTGTGTGCATTTTCAGTTGCTCTGTTTTACACACACACACATGCAAATATGACCTACTTACCCACTGCAGTGACCTGGGATCCGCTGTCCATAATATGCTGTGAAGGAAGCCGTACCTAATGTTACCTCTGGCACCCATCTCATTTTGCCTGTGTCCCTCAGTCGCCCTCTGCCACCAGCCCCCCTCCCTTCCCATCCCTCCTTTGACCTGGGAACACCTGGCTCTTCTTCTCCCTTCCAACTACCTGCCTGCCATTGGAGTTTATGCCGTGTTTAGGATTTGCAGTCATGTTGTTCCCCCGATGCTGCTATCAGCCAATTTCACAGCACTCTGGGCTGCTGAGACCTCCAGCTCTTCTTTGCATGCAGATTATGCATCCCCATTGCCAAAGGGAAGGAGGACAAGAGGAGAGTGGGCAGGATTTGTGCCTGTGGATGATGCTTCTTCTCTAGCCATGTAGATCCTGAACTACTGTGGCCGCACTGGGGGGCAGGAAATGATGGGCAGGGGGAAGAACTGGCCTGTTGTCTATTCAGTTCAGCACCGTATTGAGTGGAAAATGCAAAGAGTTGTCAGAATTTTATCTCTGGGTGTATAAACTATGGAAAAGTACAGCCCTTCTAAACAATTTGAAGGCAGCCATAATTCAAAATGGGACAAAATAGCCTCTGTGAGTGTTTGTGCATTTTTTTGTCTGTAGTTTCCCCCTATATTTTCTGGTATGTATCTAGACATAAGGGCCTAGCTGGCTGTGGCTGACTGGCTTGCACCTGTGTTGTACTGAATCTTGTCACAGTGATGATGCCATTTAGATGTGGGGAACCTATCTTGCCTGATGGTTCCCAACCGCTGTGGGTCAACGTTGATAGGTGGGCAGGGCAGCCCATTATCAAGCACTCAATGTCATTGTGTCAACAGATGATGGATAGGTCAAAGTCCTCTGTGTGCCAATTCCCAAGCACCCAACAGCCAACTTGTTGTCGGGGGCTTGAAACCACAGTGCAGGAGGATTTGCCATGTAGAACTCATGCCGCCATTCCAGCAGAGCTGAACCCACTGCCTCCCCGGTGATGGGTGGTGAGCTCAGCCCTGCTTTCTGCAGGGACTGGCTGTGTGATTGAGATCCCCTTAGTTTCTGGTTTTTTTGTGTGTATTTTTGCACACGCCTTTGGCTTATTTTATTTATTACATTTGCATCACTCTCTTCCTCTTGAGGAGTTCAGATCAATATTTTAAAACTCACATGCATTTAAAACTCACAGGCCTGCAGGGTAGGTTGGCTGGAGAGCTACTGACTTGCCCGTAGTAGTGATGTCCACTGCATGGGGCTGAGCTGGGATTTGTGTCTGCGTTTCCCTAGTCTGATCTCTCCAGTCTCACCACTGCACCTTACTTGACAGGCACACCACAATGACTGCTTCTGTAGGTGGTCTGCTTGTGTGATATGCACATCAGTTTGTACAACTATGCCTATAAAAGTGTTTCTGTCTGTGGGGTAGTACTTTAGCATGAAATGTAACCAATGTAAATCTATCATTACATGAAAACATGGCAAGGTTAACGTCAGGATTGTGATACATGTTTCCAGTGCTTTTTTTTTCTGGGGGGGATGCAGGGGTAGGTATACCCCTAAACATTTTGTGAATCTAAGTTTGGCCTCATTGAGGGGCAGTATTTCAATATGAGAAGAAAAATGAGAGCACCCCTAAACATTTTTTAAAATAAAAAAGCACTTCATGTTTCTTAGGATAGATTCATAAGAATTTTGTGATGGTGATGTGAGAAGATAACAAGGGAAATATCTGTGTGTGTGTGTGTGTGTGAGAGAGAGAGAGAGAGAGAGAGAGAGAGAGACAGGCAGAGGAACATTTAGTTTTTGCACTGTGTATATAAAAAGATGTTAGCAGTATATATGTCTAGGGATGGACCCTTAATATAAAATGTGCAATGTGTTCTAGTGTATGTTGTTTCATTATGTTACGGGGATGCATTTTGTCAACCACTCTGTACATTTACACAGACACACACAGGTATCATTCACATGTGTCTGTTCAACACTTACCTTTTTAGTGCTCCGCTACTCAGGCACTTGAATACTAGCAGCTGAACATGGCTATGCACACAGGAACCTCTAAAGCACATGGGGTGCTGGTGATGTTCTTTAAACCTATGGTGTGTCCACAGCCAGAGTGAACTGCGAACTTTTGCTAACTGAAAACTATGCAAGAGACTAAGGGGACATTGAGATAATACAAAAGCCCCATCTGTGGCAGTGGACCTGAGATGGCTGTGGTCACACCCACAGCATCCATTTAAAGCACACTGCTTCCCACAAAGACTCCTGGGAATTGTAGTTTAAGGGTGCCAGGATTTGAAGCTTTGTGAGGGGGAAAGCAGTTTCCAGAATTCTTCTGGGTGGGAGTCATGTGATTTAAATGTGCTTATAATGTAAGGTGTGGATGTGGCCATATACATACCATTGCTTGCCTCTTCATCTGAACATGCATGTATGAAGCGGTCCATGCTCTGCAGGGGTGGGCAATCTTTCCATTGAAAGCTGATTTCCATCAAGGGTAATCTGTTGTGGGTGCAGGGCTGCATGCTGGCAATTGATAGGGCCAGAGCCAAAAGTGGGTGGGGCCTTAAAAAAAAAAAGCTTCTCTCTGCCACCCCATTATCTCTGCCTGTCATCTTCTTCCTCCCTGCCCATTGGCTGCCAGGAAGGGAGAAATCCCTACCATCAGAGGTTCTGAACCGATTGCAGAGATCAGTTTTGAAATTAGGCCAAGGGCTGCAGGAAATTAGGCTGAGAGCTATGCATGTGTCCCTAGAGCTGCAAGGTGCTCGCCCTTGTTCTACAGCGTAGTAATATTAACTAGAAATGTCACGGGAGGCTGGCAGGGAAAGTATCCTGCAAAGGGAAGAAGGCAGAATGGAGGAGGTGAGTGAAGGTACAATTCTGCAGCATGGGTGACCTCGAAAACAAATTGTTGTAGCGTTCCATTTCTACCTCTTAAAAAGGCCTCACTGTCTTGTCCCACGGCTTAGGCACATAAGTGAAACCGTAATCTCCATCCAGACTCCAGCTGGTCGAGATGCTCTGTGGCGAATGTATTAAAAAAGCTCCAAGGTCACTGCAAGGCACACATTTTGTACGAGTGAGGGTCAATTCCAAGGCAATGGGGATCCACAAGGAGGCTGCTGGCAAGGGGTTCTGTGTGACAGCACTCCTCCATGTTGGCAGCAATGTTGGAAAGCCCCATTCCATGTGGTTGGACAGAACTGCTCGGAGACATGATTAAACTGAAAGCAACTCTCAGATGTTACAGCCATTGCAATGAGCCCCATCAGGTGGCAGCAGTTTTGGTCAGCCTCCATGCATGGGCATCTGCTCACAAAGTACATCAGAGGATGCGTTGCTGGAAGGAAGTTGCTGTTTGAATTTCAAGTCTGTGTGGTGGATGTGTTTCTGTGGGGTGTGCTGTGCGTGTTGCCAGGGCTAGGAATTCCCCCAGCGCCTCTTGCAAATGGCACGGGTCCAATTGCGACCACGTGGAGATCTCTTGGATGCCACGTTGGCGATGGATGTCTCCATCTGGCTGACCTCTCCCATTTCTTAAGCAGGTAAGCAGAAGAGCTTATTTACTGTATTTGTATCACACTTTTTTCTTCAAGGAGTACATGGCTCAGTTAATTCCTACAATAACCCTGTGAGGTATGATAAGAGGCTGTGACTGGCCCAAGGCCACCCAGCGAGCTTCATGACAGAGTGGGGATTTGAACCCTGGTTTCCCAGGTCCTAGTCCGACACTCTAACCACTACACCACCTTGGCTTCCTAGAGTCCTTCTGTTAATGGGGTAGCTATATAAATCAAGTAGGTAAATACATATGGGGAAAGCAAAATGTCGCTTAGAAAAGGATCTGAAATACTTGCCTTGAAGCTTTAATTTATTTCATTCTGGATTGTTTTATTTGGTGTTTTAATATGGTGTTAACTTCTTTGAGGGTTTTTTTTAAAATATAAACTGGTATAGAAATGAAACCAATAATAATAATAATAACAACAAAAAACATCACCGGGAAAAAATGGCACCTAGGCATTCCGTTGTGGCCACTGTAACCTAGGTTTAAGGTGCTGTTTGGCGATTAGATTATGTATCTGAGTTTCTAACACTGTGTGTTGCCTACTGTATGCACATACATGTGTGTTGCACGAGAGGGCCCTGCACTCAGCCCTTGATCTGCTTTTGCCTGCCAGAATACAAATAATTTTTGCACTTACAATGTTTGGCATATCAAGAGACAGCTGCACATTCACCACAAGGCAGTTTGAAGCTTACTTTTCAGGGCTGTTTCTCTCCCCCTTTTAGCATTATGGGAGCCACTGCAGAATTTCCTTTCCCTTTGCCACTCAGTAGCATGGGGCACCTGTGTGGGTCATGTGAGAGGCATCAAAGATACATCACCTTCACACACACACACACACACACACACACACACACACAGTTCCTGGGAGGGATGGGGGTGGCATGGGAAGGAGCAGTGGGATGAAGGCTATAGCGCTTGACTGTGGACTTCTGATATCATCCAGTGGCATGTGAACGAGTTGCTGTTCCGCGTTGCTAAAGGGGACGTTAGAAAGAGTCCTAGGAGGACTTCTGTCTTGTCATCAAGCACCACTGGCCTCCTGTGGCAGGTTCAAAGTACGTTGCGCATGTTCAGCAAGGACAACGTAGCATGGGATTGACCCTGCAGTATTGCAAAAGGCATCAGTTACACCGGTGACCACCCACACTCCTTGGCTGTATGTGCTCCTTGAGGTTTGCTTTGCCCATGGGCTTGGTATCTGATGTGAAACTAAACCTGCGGATTTTAAGTGCTTGCTTCCGCAGCCTGAGAAGTGGCTGGTGAAAAATTCACCAAAGCTGAGCAGGAATGCCTTGAAGGGTGGGAATGCTTAATGCGGGGGACGGAGAGTAACTGTTCCAGGGCAAACCCCACAAAAATGTGCATGCCTTGAGCATTGGGCCCTCAGTCAGGTGTTGAGTTGTGGGATAGGACTCTGCTTCACTCTGGGCTTGGCTTGCTGCTTCCCTCGGTCCGCCTGCCTCCTTTCCTGTGTACATTCACTTGTCTCTTTCCATGATCGCTGACATGCCCCGCTAGGTTGCATCCTGCACTGCCCGTGGACTAAGCAGCTGTGTGCTGCTCTCTCTCGTTCTCTCACATACATGCACTCAAACGCACTCACTATTCATTTGTGGCATATCCTGTTGCCATTGGAAACCTAAGAAAGAAGTGAATATTCCCTCCAACTCTCAGGCTTTTTTTCTCTCTCTCTCCACCTCCCCCCCCCCCCGCTTTCCTCCTCTCCTTGCAGAAGACGAAGAGCTTAGCAATGAATCCGTTGAAGCTCCGATCCATCAAAGCGCCAGATCGACGAGTCACGGACCGTTCCTAAATGTGATTAAATATCCTTTTCTTCCAAAGCTCAGAGGGAACACGGATTTACCTGACCCGGCTTCTTTGCAATTTGGCTTTCAAAGCACAGCATCTTGAGGTAAGAGAACCTTCTCATCCGGTCCCATTCTCCCTTCTCCTCCTCCGCGCAGAGGTGCACTGGAGGGAGGTCTTGCTCAACCTGTGCTTTGCTCAATAACAATTGCCTAGTTGAGGAACTGCTTCCCAGCCTCCCCCAGCCGCCCAGCGTGGAGCTTGCTGCTTGGAAATCGGGATGTGGGAGGGAACCCGATGCAGCGCTAGCTGCCTGCGATCCAGAGCTTTTCTTCTTCCTTCCCACCCCCCCAGAACATGCCTCTTTCTTGCCTTCTCTCCATTTCTCCACTCCTCACCCCCGCAGTGCACACACACACACACACACACACACACCTTTCCCCTTCTTTCTTTGTAAGAGGAGCAGCATTGTTTATGTCTGGCAGGCAAAGCGACGGCATGCAAGCTCAGAGCTGTTCTTCTTGCATTCTGAGGGGTGCAGCCGGCTGCAGAAAGTACCCTTCACGCAGCACTTGCTTAAAGGGCCTTGACATTGCAGGAAGTGCTTGTCCCATCAAGGCATCTGCAGGTGCTATCCCCCCCCCCTTTTAATCATAAGCTTGAACACGTGCTTGGAATCATCTGATGCTGGAGAGTGCTCTTCCTTCAGTTCCCATCATTCCAGCATGAACCTAAGTTGGGTTGAGCATCTGTGCGTGCAGGTCTCGTTCATGTTTCATCTCTCAACGTGTAGCTTAGCAGGGGAGTGATAACAAAGAGAAGTACTGGCCATCTTGCAGCTGCTAGGCCCAGAGAGTGCAAGTTGCTGTAGTCAGATCTAAGCATCAGGATGTGCTTTAGCTCTCAGGTTAACATGGGGTTGGGATTTGCTGGGACATGCTTGGAGACAAGGGATGCTTGGAGAATTTCTGCCATAGCAGTGCTTTTTCCATAATGGAGTATTTCGCTGCCATGTTGGGAGGTGATACTGTCCACTGGCCATTTCAGTGTGGAGGAAAGTCAGGAACTACCACCTTATGTGAGTCCTGGCTCAGTGGCACAACCTGGGTTTTGCATGCTGAAGGTCCAAGTTCAATACCTGGCCGCCTCTAAGTAGTTGGGTTGGAGGTGTGTCTGCTTGAGATCCCAGGGAGCCAATGCCAATGTGAGTAAATAATTCCGGGCTAGATGGACAAATAGTCTGGCCTGGCATAAGCGAGTGCCCAGTTTGCTTCCTATGAATTTTGGGTGTTTGCTAGTTCCTCTAAAAGTATACCTCTCCCAGAGGGAACATGGAGTTCTTGGGACGATGTAATCCATGGGCTATAGATACAGATGTCTGTGCAGAATGCTAGCACATGGTGATCCCAACAACTGATTTTTCAGGGCTTGTGCATTTTAAACCTTAAAAGGTTTTTATTAAGGGTGGTAACATGGTAAGATCTCTCAGGCTTTGAAAGAACTGGGCATTTGCAGGCATAGTGAAGCAGTCATATGAGCATGCGAAGCTGCCTTATATTGAGTCAAACCATTGGTCTATCTAGCCCACGCTGACAAATTGAGAAATTGAAACCACTACAAAGCAAAGCCTTGCTAGCTGAGTTCCTGAGGCCCACTAAGCTCAGACCTGGCTCAGGTGCTCTCAACAAGGTGTGGGCACCCATCCAAGCTATGCATGATTTAGACCCAGGAGAATACCTGACCACAGTTTCCTTTTTGAAATGACTCTATACATAAAAGAATATTTCCTCCACATAAGAGGAGATTCCTCTGTCCTCTCTATTGCTTGTTCACAGTGCAAATTGTTCTCTAAGCTACTGAAGACAGCTTTGCTGCAACTTGCAATCTGCCATTGTCTGAAAGTCCCAGCCCACACTCTTAAGTAGCTGGACTTCAATGAAAAATTCACCAGTGTCCTGAAGAATTGCCCATTTAGTATGTTCAGTTGTAGTAATTGCTTGCAATATTTTTTTTCTTCCTGGGCAAATCACTGTGACTAATGCTCAGAGGAGGCCTGCGGGACTTTATAATTGACAAATAAAGGCATTCTTGATAGTTGGAGGCTGCATCTGGGTTTTAGCAGTAGGGCTCTGCACAGATCCTCTTGATTCTTAACTCTCTTCGCAAGAGGACCCTTCTGATAACAGAACCTTTATCCTGCTTCCTGAGGTGCATTCTCTCAGCGGGTGGTAAGTACCTGGAAATGCTGATCTTGGAACAGTATCATACACGCAATGCGGGTGGAGGGTGGCTGTTTTTATTATGGTGTTATAGGAAACCCCATGGTGCGAGGGATTGCTGTTTTTATTCTTCATAACTTCCCCTGTCAAGTTGTGAAAGCGATCTGTGACTTGAGCTGACTGCCTAAGTCTGTGTATAGACAACCACATTTTCCTCCCCTGCCTCTATTGCTTCCCTTGTGTTGAATATTCAAATGTAAGCTCCTTGGGGGCAGAGACTGCCTTCTTGTTCCTCTGTAAAGCACGATGCATGTGAATGTATAATAACAATAATTTGACAGATTGCAGCAGAACATGACACAGTCCTTGTAGGCCTTGTTCATGCTAGGCTTGCCTTAGAGGAGCAGGCCTCTTCTTGCATGCATAGTTATCCAGTTGAATAATAATAATACTAATAACAATTTATGTATTTATTTATTTATTTATTTATACCCCGCCCATCTGACTGGGTTTCCCAAGCCACTCTGGGCAGCTCCCAACAGAATATTAAAAATACGATACAAGATCAAACATAAAAAACTTCCCTTTAGATGTCTTCTAAAAGTCAGATAGTTGTTTATTTCCTTGACATCTGATGGTGAGCGTTCCGCAGGGTGGGCGCCACTACCGAGAAGGCCCTCTGCCTGGTTCCCTGTAACCTCACTTTTCGCAGTGAGGAAATTGCCATAAAGCCCTCAGACCTGGACCTCAGCGTCTGGGCAGAATGATGGGGGTGGAGATGCTCCTTCAGGTATACTAAGGGCTTAAATATCTCTGGTCAACAAGCAGTTCTCTTCACACATCTGCTTCAGTCCACAGGAACCACACTTTTTAACAAGTCTATTCAGCCTGTGGTGAGGTAGCATCAATGCCCAAAGCTTCATTCCACCGGGATTTGCTTTTTGGCATGTGATTGCAAGCTCATGACCATTTTCTAAAAGCCAGCCCAGGAGTCCTGTACTATCTATCTATCTATCTATCTATCTATCTATCTATCTATCGATCGATCTATCGATCTATCGATCTATCGATCTATCTAGTATACCACCTTCATCTAAAGATAACAGGGTTGTTCACAACATATAAATACTATACGAACACAAGACAGCAGCAGCTGGCAGAGAATGGAGGAGATCCTGAGGTCTTAGGTTGGCCATATACAAAAGAGGCGAGAGCTCCTGCACCTCTAAAGGTTGTGCAGAAGAAGGAATTTCAACAGATGTGGCTCATTGTGCTGAAATCCCCTCTTTAAAGCAACCGTTAAAAGTGCAGGAGCCCAAGCCCTCATTTTGCATCCAGCTACCCCTCTTAGAGGTCTTGTCATGTCACCTTCAACAAGGGCACAGGCTGTGTATGCAGCCATTGAACTATACAAGTCAACAGGTGTGCACGCTTTCACGCCAGCACTTGTACATGCATGGAGATAGTTCATAGCTGCGTTTGGTGTAACATCTGAACAAGCCAAGAAGTGTTTGTGCTTTTCAGCAGGAGGAAGGGGGAAAGAGAAGAGGTAGGTTGCTCAGCCTGTTGCCCGGTGCTAAGTTTGACACTGGCCCTCTGCCTCACCTAGCTGCCAATTACTGTGGAATGCATTTGGGTTGCCAGGGTGTAATCTGGTGATGGGTGCCATATTGAAGTCTCAAGAGTGGTGGCTTTTCCTCCACTTGGTTCCCCTCAGTCCTGCAGAATGTCTCCCCACATCTAGAACCCTGCTTCATCCCTATAGCAAGTGAGGTGGGTGAAATATCAGGGGGATGGGACTGAAGACCCCTGGTTGCTCAATCTGGAAACGGAGCTTCAGATCCAATGTATCTGAGGGAGTTTCCTAATCTTTCCTTGGAAGTGATGTTTGCTGGGAAGTCTCCCATCTAGGCAGCTTGGCAGGCCAGGCTGCTCAGCAACAGAACTGTCTCATCTGCTTCCGGCCCATTTCATGTACTGTTCTTTGTTGCCGGCAAGGTGGAAGTTCACATCTCTCTGTGCTCTTTCTCCCCGCTCTTCACCATTTCCTCCCACGCCAAGGTTAGGCAAACATCAGGCAGGAGTTGGAATCCCTGCCGTAGGTATGCAAGGCCTTAATTCGGCCTGTGAAGATGTGCACTCACCTTTTACTTGAGCCAATGCAGGGGGCACTGCCTTGCCTATAATGTTCAGCAACTGTTCTCTGCCAAAGGGACTTTTTCTTGAATGGGGAGTTGCAGCTTGGCCTGAGCTGCTGCTCTTTCATACCTCAAAAGCACATTTTGCCTCCCCGTTGCTAGTAAATGAGCCCTGAGTCACCATTCACTCTGCTGCTTCTGTTTATAACTGTGCTCCTCTTACCCACTTCTTTCTTCCTTCACTTTGGTGGTTAGTCATAGGCACACACACAACGCACTCACTCCCCTGAGTTGCTGCTCTCCATTTTCAATGTTTATATAATGTAGAATAGATTTCCCACCCCTTTTTATCTAGAAGACCTTACCCCCCTTTCTATATACAGTCATAGCTCGGGTTACAGCCGCTTCAGGTTGTGTTTTTTCAGGTTACGGACTGCCGAAACCCGGAAGCACTGGAACAGGTTACTTCTGGGTTTCGGTGGTCACGCATGCGCAGAAGCGCTAAATCACGCTTTGCACATGCGCAGAAGCCCCAAATCACAACCCGTACGTGTGCAGATGCACAGATGCAGGTTGTGAATGTGCATCCAGCACAGATCACATTCGCAACCCAAGTGTCCACTGTACCTTATTCCAGAGGAGATAATAAATTCTAGTATCATTTCAAAAACTGTATCTCTGGATCTCTCTCTCTCTTTTTCAAATCATGGCTTTGTTCCGTTTCATGAGACTTCCTCAGCCCTGCAGGACACTTTCTGCATTCTGTGCGTGGTGTACTGGAGTCTGGACTCCTTGGTCACTATTTCTCAGACATCTTGAACTCTGCCATCTATGTCTGTATGATCCTGGAGCTTATCTGGCCTCCCGAGGGCGGTGCAACTGGAGTTACAAGACCTTGGAGAGCTCCACAAACGGTCCAAACAAAGCCTTGTCTGCCTCTCAGCCCCGACTACATCTTCTCAGGCTCTGCCTTTTTCATGGAGAGTGATGAATTTAAAGGGCCAGTCTCCTGGCCTAGAGTCTGGAATCCTCTCCTTGCTGACTAAGCTGCAAATCCAGTGATAGGAACCTAGGAAGCTGCCTTATACTTAGCCAGACCATTGGTCCATTGAGCTCAGTTTTGTCCACACTGGACGACAAAGCTCTCCAGGGTTTCAGGTACGGGTCCACCCCAGTTCTACCTGGAGATTCCAGGGACTGAACCTGGAGCATCTGCATGCAAACCAGATATTCTGTCATTGAATTATTGACCTCTGGAGCATGGACTGTCTGCACTAGTTACTTGTGGATCTTAGGTTTAGGCATTGTGGTCTCTGGGGATCACTGTTCAGGGTCTCTTGGTAGACAGACCCTGACCTAGGCCCTGTGTAAGGATGCCAATCCTGTTCTGGGTCTAGGTCTTTCTTTGCCCTTGCTACAAAAGTTAGTAGTGCTAGAGTTAGTAGTGGGATGACTGTGCACAGTACAGGCAATAGTGGTGCTACGATGCCACTTTCCACAGTCTGAGAACTCTTCTGTTTTAGTCTCAGATTCTATATATTTTATTTCAAAGACTGCTTGGGAAAACAAAAACCAATGTCATTATCTTCCCATTCTGTCAGTCACATAAAGAAAAGCTTGGGACAAGAGTTGGCCCAACACTCTGACTCTGTCCGGTAAATATGGATAGAGATGTGGCTCAAGCCGAGTTCTTAAAACAAATTCATTATACTGAGTCCTAACTCATACTTTAAGAATCAGTGTTGCTATCTATTATTAATACATGGATATGATGCATTTGCCAATTTTGGAGACCCCATCAAAATTTTAAACTATATGCTTATTTTCCTATATACCCGAATGGGAAGGGGGAAGGGAACATCTGGCATAATTTATCATATTTTGCACTTAGGACTTGATATGATTGGCTGCAGAGTGGAATTCCAGTAGACTTGCCAATTAAAAGTTACCTAGTAGTTTTGGATCCTTGCTTGTGAACATCTATTATTTACCAGTTATTTTTACCATGGAAACTTAACTTTCTGAGCCATCAAAACTACTGACCTACATATTTTGTCTCCATCCTGAGCAACATCTGTTTCTTTATACTTTTATAAATACACCACAATGAAGAGAGAATAGGAATATGAAAATACTAAATGCATAGAGCCATAGATACGGAAATCATTTATCTGATTCAGTAAAAGTCTCTGATTAGCTGTAAATCAGTACATGTAAATTGTATTATCATCCAGTGTGGGTGAATTTTTATTATTTTAAAAAGATAACCATGGTAACAGTAGAACGGATGAAAATTTATGACTTCAATGGAAGGTTTTCTAGTCAGTGATTTAAATCAAGATTTCAATTAAAGTCATGGTTGCAGGCCCTGTTACTGTTGGGACTAAGCATTTCAGACAAAGCAAAGCTTTAAAAACCTTGCAGTTTTTAAATGGCAAAATTGATTGGAAATTTACATTCTAATAGTTGGGGTGCAGTGGGGAATTTTGATCTGCCTTCATATTTTGTGCAAACCAGCAGTGCAGGTTTTGAGAGACAGCTTTTCCAGAATTTAGTAGAGAGGAGCGTTTTCTGGGGAATATCACTGGCATCAAGGGTGTTTCTAGGGAATTGTCCATGGAGCTTGAAACCCCTTCCTCCCCTTTAAAAAATAATAATAATACAACACCCCCCCTGTTGGTCTTGGGCATTGCAAATCACAGTGCCAGTAAGACCCCAGCAGATTTGTTTCTATTACTATTAAATCTATATCCCGCTTTTCCCCTCAAAGGAGCCCAGGGTGGCAAACACACAATTAAAATATTTGGCAACAAAGCAATTCCAATACAGTTCCAGTTGTGGGTGACAGCAGAGACAGATCCTGTTTGTGTCATTGTGGGTTTGTGTCCTTAGTCTAGCAACGCCCCTGATTGACATCAACACTTATGGCACTGAATATCACTGATGTGAAATATAGGAGTTGATATTTTGATATATTGTTAATAGGTCATATTTTGTGGCTCCCATTGTTGCTTCTTTCTTTCTTTCTTTCTTTCTTTCTTTCTTTCTTTCTTTCTTTCTTTCTTTCTTTCTTATATGAAAATATTAAAGATTTCCTGGTTAAGCATACCACACTCCACCCCCCTACCCCAAACTTGTACAAACAGACATCCCTGACACCCCAATCCTGTACATGATCATTCAGCCCTGCTAGATTCAATGGATCTGACTGCCCATGTAAGCGTGCATATGATTACTGCTAAATCTGACATGAAGACAATAAACCACATCCATTCCTCCTTGTTCTAAAGATGAGATTTCTGATGGTTGGTGTTGTTTTCTTCTTGATTATAGGTTGTTCGATTGCTCAAATTATAGCCCCAATTGTCTTTATGATGAGGAATAAAATAGAATACAAAAGGAGCAGGTGCACTTGCTGTTGAGAATGCATGAGCTTTGCGAGAGATCTATGGGGAAAAAAGGGGTGGGGGGTGATATAGGATGTCGGAAGCCAAAATTTGCAGCCAACCCAAACACATACGGGAAATCCAAGAGCACGGAGACATAGGATGTGTTTACCATATGGGAGCATTGCAAGGGACAGCCAGCCAGGTATGAATGTCCTAGAAGCAACAGCTGTCACAGCTGTGAGGAAGCTGAGGTCACACCCACACTATATACATTTAAAGCACTTTATGCCGCTTTGAAAGCCATGGAGAATCTTGACAGTTGTAGTTTGTTAAGGGTGTTGACCTGAGAGAGGTGCAGCTCCCATTATCCTTAACAAACTACACTTCCCAGAATTCTCCATGACTGTTAACGTGGTGTAATAGCATTTTAAATGTATGGTGTGCGCATGGACCGTGGTGGAATCAATGCCACTCATAAAAGGAAGAGAACACCAAGAACAGATGAAGCCTATGAGCTACACAGGCAGCTGAGGGTCCTCTTGGTGGTGAGGATCTTTGGAAAAATCACATGTGCAATGCTAGAAACACAAAGAAAATACTGGGGTTTTTGACTCTGTTAGGCTGGATCTGCACCCAAAGCTTAACACGTTTTGTTTCATTTCACGTCTTGCTGCTCTGAAATAATCTTTCCCTCCAGGGGTTGGATTCTTAACAGTTTTATTGCTGGGCTGGGTGGGGGGAAAGCAGGAATAGGAGCATACTTCATAATGGATCCTGTCCACACTCATTGCCCTACCCATCTTTTATAGAATATAGGGAACAGGATGCATTACAAAACTGCTGGTGCTTGGAAGGGTCATCTTTCCTAATGCCTACAAGCGATGTTAGACCCTTAATCTCCCTTTTATTATTGCTTAAAACTGCATTTGTTACCTACTTCATGACAAATTCCAGAGGTGTAGTCATGCTAGTCTGTAGCGGCAAAATCAACAAAGGGTCTGGGGGCACTTTAATGGCTGACAAATTTATCGTGGCATAAGCATTCATGGGACAGGACCCGCTTTGTTGGCTGCCAGCCTTTGTGTAGCTTTTAGGCTTAAAAACTAAAACAAAATACAGACTATTGTGAAATGCTCAGACCAGACTTTCCCATCCTCGGTGCCGTCCAGTATGGCCAGTGGTCGTGGATGGTGGGAGACTCCAGTAACATCCTGAGTGTCCCAGGTTAGAAAAGACTGGCTTAGATGATTAAAAGAATAGGAAGTAGACTTTCTGGGTGGATGGCTTGGACCAACTTAGATGACATCAAAAGAGGATTGGACAAATGGATGAATGTTAAAGCTATCAATGGCTGCTGGATGTGGTGGTACTTCTTCTGCATACCAGTTGCTGGAAACCATGGAGGAGCGAGAACAGTGCCTTTGTGCTCAGGTCCTGCTTGCCCGTCCCCCTTCCCAGCAATTGGTTGGTCATTGTGAGAATGGGATGTTTGGACTAGTTGGGCCATTGGCCTGAGCTAGCAGGCTCTTCTTATTTGCTTCTGGTTGCTTCTAAAGACTGCTAAAGAAAATGTACAAATGTCTAAAAGCTGCTCATGAGTTTCTATCCGTGGCTATTCATTCTGTCACAAAAACTGCATATTATAATTGAACATCTGCTATGTGTGTGTGTGTGTGTGTGTGTGTGTGAGAGAGAGAGAGAGAGAGAGAGAGAGAGAGAGGCCTGTCATTTTATGGGACATTAGCTTGCACATCCTTGCTGAGATATCCGAGCAGAAGTCCTTTCTCCCTGCCAACCCACTGCCTTTCCTCATCAATAACAGTTGCCCACAGAATCTCTCTCTAAAATATATATGAGATGTAATGTGGCACACATATTGTACTCACACTGTACACTGGGCTAACGTTGAGGCTGCAACCCTCAGTCCCCACTGGGCATAGTAAGGGCTTACCTCCAACTTAAACAGACTGTGTGTGCTGTTAGTCAATTTAATAGGGTAGATTAATCACAGAATAAAAGGTGCTCATTCCCCAATTAAAGGCAACACCTTTAAAAATATTGCCTGTTTTAAATATAATTAACTAATAAAAACTGCACACAGCAGGTGCCATCTTCGAAGAGACGCACCACCTTCTTTTGCTCTCCTGTTTCTAAGGTGGGGCCTGCTGTGATACATGCAGGCATCATCTAAAAGGAAATGACTCTTTTCTTCTCCAGAACTACTGTTGCAGTCTTCCTGTGCTAACAGCACTGGGTAGGTATGGAGATGGTATTTTTAAAGCTTGGGTTTCACTGGCAATTACCCAAGGTTAACCACAGTCAATGTGTTTTATCTGAGGAAATAAAGAAACAAATTCACAATCATCTGAAGCTTGGGATGAATGTGATTAGAAATGGCGACCTGCAAAGACCCATCCCTTCCAAGCCAATCCCCACTCCACTGTCGCCATCTCCCAATTGTCAGCTCCCCAAATTCCCACTCCTCTAGCTGTCGTTCAGTGTTCCCTTCAATCCCTGCTCCCACTTCACTTAACATTCCACACTGCAAATGATCTCCTCTCCACTCCTTTCTAGACACAAGCTCCAAATGGGGTTTATTACATCATTTTGTAATGAAGCAGATTTAAATAGATTTAACCAGTGAACATTCCAACCCTATATGTGCATCTTCAGAATTGCATTCCGCTATTGTCCCTGGGGCTCAACCCCAGGTAACTGTATATAGCAGGGAACTGTCTGGTTTTGTTGGACCCAAGCTCTCATCGGCTCCAGATAGCATAGTCGGTGGTTGAGGGGATGTGAGTTTAAATCCAACAACGTATGAAAGGTCACATATTCCTCACCCTGGTGTAGTGGACTGCAGCTTCAACTTCATAGGAATGATCAGCTATGGTATCTTTAACCGAGTGAGGGATACACTCCCCCAGTGCCAGTTTATTGCACAACTAAAATGGGCTCTCTGCAATCCCTGCTGTGTCAGTTTTCCACATCAGGTCAACATGAGCTTCCTTGGGGAGCTGCCATGCAAATGTTGTTGTTGTTGTTTTGCTGTCAGAGTGCTTTTTAGAGTGAAAGTTCTCCTTCCCGTGCAAGTAATTTTGCTTTCTCTTAATGCTTCACTAATGCTAGTCGTATCGAGCCATATCTCCATCCTTGCATAGCAGAAGAGGCAGGGATAACTCAGTGAATCATCTGGGAACATTTAATGCGATGGCACCGATGAAGCTAAAGACGTGCAAATGGAGCCACTGTCCAAGCGGGAGATGGCTGGGAGTCCTGCGTTTGTCACGCTGAGCATTCCAAGGAAGGTTGGGATCTGTATCATGAATATTCTTGTTTCCAAGGGAGTAACTAGGTTGGCTTTTCTTTTTAATTGTTAGGAGCATTAGCGGTGGTAATTACATAGACTCTGAAGGGGTTGGGGGGGGGGGGAAGAAGGGGAGGAAGGAGGAAAAGGCAGCTGTCCCAGCAGGTCTAAGGAAGCAGAACAGGAGGTGATGCTGTTTGGAGGTTTCCGTGAAGGGCAACAGTGGCCCTGTTATTCCGATTGACTCCGGAGGGCCCTTCTGAGCCATTCTTCCTCAGAAAGGTCAGCAGAGTACAGAGGGCCAATTAAAGATTTTGGTTTGTTGAATCTCTGCCAGTGGCTTGGAAAATGCCTGCGATGAATTAAAGCAGCTGAATATCTTAACCGATAACAATAGGTAGCAATTATTTTCTCACTTCTTTACAATTTCTTGCAGCTTGTTTGCTTCTGCTCCCTCGTACCCACACCCCACACCCCTCCCACTCACGGCCTCATTTGCTCTGTCTCTTTATCTCTTTGTCTCTGCTTCCTCTCCCAACACCTCCCCCACCCCATTTCTCTCTGCCTTCATTATTCCTACACCCCCGTTGCCCACACATAAAGCCCCTTTTTCTCCCCACGGAGGAGAGAATGTGACATTTCACCCAATTTGCAGTGTGCTATGTCACACACTTCAAGACTACACATCCAACACCCACACGCGCCCCCCCCAACCTGTCTGTCTCACCTCGGTCCTTGGCATGGTAGCAAATGCCATCGCCCAGTTTACCATACAGCCTCTCTTGAAACACCCTGTGTTATCCTTGAATGAGAAGGGACATCTTACGGAAGAGAGCGAAGGCTGGTACTCCGCTGCAGCAGAGGGCAGGATGTCAGGGTTGGAGTCAGATGCAGGTCAACACAGAGAAGCAGAGCCAGTTGTCAGTGATGTGAACGCTTAATTCAACAAAATGGCACACAATTCAGCAATGCTTCCCAACTGGAGAAAGAGTTATGCAAAGCGATGGTGAGGTAAAATGAGCAAAGAGAGATGCAAACAGAAAAAAAAGGACAATTCATATTAGAAAAGTAAGTTATTTGTTCCAGGTTGGGATTAACGGTGGGGTTCTTCCAAAGCTAAAAAGGCTGCTTTGTAGCCACTCTCAAAGAAGCCCTCAGCATGGCAGCATGTAGTTTGCAGACAGTTTGCCACTCTTATGGCCTTTTAGAAGTCTTGGAGTTGCTTGTTGAGCCTGAATCTAGGTGTGCAGTGAAGCAATTGGATGAACACGGAAGCACAGATTGAGGTTTGGGCACTATCCGCCTGCTCACCTATATCCCCCGATGTGTGAAATATTGCACAATTGCAGAAATAAATCTTTCAAATATAAAATGTTCCCTGCCCATGAATGGTGACACAGCAGCATCTACAGTTTTGTTTCTTGTACATTGTTGCTTTGTCCATCCAGGATTCTACATATTCCACAACTTAAAACTGAAATAAAAAAGATTCCATAACAAGAGAAGCTGTTATTTCATGGCCTTGTGAGCATCACGGTTGTGTACAAATCTGTTTAATTTGCATAGGTTTATTTTTAAACCGGTGCTTTTGCTCTGCTTGTAGAGAATCCCTGGATACACCCTTGTCTGCACTGGACTTTTCTCTGCGATATGGGCTACTTTAGCAGTAGGTGGGTTGTTGAGAACTGCCTGGCCTTTTTATGTTGGTGGATGGGGTGGAGGCGAAGCTGTAGCAAGGCTTGTAAATAACACGAATGGCAGGAGGAGGACAATGGCTCCTGCAAGCCAGGACTGAGGCAACTGTTCTCTTTCAAGACACTGTTTGTTTGCAAATAGAAAGGGAGCTTGTGGCTTTCCATTCTGGAAACAGAGTGAGGATTCAGTGGGAAGGCATGGGTGGGATTATGAGCTGTTTCTGCAGCCATGTAGCCTGCCAGGAGCACAAAGGGAAGCCTGGTACGGTTCCCCATCCCCACAACTAAATGCTTGTTGGTGGAAACGAGCCGAGTTTGGAGCAGACGAGGGAGAAACGCGATGCTATCCATGGAGCCGGCTTCAGGACCTGAAGGAAGTCCACAAGGGAGGTGATGTGACGCGGTGGATGAGAAAGGGGTGAGAAATTGAAAGGAAGAGAGTTACAATGAAGCCGAGGGGAGTGTGAAACACCAAGTGCGAGAGAGGTGGAAAGGGAAAGGGGAGAAGAAAACCAGACCAGTCTAATGCCAAGGAAGCATGAGAGTGGGTTGTCGAGAGATGTGGAATAGGGAGGAGATGAGAAGAAATGGGCGAGAGGTGATGGACAGAGAGAGGCAATATGGCTCTAAATCCCAGTTGCTGGGAATCACAAGTTGAGAGAGCTCTGTTGCTGCCAGGTCCTGCTTTTGGGCTTCCACTAGGCATCTGGTTGGTCACTGTGAGGATCCTTGGCTAGATGGGCCTTTGGTCTGATCTTCAGAGGACTGTAAGTGTTCTGTTATTAATGAAATGCTTCACTTGAAATAGAAAAGTTTGCAAGCTCTGTGTGGGAAGGAGACCACTGGTTTGCTTTGGAAAACACCATGCACATTGATGGTGAAAATAGCCAATGAGAAAAGCATGTTCCTGGATTTTTATTCCATGGTGGTTCCCATTGCCCTCTTTCCCCTGATAAGATTGATAGACAAACTACTTTTATTTTCATAGAGGTTGGTACACCTCCATGGTGACTGTGATGATCTTACCTGTACTTGCTCTTGATATCCTCTTGTCATAAAGAGTTGGCAGGATCCAGACACTTGGTGAGGAGATGTTGCCTTAGATGTAGTGATACACAACTACCACTCTCTGTTTTCTGCCTTACTTGCTAATTCATTAAAAGGAAAGAAATTTCTACTATACAGCAATGAAGCCCAGCTGCTGAAACTATGCTGGTCAGCCACACAAAAGTGAAAAAGAAAGCAGATAAAAGCACTTTTACTGTGCAAAACTCACTTGTTGAGCATTGCAGACTTTCAAATCCTTTAAGGCTCTTCCTTAAACCTGGACATCTAGAGCCACCTGCCTCAGTATCATTGCATTAAAAAGCAGCTTTCATATTTTGAGGAATTTAAAAAGCAGCTTGCAGTGCAGTATATTTGTGCTATTTAAAACACACACACACACACACACACACACACACACACACACACGACAAATATCCCACTGTCCTGTAGATGTAGTCATGTACTTCTTTGGATCATTGCATTTTATGATTATTTCTGCTTTTTGTTTTGTGAGACAGTTCACACATTGTCAAAATCTTCCACAGTGTAGTTGCTCCTGGGGATGTGTTGGCACAGAGAACATAACATGTGACCTGACCATTCCTTCTCCCGAGGGGCTTCCCATGGTCCTGTGAGCATTTGCAAAAGGTGGTGCTGTGATAGCAGAAATTGCCGCTGAGGAGCTCTGGCTGTATCCATGGAAGGTCCTCATTATTGCTGGCTGTATCGTCCATGCAAACGACCCAGCATGCATTGCATAGAGGGAGATTTTGGCAGTGTGACTTGGCTCTCGATCTCCTGACACCAGCAATAGTACAATGTGCTGCTTTTGGATGGTTTTTCATGTCTTGTTTTTAATATATTGTGGTGCACCGTCCTGATATTTTGAGATGGCAGTAGATAAACAAAAGACAATATGGGCAGTGAAATGGAAGCTGGAGACAGACAATATTTTTTCCTTTCCAAAGAGTTGAAGGTGATATAAGAGTCGTCATTACCTGCAATTACCTACACACTGGCTCCTTATAGGTCCCCCCCCCCCCGGTTTCTGAAATGCTTTTAAAAATAGAAATATGAAAATCCTGTTCGATCAGCAGTGACGATGGAACCAGAAAGAGGACTGTGTACCTCCAGTGTCCACCTCAAACTCCCTGAAGTGTCTCTAACCTTGAGTGGAAAATATTCCCTTTCACCTGTTGTCATTCCTTCCAGAAGAGAAGTCTTCTCCCCAAGCCGAAGACATAATAAATGAAGGTGAGAGAGAGCACAACATTGCCACAAAATCTGGACTCGCCACTGTCTGCTGCCTGGCGTCAACTGTCAACTCGGAGGTGGGGATGGATTTTTCACAATCTGCCTACACAGATGTTGCCAGCCTCTCTGCCTCGAGATAGCTCTGCTAATACACAGGGCTGTATTAATATACATCATAATAGCCTAAAGTGGATGAGTGGTAATAATGATAATTGATGATACACGCAGAGCAGATCCTCTGAAATCCCAGCTTCATTACGTCCTCATAGAAGGGCAATCATGAGGTAGTGGATGCATAATAGTGGCTTGTGTGCTGTAGATGACCAATCTAGAGCTGCTCAGGCAGGTCTAGCCTAACTTCTCAAGCCCATTCTCTGGCTGCAAAGATGAGGAGGCAGGTTAGAGGGTGGAGAAATTCAGATGGCTTTCCCAAGCGAGAGACTTGCATGGTTTTTTTCCAGCTAGAGACAGTAGCACAGTCAGATACATGGTTCTTCTTTTTAGATTTCTCCTCCTTACATCCTTTAAGTAGTTTTTGCTGCCATGTTGCTGGGGATCCTCCTTCGTCAGGGCCCAATTTGCCCCACACTGCATCTGACGAAGGAAGATAAATGTTGAGGATTGTCACTGCTGTGAGTAAGAAATGCAGGGAAAAAATGGTTGCAAGCAAGCAAGCAAGCAAGCAAGCAAGCAAGCAAGCAAGGGTGGCGTTAAAGAAGCTTTTTGACTACTGCTGCTTCTGACTGTTAACAGATTTTTAAAAAAAATCCTGCAAGTGCCTCAAAGGTCATCGACATTCTCCATTTCCATGCTTTCCCCTTTCCCCTCCTACCAATTTGCCAACCCTCCTCCGAACACTGGGCTCAGCTCTTGTCCAAGTATGTGCACAAAGTGACAGATTGAAGCTCTTTCTCGAATGTTTGTGTGAATGTGCTTGCAAGTAAAGCCTAAAAATGGGCTGCAGCTGAGGGGCGGTGTGCGCATGTCTGTATCTGCATCCTGGTCAGATTCAAATCGCTGCTGCTAGTTAACATGCATTCTGCAGCAGTGGCATATTGGCAATGCATGGAATACAGATTTCACGAAAGCATATATTTTCCACTGTAAGCACCTCTGCGCCAAGGACTTGCCTGTGTAACGTAATAAGACTGTGTACACCAGGAATGGAGAACCTTGATGTGTTGTTGGGGCCCAGCTCCCATAATCCCTAGCTGGGGCAGCTGGGAGTTGTAGTCCAACAACATATAGAGGTTCCCTATCCCTAGGGAATCAATGGTGCAGTAGTACATACTCCCCACTTCTTTGCGTGATGAGAGGGCAGTACTACCTTGATTTGGTTTGGAAAGAGAACCGGGGACTTACAGCATTATTTCTGGCAATATTTTGTGTCTTTGCAAATGCAGAGGGCAACAAATCCTCTATCTCATATCAGAGAGACAAGTTGCGTCAATGGAGCTGCCTTCAGCTCACAGCTCAGCTTTCTCATTCTTGTCCAGAACTGCAGTTTCTAAACACACACACACACACACACACACACAGAGAGAGAGAGAGAGAGAGAGAGAGAGAGAGAGACTCTAAACCCCAGCAGCAAGCAATGCCAATTGTATTGCATCGTTCCTGTGTTCAGTCAAATGGTATGTATGGGAATTTCAGGTTCCCTCAAAGGTCTAGAGTATTAGGAGCAGTGCTATTTGGCATGGGTACATTCTGTAGGTTTCAAGAGTGAAGAATCGGGGTTGCAGATGATGCACATGACATCGAGGATGGTAAAATCCTAAGGAGGCTGTGAAAAGTTTCTGCAGCCTCAGCGAGTGAAGAACAGAGGAGACGTGAAAGGAAGTGGGAATCTTAGCTTCTAATCCCTCCTCAGCTATGAAGCTCAAAATTTAAAGCACATCCAGCACACATTTAACACACATGGCTCCCCTCCCCCAGATAATCCTGGGAACTGTAGTTACCCCCTCACAGAGATGCAGTTCCCAGCACCTTAACAAACTACAGTTTCCATGTTTAAATGTGTGGTGTGGATTTGCTCCAGTGCATTCTCAACTAACACCACGAGTCCTTATGAGACAAAAATGCTGTTCTGAGCTTGGAAGAAGGGTAAATTACTCACAAATGCAAGAAATAAAATATTGGCGTCATAAAGTAAACCTCACTGAAAACACTTGGTGGTGGTGTGTGTGTGGGGGGGGGGGGGAAGGACTGGGATGTATATTAGCAAGACAGAGCAGAGGGAGAGAAAAGGATTCAGGCTGCAGTCCTAATCCCATTTACCTGGGAGTAAGCCCCACTGAAATGAATAGGCCTTGCTTCTGGGTAGATATGATTAGGATTGTACTGTTAATAAAGCAAGTGAGGGTATGGGAGAGGAAGGTGAAGTGGAAGCAAAAGGCACATAAAGGGTGATGTTTTGTCTCTGTGAATATTTTAGTGCATTTCACAGAGGAGGTGTGCTCTAGCCTTTGGAGCATTTGTTGGACTCCAACTCCCATCAGCCTCGATAATTGGCAGTGCAGACTGGGCCTGATGGGAGTTGGAGTCGAACAGTGGAGCTGACAGTAAGAGCTGTTCAACAGTGGAATTTGCTGCCAAGGAGTGTGGTGGAGTCTCCTTCTTTGGAGGTCTTTAAGCAGAGGCTTGACAACCATATGTCAGGAGTGCTCTGATGGTGTTTCCTGCTTGGCAGGGGGTTGGACTCGATGGCCCTTGTGGTCTTTTCCAACTCTATGATTCTATGATTCTATGGAAGGCTGCAGGTTCCCCACTTGTGCTTTAGAGAAACAGAATCTTGATGAGTGGCATGACAGCTGCTGTGTATGACAGCTGACAAGTGAGATCTGGGACTCCCAATCGATTGCTGTGTTACGGTTTGGCTCTTGGTTAATGAAGCTACTTTGTTGTTATTTTTTAAAAATCCAGTTGTCACCTCGATACAGAGTTTTTAGCATTACAGGGATGGATTCCAAGAGAGAGAGAAGGAGAGGGAGACTTTGCAGGAGAAGTAGGTTTTAATTAAACCTTTGAAGATGGCGAGGGAGCAGCTTGATGGAGAAGGAAACTGTTCAAGGCATCAAAAGTGTTGTGGGAAAAGGCACGCAGGAAAGAGAGCAAACTGCTCAGAACTTAGGTGTGAGACCCCCTTTCTAATTAAAATTCAGCTAAGCACTACAGAATAATAGAAAACAGACAGGTCCCTGCCAGAATGGGTTACGATCTAGTAGACATGATGTTTAAGGAAGAAAGGGGCAAGGGGAAGAGGGAAGGGAGCCAGTTCAGGTATATTAAAGTTACATAATGGCCAAGCAGAATGACAGCTGATGGAACAGAGAATATGTTTTAAAATTCACATCCTTCTAAAGCTATAGGAAAATAAGATTATTATTTTCTGGGCAGCGGTTATTAGTTCCAAATCTCAAGTCCCAGGCATGCGGGTGGATGTTATTTTATTTCAGCTCTAATTGTATGTGGACTATTTGGTTTGGTTGTGTGATTTGGTTCCCCACCCTACACCCCGAATGTTTAATATAGAGGAATAAATGTGCCTGCATTTCCAGATCCAATTCATACTCCGGGGTCCACGATGCCACAAGAAGCAGGTACGTAACTGGGGACACAGAGAGGAGTGCTTAGCTGGGGCTACTTTTTTCAAGTTTCCCAGAGTTTTCTGTCCTGTTTTACATCTGCAGCTGATTCAGAGCTGAAAGGCAATCAATGGAGTTAATGGCTCTGCATTGTTCACCTCAAAGCTCTGATTTACTCCTTTTCATTCTCGCCAGGACTCTCTTCTCCTTTTGCACAGCCTGCAGAATTCAGGTCACTGAGGTGTGTATATATAAGCGTCCACCTGCCTTTCTGACAAATCTTCTCTGGAAATTCCAAAGAGGGAGCCGGGGGTCAAGTAATTGCTCAAAGCTAGTCTACTCTGGGAGTGTGTTTCTGACAGGGAAGCAGAGCACGTAGGGTGGAATGCATTCTTTTCATGGGTCAATAAAACTTGAAGTTGACGCTGGACCAAACATTACTTTGCTCAGTTCAAAACTAACTGGTTTGGTTTGACTCCCAGATCTCCTTGAAATGTAGTGGTTGAAAGGTCTGCAGGTAAGTTAATAATGCAGCCTGCTGAGTTGCAAGGTGGATTGTGGTTTGTGGGCTGTGGATTTTGCAGTCCAGGCAGCACTTAGAGTGACTATACACATAACTGGAATACAGGGGCCAGAAGAGAGAACACAGATTTGCCTAAAATGGCCTATGACTCTCCAACTGTTGGATATTCACTCCCACCAGCCCCAGCCAGTATGGCCACTGGTGGGAATGTAGCCCTGCAGTATCTGGAGGGCTAAAACTCCCCCCCCCCCCGACTTAAATAGGATTGCAATAAATACCATGGGGGTGAGTGGGTAGGAAGGAACTGTGGCGAGGCAAGCTATGTATCTGATTGGTCTGCTGTCCAGGTGCTAAATATGGTGATGGACAACTTCAAGGCTCTTCCTGCTTTCTCTTCTTGCAGTTGGCTTTTTACCTTTAATCAGGCTTTGACTGGACAGCCCATCAGATAGAGGATGGCAAAAGTAGGACACATGGAAGCAAACAAGAGCAGTTGTGGGATTTTCTGCTGTGGGGTGAGCTACTTCTTCCTGCCTTTGCCCTAATGCAGCAGTGGGGAACTTGCAGCCTCCAGATGTTGTGGGGTTCCAGCTCCCATCAGCCCCAGCTCAGCATGGGCAAAGGCCAGGAATAATGGGAGTTGGAGTCCAGAAACAACTGGACGGCTGCAGGCTTCCTGTCCCTGCTCCGATGTGCAGCCTCCACGTCAAATTCAGGGTGCCTCTTCCTATTTGCTTCCAAAATCCCGCAATGCTTTAGGCAAGGAAGCCAGCTGCTTTTGTTATTGTTTTCAAGCCCCTTGCACATTCATCTGACCATTCTAGGCACTTTGTTATTGGTGTCTTTTTAGAAAAATCTGTTTTAAATTGCTTGTTACTCTTAAAAAAAATACCTTCAAACAAAAAGAGAGAGAAGTATCTGTATGGATAACGAAAAGGCCAGCCACTCAGAACTGTACACAGCCCTACTTTGAGAAGGGTTGAGGTAGCTGCACAAATTATATGAAGGCCAGCCAATTGGTGCTGTGCAAATTGTTTCTCCCCAAAACCAAGCTTCCCCTGAGCTTAATCTGAGTGAAAAGGTTTTATGTATGATTCAGTGGTAATGAGCATGCCTTCACAGCAGGGTCACTGCTAATTCTGTATATGCCTGTGCAGAGCCTTACCATGCTTGGAACATATTCAACAATAGCTTTCAGTGCATTGCTCCTCCTTTTCCCATGAAAGCCTTGGTGACATCACTATTTCATTTCTGCATTTGCCTTTGGATTTGTTCTTTTGTGATCTAGCTGGAAAACAAGCAAGTTCTGTCATTTGACATCAACGTTGGATGCTGAACAGCTCTCTGCTCTGACCACGGGCAAAATACCTGTTGAGAATTTCAGAGGCAGGAGCAGCATTTCCATTCTTGAGCAAAACACCCAATTCTTGCTTTTGAAAATGTACACGGAAAATGGAGCTGTATTTGCTCCATTTCTATCTAACCGATGTTTATGAAGGTCTGCCAGGAAAGACCTTCAGTGGTGATAGAACTCCTGCTTTACACGCAGAAGGTCCCGGGTTCAGTCCCTGGCATCTCCAGCTAGGGATGGGAGAGCCCCCCGCCTGAAGACTTGGAGAACTGCTGCTCTTGACCCACCTTGCTGCAGGGCCTTGAAGGAGCTGGGCAGTGCAAGACTTCACTTTGCAATGCAGCCTCTGAAGCAAGGCAGGTCAAGAGTTTCAGTACCATGGATAGCATCTCTTATGGAGGTTGAAAGCAAACTGAGGTCACATCCACACAGTACATTTAAAGCATATGGCTCACGTCCTCTCAAGAATAATGGGGACTGTAGTTTACCTCTCAGTGTACCATTCCCAACGCCCTTAGCAAACTATAGCTCCCTGGATCATTTGGAGGAACTGCCATATTGGGTTCCTCGAAAATCATACCCAAGACCACCTCTGCTAGCTTGGTTAGAGAAGATGATGGGCACCAGCAACCCTAGTTCACCGTCTCCTTGGCCCAACATCATGTGGAGGCCCTCAGAACCAGCCCCCCCCCCCCATGTCCAACTTCTTTCCTGCAATTCTATGAAAACTCAGATTTTGCAAGCAGAATGAACTGAGGTGTGTGGAGTAAACTGTACATGTATTTAGCTTGTTAAATGACTTTGATATTTGGCTGCAGAATTTGGAGGTTTTCATGGCAGAATGGTGGAAAATGTGGAGGAGCACAATCTTGGCTGGCTCCAGTGACTGCTAATCTTATACCTGCTGAGGTTTAAGGCCTGCAAATTCAATTAGAATGATTATTGAAAATAAATTAGATTTTGCATGTGAATTTTCTACCCTGCAGGAACCAACACCTGCGCTGGAAATCAGAGTCAAAAGGTTATTTGTTAACTTTCAAAAATGGCTTCTAAAGTCTCTCCCAATGAGACAGGCTTGCATTTTGCACCGCTGGAGAGCCACTGTATATGACGTGTGTATCCCAGCATTACCTCTTCGTTGTGCCAGAGAAAATCTGGAAGGGGAAAAGAAAACCTTGTAAGGATGGGAAACTGAAATGGGAGAACACAAAACTGCTGAAATATTCAGTCCTTGTTGCAAAAGGTTGGTCCTATTCTGTGATGGTTCACTGTGTTCATTTGATCTGACCCATTTCACCCAAGTCACAGGGCTGTGCCAGTTCCTTGGAGAATAAAAGGGTCCAAGGGCTTTTTGTAAGCTAGAGTGCGGTCAAAGAGTAGCTGTGCCATGATGATACGGAACTTGAGTTTATCTGGGTACAGCAGTCACTTGAAAAGGACATTTCAGGATTATTACTAACTACATTGTCCTGAATATCTATTTTCCCAACTGTATAACTCAATATACCCTTTAACTCTTGGATGAAAGCCTTGCAGGCTTGCCTGCTTCTTCCATCCTATTATACATATAAATAAACAAAGGACCAAACAGGTAGATTTAAGATTGGTCTGTTACAAAAATGACTGCAGAATTAGAGGGGGTTGTTTTTTCAGAGGGGAGAGAGAAGGAATTTCAGGGGCAGGAATCCAAAACGTACTGGTGCTCCTGTGGCCTGTGTTTGGAGAGGTGTGAGTAGCAAATATTTGCTGTAAGACCACCGCATGAGCACAGGCTAGTATTGTTCCTTGCTCCCAATAAATTTTCCCTTTATCCCTGAAAGGCAAAATTCTCCTATTGCTCCAAATGCCCCTCCAAATTCTGGCTGAAATTTTGGGTTTCCAGTGGCCCAGCAATGTGCAGAAGCAACCAATGTGGTGTCTTCCTGATTTTGGTGGACTACAAGTCCCATCTTCTCTGACCATTGGCCATGCTTCTAAGTGCCTTTCCCCCCAAATTAGATTTCCCTCCTGGAAAAAACAACAACACACCTGAGGGTCCATCAGGGTTTGATTACATGTAAAGGTAAAGGTAAAGGGACCCCTGACCATTAGGTCCAGTCGTGACTGACTCTGGGGTGGCG
Source organism: Podarcis pityusensis (assembly GCF_964106645.2). Taxonomy (NCBI): domain Eukaryota; kingdom Metazoa; phylum Chordata; class Lepidosauria; order Squamata; family Lacertidae; genus Podarcis; species Podarcis pityusensis. The sequence continues at coordinate 29,562,319 of NC_138035.1, read as the reverse complement.
GCGCTCATCTCGCTTTATTGGCTGAGGGAGCTGGCACACAGCTTCCGGGTCATGTGGCCAGCATGACTAAGCCACTTCTGGCGAACCAGAGCAGCGCACGGAAACACTGTTTACCTTCCTGCTGGAGCAGTACCTATTTATCTACTTGCACTTCATGCTTTCGAACTGCTAGGTTGGCAGAAGCTGGGACCAAGCAACGGGAGCTCACCCCGTCGCGGGGATTCAAACCGCCGACCTTCTGATCGGCAAGTCCTAGGCTCTGTGGTTTAACCCACAGCGCCACCCATGTCCCTTTGATTAAATGTAGTTGCATGTAAATTCTGATGGTGAGAGAGGAGGAAAGGGAGACAGAGACTGTGAGCATGTGCCATTGAAAATTCTTAAGCTTCGTTTCAACTGGGAATGGAGAATGGGGGCTAAACTACACAAGAAGTGAAAAAGCAACTTTGGATCTACTCCAGAGATGGGGAACCTGTGACCCTCCAGATCAGCCTTTCTCAACCTGTGGGTCCTCAGATGTTGTTGAACTACAACTCCCATCAGCCCTAGCTAGCAAGGCCAGAGCTCAGGGATGATGGGAGTTGTAGTCCAACAACATCTGGTGGACCCACAGATTGAGAACCACTACTCCAGATGTTGTTGGACTCCAACTCCCATAAGCCTCTGCTAGTGGGGTCAATGGTCAAGGATGATGGGAGCTGTAGCCAACAATATCTGAAGGGACACAGGTCCTCTGTTCCTGATTTAGCCAATGGGACAAAAAGCAAAGATTAGCCATGGCTAAACCAGTGGAACTTAATGAGTTGTGACTAAGTCCCAATTAACTTTTATTTTATTCTGCCGTAAAGGCCAGTTGTCCTAACCACAGGTCTTCTTCAGCAGCTCCCTTTTTGGGGGACAAAGTTGCTCTTGGTCTTTCAATGTTAGTGTTTTGTTAAGCAATGAATATGCTGCTCTATCCTCCGAGCATCTTTCCTTCATCTGGCATGCCTGTTGTGGAAAAATCAGCATTTTCTCACTGTTCAGACTTTAGAGTTGGATCTAGACCAAGCTGGTCATTCTTTAGACCCTTTGAAACCAATGGCACAAGTTGGTTATAACTACCTTTATTCCCATTGATTTCGATGGGACTCAAGTGTGACTTTGACTGCAATCCTAACCTCCACTGGTGGGACTTTGCATCTATGGCCCAGACACTCATGGCAGTCATGGCAGCAGAGGGTGTGTGTGTGTGTGTGTGTGTGTGTGTGTGGAGAGATGTTCAGGCCCGGCCCCTATGCCAGCTCCAAAATGGGCCAAAAGCTGGAATGTGAAAGCATTGACATTAGTTTGAGATGTAGCAGATCCAGGACCAGTTCAGCCCTGCATCCTTTGGAATGGTCCATTTCAGTGCTTACTGCTGGACTTCACCAGCAGAGATATATATGCCATATATATATATATATGCCTCCTAACTGCATGTTTGGTGGCCCGTGGCAAGCCAGCTCAGCTAGAAGAGGTGGGTAGAGGGATTCCTCCACTTAATCCAACAGACACATGGTCTAGTGCAAGAGGGGTTTGATATGCTCTCCTTGTCGGAATCAAGCTCATGGTATTTTGTTGCTGGAGAAGTGTGCTTTTAAAAATCACCACTAATGCCTCCATTATTTTTAGGAGGGTCATATGGGCAATGGTTCTAATAAATGTCATGGGCTGTGAATGATCAGTCCCCATGACAAATGGAGACAGACCAGCTCAAAGTTCCACAGAACAAATGCTTGGAACCACAACAGGTAGTTCAGCAAGAAGCAAAGTAGGCTTTATGCATGTTTAAATTGTGTGTCTGTCATTCTTCATGTCAGATACAGGGCATTTTCGAATGGATTAGAAGTAACTCCCAAGGAAATGTTTCCTAGAGCAGTTTAACAATGTGCCCTGTAATTTATGTCTAACATCTTTTTAAAAAATTATTGCAAAATGTATCTAGGAATAGCTGGACAATCTTGTGCAAAAATCAAATGTTAAAAAATATTAATATTAATGTACAACCTTTAAGTCACTGGTGCATGGACACGATACAGGCATTAATTTTAAAAAGAGACTGAATAGTTTAAGATATGGACTTGATTCAGATGTCAGCATTTTCATACTCTGTCTGCTATATTAAAAGTTAAATTGCCCATCTCCTTGAGAGTTATTTCTATCTACTAGGGTCTGCTGTCATCCATAACACTTTGTTTGCACTTAAAGTAACACCCTATAACCAGAGCGATTTTATTATCACACCCTGATCAAACACTCTATATAAGCTGGGCTCACACACCTTAAAATATTTGCCATTGTGTTCTTCGTTATACCGTATGTGATGATGCAAGGGAAAGATTTTTTTATCTGATTTGGCTAATATTGATAGCCTTTATAAGCTTGTTGTCTAACATTGTTCCTTATATATTGGCAAAATGGGCTGTGGCAGCTCTGAAATAGAGATTGCGTTTTGAAGTGTCAAAAGTAGTTAATTGTAACGACCTCTAATCTTTTTTTCTTTTCTTTTCTTTTGCTCTGACATATCTGCAAGCCCTTGCTGCTGCTAACAGAAAACAGCTGTAATATTGTTCTCTTTCTGTTCTAATGTTTGAGCAGAAGTTTGTGATGATATAATTGGTTCAGCAATAGAATGTGAATTGATTTGATTAGTGCCATGACACTGCACTGTCTTAAGCCTTCAAATATTTAAAAACATTCATGATATTTTCTGACCTTTTAGAAAGACCGAGCCTTCTCTTTTATACTACCCCAGCAGAATAAATGCTTGTGCAGTATTTTAGACAAATTTTGAAAAACTCGCCCATTTTCACGAGCACCAGAAAGGATACCCTCAACAGCAGCATCCCTCCATTTCATAAAGCTTCATTCTAATCTTACTGCCAGATGAGGTCCAAGGCAATGCTCTCTTTTACTTATAGCTGATACCTGCATGCCCATTTAAATCCCCATATGCAGTGAGAGAACAAAACCACCTCCAGGTCCTGCCTCCTGTAGGACTCCAGGTGTATCGCGCATGCAGGTGAGTAGACAACAGGACAGATGCAGGTACAGGTGGCAAAAGTACAGCCTGCCCCATCTCTTGCTGCATCAAGAGTACAGATCTCTAGGCTGCAACCTTGCAGCCCTACTAATCTAGGCTTTTAAAGCTGGCCAGTATCCAATAATATTTCACATGCTTAGTTCTCTAAATACCAGTCTTTATAGAGCTGAAACAACCTATATAGCTGAATCAGCAGACTTGGAGTTTGCAGAAGTACAAACCTCCCCCCCAACCCCCCCACACCTTAAGAGAGAGGGAGATCCTCCTTCAATGATGACTGAGCAAGCTGCAGGGTACAGAATGTTGAATGACTTGGGGGGGGGGGGGCAAGTCCAGAAAGTGATAGGGAGGGAAATGTATGGTGTATCCTGGAAAAAGGCATAGCTATATAGAACCACTTCTTGCTGCTACATTTTGTTGCAGGTTTCACTTCTAGCAATCCTCTGTTACTCAACAAGAGCCTGTGGACCACACCCAGCCCCCAGACATCTGCCCCTTCCCCTTTCTGGGGCATTATCATGGTGCTGCCATTTCATAAGGGAGCAGTTGCCGGTGGATTTTTGTACTGAGAAAGCCGGTAGCCAAACTCCCTTGCAGTTCCTGTACCTTTTATGAATCTCATGTTTTTGTAACTCTGCTCTTGTGCCTCGAAGGTGAGGAATTCTCTCATCACCCTACCTTTTGAATAACCTCTATGCATATGAGAAAAGAGCAAGAGAAGTTTGAGAGGTCTGGGAGGCAATAAGCCTGGCTAGCGTTCGTGGTATGCAAAATTATTTCCAGGTTATTTCAAGGGATGTTGCTTGATGCAGTGCAGCAAAACTCCTGTGTGTCTTCTGTGGGTGCACAGGAGGGCTAAGTTATTCAGGTGTAGTTTTTTCTCATCATCACCACTTCACTGGTAAACAGGAGATGTACCGTGTATATGATGATGAAAAGCTCAGCAGCGCTGCCATTTCGAATCGGGTGCCTCCAGCTCTTCCCGAGTCCTTGAACTATTACCTTTCTGCAACTTTCTTGAATGTTCTGTTGATTTCAGTGGGCTGTTCCGAAGTAAGTGGTTCCTTGATAATTACATCCTTAACTGTGATCCACAAATCACTTATTGCTAAAGAGCTTCATTTAAAGCTACAGGACTGCCTCCGTAATTTGTAGATTGCAGCCTTTGGTAATTTACATTGCAGTACTTGGAAGCAGCTGGAGCAAAGATGCAACTGCATTGCTTCCTGTAGGTTTTGGCATTTGGCTCCTCCGGGATCAAGATGTCTGCATCATTTCTGTGTTAATACACCCGTTGGTAATCTGTTCCCATTTCGCCCTTCTAGCTGGTTCCCTTGGCTGAACCTCACACTGTCCAGGAATCTCTTTGAACAGGGAGGTGCAGCCAGTCTCTCCTCTATTACAGTACCTGGAAAACTGCAGCATGGAGGGCAAGGCTGCGTCACCTTTCCTATAAATGTGTGTCTGAGATGCTCAAGCATTTTGTGATGCAATCATGTCACCCCATCTGCTTCGACAAGATGCAAGTCGATGAGAAAGCTCTGGCACAGAAATCTAAAGTGCATCATTTCCTCTACATTACAGCAATTGGGAACCTCCAGCCCCCAACTATGATGGCATCCTGCCTGCTGTCTTGTACTGCAACTTCAGCAAACCTCTAGCATTGAGGCTTGGCAGCTAAATCGCACCCCTAGCACCTGCGGACAATGCCTGCCCAGAACTCTTGCAGATCAGTGGCTGGAGCTTACAGTCAGAAATGGGGATGTCACACCCATCCCATTGTGATCCTGGCATTTAGGATGTACAAATTAATTTTTTGCAAGCACCCAGGAACTGGAGTTTGTCATGTTACAAACCTGACTTTGTAGATTCAGGGGAAAATCCTAAAAGCTTTTGGTAATAGAGGTTTAGTGCGTTTAATGCCAACGGAATTAAAAGTCCCCAGGCACTCGCTGCAAATGGATTTACATCACAGAGATTAGGAAGAGGAGGAGGAGGGGAAAAATGGTGTCCAGGAGACTCAAGGGAGCAGATGTCGGTGGGTTTGACAGTGTACTGGCTCAGTAGTGTGACCACAGCCTCTATGATCACATCTTCAAATATACCTGCATATTTATACATACCCACACTCCCAGTTCCTCCATGTAGGCAGCTAAAAGCATGTTTAATGGCCTGTTCTAGGTTAATTGACTCATACCTTGGATGAACTGCATGCAGTAAAAGGACAGAATGTATAGAACCAGTGCAGGTGCAACGCTCCCAGTGTCTTAACTGTGTTTATGGGCTTGCAAGGGAGAGGTGGTGCAGGATTACACACTTCCTCTCCTTTCCCCCTGAGAACCCCACCTCTGCCCTAACTCTGGTTTTGTGGTACATCAGCACTAAAGGTAACCACAGTTAAGCAAACAAGGCTCTCTCTTAACGGCAGAAGCAGCGTCAGATCCAGGTTTCAAATCTTGTTTTAGAAGAGGGAGCCCTGGTTAAAGAAATCTGAGCCAGAGAAGGGGAGAATCTCATGACTCTCCATATTTTATTTTCTGACCTGCTGCCTTTTAAAGTGCTGATTGTTTTTAACTGCTGTCACCTTGTTTGAGTTTCTTTTCTCTTTTGGGTTGTATCATGTACTCTAGCTGTGTACGCACCATACATTTAAAGCACATGACTTTGCCCATGGAATCCTGTGTACTGCAGCTTACCCTTCACAGAGCAATAATTCCCAGCACCTGCAACAAACGATAGTTCCCATGAGTCTTTGGGGAAAGTCGTGTGCTTTAAATGTATGGTGCGTTTGTGTGCAGCTTGAGTTGTTCTTGTGTAAGCCACCTTGTGTTCTTTTGCAGAAAGGCAGGATATAAAGACAACAATGAAGCTAATATAGATATACATGGGAGGCCAAGGCCTTTAGCTCATGGCAATTGCTTTGCTGTTTTTCTTCCTGACACATGTTTTGATTACTATGACACTTCCATCTGCAAACTCATATTATTCCTGCCAGGTTCCAGACCATGAAAGCACATGCTTTTATATTATATATGTTGTATGAAACTGATCTAGGGATTCTCCCAGATAAGAGGACTTTTTGTCACTATGGGGTAGGTTTATAGTTCAGTTGAGCACCCACAAGTCACATGTATCATCATGAAAGGTGCTGAATCCTGTGCTTTTTCTTGGTAGTCCAGAATGGAAGGCTGTGGTCTAATAGAGCTGGCATGGGTGGTCCAATACAAGTTAGTGATCCCAGCATAAACCCAATACTAAATTTTCTTATACCTTCTCTCCTCTTCCAGTTAGTGCTGCAGTGCTAAATGTGCTTTGAGGGAAAGTGCCCTTTGATGCAGTTTAAAACGTTTCATAATACAGGAGACTCTTATCTCAAAAGGTTTTGAAATTAGGAGGTAGACAACTCTCCCTTGCCCCTTCTCCTCTGTAACTTCACCCTCCACAGCCCAGTTATTTTGTGCATCTTGACTGGGCAAGAAACTCTGTCCTGCTCTCCTTTCCCAATCAGTGCTGGGGCCATTCTGCTTTCCTATGCTTGATATGGAATGCGGATGACAAACCACCCATGGAATTTGCTTATCCTAAAATGCTCAAACCACTTTACATGCATTATCTTGGTAATATTTCCAAGTGCCCTGCAAGTTAGGCCATTATTACAGTTCCTATATTAGTGGGCTAAGACTGAGAGGAGAGGCTTTCTAAGGCCCCACCCAATGTGCTAATGACTGATGACTTGTGGCTCAAAGCGCCTGTTCTTCTCGTCAAACAGCACACTGTGGTGCTGATGGCGGCCATTGAAGGAATGATGTCAGAGAAAGACTGGTGCTAGGTGTTGGGCAAAGGGAGTTTTGGTAGCCAAATGATCTTTGTTTAGTTATGCTGGGGCTGAGGCAAGGGAAACTGCCACCACTTGGAGCTTCACTTGTGATGGGGGCTTACTGGCAACCTCTGTGAAGCCCTACTGCCAATCAAACCTAGCATAGCACTTAGTGAAATTCTGAGACGTTTGATGGTTTATTGAATTTGGAAGGTGTTCCCTCCCTCCTTCTGCGGCATGTGGCTTTGCTGGCGTGCATAAATCCTTGGGATTATATATTTCCCTCACAAATGCCTTTCTGCAGGACCCCTGTACTCTGCCTGTGCCACAGTGTGGTTTGTAGACAAAGGGTTGCTTCCATGGTTGGAAGTGAGTCTGTGCAGATGTGGAATGTGTTGCACATGTATCTTCATATACATGCCTCTATTTTAACGAGGCACACTTCAGCAGGCATTCCTATGGCACCTTATTCATCCCATAAACATGCCCATTCCAATTTGCATGGCTCATGTGTCTTCAAATGCACACGCATTAGCCTTTGCCCCTACTCTCAAAGTCGCTATTAGCACTCTTTGTGCCCATAATCATCCACATGGACCGCTGCACACTTTCTGGGTGTGCTAGACCATGTGATCGTTACTGGAAGTGCAGGGATTGTGTGGGAACAAAGGGGGTGTGAAATATGTCCCTCCCCCCAAGAAATCATGAATAAGCAGTCCTGCATTTTGAATGTGGGGGTTGTGTGTGTGTTTGTGTGTGTGTGTGTGTGTGTGTGTGTACGTGTGTACATTTAATAGCACCCGTTTCTAAATACCCCTTAGCTACCCAACACAGAATGAAAGCGCTTGCACATTTGCAAGATGGGTTTTGGGAGGAAGCTTTGAAAGCGCAATTTGGGTTGGCTTCTGATTTCCTTTACTGAGCTGGGAGGTCACAGCAGCATTATACAGTAAAGACAGCCGTGTTATCAGTAGCTTTCAAAGTGGTGGAAGGGAGAACCTTTCCTGTAGAGGTGAGGACTGAGATTTTCTGTGCAATATCCTTGAGTTTAGGTGGGGCGACTACCTGTTGGGAGAAGGTGGGGATTAGTGTCGTTCCCCTGCCTTCCGCTCTCAATTTTTTCCAGCATGTCCTTGGGTCCCGTTGCCATTTCTTTTTGTTGTGCAGAGATGCTGCAGCATAGTAAACTCAAGCTTTGCTTTAAGTGGGGTGACCTCAAGTGGAAGAGTAGCTCAAATCCCTCTTCAACAGTTTTTATCCCCTCTTCAGGCTGGGAAGATTCAGCCTGAAAAGGAGGATTTTCCAAAGCACAGAGCTCCTTTCATTGAGCAGATTCCAGCTCAAGTGCTTCTTCCCTTCCATCTCTACTAAAACACACAACTTGGGAAGGTTGTTCCCAGGGACAGCCCCACTGCTGTTGTGAGGTGGCTGCCTCAGGCAACAGATGTTGGAGTAGTGGCAGCTGTGGAAAGGTATCTGCCCCCTACAAATATTTATTCCCTGCAAATATTCAGCAGAATGTCGAGTCCTCCCCAAATATTTGAAGATGGTGTTTCACCTACAGTGATCGGTTGTTCCAATATTTTAGATTTTGAAGTATTTGGTAGTCATCATGCAATAGTACTTACTGTTTAGCTGTGTTTGATGGGAACATGCAATGGTATTGGGCTTTTGACAGAATTAAATGACAGTTTATAGGATTTCAAATTTCAAACAAGCCAGAGGCAAACCAACCAAGTGATGCCAGGAAGTCAAAAGCATCTGAGGGGCAGCATATTGCAGCGGTTAGATCAGGGTGGTCCAACATGGGGCCCAAGGGCCACATTAGGACCTCAAAGCCTTTTAGGTGGCCCTCGGCAATGTTTGGCCGCCTCCAGCCCCCAAAGCTGGAGTGAGGTGCTGGGCTTTGGGAAGGAGGCACGAGGCTCTGACAGGGTCCTAGAGTCCTTCTGCCTCTTTTCCAAAGCATAGTTAGAACTTTGGGAAGGAGGTAGGAGGCTTCGGTAAGGCAGTGCTAGGGCTGCGGGGAGCCTTCAGATTTTGACTTCGTTCCCCACCACCCCATGTGACAAGGCAGTGTGTGGCTCACAGATTCCGTGTTGAAGTCCTCTTGTGGCCCACTTGGTTTGAGAAGTTTGACCACCCTTAGTTAGACTATGAACTGGGAAATCATGGTTCAACTGCCATGAAACTCACTGGCTGACCTTAGGCTGATCACAGCCTCTCACCCTAACCTACCTCAATGGGCTGCTGTGATGATAAAATGGAGAAGTGGGGAGAACCATGTGTGCCCCCAATAACTCCATGGAGGACAGGAGGGATGTAGATAAAATAAACAGATGCATAAAATTGTGGAGGTAAAGTTTCATATTCAAAGTTGAAATTATAATTGTGCAAGTAGTGTTCCAAATTGGGACGAAGCTTGAACCCTGGCTGACTTTCATGATTAGTATTGCAGCATGTCGTTTTCACTTTGCTCTCAGTGGTGAGGCATTGTGCAGTGAGGTTGCCCTTTCAACTCTTTTAATTCGGTAGCTTTTGCTACCCAGATTTCACCGGGGTCTTGCAAGGGCTCCAAGAAGTGGCGAAGCATGTCTGTTTCACAGAAAATGGGCAAGAAGACTGAAGTGGCTTGCTTAAGGTCACTCAACCAGTCAATGGCAGTTAAAAGGAAGCTCTCCAGGGACCCCGGTCCCAGATGGCTGCCGTCTACAACAATCACTCAAAGGCTGGGTAAATATAATGGTATTGAGAGCTGAAGCAATGGGAGATTTTCTTTGGTGAAGAGTGCTTTTGCATTCCTCCTTGCTGGCTGGGATTGATGGGGGTGGTTGTCTAAAAGGGCCCCAGGTTGAGGAAGGCAGGCTGCTCTAGAGGGAAATGGCAGCTGCAGCTCAATGGTAGATCATATGCCTTGAATGCAGAAGGTTGTAGCATCTGCAGGTAGGGAAGGATTCCCCACCTGAAACGCTGGAGAGCTGCTGCCTGTCAGTGTGGACAGTGCTGAGCTAAATCTACCAGTGGCTCTGACTCAGTATAAGGAAGCTTCCTATGTTCCAATAGTGTGAGAAAGTGGGAGAGTGTGGAAGAGGGGGTGGCGGGGTGGCAGAGATGTAGGAAATTGTCAGGAAGCCTGCTTTTTCCTCCAAGGGGAGGTTGCAACACCCAGGTAGGAACAAAATCCTGGGCACTGCCATTGACACACATACACAGAGAGGGAGGGAGGGAGGCTGCTAAAATAATCCTAGCATGGTAATATAAGGGGATTTCTCTGCAGCGGCCTCCCTGACTAGCTCAGATTCATTAGCCGAGAGATTCAGTGTGAAGATAGTATGGCAGTTGTTTAATAAATCTGAAGAATTTAATTTTGGGATATTAAAATGGAAATTTAGGAGGATGCCAGTGGCAGTAGCAAGCTTGTAGCCATGTAAGGGATTAAACAGCCTCATCTTGCAACCCAGCGTGTGCTAGAGCCAGAACAGACAATCTCCGTTTTCGGGCCAGTCCAGGAGCTGGAACGATCCAACGCCCCCTTCTGATGATTCAGCTGTGGAATATTCTGTGGGATTCACCTAGAATTAAGGACTTAAATAAGCATGCTTATTTACAATATTTATATCCCTTCCCAAGATTTGGGCATGTTCGCAAAATTAAAATGTAATATGCTCAGGCAGTATACGGTCCTTGACTTGGAGTGGGTGGCTGAGGAGCCAATGCACTTCTTCAATGATTCTCCAGTCCAGGTAGAGCAGGTGCTTTTGGCCTTCTGGATGTTACTGAGCCACAACTTCCATCTTCCCTGGGCACTGACTGTGCTTGCTGGGGCTGATGGGAGTTGTAGTTCAGCTGGAAGGCCAAAGGTTCCGCACACTAGAGGTAGAGGAAGAGGTCGAACCTGACAGCTGAAGAGAGGCCTGGAGGCTCGACAGAGAACCCCAAGGCAGGTGATAGAGATGAGCCACGGAGGAAGAGCCTGGAGAGGCCATTGCCCTGCTCTGCTGTTGCTGCTGTTGCTGCGTACCTGACACTGACCATAGTTCAGCAGCATTTGAGGTGGAGGAAGAAATAATGGGCAACAAAACAGGATGCTTGTGCAGGAGCTGCCCCAGCAGGTGAGCATCTTCAGGGGCAAGCAGGAAGTAACTGAAGGCCAGCAGATCCGCAGCCAGGCAGTGGCAGGTGCACTTTCTTACTAGCCCTTCTGTTCTCCCTCTATCGCTGCCACCCCACTGACTGCTCCTCTTCATTTCCCTCTCCCCTGCGCCTGGTGGCAGCAACAGGGGGATCTTGGGATTGGGGGCTGGCAATGGAGTGGGAGTGGTAGATAGGCAGGGATGGGGAGATTGGGGGTGATGGGGGTTGTTGAAGAAGCTATGGAGGATGGGAGCGTTGAGTAAGGTATAAAGAGGAGGGGGTTGACAAGAGGACGGGGGGGGGGGTTGGCAGGAAGGCATAGTTGGTGAGCAATGCGGGCAGGGGTGGCAGCCCCTAGTAAAGTAAGAAATTGGAAAGCCACACGCTGGCCTAAGCTTCCATTACAGGATGTAGCACTCGCAATAGGGTGAGAAATGGGTTGATGCCTTGGGAGATAAGATATATGTGTTTCATTGAATGCAGAGGTATGCTTTGTTCGCGAGGCAGACACCATGAGAGCTGCGCCTTGTGAAAATAAACTTCAGCTGTTTGCTCTGTCTCTTGTCTCATTACTTTATTCTGCTAGTTCACATTACTTTCATCTTTTTCTCATCCTGAGCCTCACGGCTCTTTCGATTCTCCTCATTCTTTCTGTGTGAAATCTCTCTCCTCACCTCTTTTGGTTCGTTCCCCCCAATTCACTGTTTTTCTGTGTTGCTGTTTCTTCTTTTTGTGGTCTAGGATGCACATCAGTTGTTCTGCCCTCCTGCAGCTGCTCAGTAACTTCTGTAGCACAGGATTATTTGCAACTTGAATTTGTTCATGTGAGTGACCTGGTACTAGGCTCCCATCAATATTTTACCAGGGCCCACACAACAAGGATCTCATCCCTTTTTGAAAAGGCACAGTCTACATCAAAGGACACACATATATTCCTTCCTGAAAGTCACTTAACAACTTTGCAGCCCTGGCTTTTCTGCAGCAGAATAGATGAGCCTTCTGCTGGGAACCATGGGGTAGCCATACCTCTCTCCCACCCCATGCCTGAGCCCTTCCTTGTACCCATTATTTGCCCATATGTGTACATGTATATCTGAGAAAATGTCTGCAAATCCCAGAAGGTTCACAGACATCTCACACTACTGAAAAATCATCCCCGAGGGTGTGCTGTTTCACATTTGCTACTTTCCCCCTGTGTCAAAATGTTTCTGTGTGATCCAACCAAGGAGCTTCAAGAGTAGCATGTGATCCCTCTTGCCTCTGTCTCTGAGAAACTCTTTAGATCACATTTGTACAAAGGGCCACCGTGTGAGACCATAACCTCAAACAAGCTTCTGTGAAGAGCAGGGCAGATGGTTATTTGGAGAGATATCAGTTGCAGAGAAGGTTTCATCATCCACTTCTCTCTTTGCTTGTTTTCCTCTTTCTCTCCAGATCCATCACAGTAGCAGTAGGATTGTTTTGAGTTGTTTCGTGAAATCCAGCGTCCTTCTCAAATGCTCTAGAAATCTGCATGCTCCGGAAACACAAAGTATTATCCTTAATATGAAACATAGCCATATTGGCAGGATCCTAAGCTTCTCCAGAGGTGGCTCAGTCAGTAGAGCATGAGCTTCTTAATCTTAGAGTTGTGGGTTCGAGCCCCTCATTGGGCAAAAGATCCTGGCATTGCAGCGGGTTGAACTAGATGACTCTTGTGGTCCTTCCAATTCTTCAATTCTGTGATTCCTTCTGATGGCCAAATATATGCGGTGGTGTCTGTCAAGATGAGCTCTTTGTGGGAAGCTGTGAAAATTAGTGAAGGCTAAGCTAAGGGAATAGGCCTCCTCCCACGTCTTAAGGCAAAGTTGGGGAACCATTTTTAGCCTGTGAGATATATTCCCATATGGACAACCTTCTGGCGATCCTGGTGGGTTTGGCCAGGTGCAAAAATGGGCAGAGCAGTAGATGTGTCTCTTAACCTTTGTATAGTAGGTTTCATTCCAACCGTCCAAAAGGCAGAGGTTTCTACACATACACACCTCCTTTCTCCTTTCAGGTAAGCAAGAGTCATTACTCCAGTTCAAGGACATATTCCAGCCAGGCAAAAGCACTTGGTGCTGTGGCTTCTGTGAGGGTGTGTGGCCTGGGGCCTCAAGAGCCACTGAGAGAGACCTGGAGGGCTCTATATGGCCCCCGTGCCATAGGTTCCTCACCTCTGTCTTAAGATCTTGAGCACAAAGCAATACATAATGGCAGGACATTTCTTGGTTCTTTTTCAGCTGCTGATTTACCGTGGTCAAGGAACTTCTTTCCAAATGTTTGTTTAATTTTTTTTTTACCTGCACCATATATCTTTTGATAGTTTCCAGAGCAAGTTATTAAGAAGCAATTACCTTTTACTCTTGGTAACAGATTTACCTCAGGAGTACCTTACTGTTTAACTTCTCACTGTTGTTTATAATTTCTAAAGTGCTTGCAGTAATTTGGTGCTGAAATAAATATGAAGGGCTGTCCTCAAGCCTGCAGCTCAGATACATGAAGGAAAATCAAAGTGAAATCAGTTTGTGAATGTCAGGCTGAAGAGGTGAGTGTTAAAACAAACATTCAAACCCAGATTAGGCCAAGCTGCTTTCCCCCTTGCTGGTCTTCTTGGTGGTGGTGACTGTGTGGGCTCAAAGCAGTCATTGTTCCTCAGGCCATATTGCCAGTTCATTAGCTCTCATTGACAGATCCTCGTGCCTAGCTTTTGATCAGAGATTTTTATCGTTTGATCTCTTAGCATGGAAAGACGTGACCAAGTTCCCTGGGCTTGGGGGCTGAAAGAGGTCTAATCACACCCCGGCATTCTCCGTACACAGTGTTCTTCTTCCAAATGAGTGCTCTGAATGCAAGGCCTTGTGTCCTGGAGAAACATCAGGGTAGTGAAAGGTCCTGTGGGAAATGTTGGCAAGAACCTTCTGTCTGTACTGTTGATATTTTTTGTTTTATTTGTTGGTCTCTATAGAAAGGCTTGTTCATAAGCAGGAGGACACATGTATACAGTGGTACCTCGGGTTACATACGCTTCAGGTTACATACGCTTCAGGTTACAGACTCTGCTAACCCAGAAATAGTACCTCGGATTAAGAACTTTGCTTCAGGATAAGAACAGAAATCGTGCTCCAGTGGCACAGCGGCAATGGGAGGCCCTATTAGCTAAAGTGGTGCTTCAGGTTAAGAACAGTTTCAGGTTAAGAACGGACCTCCAGAACGAATTAAGTTCTTAACCCCAAGTACCACTGTACTATTTATCCACCAGGTGGGGGCAATACCTTGTGCATTATGGATAGTCACACAATTTGAGATTTAGACTGCAGTCCTAACCCCACTTACCTGGGAGTCAGCTCTATTGAATTCATGTGAGAAGACATGGTTAGGATTGCAGCTGCAGATGGGGCTTTTAAGCAACAGCAACACCGGCTTCCTTGCGATATTGATATCCCTGGAGCCAAAGTGGACCACTTACCCCAAGGCAGCTTGTTGGAAGTGAAATAGCTCCCTGGGAAGACAGGCTTATTGTTAAAGCACTCTGGGAACTGTCATTCTGTGAGTGGGAATAGGGGTCTCTTGCCAACTCTTGGCACCCTTAACAAGCCGCAGTTCCCAGAATTCTTGGTGGGCGCTATGCCTGTTTAGAGTGCTATGATACTTCTTTAAATATATAGTGCAGAAGGAACCTTGGACTTGACAGCCTTTTAAATGGAGGACTCCTAATAATAATAATAATAATAATAATAATAATTTATTTCTACCCCAACCATCTGGCTGGGTTTCCCCAGCCACTCTGGGCAGCTTCCAACAAAGGATTAAAAATACATTAAAATAAAGGACAGACCTTTGAATCAAAGGATGTCCTCTGTAAAACAGGATGTGTAACCACCTTAATTCTCTCCAGGGTGCAGCAGAAGCAAGAAGCAAGCAGAAAGGTGTGCTAAGGCACGGAGACTCCAACTATTCTCCTTTAGCTCCTCAATAATCCCCATGCCTTCCCCTGCACCTGCCTTTTTGCCTCTGCTTCCCTGTCTCCTATTACCCTTCATCCTTCTCCTAGAATCATCAAGAAGCCCTGTCCATTCCCTCCCCAATATGAGATGCAGATATTGCCTATCCCTGGCACGCTCTCTGGACTGTTGAAGGGAGGTGTGTGTGTGTGTGTGTGTGTGTGTGGTGCTGTAGCACCGCCAGATGCCTGTGACTTGCTTGATACCATGCTGGAGTTGCCATGGGAAACCTGCAGGTTGGGGTGGGGGGACAGAGGAGGAGGGAATGAGGAGGAGGAAGAAAGAACCTTTTACAGCCCTGGTGGTGATAAGCGCCAAAACTCTTCCATTGAGCAAAGAACACCCCCTCTCTTGTCTTTCCTCAGACCTCCCTTTAAGAAAGCACACTGCAGAATGCCGCCTTTGAAGACCCCTAATTAGCGTCCTGAACAAAACCCTCCATTATGGCACAGGAACGCTCAGGAGGCCCACATTAGCCTGTGTTTCAGCTTCAGATTAGTGCCAGGGCCCCTCTCCCCTTTGCTAGTGGGGGGTGGGTGCTTTCCAAGAAGAGACTTTGTCCCCCCACCCACCCCACTGATCCTACTGTCTTAGTGTGAAGGGAGGAAAACAGAAGTCCAGAGAGAGAGCGAGAGAGAATCCAGGAAAGTACAGGGAAAAGAAAGAGAGCAGATAATGATGCCTCCTCGCTCTTTTGGCCTTTGCAGTAGTGTGGAGCAACGGGGGACTTTCCCCTCCCCATCTCACCCTACAGCATATGTGCGCACAGGTTGGGGGTCATTACCAGCCCCACCAATACCTCCGGAAGCCTGTGTGTGCACTCGGAGGGTGTTAATTAGCGAGAGGAGGGCTGATTAGATTAGACATTAAATGTTTGTTTTCTTCTCTTCTGGTATTCATAATTGAGCAGATGGAGACTTTGGAGTCACGGGATGACAGGCGGCCAAGAAGCCTAATTGGGAATGGAAAACCCTTTCCACCCTCTCCGCAAGTCAGGGAGGCAGGCAGAATGTTGCAAAGGGGAGTCCCTCCCGCCTCTGCTGCCTGCGCGCTTTCGCTGGAACGCACGCCGTCCCTGTGACAGCAACCCCTCACCAGGTCGATAGAGGGTGGGTCCCCCTCGGTTGTGCGTGGTGCCTGCACAGGCAGCAGGGCTGGGGCATGGAAAGGATTGCACCACTAGAACCACCTTGTTTGAAGGCTCCCCTGGATTGAAAACTCCTCACAGTTTAAAACAAAACAAAACAGCACAGCAGGAAAGGAGGTGTGGTTGAGCTGTTTCTACATGCTTTGTGGCCAGTTTTTCATTCGTTGCCACCACTAAAAAGGCTCCCCCTGTAGTCATTGCTTTAAGAACGCAGGGAAGCTAAGAAGAAGGCCCCTAAGGCAGTGGGGAGGCCAACTGTCAGATACTTTCCCTTAAAGAATGTAGGAAGCTGCCTTATTACAAGTGAGATTTGGCCACCTACCCCACTATTGCTTGTGACTTGACTGGCAGAAGCACTCCAGGGTTTCAGGCACTGCTAGCTAATCCTTTATAAACTAGAGATGCTGGGGACTAGACCTGGAATTTTCACATGTGGAACAGGTGCTCTAATGCTCAACCAGAGATGAAATGGTAGGATTTGGGAGAAAGAAAAATGCGCACACAGTTTAGTAAATTGTAACTTAAGGTTGCAGCTGTAAAGTTAATCCAGGAGACTTTGGATTGTTTTTAAAAACCAAAAGCATAATTTTTTAAAAAATGCTTACGGTATGAATTCTAATACCACCACCATCTCCAAGTTTTGAATTGTGTTGATTATTTTTTTATTTTATTCTGGATCAGCTAATCCAGAACACCAGCCAACATTTTGGAGCAATTTCTCAAAATAACTTAATACAGATTTACACTTTTATGATTTATTGTTTTCTTTGGGTTGCAATTGTTTTCTTTGGGTTTCTTCTCCTTGACCTTCCATTGCATGTTTAGAGGAGTATTCTTGCAACTTTTTATCAGGGCTTTTAATTTCAGGTAAATTGACTCAAGAAGAGGCTTTTCAGACTCCTTACCGCAGTTAACCAAATTAGACTTGAAGATTTATTATGTAAAGGCAAGCACTGTTGTAACAAAATGTTGCACCGTGAAATGTTCCTGTTCAGGATAGTTCATTCAAATGCCCTCCCACCCAGTTTTAACCCTGCTCCCCAGTCAGACAGCATTGCTAGGCATGCATTTGCAGAAGTTGCCTGTCTTGTGTTTCTAAAAATACTTCTTCTTCTTTAAATCCCTGGGGTCCCTTCAAGGCTGATGATACCTCCTTCTTGTGTGTGTATGGTTCAGTTTTGGTTACATAAGGAATGGCACTCCGATAATTGAGTTTGCTGTTAATATATATTATTGGGACTCTGCAACAAAATGTTGCAGTGCAGGGTGCTTCTAGTCAAGGTTCCAGCCAGTCCAGTCCATCTGCCAACCAATTTTCTGCTTCTCTCCCCACAGTCAGTCAGCATTACATGCCCACTGAGCATGCTTAGTCCTCACTGAGCTGTTTCAGGTTGTGGGGGTCATGTATGCATGCGTGCATGTGCTGTACACACTGTTGCTAAATCTCAGTCGTATTAACACTTTGGATTTCCCCCCAGGTTTCTGTGGGTAGCTCTCACTTTTACACCTTGAAGATATTTAAAAATAGCCTCTCAGTGTGACCCAGGAAATGACGTATCCGTAGAATGA
The DNA here is from genome assembly GCF_964106645.2 of Podarcis pityusensis. Lineage (NCBI taxonomy): Eukaryota > Metazoa > Chordata > Lepidosauria > Squamata > Lacertidae > Podarcis > Podarcis pityusensis. The sequence goes on along the minus strand of NC_138035.1, from coordinate 29,544,566 downwards.
GATGCTTCTGTCTAGCCTTTTTCATTCTGACTTTTCCCTCCATTCTCCTTCTCCAGCTTCTTCATTCCATTCATCCACTTGGCTGTCCCCCTCCCCCCGAATTTTCTCTCCACAGTCAGTGTTTTTGGAGTTCCCCCTTACCCAATTTTTTTAAAAATACATTTGCAAACCTTGGTGCTACCCCACTCTGCTGGCGTCTCCTTCTTGTGTATGGTTGTTGCCATCTTGGCTAGGTAGATTATGATATTTGAAGAATTGAACTGGAATTAGAATATAGGATGGGTGGTACAGATAAAACATAGCAACCAGCAGTGTCCAAGTAGAACAAAATTGTACATACATTCTGAGCAGATATGCAAGCAATACGCAAACTGGTTTGCACCATTCAGTGTTATGACAGATAAGAATCATCGCCCATCATGTTAAATATTCCTTGGAAGAGTCAGGAAAAAAAACCTCACTGACTGTGCAACAAAGCTGAGATATTAAAGGTCACTCATCTACATTTAGCATTCTTGTGAAACCTCCTTTGAAGTGCTTCTAGGATGGTTTGGGGTTTGTCTTTACTCATACATGCTGGGCATCTCGGGAAAAGACCTGCCACTCAAACAAGCCAACTTAATATTTGCAGGTCCTGAAAGACCTGCTGTGGTTCCATCTGCTTAGCAGAAGAGGAAAGGGCTGAGCTGGCATCCCTCCTTCCCTCCTGTGAGAGTCAATAGCAAGGGTTTGCGTGTGTGAAGTAGTACCATGAGCAGTTCCTGTTCTCCTGGCATGCCTTGGGCATGACGAATCTTTTTGGCATACCAATTGGGGATGCCCCTCTGGACAAGCTACATGGCAGGAATCAGAGCTTGAATCCTGGTGTGCTGCATGCACATGAGAGGGCAAGATAAACACCGAAGCAAGTATAGAAGTCACAACAAGAACTAAGACTGCAAGGATACAGTGAATGTGTGTGCATTATGACTGGCTCCGTTATCAGTTCTTGTGATCGTCGTCACAATAACCCAGTGAGGTAGGCCACTATTAGCATGTTGTCTAGAAGAGGAACTACAGCTGAAAGAGTGACTTGCCCAAGGATGTCCGGTTAGTAATAATAACAACAACAGTAATTTGTTATTTGTATGCCTCCCATCTGACTGGGTTGTTCCAGCCACTCTGGGCAGCTCCCAACAAAAAAATAGTAAAAACACAATATAACATTGCACATTAAAAACTTCCATGAACAGGGCTGCCTCCATCCCTGAGCTTGAATATGAACTAAGTTCAGCACTGTTTATGGAGAAACTACTCTGTGGACCTTTCGCCAGACTTAAAACAATATTTTCTCAGACTAGGCTCTAGGGGTTATGCTTAGAAATGCAGAGCCAACACCTTAGGACTACATATTGCAGATCTGCCTGGAAAGGGGGGAGCCTTGTGGTGGACCTGGTCAGAGCAATAATCTTGCAGGCGTTTTTGTTTTAAAAGCCCAATGAGCAGCATAAACTGGGGATTTTGCACAGTGTCCAGTTGATGTGCATAGAATCCAGGTGATGTTAGGGAATGTTCACAAACTTGGCTGCATGAACCAAGTACTGTACACATCGCCTAATCATACTGCATAGTTGTCTTGGTATTATATATATGATAAGGCAGGGCATGACTACATTAACCCCCCCCCAAATATTCACTTTGTAACTCTGCACATTCAATGTGTGAAATCCTCACATCCTCCAACACCACTTGAAGGTTATGCATATTGATCAGACAATGTCTATAAAGTGAGAAGAAGGGCTGTACTGCAGTGGCAGAGTGCCTGATTTGCATGCAAAAATTCCAGGTCCGGTGGCATCTCCAGGCAGACCTGCAGAAAAGTTCATGTCTGAAACCCTGGAGAACCAGTCTGTAAACAATACTAACCTAGTTGGACCAAAGATCTGACTCTGTATATGTCAGCTGCTTCCTCTCTTCCAGTATTATTCGCTGTTCATGATGCTAGAAACATTAAGTGTTTTGCAAGATGAGGCTGCAGACCAATTTACTCCAGGCTCCTGTTCCCCATGGTGGCCAAGCAGATGCTTATGGGAAACTCACAAGCAGGACAGGACAGCAGCGCATACCCCTCTGTGCTATTTTTGCTTCCCAGGCATTCGCCATTCAAAGGCATGATGCCTCTGATCCTGAAACTAGTAACCACTGATAGCAATTGAAAGCTTGTTTCTCCATGAAGATGCCTAATCCCCTGTGAAAGCCATTTGAGTTGGTGGCCTGCATCTTGTGTCAGTGAATTCTAGAGTTGCAGTATGTGAAGACCTATGTCTACTTTTGCTTCATTGGATAACTCTGGCTTCTAGTATGTATTAGGACAGAGGAAGTAAAATGTGTCTCTGTCCCCCTTTCCCACACTGTGGACATTGTGCAACCCCTCCAGTGACAGTGCATGATGGATGGTTCATATGCCCCTAATGTCAGTGTGTGCATTTGCCTGTCTTAGCACAGATTTCTCTCTACCCATCTTTGCTGCTCTACGTCTGATGCACCTGTAGATCCAGTCAGGAGTTAGTTCTTTCTCTGCCTTTTTGCCCATCCCCTCCACAATCCCCTCAAGTGAAGCAAGGAAGAACCCAACCGTTAATTTCTGCGCCACACCAGGGATGGCTTCATGATTTGAATTCATTGTTCATGTTGCCAAGGCAATGGGAGAACCAGCAAGTAAATGAAAATATCCTCCCCAGCATTTGACACCCCCAAGCAGCAATACAGTAATGCTAGGAGGAGAAATTTAGCTCTCTCCACTCCCCCACACCCAGTTCACTTGAAACCCCCTCCTTCCTAAACAGCAATTAACTGCTTGATAGTCTCAGATTGATAGAAAATGGAGAATTAAGTTAAAGGGGGAAATATAGTTTGGGATTGAATTGATTAATGGGGCCACTATTTCTTTTCTTGGGTGGCACATTAAAGGGCAAGCTGCTCTGCAGCTCTGGAGTGCATTGTTAAGCCTTCTACACCTGGGCAGACATAGCTCCATAGTAGCGTGAATCATAATAATAATTTATTATTTATACTCCACCCATCTGGCTGGGTTTTCCCAGCCACTCTGGGCGGCTTCCAACAAAAAATTAAAAATATATTAAAACATCAGTCATTAAAAACTGCCCCAAACAGGGCTGCCTTCAGATGTTTTCTAAACATCAAATAGTTGTTTATTTCTTTGACATCTGATGGGAGGGCATTCCACAGGGTGGGTGCCACTACTGAGAAGGCCCTCTGCCTGGTTCCCTGTAACTTCGCTTCTTGCAGTGAGGGAACTGCCAGAAGGTTCCTGCTAACCTGAAGCTCAGCTACATTTGGTTGACCATAACAAGGAGGCTCTGTCTCTTTAGGGCAGCCTGACATGTCAACATTTAGCAGGTAAAGTTCCCCCATCAATTTTATCTTTGTGCCAGTACTTGACCTGCCTGATTTTTTGCATGCAGTTTTTCCAGGTCATGTGGCCAGCATTACTAAGCTGCTTCTGGTGAAACCAGAGCAGCACACGGAAATACTGTTTACCTTCTCACCAGAGCGGTACCTATTTATCTACTTGTACTTTGTACTTTGACATGCTTTCGAACTGCTAGGTTGGCAGGATCAGGGACCGAGCAACGGGAGCTCACCCCATCACAGGGATTGGCTCAGGGGTTTACCACAGTGCTACCCACGTCTAAAGACCTAGAAGCAAGGCCTGCTTGTTTAACAGGTGTTTTAAAGTCCCCTTGGTGGGACAGACTAGATTTCTCATTAAGGATCTTTTCCCCCCGGTGAAGCTCCAAAATCCTCACTTGGTGATGTGCATTATTCAAGGTCAGTTTTGATGTGTGGGGCTGAGATAGGGCTGGCCCCAGGTTTGAGAGAACCCTCAGCAAAGTGCCCTTCAGGAGGCACATATTGGTGAGGTCCCAGCCATGGGCACAATGCCCCCCCCAACCACAGTGGCACTCAGGGGCAATATGGAAGATTTCAATGGTTGCCTGCCACTGCCAGTAGCAGGGAAGCCCACATGCAGGGATCCAAGGCAGATGTTAGGGGAACCTGGTCCTGTGAGGGCACTATAATCCCAGCAGCTGCCCAAAGGTGGTGAGTGCTGTTGATGCCAGCCTTTCCCAACCTTAGGTCCTCAGATATTGTTGGGCTACAATTCTCATCATCCCTGACCATTGGGCCATGCCTCCTTTGGCTGGTGGGACTTGCTATCCAATAAAATCTGGGGACACAATACTGGGAAAAGCTGATCTACACTTAATTCAAGCCAGGGCTCAGACTTAGATCTTGTTTTTAGCCTTCAGCCTGGAACATGGAGTGTAATAAGTAACAAATCAAAGAGTTCCTTTGAGCATGTGCAGAGTGTGGTTATCTCTGAGTGGTCAAAATTTGCCCCCCCCCAAATCTGAGAGGTGGAGATGGGGTGTCAAGTAGCAAAGCTTCCAGACAAACTTTGACCCCTGCACTTCTTATTTAAACAACAACAATAACCATTAACCAATAAAGATCCCCTTCTGGAAGTTTAGGCAAAGCTCCCTCATTCTGACCTCCCTCACTTTGGCATAGCTGGGACATGCAGCTCTCTGCTAATGCTTGGTTAGAGAGATGCTGCGTGCCCTAATTTGCTTGGGGTGTGACCCGGTTTCGGCATTTGGGATGTTACACAACCTTTTTCTTTCCTTTGGCCTACGGGGGAAAGGGCATCGAACGAGAAGGGGCCCTGCTTGGGAGCCTATAAAGAGAAGCAAGGAAGCAGCTCTTTTTCCCCAGTGCTGCATCTCCTTGAAAAGGAGCAAGGAGGAGATGCACTACATGGGAACTGTTTGTTCTTTCATTGCTTGTAAGCCTCACATGCCTCACTTGGGTAGCAAAGAGTGTTGACGTTCTGACGTGGAAACGTTTGGGAGAAGGCCCCTCTGAATGGCTCTTTGTGTAGCTGCTGAATGGGTGGGCTATGCCCTTCTTCCTGGGCAGCTGAGTGGAGGCAAAGAATGTGTGATCCAGTGATGTAGGTAGTGGTGAGGGCCCGAGAAACAGGGTGCAACACTCTAGAATAAGAAGGCAAACAAGTGAAATTGGACGTTTCCTAAAAAGGGACTTTTTTTTTTTAAAAAAAAGGTATGTGCGATCATCACCCCAATTCCCTCCTCAGCCTTCTGAGAACACTATCCAGAATCCCAAAGTTTCTGATTTACAATGGTTCTCTGTGCCTGACTATGCCTGCTCATTTTCACAGTGGGTGCTTTTATTTCCAGGTCCACATATGGAGCACTGAGGCAGGAAGAGGCTGACGTCTCCCAAGGCCTCTACCGTGTCAGTTACTTGCTGTGCTGGGGTCCTGTGCCTCAGCCTCCCAGGCCCACATTCACACTGTCCTCCAGATTCTATAGACTGTCAGTCCAGCTCTAGAGGATCTCTAATGACTAGGCTGTTGGGAATTAATGTAGCCATTTAATAAATTTAACAAATTTGCCGGCCATCCAGAATACCTGTTTCTTTCTCTGCAGTGTGAGCCTTAAGTACCTGCGTTCAAAATGCCTTTGCTTGACTTTCCCCCAGGAATCCAATTCCAGGCTCCCCAGTGACTGCTTATGTGTAAACACAGTGTGCTTCAGCATGGCAATGTGACAGCTTGAGTAGTTTGCAGCTTTTAACTCTTTACGGACCAGAAACAATGGTAACTGTAGAGGTTTCTTGCACCTAGTGGAACATGCAGAAGTTTACCTATGCATACCTGAAGATAAGGCAGGATTGCACCCGGTGATCAGATTGTCCTGGGCATGGGCATTCATTTGAGAGTGTGGAGGCGGGCAGAGGTAGGAACCTCTTGATTACAGTGTTGCTGCATTCTGTTTTTCAATAAAGTTATATATGCGAACATCAGTGTGTTAATTAATGCAAGTGAAGAGGGGGAAACATGCGTTTGCAAAGATTTCACAGAGACTATAAACCAGTAGCAGTGAAAAAACTAATATATGCAAATTAATGGCATAAATTTAGGGTTACTTTGCAAATGTTAACAAGCTCAGTAAAAAAAATGTTTTCCCCCTGCTATTGCTGTATGATTCTTTCTTTTTTCAGGAATAATTGCTTTTTCGGTGTTTTCATTTCTAAATTAATTTTCATTCCTTCTTCCAAACACATTTTCCCCCTCTCCTTTATTTCCTCCCAGAGAAATTCGAATCATACTGTTCTGTATTTTGTTGATGGAGTTTCTTTCCAGGAACAGCTTAGCTTTTCTCAAATCTTGCTGGGCAAATGTTTATATTTGGAAGGACTTCATGGAGTAAGAGCAGGAGAAAGCAAATAGCTTGCCACGAAGGGCCAAATGGCAACCGTTGCCATCATTGCGAGCATGAGAACTAGAAACTTAATTAAAACAGAAACTTGCACTGTTATCATTCTTAAAAAAATCTTTTACATGCTGATCACTGATGAGCCACCTGTTGCTCAACTCTGATATATAAATCATCACCAGATCTGGCTATATTCTACCAAACATGGGTTTGATAGGTGTGAAACTTCTGGCGTATATCTACTGGAAGTTTGTGTGTTTTGATAATTTGGTTCCTATGTGTGCTAGTCTGCTGCACACACAAGATGCAGTAACCAAGATGCATGGCAAAGCTGTAGATGTCACTTAAGCTAGGACCCAGACTTCCTGGCCTTTGCTGCTCTCTCCCTCCACCTCTCTTCCCGAGCTCTGTAGAAGTCTTCAGACCACCAGCCTGGTAATGGTATACACAACACTGTCAGTTTTCGACCATGCACTTTCCCTACTACAGGTAGCCCAGTGAGGCGAGGAAGAAATTTAAGTGGTCATCAACTGAACAGCTAGACTTGTTTACCCACCACTTAGATTGCTTTTAGATGGTACAGAAAGTGAGGGAAAGGCAGGGAGAGAGAGAAAAATGAAAGCAGGAAGAAGACAGACAGACAGACAGACAGACAGACAGACAGAAGGAAAACATTAAGCTAGCTCTCTAGAGAGATGGGGGTTTTAAAAAAACCCCACACTTTGCTTTCTTTCCCATGCTTTGATTCCTTTTTCTTCTTTTTTTTAATTCAGCTGCTCATATTGAGGAAATTCTGTCTTCTGGCTGAGGCTAAGCTATCCAACCAGATCAGGCGGGTTGGCTCATCTATCACTTTTCTCCTTGTAGATGCTTGAGTGCTACCTGCTTAGTTTACATTGAAGATCAAAATCCTTTACAAGAAACCCCATCCTTCCCTCCCCCACAGTGAAAGAGCACACAGACACCCCCCTCTGTCACGCCTCCCCCCCCACAAGCAGCAGGACCACCCCAATCTGTACTGTCGCTGGTGATGTGTAAATTTCAGTTTTCAGGCTGCAGCGCTGGCAGCAGGGAAGAGGAAAGTAGAATCTCATTTTGACTTGTAAAACAGAGTTGATTGTGGAAGTGACTGCTAGGGGAATAAACACCGAAGAGGGAGTTGTCAATTTTAATGGTGATTCATGTTTCTGGCCACTACCGAGTGCACATTGCACCCCTGGAGACCTGGGCATCCATAGTCTTCACAGCATCGCCGCTCCATTTCAGCACCATGGACAGCGTTGTCCCGACACAGCTTCCCATTTTGAGAGAACGTTCCATATTGTGAGTGTAACCAGGGGGAATGAGACATCAATGCTTTGTTGATCGAGGGATCCCAGGAGCAGGAAGGTGGAAATGGTAGGCCAGAGTGTCCATTCAGCAGGAAACAGGAGCTAGCGACATTTTAGAAAGGAAAATTTAATGATTAGCCTTGGATGTTCAAGATGGCGATAAAGAGGATATCAAAAGAGCTAGGAAAGAATGACTGCTTGAGGCCTGGATAATGGATTACTTTTTTTTTTTTAACGGAAGCTCTAAAATTTTACTATTAAGCAATGAAGCATGCAGCCCTCATGGTCCAAGGGAAAAGCTTGATCCTGTGATCAGCAGCCCACATCCTGCAATCTGTTGCTGTCAGAAGGGATTCCAGCGTATTGCCTTGACAGAGATTTGCTGCCTGTAAGAGCTGCCCTGTTCACAGCCAGGAAGCTGTGGATGTAAACAGGAAGGCCTATGTGGAGCTTTGCCTACCTTGATGCAAACTTTGTGACCCCATTCATGTAGAACAGAATTCCTTGACCTGATATTCTGGCAGGACCCAAAACATCTGGAATAAACCAGGTTGCAAAAGGCTGATGTAGAAGCTTTGCATAAGCTACAGTGCAGAAACAGGACCCTGAGCTGGGTAAATATCTATGGAAGGCTCTAAAATTTAGAGCCTTGTTTATTTATTTATAGTATTATATCCCTCTTTATAGCCTCGAGAGGCACTCAAAGTGGCTTATGAAAGGTTCTCAGAATAAAATCATACTCCAACCTGGCACGGGAACAGGAAATGCATCTGCAACCAGAATTATTCAGGCAGCATTGACTACCCTGGTCCTTGTCTTTCTTTGTTGTCATACTGTTCATTGTTGTCTAGCAGCTCCATCAAAACTGTCTGATGCAAGTAAGTGGGGATGAGCAGCCTGTGATGGAAGCAGTCTCCCCTTGCTGGTAGTTTGTAGTTGGCAGTTACTAGGCAACAACTCCCACCCAGGACTTCTGAGACATAGGAGCACGGCAAAGACATTGGATCTTGCTCAGTCTGAGATGGAGGTAGCCTTTATTTGTTGGTGGTTGCCAGTTTGCTTATTTGGAATCTTTGAAAGTTGAGGCACAATATTTCTTAAAGCCATCCATGTTCCTTTTCCTCCTACAAGAACTTCAGCTTACATCCTGACTGCTGCGGTATCATGCTGTCCCACAGTCTTCAGTGAGTCATCTCCCTCCCAGCATCCTGCCCTTGGCAAAAATCCACATTTTTTTCCAGAAACATAACATTTTGCAACCAGAATGAATTGTGCAATATAAGCAAATTAATACAAGTGTGCATAATGTATACAGCAGCAGCAGCAGCAGATACCGTGTTTTCTTAGTAACTCTTTTTTTATTTTTAAAAATGCTGATTTTTTTTAATCTTCTGGGAAATAGCATTCAAAAGAGAGCTTCTGGCCAATCACGTGTGTTGTTTCATGAAACCACTTCATGCTTAAATATTGGCCTGATTCTGAGCCTGGACCAGAAAAAAACTTACTGTAGCATCTCACATGGCTTGTTTCATGAGTACACTGACCCCTGAGTTGCTATCCAGATGAACAGCAACCCCCAATGCCACCTGGGCCCTGATCCCTGGCATTTTATGCTGCACATAATGAGTAAACCCACATGGGTAAATTTTTGTGTATACCCAGAGATACATTTAAACCATTCTTTAACTCTGAGCTGCCTCTGTTGTCTTTTTCCCTTTCATTCTCATTGTGACCATCTCACCATTTTGCAAATCCTTTTAATTCACTGCTCATGTGCAAGGCCTTGCCATGTTGACAGGTGGGTTGTGCATATAGCCTCACTCTTGATGTTGCTACTCTCTTTTTCAGCAACTGCGGCTGTGTATATGGTATTGCTTCTCTGCATCCAGTGAGCTCCCGCTGCTAGTTTCCAAAGCCACATACACACACAACGTTAGCCACCATCCATATCGATCCTTCAGTTCCTTGATAAATACTGTTGGTGAATGCTCCTTTCCCCCCTCCAGCCAGCTTCAATCCTACTGGAAAACCTAAGCTGCATTTGCTTCATATTTAAGTGTGTACATTTGATACAGCTGTGCTATCTCAAAGGAGATGGCCATTTCATGAATATGAATTCCGGGGGTTGGATGGTTGCAAGAGCAGGAGAACCAAATGGGTTGTCAGGCTTTGGGGAATCAGCTCCCTCCCACAGGGCAGCTCAGAATCAGAGAAACATTAAGAATTCTTACAATGCAATTTATTCAATAATTCACAGAGAACGGCGAAGAAATATAGCCTTTCCTAAAATGGAGTTGCTCCAACTGAGCTCCTCCCCTCTCCCTTCCTAGCAATAGCACTTCCCCTTACAGTGGCAGCCAGGGGCTAATTGTCTCTGAGTCCTTTGCTCTTGCACCCTCAATGAATGCTGTGTTCTGGGAGAAGGGGGATCAGAACTACTCTCCAGTGATAACATGTCAGCTGGCTGCTCTGTCTCTGCCTTCTCTTCTCTCAACACCTCCCAACTCTTCTGTACACCTCTCTCTGAGCTGTGATCTTCCTCAAACCACTGCTGTAATTCAATACTGCCTTCCTCTTCACTGGGAAGTTCAGGGGGCAGCGGTCTCCACCATTCCCCCATCAGTCTCGTCCCCCTCAGTCCAGTCCCTGACATCAGTCATGTGGGTTAAGACATCCGCTCCCCCTTTCTGATGTGTACAAAACTGTGCAAATGTGGCTTAAGAACAAAAGAGGAGCCTGCTGAATCAGGCCAATGGCCTATTTAGCATGGCTTCACATTCTCACTGTGGCCAACCAGATGCTTGTGGGAAGCCTGCAAGCCAGACATGGGCAGAATACCACCCTGCCTACCCGCAGTTCCCAGTCACTTGTATTCAGAAGCATGCTGCCTCTGACAGTGGAGGGCAGAATACAGCCATAATGACTAATAGTGGCATTGCTGTCATGGCTGTGTTTTAAGCCACTGATATTTACACAGCCTGCGTATTTTCCAACCAGTAATCTGCAAGCAGGTTGCCCAATCTCATAGAGTTCCTACTCATGAGCAGCTGCTTGCATGTGGGAATTTCACTGCAGACAGCTGTAACTGCTGCAGGAAGGAGCAGTGGTAGTGGGGATGGGGCTCAAAGCACAGCTCCACCCTGTCAACATGGCATGGCTCTGCATGACAGCAATGAATACCGTATTTTTCGCTCTATAAGACGCACCAGACCAGAAGACGCACCTAGTTTTTGGAGAAGGAAAACAAGAAAAAAAATATTCTGAATCTCAGAAGCCAGAACAGCAAGAGGGACTGCTGCACAGTGAAAGCAGCAATCCCTCTTGCTGTTCTGGCTTCTGGGATAGCTGTGCAGCCTGCATTCGCTCCATAAGACGCACACACATTTCCCCTTACTTTTTAGGAGGGAAAAAGTGAGTCTTATAGAGCAAAAAATACGGTAAATAAGACCATAGAAGCATGTACAGTCATACCTCTTGTTACATTTGCTTCAGGTTAAATCTTTTCAGGTTGCATCCTGTGGCGACCTGGAGGTCCCGGAAAGGGTTACTTCTGGGTTTTGCCGCTCGCACATGCTCAGACACTCAAAATGACATCATGCACATGCGCAGAAGCGGTGAATCATGACCCGCACATGCGCAGACATGGGTTGCGTTCTGCTCATGTTGTGAACGGGGCTCTGGAACAGATCCCGTTCACAACCAGAGGTACCACTGTAATAGTAGATTTTCACCGTAGGCAATTCAAAATTATATAAATCCAAACCCTGAACTTTTCTGGATGCATGAAGGTCTATCTTGCAAAGGCTTTTGATATCTAGCCTGACCTTTTACATGAAGCAGACAAGAAGCCTGTTTCTACATAAATGATGCATATTAGCCATGTGTATCCTATTAGTAACGTCTGGTTAAAAGAAACCAAAGACGATCAACTTACAGCCCTGTCTTGTGGATCTTGGTGTTTCACGTGTCTGAGAAGTGCATGCAGAGCTTTAAGCTTCCCCTTAACCTCAAATACACTTAACTTCCATCTCCATTCCCTTCCATTTATTGCTATGTTGCCAATGGTTTTAAACTGCCATTTCCATTCTGTGCTCTTGTTTGTATTCTCCAAGAAATGGCAGCCTGCTATAAATTAATAACCCAGCACAAAAGTCCTCAAGAACCAGGCTGAAGTCATTATTGGCACAGTAGCAACTATATTTCAAGAGTAGCTATAGAATCAGGAACAGAGCTCTGTTGTTCACTATTCCGATGGTTCAGGGATGGGGAAGCTGTAGCCCTCCAGAAGTTCATAGAATTCATAGGATCATAGACTTGGAAGGGGCACTGAGGATCATCTATTTCAACCCCCTGCAATGCAGGAATATGCAGTTGTCCCATACAGGGATCGAACCTGCAACCTTGGCCTTATCAGCACCACGCTTTAACCAACTGAGCTATTTTGTTGGAGTCCAGCTCCCATCTGCTTCAGCCAGCATGACCAATGGTCAGAGATGATAGGAACTGCAGCCCAGCAACACCAGGAGGGCCACAGGTTAACACCCCCCCACCACCATAATATTTCAGACCTAGAAAATGTCCCACCATCTGAAGGCTTTAGATCAGGATATTTTTTACATCTATCCTTTGTGTCTTAGTTTCCACTGTCTTGCTGGTCTGGGTACATCCACCCATGTGGTCAGCTCCCTGGTGTTTAGAGACCATGCAAGCATCACTTGATCTTTCAGGAGTTCTGTCACTATGCAATTTTTAAGCACACCTGGAAGCGAAAGCATAGGCAAAATTCCTTACAATTGCTTGGATTGGTGTGGGAGAAAGTGTGGAGGTGGAAGCAATCATGCCCAGCAAAGGTATCTGACTAAATTAGGAAATTATAGCTTATGGGTCTCAGGGCTGATATAGTCCCACATTGGTGTGGGGGCTGCTTCCTCTGGGATGTTAGTCATGGGGTGTTTGGATGGAGGACCCATGTAGTTTGGTAAGTGGTCTGCCAATAGCATCAGCAATTGTCAAATGGTCCTTGGTATCGTAATGCAGTTTGGGAATGCATTCCTCAAACGCTTGTGGAATGGATCGTGGCTCAATGACCAGACAAATCTTACTGTAAGAAGGAGGAAATGAATATGCATATATTTCAATGACTAAAAGAGAGACTTTCACTTGCTGGAGAGAGGGCGTATGGATCAGAAAGCTAGTGCAGCTGGGTGAGTGAACAGGATAGCACAAAGCTCTGAGTAGAGGGTATTACTGAATTAAAGGTGTCTCTATTACATGGGGCGGAGGTGCCTAAAACAATAGTGCACTGAATATCCTGAGTGTCTCTGATAGAGAATGGACCAAAGGTGAATCAGAAATGCAACGCTGTACATACAGAGACACAATGAAGCAAAACACCTCACTCCCTTTGCAGAGTTCAGCTTCTAGCACAGATCCAAATACAGTAGCACCTCGGCTTACATAACCCTCTGGTTACGTAAACTTCACGTTTTGAAAGCCGCAAACTTGGAAGTATCGGACCGGGGTTTGCTGCACATGCATGTGCAGATGCGGTCTACCGCCCCACACGCATGCACAGAAGCGGTCTACCGCCATGCACATGTGCAGAACAGTGATCCTCAGGTTGTGGAAACCTTGGGATCTGGCTGGACCTCCGGAATGGATCCTGTTCACCACCAAAGGTCCCACTGTAAGTGTCTTGCCATGAGATGAGGTGGTTGACAAAACAGGCAAGGCTTTCCCTGCAGCTACCAGCACACAGATGGCTTTGTAAGTGGGCCGTTCGCTGAGCCAGCACATAAATGGGCCTGGGCGGAGCATATCAACAGGAAGGATGACTCAGTGTCGCATCACTGGATCCTTTGGCCAGTGCGATAGCAGTATTACATTGGCATGGTAGCTAGATGCATGGACACAGAAGCTTAGGATCTGATTAAGCTGCTGAGCCTTGTTTGTGAGAAGGAAGAAGGCCTTGTAAACTGAAACAACTCTGGTCCCTTGGGCATCACTGGAGTTCTAGGAATGGACGGGAATGATTTTTAGAACCATTACTGTAAGCAGAGACTGGGCAAAGGCAAAACTGCTTACTTGAATTGTGGGTACATTTTTGCAGGTACTGAGCATGACCCAGGAACCTTATTCTCCAGCCACTGGAATAGTTTATAGGCCAAAGGACCTTTTAGGTGTGTGTGTATGTGTGTGTAAATGAGTGAAAGCTCACTGCAGCAAATAGCGTGGGGGGTGGGTGGGCACTATATTCTCCAGATTCAGAAGGATCACATGACCTAAGTAGCCAATAGGGATACAGCTGTGCTTCTGTAGTCTTGTGCTTCTTTGGTCTTGTTCTTCACTCTGGCTTAGTGCAAGAGTGAGCTTTTTATAGGCTGCCTGGAAGCTGTGCCTGAGTCTGCTGAGCCACTAGCCTGGTTCCCAACCACCAACCCTAGAAACTCTCTTGCTGTACCAGATTCCAACCAAGCCATATCTGATTAGCTACCTAGTGTTGCGAACTAATTTTGTTCACTGTGTGAACCTTGATTGGTTGAGATCACTCATGTGGTTAAACCAGAAACAAACAGTAAATAGAAAAGTGGGAGGGACAGGATTGTGGGGATTGCAAATATTCTCACGAATTTTTCATGAATTATTTCACCCCTGGTTAGATGAGCCAGTGGTCTGACTCAATAGAAGGAATAATAATAATAATAATAATAATAATAATAATGTATTCCTTGTACCCCACCCATCTGACTGGGTTGCCCCAGCCACCCTGAGCGGCTTCCAGCATATATAAAAACACAGTAGAATATTAAACCTTAAAAAGCTTCCCTACACAGGGCTGCCTTTAGATGCTTCCTAAATGTTATATAATTACTCATCTCCTTTACATCTGATGGGAGGGCATTCCACAGGGTGGGCGCTACTACCAAGAAGGTGCAAGAATGATCAAACCAAATACCAAACAGATAATTGAAGACCAATTTGGACCTGCAACTTCTGCTTGTTGTATGCTGATATGTCACCTAGCAACTCGTCAAAGGACAAAATTAAGTAGATGAGAGATTAGTCTATTCTATCACATTGGGAGGGGGCTACCACCTGTCACTTCTTAATACAAAGATTTATAGAACCAGCCCTTGCCCAAAGGCCTCTTGCCTGGTTAAATATATCCTGGATATGACTTGTTCTAACAGAACTGGAGTATCAAATTCAATGACTCCTCAACAAAGCCCTACTTATTGTTAAAAGACCAGAGTGGAAATTGTAGGCGTGGATGAGGGAGCATGCCTCAGAGCTGCTGTTTGCATGGGGTTAAGGTAAGAGGGATATTTGCACAGGGTGGTGATATCTTAGTTCAGGAGTGGAAGCTTAATGGATCAAGGCTGTGGCATAAGAATATGTGGTGGCAGTTTCTTCATTGTGGGAGGGGCATGGAAGAATTTATTTAGGTGCCTAATAATGGTATGATGCAGATATGATAAAAAAGACAACGTGATACATAACCAGTGTTGTGTGCATGGGGGAAAAAAGTTCCATGTTAAGGTAATCCAAATTTAGTACAAGAAAAGCATAATTCTTACACAACCACTATACATGAAGGAGGGGAATGAATATGAAGAAAGAAGAGTATGGACATGTTTATTGAAAGAGAATAAGAAGAATGGGTGTTCAAGAATGACATTTCAGATTTGGAGAGAGGGAAAACCGATTCTTAGCATAACTCAGGGAGAAACTGTTGTTAACAATGGTGAAGAGTATTCATGGCAGAGCTATTGTTTTGCTAACAAGCAGGGGGCATGGGATATGTGGGTGGGTGTCAAGAATATTGTTGTAAACCTGCTATTTGGACATGCAAAATGATTTCCTTTCTAAGCTTTTGTCTCGTTTGCTAACTGAAGGTGCTTGCTTAATGACCTCTGATGGCTGGTAACTGCTAGCTACAAGCTGCCCACACATGGTGGGTGGGGACCAAAGGAAGCCATTTCATTATTTGAGTGTAGCCAGTGAAAGAGTTTTTTTTCCTGACTGACTAGAAGCTGCCTAGGAAAGCTGCAAGGTTCCTGCTGGGAACAGATGTGACTTCTCCTGCAGCCAATGCTTGCAAAAGGTTGAACACCGGGCTGGTGATGCTGTGGTTCTTAAGTGCCTGACAGACAGGTGGCTGTTGGGTGCTTAGGAGCCCTGCACAAGGGATTTTGACAGGTGGGCGAGGCAACCCACCTGTCAACCATGTGATGTCATAACGGTGGCATACGATTGACAGGTGGTTCATCCCATCCACCTGTCAAAATCTGGTCCCTAGATCTTTCCCAAGCCCAACTGGAAATTTGGGGAAATCTTACTCATTGTACTGCCCTCTAGAGAATATTGCAGGTTGCTGAAACCAAACAGGCATTTTCTGTCATTGCTGCAGCACTGTGGACTGTCCTTCCCTCCGCCATATGTGAATCCTCATTGATTACTTCAACTCTCTTGCCTTTTTTGCTCAGGCTTTCCTATACCCATTAGAACAGGCACCCCCAACCTTCGGCCCTCCAGATGTTTTGGACTACAGTTCCCATCATCCCTGACCACTGGTCCTGTTAGCTAGGGATCATTGGAGTTGTAGGCCAAAACACCTGGAGAGCTGCAGGTTGGGGATGCCTGCATTAGAAGCTACCCTGTTATTTCTCAATTTCTGTTTTTAACTATTTCAGCTTTTAACACTGTTTTACTGTTTTTACCATGCTCTTTCGATTGCTTATAGGTTATTTTTGTATACCACTTCGGGATGCTTTTGATATTAAGTGGTTTAGAGGTGCTTTTAAATAAATAAGCAAGCCCCTTCCAGCATGCCATTGGCCTGGGATTATGGGAGTTGTAGTCCAATAGCATCTGCTGGGGCGCAAGTTGTAAAGGTTCCTTGGAACCTCTTATTCCTTTGGGAAGTGGAGAATGTGAAGCAGGACAAAGGCAGAGAGTTCTGATGGAACAAGAGATGGGTAATGAGATGTTGATAATTTCTGAAAAGGGTATTAAGTGGCTGATCTTTTAGCAGGTGGGGGAGGGCATTGGATCTTTGGGTGTCAGGAAACGTTCCGTGGGGTACAGACTGAATGTAAAAAGCATCTGTTGTCTAAGTGATGCCTCTACTTGTGTGGGATTGAGGTCAGGTATTGATGTCTCTCTGCCGGGTAAAGAGTATCATGTCTCCAAGTGGCAAGCGGAGTTCAGCCTGGGACCTCAGTCACCCTGTCATTTTGCACAGAAGCGTGGGGCTCACTCAGGCACCTATTACCTCATCACCCCAGCTCCATTTGCACCTATGTTAACTGCTGTGCTGACATTCCTGTTAGCAACCACCATTCTCTTGCATAATGAAAGAGGACAGGTTTTGTGTTGTTTTGTTTTTAAAGAGCAGAACGAAAAATGCTGGCAGTGTGTGTGTGTGTGTGTGTGTGTGTGCATCCACAATGCCCATCTAGCTGCAAAGAAATAACTGACAGGAAGGGTGAGGGGAAAAAGAGGGATGGAAAGAAAGAGAGAGAGAGAGAGAGAGAGAGAGAGAGAGAGAGAGAGAGAGAAATATTCTGGAGATGAAAAGAAATTACCATACGCCAGGATCCTGTTATTCAACCTAATTTTCAAAGGACTGCAGCTGTCGCGCTGAGATAATCTGTTAATTATAACAGTCATTGTGTTTTGGCAATGGAAGGAGGGAAAAAAACTCAGGCTGTAATGCAAGTTGAGGTGTGTAGGGGGGAGGCAGGCCTGTGTCAAAATGTGTGTCAGGTGCTAGCTTTCTGGTGGGTGGTGGGAGTGTGCATGACGGGGAGCCCTTGAAAGTTGGACCAGCTTTTGCCATCCAGGTGTCGGAAGATGGCGGGGAAAAGCGAGGAGGGATACGTTGTGCCTATAGACATTAATAGCATTAATATGGAGCACAGATGGAAGCTTGGAGAGATGTAACATGTGGGCTCTTTAGAGGAGGCCGATCCCAGTCTATAGCTGATCAGCATAGTAGGCTACAAATCCTCCTGATTCACAGCCATCTGCCGCAATCCTATACATACTTGGGAGCAAGCCTCATTGAATACCATAAACCTGACTTTTGAGCAAATATGCATAGGATGAGGCTAATGAATGGGATGAACAGCACAGACGTTCATACGACAGGAGAGAACAGAACAGAAAAAACTCAACCTTTGCAACAGATTTTGTGTGTGTCAAGATGAAACCACCCCCAGGCTAGCCACCAAAAAACCAGCGCAGTTAATTCATAACCATAAACCTTAAAGTTTGGTTTACTAAACCATATGTTTCACAAGTGATGTGCTGGTGCATGAAACATGCATACTCCTGCTTTGCTCCTCACTTTGTTTTGGGAGGTAAACGAAACAGGATGGGGCTATATAGTATGATGGTGTCTGGACCTGAGATCATGGTTTGCTTTGCCCTAACAAACCATGGCCCTTAGTGTTGACATCATGCTAAGGTAGCCCCATCCTGGTTTGTTTACTCATGTGAGAGGAGCTAAGCAAGAATGCTTGGCCCATGTGCTGCTCACACACAGTGTGATATAACAAACCACACTTTAGGGCTTATGCACGAACATGGCCAGAACATGTCCATAATGTGCCAGCTCTGGATTGGAGGTGCTCCACAAAAATGTGCATGCAGAACAATATGGCTCATGCAATCCCAAAGCCATTGATTCTGTCCTGTTATTCATGACTGTCCCTGCAGAAACATTGTTCCAGTTCTCATCTACAATGCATCTCTGCCTCTCAGGATTTTTAAAAGGGTGATTTAATAATTCTTCCCATCCCCATGATTTTCTTTCTTTTTTTAGATAAAGCAAATGAAGTGACTTCAGACTGGGCAGAGGTTGAATAGCAAGGGGTGGTGCAAAGGGGTTGTTTAACCATTTGCTTCCAAACTGTTTTGGGGAGGGGACAGTTGTTTCTCTCCCAGAAGAGAGGAGCGGATACAAGCTGCCACATCTTGGTCTCACGGGGGGAAAGCAGCTTCCCTATTTAGCATCCTGTCCCCCCATAGTCATGGCCCTGGCCTCTTTTCACATCACAGTTCTTCTCTCTGTTGCTAGAACTTCTGCAGGAGCCTTCAAATTAATTTCCCTTAGGATATTCTGTAAGGTTTAGTTTTTCCATTATTTGTTTGAAGTGCTCTTGAGCACTGCAAGCTATATAGAGCTTGTTCCTAGTTCAAACCAATCTCTTGCCTACCCACTCAGGAAAACAATAGGCCCCACTGTTATCCTAAAATATAGACCCCCCCACCCCACCCCCATGACATGCTCCCTGTAGTGAAAACAACAACACACACACAAAAAATAATAATCACATAAACCCCCCAAACAATGAAAAAGGCAAGAAAGGAGCTTACAGTTGCATGTAAAATGAACATAGATACAGACTTAAGTGGTAGCCAGTTTTGTGTAGTAATTGCAACAATTTCTCCAGACACTTCACAGTATACAGTGAAACCTCTGGTTACGTACCGTCCTCCTTACAAACGCTTTGGGTAATGAGCTCCGCTAACCCGGAAGTAGTTGCTCCTGGTAGTGAAATTTGCCCCGGGATGCGAGTGGAAGTCGCGCGGTGGCAGTGAGTTCCTCAGGTTAAGAACGGTTTCAGGTTAAGAATGGACCTCCAGAACGAATTAAGTTCGTAACTGGAGGTTACCACTGTAATAACAAAATATATTGGATTGCATCCTCTTTCATGCCTTATCAGAACACACTGATGGCCACTGTAACCTCTTGTTTATCTTTAAAGCCTCTTGTTTTATTTCTTAAAACTATGCTCATCTTTTAAAATATGATCCCATAAATAATGTCACTACAAAGGGTTTGTTGCTCTCAAAGACTGTAACATAAAACGATTATTTGGCTGTTGCAAATTCTTCTAGCACAAAAAGTTTGCATAATATGAAAATACTGATCTGTAGTCTAAAGGTGACGCTCCCCCCACATCCGTAAATGGGGTATCTCTATGCTACTGCTCAGAAATGCTCTTGTGGTGGTGGAGATCAGCTGCCAAATCACATATCGGTGATTCTCATAAACAGCTACTTACACTTAAGTAGAACAATTACTCAGAAGCAGAGCTACCATTTCGGAGAGAGACAAACAATAGCTTTATATCCACTATTGTACGAGTCAGAAAAATGCTTATAACAGTGCTTCTAAAATCCATTTTATCATTCAAACCAGCGGGGAATTTTAAGTTGTGCATCCAACATACTTATTGTTGGAAAAATAATAGGCCCAGGGATAATATTCCGTATGGAATAGAGTGGATTCTTTCTAGAACAAAATAGCAACAACACACAACAAAGCAACAACATTCATATATTTAGATCAAAATATACATTCATGTGGTTACATATATGTTCCCTTTACATTTGCTAATGTAAGTCGTTGCATGTATTCCTAAATTGCTGTCTTCATTGTTTTGGGGGTTGTTCAAGGTTGGGGACTTTCTCCTTTGTTCTGGTTATTCTCTCTTCTTGTGTACATGCTCTGCCCTTGCAGGATTCTCCACCCCATCCTTCCCACACCCCCAGTTCCCATGCGCAAAGAGGGCCACATTGTCTGCATCATCTTGGGTGTACACAGTTCCCAAGAGTTAGTTTGACTGGGACAAATCTCTGTTCTTATAGACACTGTTTCCCCCACTTTCAGTGCCTTGCGAAAATTGAAGCATGTGGGTTGCAGCCACCGAAGGTCTGTATGGAGCAAACCCACTGAAACCAATGCACCCCATTGTTTGTGACCATTCATTTCAATGGGTTTACTCTGAGTAATGAATAGTGTTGGCTACAACCCATGAGCAGGGCAGCTTCCAAACACAGATTACCTCCTGGCCTCCATTCATTCCCCACCCACCACAAAAAGTCTGCCATCAGTCTTTTTCTAGGTCCTCTAATGCCCCATCTGCACCAGACATTTAAAGCAGGATCATACCACTTTAAACAGCCATGGCTCCCCCCACAAAGAATCCTAAGAAACAACTGCCCCCCCCCCGCAAAAGAATCCAGGGTGTGGAGAGCCTGTTAAGAGCTCTCTATTCCCCTCACACAGCTACGATTCTCAGAGTGGTTAAACTGTTAAAATTCCTCTTTCCAGGGAATTCATGAAAATTGTAGCTCTGCAAGGGAAACAGGGGGTCTCCTAGCAACTCTCAGCACCCTTAGCAAACTACAGTTCCCAGCATTCTTTGCAGGGACAGCCGTGACTGTTTAAAGTGATGTGATGCTGCTATACATAAATGAGTAGCACAGATGGGGCCTAACCTTCCTATGGCGAACTCTCCTCACGTCGCCTCCTAAACCCTTTGCCGCTCTGCGCTCCTTGGCGGGGGCTGCTGCAGAGGACAGAGCTCTTTGCTAAGTACCCTGCTCCCTTCAGGGAAGAGAGTGACGCACACTGATTTATTACTGATAACTGTTTGGATGGTTTCTGTAATCCCCTGCTGATCCATCCTACCCCTTCTCCTGCTCTGCTGGACCACTCCCCTGCTGGCAGTGGCTGCAGGGTGGACTAGGGCAGATGCAAATCCTCTTTAATCTTTAATAATGATATTAATATGTACAGCAAAAAAATAAAATAAAAATGCTTTGTAAAACAAAAGGATGCTTCTCTCTGCCCTTCCTGGGAACTGGCTGGCACATAAAAGACCTCCCCCCCCCCCCGCGCCACAAGCGCTTACATTTGCCGCAAATGAGATTTTGCCTTCCAAAGCTCTCACTTCTGTTTCACAGCTCCTGATCGACCACAATTATCTCCTTTTGGACTCGTGTTCCCTTCTTCTCTTTTCTCTCCATCTAATGAATTAGGGATCTAATCATTGCAGGGGGCTTATTTACATGATTGTGTTGTTTCATGTGCTGTTACCTTTTGCTTCTGGAATACTTGGCTTGGCAAAGATTTTTCTCCAGGCCTCAGAGGTGGAGTGGATATTCCTTGTTATGCCTCGGGCAAGAGTTTGGGGGGGGGGGTGAGCGATAGAAGGGAGCGGGGCAAAGAGAGAGAAATACAGACAAATGGAAACCGCTCTGGGTTGCCAGCTAAATGCAAGGTTTTCAGCAAGAACGTTGCAAAACGATAGGGCTGGTCCCTGGCCAGCATATTTGTTGGAAAGGAAGGCTGCTTTAAAGATGAAATGAATGCTTGCAGACCGAAAATCCCCATTCTTAAACTGGACTACTGTCCTGTCTAGTACTGGGACAAACCTTCCGGCTTCACTTTCTTCAGCAATTTATGTGGTTGTGTGTGTCTGTGTTGGAACCATGGCCACAAAGACTGAGAGCAGGCAGATTTCTCAGAAATGTTGGGTGGGTAAAGAAGCAAAACCCTGCTGGATCAGGCCAATGGCCCATCTAGTCCAGAGTCCTGTTCTCACAATGACCAACCAGATGCCTGTGGGAAGCCTGGAGGCAGGACCTGAGCACAAGAGCATTTTCCTTTCCTGCAGCTTCCAGCAATTGGTAACCTGAAGCACTGCAATGGAGGCGGAACATAGTCCTTATGGCTAGTAACCATCCAACAGCTTTGGCTTAGATGAGATGGCTGAGGGTTTCCCTTCTCCCCACCCCTTTTTAAAAGGGGGAGGGGGAGCCTCACTGTGGCTCTGAGCAAGATCAAGGTTGCTTTTTAAAAGTGAAAACTAGAGAAACACCACCAGCCACCACAGGGATGAATGGTCCCACAAAAGATTGTCAACTTGGCAAGGAGAGAGGAGGGGTTGCGCTGTTGAGATGGGGCCCTTTAGGCTCCAGTCACTGATCAATAAGTAAGGACGAAAGTATTACTAATTCCAAAATGAAAAATTGGCCCAAAGAAACATGTAGCCATGTTGCCACATGCACAAGCATCACAATTTGTTGTTGCTTCTCATTCCGAGTAGGTTTTGAATCTGTGCAGGGCTTTACCATCTTTTATTATGTGTGCTTTCACCACAATCCTTTGAAGGAGGCCACTATTATTCGTATTTTGCAGATGGAGGATGGAGGTTGAGCAACATATACAGGGTCACAATGCAAAAAAGCGCCATAGCAGAGTCGGACTTGAGTCTAGGCCTTCTTGACCTCAGTCCAAATCTATTCCATGGGGTGGGTCTGGGTTTTAGGAGCAAGGAATTGCCTTATACCGAATCAGACCATTGGTCCATCTAGCTCAGTAATCTGTGGCATGGTTTGGGACAGGGAAAATTCCTAGTCCAACCTGGAGAAGTCAGGGGTTGAACCTGGGACCTTCTGCACATGAAGTCGATGCTCTGTCCCTGAGTTATAGCACTTCCTCAATTTTCTGAATGGGTGTGAAACTAGGGGTGAAACTGTTCTCCTCCTTTCCCCCTCCTCAGTGGCAGAAGATGGGATTTTGCTATCAAAATGCCAGAGGGACCAGAATTTTGTGCCCAGTGATATAAAGCAATCGAGTGATTGAATAAAAAATTCTGATGTGTTTATGTGCATTATAGCATGCAAATTTGCTGATTTGAATGCTGTTTTATTTATTTATTTCAAACTCATTGCTGCTCTGAAGATTATCCTTGCAGCAAGGTGACAATGCTGTGAGAAGCTTTGCAGCAGTGTCCTCTTATGCAGTATGAATTATAATGCTTTGAGTTTCCCCACTATCCTTTACACTAGTGGTTCCCTAACTTTTTTGTACTGCTGCCGCCTTGGTTCCATAAACTCACCCACAGTTCCCCCTACCCTACCCTATCAAAAACATTATTCAGAATAGCACTTCCCACTTAGGAAGATAATAACACAATTCAAAACAGTAACAATCAATTGCACACTTACTCAAAATCCGATTAAAACTATTTAGTTAATTCAATAAAATTGATGAACTTGATCCAGCGATGCCAGCTTTTCAAAGTCTGATAGCGCCCCCTGCCATCCCCTTGCTTAACCCTGGGTAATCCCCCAACCCTTCAGGGGGCAGTATTGTCCACTTTGGGAACCACAGCTCTACACCAATCACATTGATCCCATGAATCCCCATGCAGGAATTTTTGATCTGTGCTACCTGGACTTTGGTGCTACGCCCTCACCAGTACTCAAGCTATACAAGTTGTCTGTTGTCAACAAAACTGAGTCAGTAGCTTCCGAGCCTTCAGTTTTACAAGCACTTCTGGAGCACAAGGTGCTGCCTATAGTTCAGACCATAGTGCCTATCTATACAGTCGTACCTTGGAAGTTGAACGGAATCCATTCTGGAAGTCCGTTCTACTTCCAAAACATTCGGAAACGAAAGCACGGCTTCTGATTGGCTGCAGAAAGCTCCTGCAGCCAATCAGAAGCCCCATCAGACATTTGGCTTCCAAAAATAGGTCGCAAACCGGAACAGTCACTTCTGGGCTTGCGGTGCTCGGGAGCCAAAACGTTCGAGAACTAAGCTGTTCAAAACCCAAGGCACTACAGAATTATACATCATTTAAACTGTTATTGCTTCCACTGAAGAATCCACGGAACTGTAACTGGTTGATTACCATTTTCCGCCCTCAGTCCCCAATTTACAAGTAGTAAATTTGGGCAGGCAATTTGAGCAATTTTTTTGTGGGGGAAGGATAGTTTGCAAAGGTTTCAGGAGAAATGTACCAGTCTGGCAATGACAGTTGTGTCATGGGAGCAGGCTGTAGCTCCATGGTGGAACAGCTGCTTTTATGTAGAAGGTCTCAGTTTCAATCTCTAAGTAGGGCTGGGAGAGACCCCTGCCTGAAACCCTGGAGAGCTGCTGCCAGCCAGAGTAGGTATCACTGAACTGGATAGGCCAGTGGTCTGACTCAGTATAAGGGAGCTTCCTGTGTCTCTCACATGCACACACTGCCCCCCCTCAAAACTTGGTGTTTGCCTTCTGGATGTTTCTGTCCACCCCCCATGATCTCAACAGATTTAGATGCCACTTTCCCACAAAATTGTGCCTAAAAGCATCTCAAAAGAACAGTAAGTGTAGCACTTCAAAAGCATATTAGAAGCAATTAGAATTTAGGAGCAATTGGAAATAATCACCATTTCAGTAAGTGCAGAAAGTCACTCCTTGCAGCATTGCATAAAGCAATACAAAGAAACTAACCTAAACATAACAAGTTAAACTAAAACAACATTGTGTAAAACGATACCAAGAAGCTAACCTAATTTAATAACTTAAAGTAAATGGGACAGACGGATAGCAATCTAAAAATAAAATAGCAGAATACAGTGGTGCCTCGCAAGACGAAATTAATCCGTTCCGCGAGTCTTTTCGTCTTGCGAAGCACGGCTATTAGTGGCTTAGCGGCTATTAACGGCTTAGCGGCTTTAAGAAAAAGGAAACAAACTCGCAAGAACTCGCAAGACGTTTCGTCTTGCAAAGCAAGCCCATAGGGAAATTCGTCTTGCGGAACGACTCAAAAAACGCAAAACCCTTTCGTCTAGCGAGTTTTTCGTCTTGCGAGGCATTCGTCTTGCGGGGCACCACTGTACAAAACAATGCTGCTGGCTGCATGCTGCTGCTCCTGAACCACCCCCCAATACCAGCTGTTGGGAGTGGGCACTATGGTGGCATAGGTTGGCACAAACCTGGAGCAGGGAGATGGCAGTATTCCATGGAAAGTGGGAACACCCCTTAAACCGTAGAGATGGAAAAAGTCTAGAGCGGCAATCCATTTTTCTGGAGACAGAATTTCCCGGTTCCATTTGATGCCATTTTTCCTTTCTCCATCTGAATGCTGATGATTCCATGCTCTGTTTTTCAATTTCTGTAAGCATCTGGACCCTGCTGTGTGTGTTTAAATCAATGCCTCAATGCTGAGGCCATGTGTGTGGGAATCCTGTCACTTTTACCTAAGGGTTAATGCTGTATTGTTTTTAACACTCAATTGGGAGCCTCCCAGAGTGGCTGGTGAAACTCAGCCAGATGGGCAGGGTATAAATAATAAATTATTATTATATTATTATAGGGGGAGACCACAAAAACAGACTTAGTTAACCCAGAACCTGTACACTGTGTTCTAGTTACAGGTAGGTAGCCGTGTTGGTCTGCCGTAGTCGAAACAAAATTTAAAAAATTCCTTCCAGTAGCACCTTAGAGACCAACTAAGTTTGCATGCACATGAAAGCTCATACCAGTAACAATCACATTTATTTTTTTATTGTGTCTGGACACTGTAAGTCTAACTATTGCAAATCTATATATTAAACCTGGCTTTGGCTAGTTTTGAGAGTACTCAGGGAGGTCACTGTGTTCCTGATTGTTTAGAGCCAAGTGAATCCAGGTTAAACACAACAGAGAATTGTGAAGGTATCTATTGAACAGACCTGTGGGATAGTGTGTCTGGAGAGGGGGGGGGGGGGGAAACATGCCTCCATAAGGATTCCAATCAGAGTTGAACATTCTGCTCCTAACCCAAATGTTCCAGTTTTCATTCGTACTCCCAGAGGTGGTTACTGGGAATGTGGCGCCCATTCAATTCATTTCAGTTCTATTCAACTCCAGTGAATTGGCTTAATCAGTTTAATTCAATTCTGCTCAACTAGTCCGTTTCAACTTTTGTCTTCACTGTAAACAGGCATCTGGTCCCCAGTTACATAAGCAAGTTGCATAATGGAGAATCCACAGTCGTTTAGAAACTGTTATGAGGAAGAAACAAATTGATACATTAGGTATCTGTCTGTCTAGGCAGATGTGTGTACACACAGACAGCCCCCCACCCCACCCCACCCCCCGTGCAGTTTCCCTCATCCCAGATATTCAGGGTAGGTACCGATAATCAACAGCAAAGCTGTATATGAAATGGCCATTAAAAATCATGCTTCTGCAGATGAAAATAATATAAAGAGGAAAGGGAATTGACAGAAAGGGGATTATAAAAGTGCCCTTGGCCAGATCATGCATAGCCAATTCCATATACTCCATTATGGGCGAGATGAATGCAACGAATACAAATTACACGTTAGCTGTAATTGACTGATAATCTGTATTGAACTGGGAATTGATGAATAATAAATACAAAGTTGGGAAAAGGTAAATGACCATGAATAACTGATAGCAAGGCTATGAATTGACAAATAACAAATTGAAAGCTAAAATATGAAGCAAATTCTGGAAGCCTGACTAGAGGAACAGTAAATTAAGCTGATCACAAACTGGAGAACTGATGCAGCGTTCCTCACATGTTATGAAATCACATACCTTAAATTGAATAGGTCTTCCATGTCCTGCACCCCCCAAAAAGATTTAGGTATATTCAGAACTATTTTTCTAGAAAAAGAGGTGCCAGAACTCACCACAAACGTCTCCCTTGTTCTCTTATGATGGGAATGGCACCCACCTGAGAGGTGCTGGAACTGAGTTCCAGCTGGAAAATAAAGAAAGCCCTGGGTATATTCAACCCACCTGGATATGCAGCTGGAGGCCTTGGGGGCAAAATCTATCCATCCAAAACTTGTTCTCCAACACTTTCCTATCTTGTTCCTATCTTTGTCCCATATATTAAGGCCCCCTCATATGTACATCCTGTGGATGAAGACATCAGTCTGGCCCCAATCCATGTCAGTTTCACTTGTTTACTCGTAAGCACATCCTGTTCTACTTGTCTCTCTGAAAACTCATATTCAAATGCTTGTTTTACCACAAAATATGTATTTAAATACATGTTCTGTCCCAATGTACAGATTTCCTAATCGCTTTGTGTCGTGCATTTTTAAAAACACATTTTTTATGTTATTTGAGCTGAACCGTATTGCAAAATTTGGATAAGTATGAAATGTGAAGGATAATTACATCCCAGCCTGCGCAATAGTCTGGGAGGTACAAATTAAGATGGTTTGCTTACAAATGTGGATTGAACAAAATTCTCTTCCATCCCTAACACACACACACACACACACACACACACACACACACCCCTCAGCTACTTTCATCTAAGCTGAAAGATAGGCAAAGAGCTCCTTTAACCTCCTCTTCCAGGAGAACAGTAAGTGAGGTTCTGCAGGAATCCTTCAATTGTGCGCAAAGCTGCTTATACCTTTGTACAAGCCAAGAAGCAGGCAAATGGACGTGAGCAGCTGGGCTGCCTAAAGGGCTCTGCCAAAGCCACTGGGAGAGAGGGGGGTAAAAAGCCCCAAAGCTTGTATATTTGTTTGTTTGACTCTCTTCTTTTACTCAGTCCCAATGTGGCTGACCAAGTCTAGCCCTTCCTTGTTCCAAATCTGCCGCCCCCCGTTCAAAATAAGCCGCCTGATCAAAGTTCTACAAACCCCTGCTCTGCTGCATCTTCATCCACGTAATCCCAGCTCCGATTCACTTCTCTGTGCAGCTCCAATTCTTACTGTGCCACATCTCCCCCTAAGTCTTGCACCGTACCATCTGATCTCCAGCCCTCAGCACTCAAGAGACTGTCCACCGCAGACCAAGGAGCATTAAAGCAACAGTCACTAGGCCACTGAATTTATCTTCACGTTTCCTACCAGTATGGCATTCAGAATGGTTTATCTTCATGCATACATGCGCAGACTTGAAGCTGCTCTCCTGTGCCCCTGCTTACCTCCAACTCAGTTTGAGAAATACTCAACTATTTAACAGTGAAATAATATTGGCAAATAATCTACACTGGGGTACAACTTGGTATGTACCCTTTGGATGTTGTTGGACTATAACTCCCTGGTCCTGAATGGGGTAACTGTGCCCCTGAAGGACTAGGTGTGCAGCCTGGGAGTCATTTTGGTCTCACAGCTGCCCATGGAGGTGCAGGTCAGTTCTGTGTCCAGGGCAGTTGTCTACCAGCTCCACCTGGTATGCAGGCTGAGACCCTACCTGCCTGCGGACTGTCTCACCAGAGTGGTGCATGCTCTAGTTATCTCCCGCTTGGACTACTGCAATGCGCTCTACGTGGGGCTACCTTTGAAGGTGACCCGGAAACTACAACTAATCCAGAATGCGGTAGCTAGACTGGTGACCGGGAGTGGCTGCCAAAACCATATAAGACCTACACTGGCTCCCAGTACGTTTCTGAGCACAATTCAAAGTGTTGGTGCTGACCTTTAAAGCCCTAAGTGGCCTTGGCCCAGTATAGCTGGAGGAGTGTCTCCACTCCCATCATTCTGCCCAGACACTGAGGTCCAGCGCCGAGGGCCTTCTGGCGGTTCCCTCCCTGTGAGAAGTGAGGTTACAGGGAACCAGGCAGAGGGCCTTCTTGGTAGTGGTGCCTGCCCTGTGGAATGCCCTCCCACCAGATGCCAAGGAAATAAACAACTATCTGACTTTTAGAATACATCTGAAGGCAGCCCTATTTAGGGAAGTTTTTAATGTTTCATCTTTTATCACTAATAATAATAATAATAATAATAATAATAATAATTTGTTGGGAACTGCCCAGAGTGGCTGGGGAAACCCAGCCAGATGGGCAGGGTATAAATAATAAATTATTATGTTTATGATTCTCATCCCTGACTGTAGGTCATGCTGGCTGGGGCTGGGGGAATTGCAGTCAAATAACATTGGAGGGCACCCTATTGGCTGCCCCTGTTCTATACAGTGAAATGCAAATAAAACGACATGCATTTAAGTTTTATTGAATGCAGGGAGACTTACGGCACAAAGCTGGACACGTGTATTAGGAAATAAGCCCTAGCATGTTCAAAGGGGTTTGCTCTTGCACATAGGGTTAGACCTTCAAAAGCTCAGTTGTGCTCCTAGGTCAATGAAAATGTATTTGTCTCTCTAGAGAGAAAACAACAACAACCCTCAGCAGCGAAGTACAGCAAATCATTGAAAAACAGGCTGCTAATGAGTTGCAACCCATATCAATAAATAACGAACAATGCAGTTTCAACTGGGAAGAGAGAAATAATGAATAGGAAGAGCCCTTCTGGTTCAGACTAACATTCTGCTCTCACAGTGGCCAACAAGTTTGTACTCTCCCCATTTTACACTCCAGCAAGTGGTATTCAGAAGCATATTGCCTCCAAGATGGGAGGAAGTACACAGCGATTGAAATTCACCTGATGCCAGGCACATTTTGCACCTAGCTATTGGCCACCTGTGACCAAGTCAAGATGCCCAGGTGCCAGGATGGCGTCTGATGTCTCTACCATATGGAGGTTCATGCCTGGGGATGCTTAGATTTTGACTGTTTTCACACACTAGCAACACATCCTGTAGAATTCTGTCCTTGATATTATATCTGCACAATCAGAATGAATTTCAGGAACCAAAAAGTTGTATTTTGGGCCATCTGGCCCCAAAAGGGCAACAAATCATTCTATTTTGGTGACTGTAACCCTGGTTTAAGGAGCCACTTGGTGCCTAGCTTATGTTTTGTTTCCTAACGCTGGCAATACAACGTGAATAAACAGTACAACGTGAATAAACTTTATGCACTGTTTTCAAAAATGCAGAATTGAGAAATAACACAGTAATCTACAATTGTTAGAATGTCCAGGTTTTTATATCTGCAAAGAAAATCTGATGGCAAGTTTAGGAAGGTCATAATGCTGCCTGAAATAGCATCATGGGTTCTATCCACATTTTGTTGGATAGGGAACTACACGGCAGAGAGCCTCAAGCCAATAGAGCAAGCGGAGCAGCAACACAAAAATATCCAGGTAACATCCTCTGCAACAGCCTACACGCAGTAGGTGGCACTGATGCCCTCTAGCATTGAAGGCAGGTGTGCCATCCAAGAACCAGCCAAAAGAGAGAGCCTTATAGTCTCTTCACTGGCTTTGACATCCCTAAGGCATCAGTTAAGCACTGGGCATGTTTGGTCAAGCATAAATGTCTAATGGGGAGGCTCTTAGCACCGTTTATACAGTGGTAGAACGAGTGCCTGCTTCCTAATGCCCTCGTTCCCTGGAGGGCCGTCACCGAAAGCTACATGCAAATGTTGCATTCCCCAATGGGCAGCTCTTTGATAACCAGTTTGCTCTCCATAAGCTTCCTCGTGACTTGAGCTACTGAGGTTGCAATGCACTGGATATACAGAAGGGCACCTCTCAGTTGAAGGAGTTTGTCATTGATCCCGGTTTGGCATCTTAGGGCATCCCTATAAACTCAGGAAGTTGCACCAGATTTTTTTCCCCTTTTCACTTAATTTATTTATTATTAATATTGCAATACATATATGAAATCTTTACATATTGATACATTTACATTATATTCGTAAATTCACATTTTCACATTTCATTATGTACCAACATTTATCCATTTCTTATTTCTTGCCCTGTGTCTTCCCTCCACCCGTGTGTGACTTCCTTGTTATTATTTTGTAACTTTATTATTGAGATTGTAATTTTGTATCTTAATAATTAAACATTCAATCTTATATATCTGCTTAGCTTAATTTAACTTAATTTTGTGAAATCAGTCTATACATATCAATCAAGATTTTTTTTTTGAGGGGGGGAGGGAGAGAGAGAGAGAGAAGGTCCTCTTCTGCTACACTGAGTTTTGTGTGTCTGTCTACTGCACACACTCAGCCACAGATACGAATGCCCTAATCTACCTTACAGATCAACAGCAGAAATGCCGTGCCGTTTTGGGAAATCCAGAAACTTCGATGTAAATAGTTGCCTGCTCTGAGTGGTATTCAGTTAAGTCCCACTCCAAGTAGGCCTTCTGAAATTAAGGAACCTAAGCTAGTTATGTCAATTAACTTCAGTAAGTCTGCTCTGAGCTGTACTAGCACTGAATGTCATCCCATATTGTAAGTAACACAGATTCTGCTGCTGTAGGAAGTATGGAAATTATAATTCAATGAGGATTTTTTAAAAAAATTAAAAAGTCCAAACCTTCCCAAAAGAACTGTTCACAGAGTTCTTTAGGGAAGCCACAACACTTAACAAGGGTTAGAACTGGTTTTAGTGATGTGGATCAGACCCTACGTATATGACTAATCTCCAGTCTTCTGGAATGAACCTAAACTGGCTAGTCCTTCTTGAACTACATTCACGCAAACAGTGATACTATGCCCATCAGATCACACCCTGTGTTAATGTGGGATGACCAACCACTTGGTCTGTATTCGACATCACTTAGATTAGAATCACCTATAAGTTTGCATTGAACAGAAATGAGGAATCCGCCGTTAATGACACATTCGTACTGTATATTTAAAGCAGTGTCATAGGACTTTAAACAGCCACGTCTTCCCCCCAAGGATTCTGGGGAGTTTAAGGATGCTGGGAGTTGTTAGGCGACCCCCCTTATTCCTTTCACAGAGCTACAGTTTTCAGAGTGGTTGAACACTCAATTCTTCTTCCCAAGGAACTCTGAGAATTATAGCTCTGTGAGGGGAATAGAGGTCTCCCAACAACTCCTGGCACCTTTTGCAAACTATAGTTCCCAGCAGTGCTTTTTTTCTAAATAAAATGTTTAGGGGTACTCTCATTTTCCTACACATAATGAAATACTGCCTCTCAATGAGGTCAAACTTAGATTCACAAAATGTTTAGGGGTGTGCGTACCCCTGCGTCCCCCCAGAAAAAAAAGCACTGCTTCCCAGGGTCCTTTGGGGGAAGCTGTGCCTGTTTAAAGTGGCATGATGTTGCTTGGAATGTATTGTGTGAATGTAGCCTTTCTGGCCTTTACCACCCTGTCCTCCCTTCCACCAGACCTTTAAGAAGCATAGCATGGTTGGGATGGGTGTGTTTGTGTATCTCAGGAGCTTAATGGGAGGATAGCAGTCCTGGAAGGGAGTTGTTGCTAAAACCACTTTCATTCATCAAATCAGCAAGAGAGATCACTTTGTGGCTGGCCAGCCAGCCAACCTCCCAGCTGTGCTGGGCCTGGCTTATATTTCTCCACAACCAGCCCTCTCATGTTTCATATTCCCTGGAAAAGAGATGCTTGCCTTCTCACCTCCCAGCCTGCCTATCAATACTTGCCAGCCTGTGGGTTCTGAGAAGCAAGAGGAAGGCTGTAGCCAAATGGGGGAGTCAGCATCTTTCCTGGCCAGTATTGAGGGCGCTGGGCTGCTTCCTCTTGTTACAAATCTCTCTTTGGCCGAGCTGATTTATAGCAGGGGCTCTGCTGTCTTGGCGGAAGGAGGGCTGTGTTGTATTCCTCCTCTCCTTTCCTCCCTCTCCCTCAAGTGATGGATGGTCTCTGAGGATTGATGATGAGAGCAGGTTCTCCCTGCAGATCCCTGTGTCTAAAAATTTACTAAAAACAGAAGCAGCACGCTACAGGAGAGTAGAGGATGAGGAGGGTCTGGGTCACAGAAGAGAACTGGGAGGGTTAATGAGTTTTGCTCCCGACATTTGCTGACTCACAAAAGTTTTGACCGGATCAGAAATCTCTGCAAGTGAAATGAGGGAGGAACTGGAAGAGAGGTGTCCTTTTCCTCCCGTTTGTTTTATTCCTGTCCTGTCACGCAGGAGGAGAAATGAGGCGTAGCAATTAGGACCCATTTCCAAATCCTTCCTCAAATATGAATTCATTCGGTACCTCTGGGAGGAAATCAGAGCATCTACCTCCTGGTATCGTTGTGATATCAGGTCTGATTAGGATTACAGAATGCAACGTCTGAGAAATCACAGCCTTCTTGTGACACCACAGGCCCTGAGGCACAGATACCTGGTGGACCACTTGACACAGGTGAATAGTTCCTTTGTAATAGTTACCTGCTTTCCCCAGATGATTAACTGGGATTGGAAGGGTTTCCCCCCCCCCCTTTCCCATCATCCGCAATTCTTTTTTTGCACTCCAGCAGGCAAGGGTGATCTGAGGCAGGTAAACTAAGGGTCTTTGAGGCAGATGTGTCCCCTGGAAGGTCAGGGATGGTGTTGAAGTGTCTGACCACCCTCCTCCTCTCCCCTGACTTGAATCCATGGATGGAGAAGAGGTGTGTCCTGGACCTCGCCTGCCCCATTGCCCACACTTCCACAATTGGCTTGCTTACTGCACATGTGGAAGACTGTACTGCAGAGCCATCAGCCAGTCCTGAGCAAGATGGGGTCGTCTGTTTTACTGCTGCTGTTGTTGAATGTTTAATGTAGCTCTAATGAGTTCTAGCCGATGTACAGAGCACAGAAGTGGCACCATCCCTCCCCTAATACAGTAGATAGGCAAGAGAGAGATGTGCGGAGAGGTCAGGACTTGACAAGTGAGTAATGGGGATGGGGTAGGGAACAGTCCGGTGCAAGCAGAAGAACAAGGTCAGGTTCACGAAGGAAAGACTTTGCAACAGATGTGCAAGGAATGCGAAAGGGGAAAAGAAGAAAAATATGATGGGCACAAAGAAATGGATGGAGGGTTTAGGCATTCTATTTATTTACACATAATCAAAACAGGACAGTCCCTACCTGCAGGCTTACAATCTGGAAAAACAACAAGAGCAACAACCAGGGCACACAAGGGGAAACGGACAGGGAGGAAAACCAAAACCCGTGCACTAATTTCTAAACACTTGTTCCTATAAGGACTGGATCCTTGAATTTGATGTGGAACATGACACAGACAGCGCAGATATGTGCTAGGGAAAACCAGCAGGAAAAAGAAAAAGGCTGTGTGTGAGTCTACTGCAAAAAACTTCCATAGGGAGAGCACGAAGAGTTAAAAGGAGAGAAGAAAGCCAAGTTGCCAACATACAATAGGGCATAAAATGGGCAAAATATGTGAAGTGGGATAATGAATAAAAGTTGCAAATGTAATGAAGAGAGTGAAAAGGAAGGGGAAGGGGGCTTAGGAAGGGCATGAGCAAATTAGTGTCTACAGACCTTGGAAATCTAAGTTAATTGCTTTGTTTGTTTGTTTGTTTGTTTGTTTGTTTGATATCCCACTCTCTCTTTACAAAGGCAGGTCCCCATCTCAGCAGTGCTTAGGTCCACCCTGGCTTCAACAATGGAGCTTTCTCTCATGTTCCTTCAGGCCACTTTGCAGTGTAGGCTTTGACCAATGCGGACTCTGCTTGGCAACAAACCAGGTCCTATCACAGGGGATCACGAGTAGAATAGATTCATCTTCCCTAGGATTCAGAAGATTTCGGGTTGCCTCTCTCACAGTTTGCTTTGTCCTTCCTCAACAACCTTTGCTGCCTCTTTCCTCCTCCTCCTCCTCCTCCTCATCTTGGCTCTTCATTTTGAATATTCAGCTGCCTCTTTCTCCAGTTCGATCTGTGATCCTTTAATCCAGCTGCCCTAGTAATTCTGCAGGCCCTGATCAGCTCAGATCTCTCTCTCTGTCTCTGCACAGATTAAGTTAAGTTTCTCAAGGATCTGCATTCTTCTCTCCTGGGCCCCCTCCTTCGTTCTATTTTTTTGTCCTTTGAGTCTTTCTCTTGGAAATTGTGTTGTTTTTGCTAGAGCAAGTAAGGATTTAGTGATAGTCTTAAACATTATCCACACACCATACATTTAAAACACATGGCTCTCCCCCCCCCCCCCAAATCAGGAACATTAGTTTACTCCTCACAGACCTACCTTGTTCAACACACTTAAATTACATTTCCTAGGATTCTTGGGGAGAAGACCTATGGATGTGACCTTAGGTCCTTCTAGAAAGGTAAAGTAGAGAAAGGAGTCACCTGAGAATATAACGAGACCTCACCTTTGTTTGTATGTTTGTTTAAGGTATACTTAGGTGGCCTTTTAGTACTAAGCTCTCACATACTGTACTCATTCCCATGACATAAATGCAGTGCTGTTTTCTAGAAAAAGAGGTGCTGGAACTCACCATGAAAACCGCCCTTGTTCTCTTGTAATTGTAATGGCACCCACCTGAGAGGTGCTGGAATCGAGTTCTGGTGAGTTCCGGCTGAAAAAAAAATCCCTGCATAAATATAATATGTAATGCCACAACATTTGATGGAAAACATCAAAGGCAGCAATAGAAATAAAAAATAAAATTGGTATAAAACAATGATAACAATAAATCACATGCAGACCAGAATAATAATAAGGATGGCTGCTTTTATCTGTTTTCACAGTCACACAATCAATTAATCAATCAGTAGCTGAACTGGGTTCTACACACACACAAAAGCAAATTAAATGGAAAAATCTCAAAAACAAAAACGCAAAATAAATGGCAAAAACAAAAGCACCAAACTTAATCTGTTCCGGATGTCTGTTTGACTTCCAAAATGTTCGGAAACCAAGGCGCAGCTTCTGATTGGTGCAAGTGTCCCAGAAACAATAGCCAACAGCCGCTTTGGATGTTCAGCTTCTGAAAAACATTTGAAAACCGGAACACTTACTTCCGGGTTTTTCAGCGTTTGAGAACCAAGGCGTTTGAGGACCAAGGTACCACTGTAATTTAATAGCTAGAGTCACATTCCCTCTGAAGAAGCGGGTACTTCAGGGTATGTCTTGATCCTTTGCGGTCACTTGAGTCTCAGATCGCCTTAGCAGGGGTGGACCTGGGTCTTTCAAATTTCAGCAACACTTGTGCAGGGCCAAAATTTGGTGCCTGCCACCTCTTGCCTTCCGTTCTGCTCAATTCGCTACATCATAGTTGTGACACCCTGTGGCTCCCCCCAGGCTTGGTGCCCAGTGTAGCAGAACCAGTTACACTGCCCTAAATCTGCCTCTGGCCTCAGTGGCACAGAGTGTCTTTCATCAGCTTTGGCTGGTGGCCCAGCTGTGCTCCTTTCTGGACAGGGGTAGCCTAATTTCTGCCATCGATGCTCTGATAACCTCTAGGTTAGATTACTGCAATGTGTTATACGTGGGGCTGCCTCTAAAGACAGTTTGGAATCTTCAGCTGGTGCAGAATTCAGCAGTCAAGTTGCTCACTGGGATAAGATGGTTTGAGCATACAGTATTACACTGATGCTGGCCTGGCTGCACTGGCTGCCAGTTAGTTTCTGGGCCCATATTAACAGACCAGGATTCTGCATCACTTCAAAAGCGGACTGAGAATTGTGTAAAATGTTTCTTGTGCTAATGTATATGTATAGATGAAAATGTCAAAATGATTACCATAGTCTAAATGTAGCTTTTGGAAAATATTACTATAATTTGCCTGGAGAGTCTTCCCCCCATTTGAAGGTAGTGGGAAAGACTGAGCAGGTGACCCGTGAGCCTGCTCCATCTGCTAACTTTGTGGACGGGCAACTGCAAGACCTCTGATCTTCCTTCTTACCTTTCTTTTCTTTTTAAAACAGACATATTGGACAGCCCTTAAAACAGAGGACTCCTTCATGCAGAGAACTGTCCTTCATATAAGGGACTGTTCTTGACAAAGTAGGACACAAGACCACCCTAATAATATTATTAAAACAAACAAAGCAATTCAGCAACAATATAACATACTTTCAAGAAAGAGGAAAGACTTAAACCTAATAGGTATTTCACACTCTCACTCGCTGGATCATTGTCATGGTGAGTGATCATTGCATGTTCCTATGATCCTTGGGAGCGAAGCCATCGGGAATTTCGTACTCCCAGTAGGGTCACCCAAGGCAGTAAGGTCAAGGGGGAGGAGCTACACAAATAATGCAGAACACACTTATTTGAAGGCTTGAGGTGATAGGGTCATACAGACTGCAATTCAAATGCATGCTTACTCAGATGCTGTCTTCAGTAGATCTTAATCCTAAACATGCTTGGGATTGCAGCCTTGAGCAATTAAGGAGAAAAAATATATGTTTTTCTTCCTTTTTAGCACCCTCCCACACTGCTATTTTAGGTAAGCAATACCTCCCTCTGACCAGTAGGGGTATTGCTTTTCAGTCAGGGGTGCACTGAAAATATAACAGATATTTCAAGTTATTATTTTTGTGATTATTATATGAGTGGGCATTCTGGGATTCTCTCGCTGCATACACATCACACTACTTCCTGTGCCCATCTCCACCTTCAGGTTTCAAATGAAACTTCTTAAACAAGGACTTCTGAGAACATCACACTTTGAAATATGGGACACAGTGAGGGATATAAAACATTTTATAAATAATTTGCATAAACCTATCACAGATTTAGGTGATACTTTATGGAGCACTGTCAGTAAGTTAGCTGAACCAAAATTACTCACTTTTTCTATTTCCAATTTGATCTTTCTTCCAGTGAGGTTTTTATTTAGTTGTTTGTTTATTGCAGCCACTCTGGAATGCTTTGAGCCTATTTCATGTTTTGGAGATAATGCTATCTCCAGGGAGCATTCAAGTTGCTTCCTAGAAGGTCTGCAGGCTAGATGCCAGTAGCTTGGATCATGTGGTTCCACACACCCAATCAATGCACAGATCTAGTACAGGCACTTTGGGGAGTAGCTTGAGCTCTCCCTTGGGCATCCTTAGTGCTGTGGATTTTGCTGCCGACACGTTGCTGCTTATGCAAGCAAGTTTTCTGTCTGCAGAAAGCTGTTCACCACAGCAGCAGCAGTGGTGGCGGTGGTGGCAGGTGGGGTGGGGATGGAGTGTGGAAGCCCAGGGGAGCATTCCCGTTGCTTCTCTGGGTTCCGACTTACTCCCACAGGCGACTTGATCTTGGATGCCTCTCTATCTGATGGGATGCACAAACCCACATGCTGTTGTTTCAGTCGGTCATTGCTGAGGATATTAAAACACAGCATAGCTAAATTTGCAAAATATCATATTTAATTTCCCTGATTTTCCCTTCCTCTACCCCAATAAAAAATGTATGCCTTGAGGCCAAGCTGAGATAATATTTGTCTCAACCCTAGTTATGAATCGCTCATGAGCTGGGGGATGAATGATGGAGTCCTCAAAGTCTGAAGGAGAGGTCAGAATAACTGCTGCGAGCCGCAGAGGTGGAGACAGGACTAGCTGTTGGGTTTCTCCTGGCATAGGAGCCTCTGGTGGAGAGCAGGGATTTATTCTGCCATCTCCCTGGAGTCTCCTGCCTCATCTCTGGGCTTTGGGTAATCCAATCACACGGCAAAGTAGGCAGGTGGCAAGTCACTATTTTGTTTCTCAAAACTGCAATGTGTGAACTGAGTTTTAAATCTCTCTGGGCTTCAGGACACCCTAGTAGCATTATGTAATCATTTCCTATCTGGGAGTCAATAATACACCCTACAACCAGGTAACATTATGTGACTCAGGTATACTCCAGGAACACTGAGACATTCAAACACAACTTGTATACCTGAATAGCCTACTTTTGACTTGTCACTTTCATTGTTAATGTAAAATCTGGAAGTCTGAAACGTAAGACAAGAGTGAATAGATTGAAGATGCCTGTTAAGTCTCAGCAAAATACATGCTAACATGCTCCTTGAACACCTTTTCTTTCTTTTCTGTCAGGTCTTTCCTTTTCCTGTAGTTTTAATTTCCATATGGTACAAGATTCCACAGCAACTGTCCTCAGTTGTTTTGTTGAGGAGTGGGGAGGGAAAAAAAAGTATGATATGAACTTGATGCGTGACTGAATTTGAAGCAAGAAAAGCTCCACCAATCTGCAATTGATAATGATATTTGTTTACCAGCACTGAAGTCTAAGGCTGCAATGCTATATACCCACTTACCTGGGAATGAGCCCCATCGAACTCTGTGAGACTTGCTTCAGAATAGACACGGATAGAACTGTGCTGTGGAAATCATCAATCAGGACTTTATCCCTCACAGCCTTTTGGCAGAGGTATCGGGTTTTTCTGTTTAATGTGTAAATTAGGGAAAGGGAAGATTAGTTATTTAGCAAGATCATGGTTGCCAGATCAAAGAGTCCAAATAAAAATGTGACTATAACAGAAATTTGTAAATTGATGCACAGTCAGAAGAAAGCAAAGAAAGGTCCTTCTTTCATAACTCTGTATAATGTGGGTTCAGTTCATGAAACTGATTGGCCATAGGTGTAGGTCGGTCACAGAGCAAAGAAATTCTTTGGATAATGATCAATTGGTTTTTGGAACTCAGTGCCACAAGAAATGGATATAGCTGTTGGGTTAAAGGGCTGTAAAAGGGAGTTAGATAGATTATTGGAGGAGGAGAAGGAGGAGGGGGGGGAATTATATCAATGACTGTTAGCCAAGATGGCTAAATGAAACTTCAAAGTTCAGATGCAGTGTGAAAATGAATGCCAGTTGCTTGTGGATAAGAATGGCCTTCACAACTTACTAGTGGACTTCCTGGAAGCAGCGGGCTAGCAAGTGTGATAAACAGGAATCAGGAAGCTAAACTAGATTGGGCAGCCAGCAGCAGCTTTTGGTGGACTTCAGCTCCCATCAGCTGCAGTCAGCATGACCGATGGGCAGGGATGATGGGAGTTGGAAGGTGCCATGTTGGTTATCCCTGAACTAGTTAGACCTTTAAATTGACCCAGCAAGACCCTTCCTATGTTTAAATGTCAATAGGAATCTTGCCTCTAATGTCAGTGGAACCAGAAGAAAGAAATAAAGGAGCTGTAACTTAAATTCTGAACTTTGAGAAGCTAAATTCTGCTGTCTGGTTCAATTATGCAAGGTGGCACATTTCTGCTGGGAATGGCAAAGCAGCAAGGGCTATTCAGGTCACTGAAGCGTCACACGCTCCCTGACCACTGGGAATTCTCCTGCTTCTTAGGTTTCACCAGGCATCGCTTTTGCAATTTCAAGCCTACAGCGGTACCTCGGGTTACAGACTCTTCAGGTTACAGACTCCGCTAACCCAGAAATAGTACCTCGGGTTAAGAACTTTGCTTCAGGGTGAGAACAGGAATCGTGTGGTGGTGGCCTGGCAGCAGCAGGAGGCCCCATTAGCTTAAAGTGGTACCTCAGGTTAAGAACAGTTTCAGGTTAAGAACGGACCTCCAGAACGAATTAAGTTCTTAACTCCAGGTACCACTGTATCGTTGAGGACCAGAAACTTGGCATTTTGAAAGGGGGACAACGTTCAGATTCTCAGCTTGCCATACTGCACCCCACTACAAATTCCACATTGCCAAGGCCCGACCATTCACAAAATAGCAAAAAACACACACCGCTCTGGGGCTAAGGGATGTGGAAGCACTTCAGTAAACTCAGATGTGTAAAGAAGAAACCCGTTAATCACCACAACATCTTTATTCCAAAGGGGAGAGTCGACCTCCTAAGGACTGCTGTCTATGTGTGCTGTTGACACATCTCCGTATTCCTCAGCATGCATCGAGCCCAGCTGTGACCATCACAGCTGTACAGTTTTCTCCTCCAATTAAAGGTGCTCCCCCCTGCACTCACCCAGACCATATTAACCCTCCCCTCAAAAAAAAAAAAATAATATCTGCTAAGGCGAGAGAATTATTTTCGGAACAAGAGCAGTTATACAACAAATGAATTATTTATCTTTTTTGCATCAAGGAAGAGAAAAGCATTTAGTTAGGACCCTTATTTATTTATCTTGAGTGTGTGCGCGTATGTGTGCACACAACAGAGAGAGAGAGAAATTGTTTTTACAGGGACAGCTGAAAATCCCCATTGAAGGGAGGGGTATGTTAAGCTGAACAAAACACAGCTGTACATCCTCCCCCCTCCACTTCTTTGTCCCCATCTTCCACTTTCTCCGCTCCCCCTCCTCACAAGGCTCTGATTTTTGTTACATAACAGAACCCAAGTACCCTTCTGGCTATCACTGATATACAAGATTATGTTACAAGGGCTCCCTTCGCCAAAGCTTATCGACATAGCAAGCGATGCTAATCCAGCACATACGCCCCCCCCCTTCTTCCATCCTCATTGCTCTGCGCTCGGCTTCTCCCCATCCCTGTGAAACTAACAAACCTAGCTGTCTTTTTTCATATTTCAAAGCCCCCCTAATTGATGCCTCTTCTTGTCTCTTGTGTGTTTCCTTTCCAGATTTCAGCGACAGATGGATCCCTCTCTCCCTCCCTCCCTTTTTGCCTCCATCTCCTTCTCCCCCCTCCCTACGTTCTCCTCCTCTCCCTACATTTTTTGTTTGTTTGTTTTCAACACGTTTGATCTGAAGTTCTGAAGCATCTCGGAGGGGACCCACGAGAGGAGGAGGAGGCGGAAGCAGCACCCAAGGAGTGTCAGCGACACCAAGGCGGCGCTGCCTTGTTCTCCCACCAATTGCATCATGGTGTTGTTCAGGGGAGGCTGTGGAGGAGTCACACAAAGAAGATTTGTTGCTGAACGTTTCATTTTTGTTTGGCTTTGAGAAGAAGCACAAATAGAGAGAGAGAGAGAGAGAGAGAGAGAGATATCTTTCCCCTCCAAGTACAACTTTCACTCTGATTGACGACCACAGCTAGTCAGTGTTGTCACTGTGTGTGAAACTGGGCACATATGACAATGGTGGCGTCCAACAGAACTGGGGTGCTCATGCCCTTTGATTGCTAAGCTCCGAGGGCATCAAGTCGCCCTCTTGAAGTCTCCTTCTCAATTCTGTTGTTGTTGTTGTTCTTGTTGTTGCTGGGTTTGCCTCTTTTAGCCTAAAGGGGGCACTGTAGCCCAACATGCTCCGTCTGGGATTCTGGGTGGCTACCCTGCTCTGCATTTTTGCCCCCAGCAGTGTCTGGAGTGACTGCTGGCTGATCGAAGGAGACAAAGGTTACGTCTGGCTGGCTATCTGCAGCCAGAACCAGCCTCCGTACGAGACCATCCCCCAGCACATCAACAGCACTGTGCACGACCTGCGGCTGAATGAGAACAAGCTCAAAGTGGTGCTCTACTCCTCCCTCAACCGCTTTGGTAACTTGACGGACCTCAACCTGACGAAGAATGAGATCTCCTACATCGAGGATGGAGCCTTCATGGGGCAGTCCAACCTGCAGGTGCTGCAGCTGGGCTACAACAAGCTCACCAACCTGACGGAGAGCATGCTGCGCGGCATGGGCCGTCTCCAGTTCCTCTTTGTGCAGCACAACCTGATCGAGGTGGTCACCCCCACTGCCTTCAACGAATGCCCCAGCCTCATCAGCATCGACCTGTCCTCCAATCGCCTCAGCCGCCTGGAGGGAAGCACCTTCACCAGCCTCAGCAACTTGATGGTGTGTGAACTGGCTGGGAACCCCTTCAACTGCGACTGCAACCTCTACGGTTTCCTCATGTGGCTGGTGGCCTTCAACAATGTTACCAAAAACTACGACCGCCTGCAGTGTGAGACTCCCCGGGAGTTTGCCGGTTACCCACTTCTCATGCCTCGGCCACACCACAGCCGCAATGCCATCACCATCTTCAAGTCAATGTGTGGGGATGGCAATTACCCCTTGATCTCCAGGATCAACCCCACACCTTACATCCCAGATTCTCAGAGGGAGGAGGACAATGCTGAGAACTCAGGCATCAGCCCAGACTTCCTCTCAGTAGAGCCTCCAGCGTCTTCCACCACGGATTCCTCCTACATCCCCAGCATCAAGCTGCAGCAGGTGACTATCACCTCAGCTGCCTTGGTGGTGACCATCCCATTCCCCTTCAGCAAGATGTACGTGCTGGTCCAGTACAATAACAGCTACATCTCTGATGTAATGACCCTGAAGAAGAAGAAGGAAGTTGTCACTCTCACCCACCTGAAGGCTCACACAGACTATACATTTTGTGTGGCTTCCATACGCAACTCCAAGCGCTATAACCACACCTGCCTCTCCTTTGCCACCAGGAGCAAAGGGAGAGAGGAACCCATGGCCAACACATCTACCACTACCCATTACATCATGACTATCTTAGGTTGTCTTTTTGGAATGGTTATTATCCTTGGCATCGTTTATTATTGCCTGAGGAAGCGTAGGATGCAAGAGGAGAAGCAAAAGTCCCTCAATGTCAAGAAAACGATTTTGGAGATGCGTTATGGCTCAGATATTGATACCAGCTCAATCGTACATCCGTCACAGAAGTTGGGGGAGCCGCCTGTCATCCCTGTCTCACGGATGTCCTCTCTTCCATCAATGATTGGGGACAAGATGCCCTCATCCAAGTCCATGGAGGCTGGCATGGATACTCCCAAGGTCACCACCAAGGGCAATTACATTGAGGTTCGGACAGGTGGCGGGGATGGGCTGGACAGGTCACAGCGGGATGATGACCTGCATGAACTGGACAATGGCCAAGGTTCAGCCGCTGAAATCTCAACAATTGCCAAGGAAGTGGACAAAGTGAACCAGATAATCAACAATTGCATTGATGCCCTCAAGCTGGACACAGCCTCTTTCTTGGGGGGAGGGGGTGGTGTTGACTCTGACATGGCTTTTGAATGCCAGTCCATACCAGCCGGTTCCTCTGTTGGGCTGGAGAGGCCAAGCTTCCTCTCACCACCCTACAAGGAGAGCTCCCACCATCCCCTGCAGCGTCAGCTCAGTGCAGATGCTGCGGTGACCAGGAAAACCTGCAGCGTCTCCTCCAGCGGCTCCATCAAGAGTGCCAAGGTCTTCAGCCTTGACGTACCTGACCACCCACCTTTGAGTAAGGCAGACTCCAAGTACATTGAGAAAGGAAGCCCACTCAACAGCCCCTTGGATCGTCTTCCCCTCGTGTCCCCAGGTGCCATCCACCACCTGGAGGTGAAGCCATCCTACCACTGCAGTGAACACCGGCATTCCTTCCCAGCTCTCTACTATGAGGAGAGCGGCGATACCTTAAGTCAGAGGGTGTCCTTCCTTAAGCCGCTCTCCCGGTCCAAGCGGGACTCCACATATTCTCAGCTCTCGCCTAGACATTACTTCTCGGGCTATTCCTCCAGCCCAGAGTACTCCTCAGAGAGCACCCATAAGATCTGGGAGCGTTTCCGGCCTTACAAGAAGCACCACCGGGAGGAGGTTTACATGGCGGCCGGCCACGCCCTGCGGAAGAAGGTCCAGTTTGCCAAGGACGAAGACCTGCACGATATCTTGGATTACTGGAAAGGTGTCTCTGCTCAGCAGAAGTTGTGACTCTCTCATTAAAAGAAAGAAAATCAACACACACACACATACACAAATTAACCCACCTGACTGTGAAAAACAAAACAAAACCCCGATAAAAGAAACTGAAAACCATTTCTTAAAAGTTTACAAAAATGAACAGGAAAAAAGGCCCGTGTAAAATGAATTGTCTCTACTGTGTTATGGGGACCACTGTTAACTCCTTCGGATTGGTGGGGAGGAGACACTTGCTTTTGTACTGAGGTAAAGAGAAGGGGGTGACTGTTAAGGGAGATACTGGGCTGGTAGGTAGCAGAAGTGGCAAAGGAAGGATGCTAATC
The DNA here is from genome assembly GCF_964106645.2 of Podarcis pityusensis. Classification (NCBI taxonomy): domain Eukaryota; kingdom Metazoa; phylum Chordata; class Lepidosauria; order Squamata; family Lacertidae; genus Podarcis; species Podarcis pityusensis. The sequence continues at coordinate 29,499,896 of NC_138035.1, read as the reverse complement.
AGGCATAGGCTAAGACAGGCCACATGATTTTTCTGTTCCGGTTTGCTATTTTGTTCCAGAAAGAGAGGATTTTGCTCATTCCCCAGACAAAAGGGAGGCAGGGAAGGGGTGATGCCTCCTCATCCCTCCCTTCCCTATACTTAAAGGGGCTCTTCAAAGGTTGCCTTAGTGCAGCCTCCCCAACCTGGTGCCCCTCATAGGCTTTGCACTACGTCTCTTACCAGACCCAGCCAGCATGGCTGTGGTGCCCAAGGCTGATGGGAATTGTAGCCCAAAACATCTGGAGAGCACCAGCTTGGCAAAGGCTGCCCTAGTGCATGGGAGGCACTTTTCTGTGAGTGGATCTCCCATAGCTGGGGAAGCATTTCAACAACCCAGCCATGCGGATGAGGGCCAGTTGTGTGAGTGCCGGATGTGGGATTAGCAGCCTGCAGAGAGTACGAGTGCCAGTCTCATGGGAAAGACCCAGGTGGCCATCCTCTGATGTGGTTGGGTCATTTAACGTTAACCTCAGCTGTGTTGGCACAGCTGGTTGAAAAGTGATCCCCATTGTTTCAAGGGCCTTAGAATCCAGATGAAGACATGGTGTAATACGAATGTCCTCTCTGTGCTCAGAGAGGTTTTCCAGGCCTGCTGCCCTGCTCCCACCTCCTCCATATATCCTTATCTGCACAAGGACAGGAGCAAAGAGCAAAAAGGGAGGCTTTCTTGACATGTCCTCACCTGCCCATGAACCTTGTGTGGTGTAGGCTGCCGCAAGATGGCTTGGCTTCCTCCACTCTGGAAGGGGCTGGGAGATCGAGCATCAGTAGTAGGGTCTCCTCCATATCCTTCCTCATTTGTTAGGAAGAAAGAGCATTAGCTCACAAGGTGCCTCCCTGCACCTCAGTGGGCTGTTCAGTTGTCTTCCAAGAGGAGAGGGTGATTGTGCTGCAGGACACATGGAAAGAGGAATTGCCAAGGCGAGGGGAAGGGAAGGAGGGCAGCATCTGCAACCCCTCTATGATCTCAAGGAACCCTGACCCCGGATATGCTTGGCTTAGGGAACAACACACAACTCCATCCCAGAATACGTTGGGCATCCTGCAGAGCAGAGTCTCATGACAGACAGATGGGCTCTCATCTGCTGCTCCTTACACTGAAAGAATGGCTGTGATCAGCTATGAGGTCCTTGGTGGGCGAGGCGAATCTCAAATAGGCTTCTGTTACACCTCACTGCCAGAACTTGACCTAAGTAGGGATAGAGGAAGGGAATCAATCTAACACTCTGATGGCTGGATATATATACTACACTGCAGCAGAAGCTAGCATAGTGCCCTCCAGATGTTGGGACCGCAGCTCCCACCATGCCTGGACATTGTCCATCCTGGCTGGGGCAGATGGGAGTTGCAGTTCAACTGCAGTTCTGGAGGCCACCACATTGGCTGTCCTTGCAGTGCAGGATGCTGTTATGATGGAACACTGGATGGGAGCAGCGAGGGTTAAAGAAGGCCTAAAGGTAAGGTGCTTATTCTGCACTGCCTTGAATAATATTCAAGGCAGTGTATAAAGGGTCAGATCAGAATAGGAAAGCATAGGCATCCATCAGTTAAACTGGTGGGCAAGCCAGTCTCAACCACTGACCTGCCACCATGCTGCCATCACCTGTTCTTCATTCCCATTGAATAGAACAGAATATCTTTTATTGAATTAGTATTTAGGCTATAACAGCGCTAAGTGAGATGACAAAAATTTAAGCCTGGCAACAAAATTTACATAAACTTATAGAATGGGGGGGGGGGCACTCTTGAAGGAATTATACCCTTGAATGAAGATAATATGCTGATATCAGAGATTGCTACTTAGATCCCATTGCTTCCTTGCAAATGCAGCTGTCCTACTCCTGACCACCATACTTCCTTTTTCCCCTGGGAAAGAGTGCCAGTGGCCAATGGGAACAGCAGAGAAGGCAATGGTCAATGGACGCAAAGAGGCACAGGCTGAGTGCACTGCTTGGAGTTATTCAGCAGCTCCGATGTGGCCTCAAGCTGCCATGGAGACAAGGGATTGTTGAATCAAGGAGAGCTGGTATAGAATAGGAAGCAAGCATGAGACACCTAGGTAGCACCCCTGCAGAGTGTGACGTTATAGGTAACTTACTAAATCTAAATAGCAGAGCCACTCTATGAAGGCTGTGTTCTATAGAGGTGGTGAAAGGGAATGTTTTATCAGTTCTAGTGCCAAGCATAAAGCATCTCTGCCTTCCGGAACGTTTCCACTCCCTCTTGCCCTCCCTGCCTTGCTATGTCTTATTACACCACTTGATAAGGCATACCTTCCCTCTGCTCACCACCATGAAGTTTCCTCACATCTCTACCTTGCAGCAAAGCTCCATAGCTTATAGCCCCCCACTACCTGCCTGCATCAGAACACACCAACAAAGCACAAGTTACTTCAGCCAGGGAATCTCCCAGCAATTCCTTTTCAGTGATGGAGCCCCCCAAGCAAGGAGTTGTTTCCGGAGCCATCACTGGGGCAAATGCCTCTTCCCAAGATCTTCTCTTGGCAGTGTTGTTCCATTAGTAGAGCTGGCCCAAAGGAGTCCTGGATTCTAGTTCCCAAGCACCAAACTAAAGTCCTTTTTCCAATGCAAGAAAAGAAGTGTCACTTCTCCCAACAGGGACCCCAGATGTAGACACTCAAGGTAAGCGTGGCCTTGCACAGCCAGGGCTAATCTCTCTGCATCTTGCAGTATTTCTTCTTCCCGATTGTCTGCCTGCAGCCAACAGCAGCAGGAATAACAATGTAAAGCTGAATTTAAAAAATGTCTGATCTAGCAAACTAAGAGGCAAGCAGCCAAGTGTATTTTGAAATGGCTGGGTAAGTGGGCTCTGTGGTTAGGGTTCTTGTGAAAAGGCAGTTGTAGTTGAATGGTCAGTGCTTACTGGGTTGCTGTGGGGAGAACTCTTACCTCACCTCCACCTCTGATACATGCTGTGCTTCGCATGGCAATCGTAGGAGGACCCTTCTCTTACCTGAGCAATAGTGTGGATAGCAAAAGCAGTCTGGGCTGGTAGTGCCATCCAGTGATTGGCGTGTTAAATCTCAGGGATTTGTTTACCATGGAAACAAGTGGAGGGGGCTGAGATCCTGGAGATACATTCTTGGTAGGAACTGAATAGAGATGGGATCTTTTCTGATTGATCCAACGGAGCTTCTCCTCCATCACCCTAAGAGATGTATGCTTTTGGGTGATGACAGGGAGGAATTCCAAGACAAATCCCGGGAGTAAACACTTGTTTGGGATTTGGAGACAATCAGTCTCACTCCCAGAAAAGATATGGAGGTTGATCCCTATCTGAGGAGTAGATCCTTCTTAAAACTCCAGGGGACATGTCTGAAATATTTCCTTTACAAGAGCTGGCCAGGAGCCCTTGGGAGAAATATTGGAGGCATGTTCAGTGTGAGTATCTTCCCCAGTGGGAGAATCCTGAAGAAAGCCTAAGGAAAAGAATGAAAATTGTTTGAAGATTATTGAGGGAGATGGGCATAACATCCGGTAGGGGTTCCGGTGGGAGGGGGGCAAAGTGCATTCCTGCTGAGTTCCAGTGGATTCATGAATGAAACCCCCGACTTCTTGCAGAATCCCTTTTGCATGCTGGCATGTTTCCTGTGTTGTGGGAAGTTTTGCAGTGCTTTGATCCTAGGCAGATATTAACAGCAGGACCAAATACAGTTTTTGACTCCCCTAAAGCACTCCGGTCTGAGTAAAGGGTGTAGGGGGCATCCTGGATAGCACACCCTTATGGTGCTTGAAACAATGAGGGAGGTGTGAGTTTGTTGGCAGGAGAGGAGATGTTTCAGCATGACTCAAAAGTGGTGATGGTTGTGTGCGTTGGACTTGTTGAGGAACTGGAACATTTGGCCAGGTAGAGCCATCAACCATCATATACGGGGAAGTGTTGCTGGATCATTCTGGTGTCATAGGATCACCCACATCCATCTAGGACAGGATACCTGTGCCATTTAATATGCGCAGAGATGGGAGAAATTTGGCAGATTCTCCCACACTCATGCTGCAGTGATGGCAGAAACTGCACCAGCCAAAATTCTCCCATATTATGTCGCTATTAAAAGGTACACCAACGCCACCCCAGATAGATTTTCACAACCCTAGGGAAATGAGATAACTTGCCTTCTGACTCGGAATCAGGGTAAAAGGCAGTGAGGGTGGAAGGAAGGTGCAAACAAACCCTGTTTCCCACTTCCACCGCTTCACCCCAGCTTCCCCATCCCATAATCTCTTATTGTGGAGCAGGTTGCGATGAAATCATACGTAAGAGGCTGTGTGCTGTGTGTTGCCATTGATCTCAATTTCCTCCATCTCTCTGAAAAGGGAAAAGGGAAGAAAGGATTCAGATTAGATCATAGGTGGTGGTGGGTACATAGCAAGCCCAGGATCTTCCAGAGCTGATGGAGGACAAAACTGTTCCAGCAGGCTAGGAGTGGAGAGGGGTGGCAAAGGGAGAGGAAGGCTTGCTCTAACTCTCTGACCAACCCTTCCCCTGCTGCTAGATGAGACTCTGAACAACCACAGAGTACATGCACACAGTCCAAAAAGAGGAGATTTAAGCGTTATATTTGCATGATGATTTTAACTGTATTTTTCTGAGCAAAAACATCTTTTGTGTATGTGCTGGTTTGTCGAGACTAAACCTAACCATGCTCCTTTGCTCCTTCCTCCCACTTTGCCTCCAAATTCCCCATATGCCCTTGACCGCCATTGTGATTTGACAACTTTGGGAGGGAGTGGATTCCAAAGATGACCCAAACCAGGTGCCACCAGCAAAATAGCAACCCCAACTTCCAATGCAGTCCACCCCTACAGGCAGACTGCCCCTTTGCAAGCATCTGGCTTTGGCCTCAATGACTTTCTGAGGCCAAAATGATGGCACCAAATCTTCAACATGGGCTCATCCTGTGGTAGTCATTTACCCTCATGAGTCTTGATTTCACAGAAATGCTTGTGAAGTGAGGGCTGCCAGGTCAAGGGAAATCCCAATCCTTGGCCAAACATCTGTTGCTAGGGTCATCCCAGCACAGAACCAGAACCTTTAGCTTTAAGGGCACCTTAATTGGGAATTTGCAGGCCTTGTCCAAAGCAGGGAGGGGGGTCTCCCCTTGACTCCAGTAGGTTCTGGTGATGAAGCTTCCTCAACTGTTTGCGGTGACTGAGTAACGAAGCCACTGTGTAGCTCACATAATGATCTTGATCTCCACCTCTTTGTGGTGGAGAAATGCACTAAAGGAGCCTCCCCAGAGTGAGCTGATCATTCTTGCCTTGGAGTCCTGAAATACCTGGGGCGCATTCAAGAAGAAACCGGACACTTTTATCCTAGAAAATTCTTGCTTTGTTTTCTTTGCTGGGCTTGGACAGCCACCAAGTGATGGAGACCTTGCTTAGACTGCTGGGAGGAAGAGAAGGCCAGAGTTGGATTCGTACTCGCCTCTGAAAGGGACTCCGGTTACTTCAGTGGCAGAGAAGAACCTAAAACTGACAGTGGACCAGATTCTTCCCAAAGTGGCACTTCGGAAGGAAGGACACCTGTTCCACATGGGAGGGGTGGTGCGTTCAGCCCATCCTCCTGTGACTGAGTTGGAAGAAAAAGATAAGAATCTGGAGTGTATTGCACATCCTCTAGAAATGACTCAGTAGAAATCTCCTAGGAGGATCAGGAGTACAAGGGCAAAGTGGGCTTTTGTACAGCACCTACAACCTGTGAAAAAGACACTGTGCTGTGATTTTGATCTCATTGGAAGATGCCACAGGCACCGCCTCTGCAAATACTGCAGTGCCACCCCGACTTCATTCTTTGCTATCTTGCCTCCTGTGCCAGATAATTTCTCCTGAGGTGGGCTTGAAATATTCAGGACGACAAATGGAAATTTATGTCAAGGAATCTTGGCTGAGGTGGTGTCGATGTGTTTGCAATGCTAATCAGCCCCAATACTTAACTAGAGGCTCTCAGAGGCCAGATAGGGGTGGGGAGAGGTAATAGGAAAAGGGACCCCCAAATTAAGGTGATGATATGTGGTGAGGGAGAGCGAGAGGGGTGGTGACAGAATATCATGACAATAGAACTGGAAGAGAGGCATAAGAAAGCCAAGATTGTGGGACAGGAATCAAGAGGCAGAGACTTGGACTAACAAGAGGAGGAAATATCTGTTTGGGACTGTTAGTACTGTTGCTCCACAAAACCAGCATAAGGTGCCTTTTTCTGGCTATCAGCACTCTGAGCTGCCCAGTACAGTGATCGGAAAAAGCTTGTTGAGGATACTCAAGACAGGTGGATGGGGTCACTTGGAAAAGTTGCAAAAAAGAAAAGTCAAAAGCACAGCCTTCTATAAATGTAATGGTTACCATCCAGTATACCAGCCTGTTGGGAGACTGGATACCTTGTATCATGAAGGTGCCTGTTTAAGAATCTGCTGTAGACAAGTGACCCTGGGCTAGCTTGAAGCTTTGATTTTCATCCTAAGCTTCTCTGAGGATTGCACAGAAGTTCTTTGTCTTTTCATCAAACTACTTTGTTCCAGCTCCTTTCCTGCCAGGCCAAATACAAACACAGGATGAAACTTGAGATAGATTTTCCCTACCTTATGCATGGAAAGTTGTCACACAAGTTTTGGGGAAGGTCAGATATGAAGAAATACCAGTTTCACTCAGCCTCTGGGAAGCCAACACTATAGAAAGATTTGGGGTTGACAGGGAAACACAGAAGTTTGGGGGACAGTGAGGGACACCTGAGAAATGGAGGGTAAATAATGCAGAAAACAGTGATAATTAGAACTTGTAAGGCCACAATGGATCACTGTGGTCATTTGGGCTATTTTACTAGATCAGGGCAGAGACATGTGGATGAGCTCCCCCAAGCTTGTATTGGATTAACTTTTTTCTCCCCTGAAAAAAATGAAAATCTTAGATCATTTCTCCAAGCCAAGCCAAGAGCTTAGAAAAATCCCAAACCCCACAAATTGTTGCAGTCCTCAAAAGTTTTCCCCAGCAGCAGCAGCCATTGAAGCCAAGAAATGGAGCTTTCCATTTCTGTCACCCTTTCCCCACTGCAGTTGCAGCAACTCTTGGGAGAACCACATCTTCCATGGCCTTCCGAGTTTTTGCATCCTGTTACACTGCTAATCACATCAGTGCAACAGAAGGGAGAAGGGGGAAATATTCCCTCCAGTCATCTTACTTTCTCCTGTCCCTGGCTCTAAAAAGGTAAATGAAAGGAAGAGTGGAATGGTTTGAGAAAACTGGGACTAGCAGGGAGGGCATTATGTAACTATGAGAGATAGCATTGATGGGAGCGGGGAGGCTAGGAATTCTTCTCTGGCTCAGGTTTTAATCTGAGCCAGAGAAGATGTAATTCAGGGGCCATAAAACTCACCTCTCCTTTGAGATGGATTTCGATGAGCGTTCCGAAATCTGATCATGATCCTATGTTTGGAGAATTTCACTGGCATCCCTACTACCAATACTATATCTGTTCCAGAAAAAAAGTGATCAGAAAAAGTAGGAAAGGAAGTTGTAGGATATAAAAAGAGGGGATCATGAAGAGTGACATAGTGGTGAAAATGAAGAGGAAAAATGTGTATCTTAGAATATATAAAATGACTAGAAAGAAGGGCTGATTGTCCAGACAGTGGGGCATGGAGGTTCTGGTTCAGAGCATTGGATCTCTGTAAGTGCTGATCTGCGTACTGAACCCTGCATGATACGTTGGCAAATCAATGTATGTCCTTTGTAGGACAGCAATGGGGAACCTTTTGCTCAGAGGTGGGGCAGTGAATGCAGTCCTCCAGGCCCCCCTCTCTCTGACCCACAGAACTGTTCCGTGGGCCACACATACACTTGCTTATTTTTAATATAGTTGCTTACATTTATATCCCACCAATGTACATGTGGTCCCCTGGAAATCAGACCCAGACCTCCTTAGCTTCAGGAAGGTGGGGGCCTCGTGTGCCTTCAGACCATGGCCTCTACCCAGCCCATACCCCTCCCCCAACACCAACCCAGCTCCATGCTCAAGTGCTTTCCCCTGCCTGGACTGTGTCCTTGAAGTGTGGCCAGCACATTTTGCTTTCCTGGATGTAGAGGTTTGGATATTTGTTGAAACCACCGTTTTTTGCAGAGCTGGAATGAGCCAACTCTACAAAGGTAAGAGTCTGTTGCTTCACCAACTTTTGCATTCAGTCCTGTCCTCGCTGACATATGGTCCCACCCCAGAAGGTTTCCCATGCGGAAATAAGTCCCTCACCCAATAAAGCCTCCTAGCCCTGGTTATAGTAGAACATTGTAAAGCAGGGCAGCCTTCTTGCCCATCTCTGCTGCTGAAGTGTCCAGTGGGAAGTCCTCATTTGATAACACCTCCATTGGAAAACTGGGCAACGACATAGTGTAGTGCTGGGAGAAAATGAGGTGATGGAGGAGGAGACCAGGAACGAAAGCAGACAGGATTAGGAAATTTAATGAGGTGGAGATGGAGAGAAGAATGGAGCAAGTTGGAGGATAAGTGATTTGTGGAATCCAGTTACCGGTTCTTGAAATCCAGAGCCTAATTCTATATACTCTCATTAAGCATAATCTCATCAGTTGACATACTAGCTGAAAAAGACATTGCAAGATGCAACCAAGTGCATAGTATACAAGACAATATGCCAAGATGAGCATTCCATGAACTAAGCACCAGAAAGCCCAACTCAGCCAAATCTCATGGAGAAGAATGCAGCCACAGAAGGACATCAAGAGCTGCTTAATGAGCTCCATCTTCTTTGCCCTGAGCATATGAAAGGACCAGCAAAGATAGCATGTGGAAAGCCCATTTATCAGATGGGAGGGATCCCTTTTTAAGTGGCGGCCATCACCCACCGCTTGACAGCCATGACACTGCGCACAGACGAAAGTGCAACCCTTCCAGGATCAGGGACAACAGCCTCCCTAGAGTCACGGTGTATAAACTACAACACTGGGAAGTTGTTCTTTAATGAATCTCACTGTGAAATGTTTTGTACTGAGCTTTTGTTTTATTTGGGGTTTTTTTGTGGGCTTTGAGGAAACTTTCATCCCCCACCATGCTCTTTTAACATTCCTGCTTTTTTGGTACTTTGTGGAGATCAACTCCGCGAAGCAGATCTTAAACCACCTTGGGGATCTCTTCATCGATGTTCCTTTCTGCTGTGAACTGGAATAAAACATCTACCCCTTTCTGTCTACTGTATCTTGTTCAGGAAGATTTAACTCCATATACTTCAGGGCAGGAAAACCACAGTGGAAGACGACTGCAAATGGAAGGTCCTTCCTCCCAGATACACACATCTCCCTTCCATCCTCTGGAGGGATGAATTTCCTTAGATCCTTGCCTGCCCCCCACCTCCATTCTTGGCCTTTGATTCCAATATGAGGCCTTGCTTTCAGGTGACTCCTACACTCCCAATCCATACTACGACATGAGGAGAGGGAGCCAGTTGTAAGAGGGGTGGAATCCCTGCATAGCCCTGCCACCCACAAGCACAGAATTGGGGTACAAGACCAGGGGGGTAGTACCCCCTCTCCTCCCAGTCTCCCCCTGAAGTCCCACTTCTGCTCCCCTGCCCCTTGAATGTAATACACAATTGGAGGCATCTGCTGGTTTGGGTCCTCACCAGCCATTCGGGTTCCCTCCTCCTCCTGTAATGATCCTGTGAATCTTGGTTGTGTATGGAGATTTATTTTTTGAAGTTTGATTTAATTTTAGGTTTGAGTTTTATTTGATATTTCTTCCTCCCTCTCCCCCATCCTACACACGTTTTAAACTGAATGGCACGAAATTGTTTTCCTTGAATCGGAGATTCCTGTATGGAGAAAATCAATTTCTATATTTGCAATAAATTTCTTATTAAAAAAAGAAAGAAAAGAAAAACGAGTTAAGAGTATGACTGGGACTGCTCACCTATAGTTTCTCTCCTTCCATTTGCTTGCTGAAAAAAAACACAACATTTTACAGGTGATGAAGATTCTTGTGAATGACTTCTGTGGAAAAATGCTCCTTGGTTGAAACCGTCCTGGCAGAGACAATATAGTTATAATGGGAAGATGAATGCAAGATAAAAGCTGCACTGGGGTGGTGGGGCATGTGCTCAGCATTCTGGAGATATCTCATAACAAGACGACACATGCACACACCACACAAATACACACTTTGTTTCACTACACTGTGCTATGTGAAAAAGAAAAGAAAAAGCACTTTGGTCATAGCCGAAAACAGAGTTAGGCACCCTTAAGCCCACTGACACCAATAGAGTTAAGCTTACCTAACTCTGATGAATTGTGACTTTTGTATTTTAGGTGAGAGCTGGAGAGGAGCATCTAGTGAAGGCTGGCCTTATGGTGCCTAAAGCAGAAACAACAGAATGAACCTGCACACCCAGAGACACAATTCTTTGCAAAATGGAGGGCTCCAGTCACATAAACAGTTGAAGAATCCGAGTCAAATGGGCAACTCTTCAAATACACAAAAGGGTTGTCACATAGAAGACAGCAAAGACCCATTCTTTGCTGCCCCAAAGGGGCTTAAGTTATGATCTAATGGGCTTAAGTTGCAGGAGGATATGTTTAGGTTGGGAGAAACGTCTTGATGGTAAGAGCATATCAACAATGGACGCAATTGTTTAGTGAGGTGGTGGGCTCTCCCTCTTCAAGCAGATTTCCTGATGGCAGCCATCTCTTGGGGGTGCCCTAATTCTGGATTCCTTGCATCAAGCAGCAGGTTAGAATAAATGTTCTGCAAGGTCCCCTCCAACTCTTAGTATTCCAATCTCAGAGATAGTGATGGGATATTATTATTATTATTATTATTATTATTATTATTATTATTATTATTCCCCACCCATCTGGCTGGGTTGCCCCAGCCACTCTGGGACAAAGCTTCCAACACATATAAAAACACATGTCATGAAATAAAAGTACAAAATCTTTACGGGTATTGCTTATTACAAAAAACTAGAACACAGTTAACATTTGCTTTTCAGATTAATTTGTGACGTAGCTCACCCGGATGTCAGCCTTCTATTTTCAGGACACTACTAATGCTCACTGACTCTCCCTCACACACCCCCAAGGCCCATGTGAAGTAGCATTGGAGGTCTGTATGACAATTTGGGAAGCTATGGCAGAAGAATTTCTATGTGTGCTAGATGGGTTGCCAGCTTTGCATGATATAGGAAGTGCCAAAAAAGCAGGATGCTTAATGACTTATGCATCATTTCAAACTTCTCTATTATAATGCCTGATGACTGTGCATCCTGCAGCACACAGGAAAGCAAACCAACGCTTCCTGCAACAGCCAAAAGTTATCTCAGTGTGTGAAAGACTGTTCTTCCCACCCTTTCGTTTCTATCCTGCCTCCTCAGAGAAACAAGCAAGCAGCTGCAACTCCATCCCTGCCCTTCCTAAGGCTTTCTTGACCTTTCAGGCATTGACATCAATACTGGAGACATGAATTGCTTGAGAGAAAAGGTGGCCAGGCATCCTGCTTTATAGAAGGTGGCCCTCTATTTCAGGGGTAGCCAACATGGTGAGCTTCAGATGTGGCTGGACTCCAGATCTCATCATCCCGTTGGCCTTGTTGGCTGAGGCTTGTAGGAGTTGGAGTCAAACAACTCCTGTTTTAAGGAGTCCTCTATTTGAAAGGTTATCTGGCCCAAGTCTAGTTTAAGGATAAAGGTAAAGATAAAGGGACCCCTGACCGTCAGGTACAGTTGTGGACGACTGGGGTTGCAGCGCTCATCTCACTTTACTGGCCGAGGGAGCCGGCATACAGCTTCTGGGTCATGTGGCCAGCATGACTAAGCTGCTTCTGATGAACCAGAGCAGCACACGGAATTCCGTCTACCTTCCCACTGGAGCGGTACCTATTTATCTACTTGCACTTTGACGTGCTTTCGAACTGCTAGGTTGGCAGGACCAGGGACCGAGCAATGGGAGCTCACCCCGTTGTGGGGATTCGAACCGCCGACCTTCTGATCAGCAAGCCCTAGGCTCTGTGGTTTAGACTGGTTTAAGTATAAATAACTATAAAAAGGGAGTGCAGTGGTTGCCCATCAACAGTTGGGACCCAGACAGTGGAGTAAGGAGGCCACCATTTCCACCCACAATAGTGAAATGTAGGGATGGGGGGAAGTGAATTCCCCTTTAAGAGTGAATTAAGTTCACTCTTAAAGGGGAATCCACCTGATTTGCACTTTCTGAAACAATGTGAGGATCACAGTACACCTATTCTTTTAAATTCACAATTATCTGAATTTTGCAAAGACTTTCTAGAGTCAAGTAGTATGCATAAAAACACATATACTAGGGCAAAAAGACACAATTTTAGGAGAATCTGCTTCGCTTAACTGTATATTATGGGAAATTACATACAAATGTGTGTATTAGGAGAAATTCAAACTAAAATGATGGATTTTCATGAGGATTTTTTTAAAAAATCACAAACAGATGTGGAGGACTCTGTTTAAAACTGGAAAAAAAGAGAAAACTGAAAATGACAAATTTGCCTATCCTTAGTGAGATGTGTCATATTTTTATTTTGATTATAAAAATTATTTCTAAATCTGCATCTATGGGCGTTAATAAGTCTATCCCTATAAGAAGGGAAAGCTCATCAGCACTTAGCACCTGAACAGCAGACTGAGCAGGCACATAGATGGCCTCCTCATAGCATTCCCCGCAATGGTTGCCTGGTTAAGCTCTCTCTTTGTTTACCACAATCTGTACCCATGGTGAGTTTGGCTTGCTGCCTTATGTGAACAAGACCAACGTAACTCACAGAAAACACCCAGACAATTCAGGTAACTCAGCCAGCAACCATTTTATTTTGATATCGTCTGATTGCCTTTGAAAACTCTGAAATGAATGCAGGATTTTGAGTGGCTTGTTGAGAGGTATTGAGCTCTCTCAGCACCACCACCACCCACCCTCAAAAGCAAGTAATTCTGCAATCCTATACACACAGCTGAGAGTGAGTGCAATTAGACACAATGAGACTTGTGTCTGAGCAGAAATGAATAAAATCGCGCTCTTCAGTCCCTCCGTTCCCTAGCCTGGGCTGCCATTCAAACCACCTCCGCCATTTTGCTTCAAGATCCACTCAGTGAGGAAGTGTACCAAAGAGGGTGAGGTATACAACCTGTGCAAAACTGTTCCTCTTCAATGAGAACCCTACTACTTGGAAGGAAGAGGCTTGAGGAGGAGGGGCTACTAATACAAATGCGCCATAAAAAGCCTAATTCATAGCCTGAGACCTGTGTGCAAATACTGTGGTTGCCCAGCCGAGCTCAGAACGACAAAGGTAAGTACTTATTTGCCATTAGGGTCAGTGGCTTGACTGTCTGAGAGCGCTATTAATTGGCTGTGCTTCAACATCTTCAGTGACGGCTTCTCAGAGAGTTTCTCAAAGGCCTACAGGAAGCAAACTTTTCCCCTGCCAGCTTCTCACTTTTTTCAAGAGCTAGCCTTCACAACACAATTAGCGCTAAGGGTTCTTCCTGACAGGAGGTCAGAGAGGAGGCAGGCTGGAGAGAAGAAGGCCTTCTGCTTCCGGTTTTGATACATCAGCGGAGCAGACAGAACTCCACTCCTGCTGGAGACAAAGGTTGCCAAATCCCAGCCCAAAGAGACCTCCCGCACCTCTGACAAGTGCAAGGTAAGGGCAAGTTTGACAGATATAGCATTTCTGGCTATGTTAGCAGAAGAAAGGGTCCTGAAAAACATTTCAAGGCCCAACATTAGAAAGGAAGAAAAATACGAGTGGGAACAGACGGATGTGGAAATTCAGGAGGCAGAAAAGGGTGCCTTTCTGTGAGGATTAACACTCACACCTTATTAGCGTATCAGGCCACCTCTGGGTCTGTGGAGTTTCTTGGAATGTCATAGGCATCCAACAAAAACAAAAACAAGGGGAGGATATTGCTGATTTTCGCTTATTCATCCCATGCCCAGAACGCAAATCAATCCAGCAAATAGAATTGGCATTTGCTGTTGTTACTTTCTGTCAGGACACGATCCATGTTTGATTATGTGTCCCCCCCCCCCACATCTGCAATGTGTTTCATTTGCGTTAAAATCAACGGGGAAGAATTATGTAATGACCACGTACCTTACATAATTACACAAGTGGCGTGATTTTTGCCACTGCCAACAGCAAGACAAATACAGTGGTACCTTGGGTTACAGACGCTTCCGGTTACAGACTCCGCTAACCCAGAAATAGTACCTCTGGTTAAGAACTTTACTTCAGGATGAGAACAGAAATCGCGCGGCAGCGATTCGTTAATCTGGAACAAATTAAGCTCTTAACCCGAGGTACCACTGTAATGCAGTTTTTGGTGGGAGGCGAACTGAGGACGAATGCAGACAGAGCTGCATATGACAAGCACAGGACAGCTTCTTGCATGCTTACCCTTGCGTGTGGCCCCTATTACAGGGATGGAACGATGGCAGGCATCTGGGATCCATTTTGTGTTGGTCCCCCAACCTCCACCCCAGAACCCATAGTCCACCTTACATAGTACGTTGTAGTAGAATGGCTTAGGACATGCCCAGCGAATTAAGAGACAGAATATCCCACTGAGCACATACTGAGCCCAGCAATTTGTTTTCAGTACCACCTCAAAATCCTTTCACCTCAACCTCCCACTAACGTCATTTCAGCAGCCTAATTTAGAAAGTGGGGGGGAGGTCTTCTCAGAAGGAAGACTCACTCAATTGCATGCAACCTACACCCAGGTTAAGTGGGTGGAGGATTGCAGGCATACTGTTTCTGTTGTCAAACATTTAAGAGTCAAGAAACCACAGATCTACCTCTCGATCCCGTGCCAACCTTCTGCCCACCCTAGCCCTATGTCAATGCCTCAATCCAACCTGGGATGATCTGGGGCTGACCTAGATCCAGGCCCTGAACTGAACAGGGGGCTTTGAACAGTCTTTACTTAACGTTTAGAACCTTAAATAAACATGAAGTTGGGATGCTGAGGCAGGGGGAAAAGGAGATGCACTCAAACAGCCTGAGGAGAGGGGGTGTGGCTGGGGAGGATATAGCCGGGGTAGCGCTCCAAGCACGAAACAAAGAGATCTGGAGGTTCCTCACCTCTGTCCTAGGATGCCGCAAGCTGGCAGCTAGCTAGATTACATACTGCTACCTTGCAAGTTAGGTTTGACTTTTTTCTCTGTCTGGTATTGCCATGCCCACTGATGATGAGAAAGGCCATTGTTTGCTGACCCCTCTTCCCACTCCAGCATGCGTTGACAATATTGGAGATGGTAATGAAGCTTAATTGCCTGACCACTGAGAAAGAATGAATTGCAAATGTACAGCAGTGCAGCGGCACTCCTGAGCAAAGGAGAAAAACTTTATCCTGACTTGTTATATCTATCCATATGGCTAAGCTTTATTGCTGGGCAAATAAGGGAAGTGAAGAAAAAAACCCCAAAGCTAAGGGGTTTAAGGGCAAAAGAAGATTGGACAAGTAATTACACCAAGAAAGCTTTTTTAAAAAAACAAAAACAAAACCCCACAGTACATAAATATATCATCCTCTTTTGAAATGTGTTAACGTTCTTTTTTAAAAAATAAAAATAAATCCCCAAACATGTTAGTGTTTTCCTTGTAGTTTGCCATTGCTAAACTGCATTTGCTGGAATTGTGAAAATATTTCATTTTGTGGGGAAAAAGAAGAAGCAAATGCATTTCCTTTGTGGCGTTGTGAAAACCCAGCATTGAATTATTCTAGTTTAGACTTTTAGACTTTAGAAAGTAAGGTGGACAGCAGAAAATTGGGATTAGGTGAGAAGCTGTGAGACAGCAGGGCCTAGCCTTGAGGTCAGAAAACTGGATAATTATCTAGGGCTTGTGCAGAACCAACAATCCTTTGGGCCAGTGGACATATTTGGAATTTTGAGAAAATGCCATGGGCGCCAGTCATAAAATGGCTGCCCTATGTCATGTAAACTAGCCTGCTGCTTTCAGGTATGGTGGAAAATGCTTTGCCATCCTCAGTGACGAAGTAAGTTTCAACTGCCAGACTGGATGGCTTTTGTACAAAGAGTGGGGGGCAGAGCCATTTTTGCCTCAGACAGGGAAATCTCTTGCTGTTGCTGAAGGACCTCTTCATAGAGGTCTGTACTGACCTCTAGAGTGATCTTGAGCAAATTACATAATCTCTTTGTGGCTCTGTTCCCACCAACACAATAGCATTGACAACGCTACTTTTCCACCTTGTCTATTTAAGACTAAAACCAAAACAACTGATTCAGTATCAAGGGCTACACTATTAGAAGATCATCGCTCTGGCCCTGCGTCTCAAGTCAAAAATAATATGAATGTGAACTTGTTTAAAATCGTAGACCAGAAAGTTGTGTGATGGGCATACAAATCATGGCCTATCAAGCATACGCGTGATGCCTGCACGTTTACAATCATCTGTAAAATATGACTGGGAAAGTCGTAAGATCATTCCTTTTCAGAAGGAGACATTTGTCATGTAAGCTCAGAATTTTGAGCTTATCTTTGTAATTATAGGTCAGTATGTTTGGGAATACAAACAGTAGGATAGCTGGATTCACATTGCCAGAAGAGATAAGGTGCATCATCAAAAAACAAAAACAAAATGGGACACAGATCTGCATAAAATCTGCCTAGACTAATTTTCTTGTAAAGATGAGAATTTAAAAATAAATACTATACAGTGGTACCTTGGTTCTCAAACTTAATCCGTTCCAGAAGTCCATTCCAAAATCAAAGCGTTCCAAAACCAAGGTGCACTTTCCCATGGAAAGTAATGGAAAATGGATTAATCTGTTCCAGACTTTTAAAAACAACACCAAAAACCTGAATTTAACATGAATATTACTATCTAACGAGACCATTGATCCATAAAATGAAAGCAATAATCAATGTACTGTACTATAAAATAAAGACAGTACTGAAGATTATAAAAAAATAATAATCCAACAGACAAGGGTTGAAATATTTAAAGACATTCCGAAATACCTTCTGGATCTCAGATCAAACTATAAAGACTTGGTTACCCTGCTGAGAAGGAACAGTATTAACTTTAGGTGGGAACTCCCTCAAGGCCTATCTTTTAGCTACAAAGGAAAGAAGAGGAAAATAAAATCGGAAGACGACAAAGACAAATTTTGGAGAGACCACGGAGAAGACCTACAAAAAGGACTATCTCCGGAACCAAAAGACCGCTCGAAAAAAGGGATATCACCGACAGAAGAGGAACAGGCACTAGGTGCAGTAGGAGGAGTATTAAAACAATAACATCATGGCTCTGCAACTACTAACTTGGAACTGTCACGGTCTAAATTCCCCACAGAAAAGGAAATCAGTATTTCATATATTAAAAAAGGAACAATTAGACTTAATTTGTTTACAAGAAACACATATAACAAGAATACACAGGAAATTGTTGATAAATAAAAGACTTGGTCAAGAGTTTATTTCATCGGATAAAGTTAAAAAAAGAGGGGTTGTGATTTATGCAAAGGACAGATTATCACCGAAATTCGTATTTAAAGATGACCAAGGAAGATTTGTGGCAATTGAAATTCAAACACAAGGAGAAAAAATTTTGATAGTAGGAATCTATGCACCAAATGACGGGAAATCTGAATTTTTTAAGAAGTTGCACGAGATCCTGATGGACCATATGGATTATAACATGATTTTGATGGGAGATATGAATGGAGTGGTATCCACATATATGGACAAGGCACAAAGACAGGTAGTCACCAAGGATGGTACACTACCGAAAACTTTTTTTGACATGACAGGCAACTTGGACTTGGTTGACATTTGGAGAATAAGAAATCCCATGGCTAAAGAGGGAACCTTCTTCTCTGAAGCCAAAATGACATGGACAAGAATTGACCAAATTTGGATTACTAGAGGAATGGCACCAAAGACAAGAAAGGTGGAAATCTGCCCAAAAACTTGCTCCGACCATAACGCTGTTAAGATGGAAATGAGACTAACACCAACTGGCTCCTTCAGATGGAAGATGAATGACACCTTATTTAGAGATGATGAACTACTTAAGAAGGCCCAAAAAACTTTGAGAGATTACTTTGAGATAAACCTCAGTACTAACGTGGAGAAAAGAGTAATCTGGGACGCTAGTAAAGCGGTTATGAGAGGGTTCTTAATACAACAGAATGCAATAAAGAAAAGAACTCAAAATGAGAAGAAGGATAAGATAATGGATAAAATAAAGGAATGTGAAAAAAGACTGAGAGTAAACCCCAAATCTCAAGAGATTTTGAGAGAGTTAAAGTTATACCAAGTACAATATATGAAAATGATGAATCAGGAAATAGAATGGAAAATTAAACAAATGAGACAAAACACTTTTGAATCGGCCAATAAATGTGGTAAACTGTTGGCATGGCAAATGAAAAAGAGACAAAAATTAAATACAGTTATGAACTTAGAAGTGGAAGGAAGAAACATACAGAACCCTGCAGAGATCAGAAGTTGTTTCCAACGGTACTTTAAACGATTATACACTCAAGGGCCACTGAAAGAAACAGATTTAGACCAATTTTTGAAAACAAATGGATTACAAAAAATATCTCAAGAAAACAAATTAATTTTGAATCATAGAATAACTGAACAGGAAATAGAAGGTGCCATTCAAAACATGCAACTGGGTAAATCTCCAGGACCAGACGGCTTGACCTCTAGATACTACAGATCTTTAAAAGAATGGTTAATTCAACCTTTGAAAGAGGTCTGCAACGAAATAATGGAGGGGAAAAGAGCACCAGAGTCGTGGAAAGAAGCATATATTACACTTGTACCAAAAACAGAGACTGAAAAGACACAGCTTAAGAACTACTGCCCTATATCGTTATTGAATGTGGATTACAAAATTTTTGCAGATATTTTGGCTAAGAGATTTAAAAAAGTGTTGATGGAAGAGATTCATAAAGACCAAGCGGGCTTTCTCCCAGGAAGACATTTGTCTGACAATTTGAGGAATATAATTGATATTTTGGAAAAATTAGAAGTGAATATAAACACTAAAGCAGTTTTGATATTTGTAGACGCGGAGAAAGCCTTTGACAATATTTCTTGGAATTTTATGAAGAAGAATCTCCAGGGTATGGGGGTAAGCCAGGGTTTTGAGAATGGTATAGGTGCAATTTATTCAGAACAAAAGGCTAAACTAAGAACGTTGGACATAACATTATGTTTGCTGACTGGGAACAGTTGTGGACCACAGGTATGAAATTTACGGCATGCAATGCCTTAAGAGAGAATATCATGAAAATGATATACAGGTGGTACACAACCCCAGTCAAGCTTGCAAAAATCTATCACTTGCCCGATAATAAATGTTGGAAATGTAAAGAAACTGAAGGTACATTTTTTCATCTTTGGTGGACGTGCCCAAAGATTAAGGCTTTCTGGGAAATGATATATAATGAATTAAAAAAGGTATTTAAGTATACCTTCCCTAAGAAACCAGAGGCCTTTCTCCTGGGCATAGTCGGCCAAATGGTGTTAAAAAAGGATAGAACTTTCTTTATGTATGCAACAACAGCAGCAAGAATACTCATCGCAAAGTATTGGAAGAAACAAGAACTTCCCACGCTGGAGGAATGGCAGATGAAACTTATGGACTATATGGAACTGGCGGAAATGACTGGTAGAATCCGTGACCAGGGAGAAGAGTTGGTGGAGGAAGATTGGAAGAAATTCAAAGACTATCTTCAGAAACATTGCAAAATTAAAGAATGTTAGAGTGATGTTGGACTGAAAATAAGCGGTTTCCAGCTGTACAGGTTAAGGTTAATGATAGATTAAGATTAAAGATTAGGATTAAAGATGTTTAATGAAATGGAAATTTGACAATTAAGAGGTAAAATTTTAATGTTACATTACACTAAGACTAAAGATTAGGTTTAAAGAAGTTGAAGTTATATATTTCAATATTATATTAAATTAAAGACTGGGATTAAAAAAGTGGAAAAGAAATTGCTGGACAAACAATTTGGATTGGAATACAAAAGAGGGAGGTATGAGGAAGTCCAGAAAATAAGTAAATTTAAAAACGGAAATGGAAAAGAGATATTGTTTTTAATTGTTATGTTCTTTTTTTTATTGTTGATTTTTGTCTTTTGTCTTTTTTTATTTTCTCTTTGAGATTTGTATGGTGTATTTGTGCATTCTTTTTTGATGTTTTTCTTTTCTTTCTTTGTTGTTTAATTTCTGATTGAAACTTTAATAAAAATTATTTTTTAAAAAATGAAGATGATAAAAAAAATTAAAAAAATTGTTTAGATGGGGGGCTTTTATCTGTTTTCACAGTCACACAATCAATTAATCAATCAGTAGCTGAACTGGGTTCTACACACACACAAAAGCAAATTAAATGGAAAAATCTCAAAAACAAAAACGCAAACTAAATGGCAAAAACAAAAGCACCAAACTTAATCTGTTCCGGATGTCTGTTTGACTTCCAAAATGTTTGGAAACCAAGGCGCAGCTTCTGATTGGTGCAAGTGTCCCAGAAACAATAGCCAACAGCCGCTTTGGATGTTCGGCTTCTGAAAAACATTTGAAAACCGGAACACTTACTTCCGGGTTTTTCAGCGTTTGAGAACCAAGGCGTTTGAGGACCAAGGTACCACTGTAATTTAATAGCTAGAGTCACATTCCCTCTGAAGAAGCGGGTACTTCAGAGTATGTCTTGATCCTTTGCAGTCACTTGAGTCTCAGATCGCCTTAGCAGGGGTGGACCTGGGTCTTTCAAATTTCAGCAACACTTGTGCAGGGCCAAAATTTGGTGCCTGCCACCTCTTGCCTTCCGTTCTGCTCAATTCGCTACATCATAGTTGTGACACCCTGTGGCTCCCCCCAGGCTTGGTGCCCAGTGTAGCAGAACCAGTTACACTACCCTAAATCTGCCTCTGGCCTCAGTGGCACAGAGTGTCTTTCATCAGCTTTGGCTGGTGGCCCAGCTGTGCTCCTTTCTGGACAGGGGTAGCCTAATTTCTGCCATCCATGCTCTGATAACCTCTAGGTTAGATTACTGCAATGTGTTATACGTGGGGCTGCCTCTAAAGACAGTTTGGAATCTTCAGCTGGTGCAGAATTCAGCAGTCAAGTTGCTCACTGGGATAAGATGGTTTGAGCATATTACACTGATCCTGGCCTGGCTGCACTGGCTGCCAATTAGTTTCTGGGCCCATATTAACAGACCAGGATTCTGCGATCATCATGTGAGGCCCTTCTTTGTGTTCTGCAGTGGTTCCCTGTTTGTGGAATGGAATGCCCTCCCCAGGGAGGCTCGCTTGGCGCCTTCATTATACATATTAAATGCCAGGCAGAAATGTTCCTCTTCAACCAAGCCTTGGGCTGAATTATATTTCATGTCCTTTTAAATGTGTTTGTGGGAAGGGATGGTTATCGTCTTGTTTTTATTATGTATTTTATATTTTTATGCTGCAAACCACTCTAATATATTCAAATGAAGGGTGGTATAGACATTAATAGTAATGGAAATAGTAATAATAAATACTTCTCTCTAAGGATGGGTGAATTTGTCAGTTTTGGTTTTGCCCAGTTTTTCAATCTTCACTTGAGTCCTCCACATTACTATATCATAGAATCATAGAATCATAGAGTTGGAAGAGACCACAAGGGCCATCGAGTCCAACCCCCTGCCAAGCAGGAAACACCATCAGAGCACTCCTGACATATGGTTGTCAAGCCTCTGCTTAAAGACCTCCAAAGAAGGAGACTCCACCACACTCCTTGGCAGCAAATTCCACTGTCGAACAGCTCTTACTGTCAGGAAGTTCTTCCTAATGTTTAGGTGGAATCTTCTTTCTTGTAGTTTGGATCCATTGCTCCGTGTCCGCTTCTCTGGAGTAGCAGAAAACAACCTTTCTCCCTCCTCTATGTGACATCCTTTTATATATTTGAACATGGCTATCATATCACCCCTTAACCTCCTCTTCTCCAGGCTAAACATGCCCAGCTCCCTTAGCCGTTCCTCATAAGGCATTGTTTCCAGGCCTTTGACCATTTTGGTTGCCCTCCTCTGGACACGTTCCAGTTTGTCAGTGTCCTTCTTGAACTGTGGTGCCCAGAACTGGACACAGTACTCCAGGTGAGGTCTGACCAGAGCAGAATACAGTGGCACTATTACTTCCCTTGATCTAGATGCTATACTCCTATTGATGCAGCCCAGAATTGCATTGGCTTTTTTAGCTGCCGCATCACACTGTTGGCTCATGTCAAGTTTGTGGTCAACCAAGACTCCTAGATCCTTTTCACATGTACTGCTCTCAAGCCAGGTGTCACCCATCTTGTATTTGTGCCTCTCATTTTTTTTGCCCAAGTGCAATACTTTACATTTCTCCCTGTTAAAATTCATCTTGTTTGTTTTTTCCCAGTTCTCTAATCTGTCTAGGTTGTTTTGAAGTGTGATCCTGTCCTCTGGGGTGTTAGCCACCCCTCCCAGTTTGGTGTCATCTGCAAATTTGATCAGGATGCCCTTGAGTCCATCATCCAAGTCGTTGATAAAGATGTTGAATAAGACCGGGCCCAAGACAGAACCCTGTGGCACCCCACTAGTCACTCTTCTCCAGGATGAAGAGGAACCATTGATGAGCACCCTTTGGGTTCAGTCAGTCAGCCAGTTACAAATCCACTGAATGGTAGCATAGTCAAGACCGCATTTTACCAGCTTCTTTACAAGAATATCATGGGGCACCTTGTCAAATGCCTTGCTGAAATCAAGGTAGGCTACATCCACTGTGTTCCCTTCATCTACCAGGGTTGTAATTCTGTCAAAAAACGAGATCAGGTTAGTCTGACATGACTTATTTTTCAGAAATCCATGCTGACTATTGGTGATCACAGCATTCCTTTCTAGGTGCTCACAGACTGTTTGCTTAATGATCTGCTCCAGAATCTTCCCTGGTATTGATGTCAGACTGACTGGGCGGTAATTATTTGGGTCCTCTCTTTCCCCCTTTTTGAAAATAGGGACAACATTTGCCCTCCTCCAGTCTGCCGGGACTTCGCCTGTTCTCCAGGAATTCTCAAAGATGACTGCCAGTGGTTCTGAGATCACATCTGCCAGTTCTTTTAATACTCTTGGATGCAGCTCATCTGGCCCTGGAGACTTGAATACATCTAAACTAGCCAAGTATTCTTGTACTATCTCCTTAGTTATTCTGGGCTGTGTTTCCTCTGCTGAATCATTTGCTCCAAATTCTTCAGGTCGGGCATTGTTTTCTTTATCGGAGAAGACTCAGGCAAAGAAGGCATTGAGGAGTTCAGCCCTTTCTGTGTCCCCTGTTTGCATTTCACCATCTTCTCCTCTGAGTGACCCCACTGTTTCTTTGTTCTTCCTTTTGCTACGATCATACCCATAAAAGCCTTTTTGTTGCTTTTAACCTCTCTAGCAAGCCTGAGTTCATTCTGTGCTTTAGCTTTTCTGACTTTGTGTCTACACGTGCTGGCTATTTGTTTGAATTCCTCTTTGGTGGTTTCCCCCCTTTTCCATTTTTTGTACACATACTTTTTTAATCTTAACTCAGTTAAAAGTTCTTTAGATAGCCACCCTGGCTTCTTTAGGCACCTTCCATGTTTCTGTCTCATTGGTATTGCCTGAAGTTGTGCTTTTACTATCTCCCTCTTAACAAACTCCCAGCCATCATGAACTCCCTTTCCTTTTAGTATTACTGTCCATGGGATCTCACCCAGCACTTCCCTAAGTTTTATGAAGTCGGCTTTCTTAAAGTCAAGAAATTGAGTCCTAGTATGCTTGGCTGCTCCTTTCCGCTGTATAGTAAACTTCAGAAGAAGTTTGCAATTAAGTTTGCAATTAAGAAAAAACTCCTCATGAAAACTCAGCAGCATTTTAATGTGGATTTTTCTGAACACACACGTTTGCACACAATTTTGCCTAATATGCACAGTAGTTTTCGCTAATATATGCATTTTTTATGGTCACTTTACTCTAGCATATGCATTTTTGTGCACATTACTTGGCAGGAGAATGGCATTGCAAAATTCAGAAAAGTGCAAATTTCAAAGGATGGCCATGTTTTGGTTCACATGTTGTTTCAGAAAGTGTGAATTAGGCAGATTAACCTTTAAATGTGAACTGAATTGAATCCCCCCCAATCCCCATGTTTCATGGTGAACAGAAATAGTGGCCTGCTCACTCTGCTGTCTGAGTGCACAACACTGATGGGCTCTCCCTTCTTACGGTTATTTATCTTTAAAGCAGACTTGGGCCAGACAACCTTTCAAAAAGAAAAGTTTTTAAAATACGGGACTGCAAACTAGAGCACATGGCTATTCTATCCAGCAGCAGCCTGTTGATGGTCTGTCTCTATAGTAACAACTATGGAATAAGTGAATGAGGTGAAGTTTAATATACATGCAGATATGATTTGGGGAGCTGTGATCATTGTGAGGAATGGGTGTTTAAGAATGTTGAAGAAGAATAAAAAAAAATAACAACATCAAAGGCTAGCTAGTTGCTCCATTCATGTCCATATTGGTCTTCTGATATGGCTCAAGTTTTTTTGAAATTCAAAGAACAAAATTGGTTTCCATTCTCCTCCTTTGAAGTGTGCGAGATACAAAGCCTTCTTTTCATTAAAAACAACAACCCAGCAACTGGCCTATTTGAAAATGACCCAGCAGACACTGTCCTCAATTATCCATTCTCTCTGAGCCCTATTTATATTTGCATAAAGATTTCATCCACCCCCTCCAACTGTTACAAAGGCAGAAAATCAAAAGGCTATTCGGATAAGTATTGGACTATCCAAACTAAGCACAGTAATCTGGAGAAAATAACTCAAAAGCTCTCGCTTAGCAAGTCCTGCTTCCAGAAGGACTATATGACACTAACGTTATTTCCTCCATACACAAACCAATAGTTGTAAACATCAAGGCATCACAGTAAATGAGTTGGCTTTGTTATTTGACCTGTGAGACTATTGTTCATTTCCATGCAAATACACTCTAGGAATCTGAGAGTCATAGGAGGTTTCTAACAGAAGCCTCCAGGCCACTCCTGATTTTGACTGTGCCACAGCCTGCTTTTTGCAGGAAAGTACCTCATACTGAGCCCCCAAGCTTAGTTTTGCCATCTCCAAGAGGCAGTGTCTCTTCTGCAGCCCTGAGAAGATGATCTTTAGCTGAAGATACCAGGGGGAGATCCTCAGACCTTCTGCATGTACTGGACTACAACCCATCACTGTGTCTGGGTCTGGCCATAACGACCCTGTGATGCTGTTGGTCTCCGTAATAATCGCAGACCATTCAGCTGTGAGGACCTTAGTTGCTCTCCTTTTATTCCAGAGGCCCCATTTTGTTTCTAGGTCAGGATCAAGCAGGCTGGTTCAGGCAGCCAAAAAACCCCCAATATGACTCTGCCAACAGTAAGCAGGCAGGAAGAGCAAAGGAGCCAGAATCAAGTGGTAAAAGCTTTTCTGAGCTGTACTGCTTCGGCTATAGGTTGGGAGTCAAGTTGCAGGTGTCCTTTCATGAGGAACCACTCGAGCTTCCTGCAACTAGAGAAAGAAAGAAAAAGACAGGAAGAAGTTCTGCATGGAACCCCGACAAGCTAGTTTATTAGAAGTCAGGATTTTTTTTCATGGGGATCGTTCAGGTGTAACAACCCTAATCTGCAATCCAAACAGGATACAGTTAGGGTGGCAACTTCAGGTGCACCAGAAAAGAGAAAATGCATCACCAAAGGAAAAGGACAAATGGGGATGCAGATTTGAGTAAAATAGATAAATGTTAAATACGTGGTGGTGAACTGGAACCAGCTGAACTAGATCCTAACCTCCTCTAGTCCCCCATGGGCCAGTTTGCCAGGTAGGTAGAGCTGCCCATCTGTCAGTCAGTCACCTGACATCATCATGTGATCAGGTGACAACCTCAAAGAGGTGTACTGTCAGCCGTGATCAGCTGGCTGGGTCTGAGAGTGAGCCCTGCTTTATCCATTTGCAGGTGAGGTTTGACTCCAAACCACACCTGCAAATGGACACTTTTCCTTTGCTGATCAGCAAACTTTGTGCAGAAGCGAAATGTCAATTTACAGGTGACCTTTAGATGCTGGTGCCCATTGGGACTGGTAGGGGAGAAGGCAGGGAGGCCCAGCAGTAGGTAGAGCCAGAGCGAATGGCTGGTAGAAACACAATAAACTAATTCCAGTTTAGATCTCATCTTCCTCCCTGCTGAGGTCTACAAAGGCAATACTGAGACTAAGGAAGAGGAATCTGACAGCCAATGCCACCCCATATATTGGTTGTAGACTGAGCTTGGTGGGGTGGGATGTATCCTAGCTCTGAGTGGATGGGGGGTAGATTAGGGGTGTGTGAGTGACTGTAAAACAATTGTACCATAGCAAGAGGGGCTCCCTGTCAATGCCAATCAGTGCCAAATGAATCTAAACCTAGAGGAGGCGGGTCAATTGGCGCAATCGGATGCCCTGTGAAACTAACCGATTGCACAAAAGTGAAATTTGTATGAGTTGCTCTGTTAACTTTTGCCTCTACCCCACTCACCAGTGGCCCACAGAAAGCTGATCAGAAGGGAATGCAGCTCTTGATCTGAAATGGCTTTGCTGCTTCCTGATTCACATGCTTTCTTGTTCTTATACGGCACCTTGAGCACTGGAGAGGTGGCAAACAAATGATTTTAATGCAAAATAATAAACCGGCTAGCTCTATTGCCCCAATGCCTTTGGGGGAAAAGACACATTTCTGAGATCTCGTGGAGGCAGGGAAAATACTCCTGGCCCCAGAGGACCAACGCTCCTCACTGTGGCTTTTAAAGTGCTGTCAGCACAAAAGCCCAGAGGCTGGGAGTGTGTGACGCAGGTTGGTCAGCGCTGCCTCAAGAAATGAATCAAGAGCCTGAGCAGTCTTTCTTTTTTCCCTTTCCTTTTTTTTTAATAAAAAAATAATAATAATGAAAATGAAGAAAACCATACCAAACAACAAAATATGTCTAGCCAGAAAAGATGACATTAAGAATTCATTGCTGCTTCTGTACCCAATTTTCCAGCCCAGTGCTCTGTCCTGCTCGTCTCGCTCTAGCTCAGGCTTCTAGCTGACGAAGCAAGAGAGAAGAGACAAGGAGGCTGCCCAGAACGCTGGGGAGGGTCAGTGTCTGAATAATCTCAGACATACAGATGTGGGTCTAGGAATGCCAAGGGAGGGAGGGAGTTTGGTGGCAGGAGGAGGAGGAGGGAGAGGAGCTCTGACTGCTAGGTTTCTGCTTGCCACGGACATTCCTGTCACCATCACCAGCAACCAGCACAGTTTGGATTCTGCAGCCTCTTTATTTTGGCACATGTAGATCTTAGATGTTCCCAGCCAAGCCCGGAGAAAGAGAGAAGTAGAGAACCAGGTGAGCAGGGAAGAGCTGTCTCCTTTCATTTTTCTACATGGGTGCATTGCCCCAACTTGCATATTATCCATGGTGCCAACTGGCACAGATCACCCCAAGAACGGTTTCGGAGAAATGGTAAGATAAGGAATTATTTCTTCACCGTCTTGAACCTGGGAGGGTAAAGATATTGTCTACAGCAGCAACCTTGACTGCTCTGTAACAGAACCTTCTGCACATAATAAGAAAATAATAAAATGTTATTTATATCCCGCCCTCCCCAGCTGAAGCCGGGCTCAGAGCGGCTAGCAACAACAAAAGTAATTCAGCCCTCGTCCAGATTACGTGTACCATAAATGCAGAGCGGAAATAGAGTAGGCACTATTTTGTCTTCTGCAGACAAAGGTCATTTGAGTATGACAGTCTAGATCAGGGGTAGTCAACCTTTTTATACCTCCTGCCCACTAATGCATCTTTCTTGGTGGTAAAATTTCCTTACCGCCCACCAGTGCTCGATGGAAGGAGGATTCAGCTTGTGCCATTGAACCCCCTACTGCCCACCTAGAACCCTGAAATGCCCACTAGTGGGTGGTAGGGACCAGGTTGACAAGACCTGGTCTACATGGTTCAAGGAATGGGTGTTTTGTAGGACATATTCTTTTCTACTGTCCATTGTACAACCAGCTACACAAACACGTGCCATCCCCTTTTTGGGACGCGGGTGGTGCTGTGGGTTAAACCACAGAGCCTAGGACTTGCTGATCAGAAGGTTGGCGGTTTGAATCCCCACGATGGGGTGAGCTCCTGTTGCTCAGTCCCAGCTCCTGCCAACCTAGCAGTTCGAAAGCACGTCAAAGTGCAAGTAGATAAATAGGTACCGGTCCGGCGGGAAGGTAAATGGCTTTCCATGCGCTGCTCTGGTTCGCCAGAAGCGGCTTAGTCATGCTGGCCACATGACCTGGAAGCTGTACGCCAGCTTCCTCGGCCAATAAAGTGAGATGAGCGCTGCAACCCCAGAGTCGGCTACGACTGGACCTAATGGTCAGAGGTCCCTTTACCTTTACCTTTACCTAGCATCACACCACAATGAAAATATCAGATTCTGTCTGACATTAACCCAGAAGTAACTGCAAGGGTGGCTGAGTTTTTGTCAATAGTATCTCTTAGAGTGGTGAATAGCACTATATAGCGGGAAGAAACTCCAATGGAAATCCTCGTTATTACCTATTTTACATGGCTGTTTTTGTATATATTTTTAAATGTTATATATGGATGTTTTTTGATGGCCTATATTTGTAATGCCTAATAAAAGTTTGGCGAAGTAAGTAAGTTCAAGGAATTAAGTCACACCTCACACTGCAGAGAAAGGACTTCAGTCCAGCCTGGGATTGCTAGGCAATTTGTCATGAAGGAAAGTTCCTCCTTCCAGACCCTGAATATGGCAGCTAGTTAGGGCCAGGGCTAGTGCAACAATCGCCAAAAGGAGCCATCAAACCTTGCGTGACATCTTATGGTCTGGAATTACTACAGTGGTGTACCTAGGGTGAAAGAGAAGGTTGGCCAGGAAGAAACAGAAGAGGGGCTGTGATTATCCCATACCCTTCTTGTTCACTCTGTGCCAGATCTAAAGGGACAGGCAGCATGGCTTGAAATATGCAGGTCCCAGATCATTTAGAGCTTTCTTTGTGGCTGCTGCACTTTGAATTGCTCCCATAAGATAACCTGTACATTTGTAGAAAATTCATCAGCGAGGTGGCATGTTTTTAATTTTTAAAAACATACAGCACAGCCCAATTCAAAGTAGGACTATTTCAACATAAGATGATTGAGAGGATTAGGATCACCACAATTTGGTGATCTAAAGCCCAAGGAGTGGACTATTTGCATCACCCCACACCCCACTGACAAAAGTTAAAGACCGTTCAAATGTCTGAGGAGATGCCCCAACCTTGAGCCAAAATTGGGAGAGGGCCATTTCCCCAAGTGGTCAGTGTGGAACATATAAGAGCACTAGAAGTTTGTATCATCACCCAGTTACTCCATCCCATTAAAAAACACACAACACCAATATTTGTTGCATATTGATTTTTTTATTGTAAGCTGCCTTGGAGACAAGCACACAAAATAAGTGCAAAATGCTTGACACATTGCAATTGAAAATGGGAGCGAAAGAGAGAGAGAGAGAGAGAGAGAGAGAGAGAGAGAGAGATTGGCCAGTCAACAGACAGCACGTAAATCTCTGGCTGAAGTGGGTGCTGAACCTAAGCTGGATCCATCCTGGTCTCAGGGCTGTATCAGAAGCTGTGTACAGGCTACACCTTTAAAGCACATTCAAAGCTCATTCTTCCCCTCAAAGAATTCTGGGGAACTGTAGTTTGTTAAAGGTGCTAGGAATTGTAGCTCTGTAGGGGGTAAACTACAATTCCCAGGATTCTTTGGAGCTTTAACCGTACGATGTATGAATAACCACAGTTCCTTTGAGTATATATGCCACACAGTTCCAACACAGCTCAATAACTGCAGCCCATCTGTGATCAGATGGTGCAATGCAATAAATTGGAACTCTGGACAGTAACATGACAGGATGGCAAGAGCTTCCAGGTCAAAGGTCATGATTTCTTTGCTGGCCTGGAATTGCTGTTTTAAAAATAAAATTGGTTCACATTGGTGTCTCATTTTAAACTACCACCAGGAAGGGGCTTCAAATCATGGTAAAAAATTACTGTTGCTATGTGGCCTTTGCCCTCCATCCCTGAGGGAGGCAATTGTGAAGTACCACAAAAGGCAGCATGGAAGCAGCAATGCCAGGGAGCCAGAGCTGGGCAGGACAAGGGCAGCCAGGAAGTGAAAGGCCAGCCAACGGGATTTGTCTTGTCTGTCTCTTTTACTCATTATTTTCTCCACTGTCCATTTGTCCATCCACCCGATCTCCCATCTTTCTCTTTCTCTTTAGCAGAGGGAGCAGCCGCCACAGAGATAATTGGTATTTTTTGACACCGTCTGTTGAGTGCTCCACGGCATAGAGCTGCCGGAATGAAGCTGTGATTCTGGTAATTAAGGCTAATTATAGGCTTCTGGGCTATGTAACCACACAGGCTCAGTGAGGATAATGCAGCCTCCTTTTCAGGACCATCATGGAAGATAGAGCTGGGTGATGGGAGGAGAAGGGAGAGCCAAACAGAAGGGCATCAAAAAGGAGATGGACAGAAAACTTAATTCAGGGCACCTTCACAGGGTGTGGGACAGACACATCTGTATGTCAGGTTCCTTCTGATGGTGATGCCAGGCATTAAAGTTACCAACATCTGGCTTTGAAAGGCAATTGCTGAATTGCTAATACTTGTGAGGTTCAGCAGGACAGGTGCGATTTCTCCAGTTACTGCAAACGCAGCACATGATGAACTTCTCCTTGTTTAAAGGCACAAAAGCACTGTGTGGATCAGGATCTGATAGCCTTACCAGCAGCGGCATTTCTCTATATTAACAGACTTGAAACTTGGTGCGTGGGGATGCTCTGCCATTGTACTTTATAGCATGCATCACCACTTTCTAAACAAAGTAAAAATAAATTATCGTTAAAAGGGACAGGGACAGGATATTTGGGGCCCAGTTTGAAAGAGAGGAGTAGAATTATAGAACTGTAGACTTGGCAGGGACCCTGAGGGTCATCTAGTCCAACTGCTTGCAATGCAGGAATCTCAACTAGATCTAGGCTACTGCCTTTAAAATGCCCTTGTTTACCTGGCATCCAATTCCAGATATTCCAGACCTTCCAAGTATCCCTGTTTTCCAGAAGCCATCCTGGTTTCTGATTTGATCCTGGAAAGTCCTGCTTTTTCTTAAGATGTCCAGAGGAGGGCAACCAAAATGGTCAAAGGCCTGGAAACGATGCCTTATGAGAAACGGCTAAGGGAGCTGGGCATGTTTAGCCTGGAGAAGAGGAGGTTAAGGGGTGATATGATAGCCATGTTCAAATATATAAAAGGATGTCACATAGAGGAGGGAGAAAGGTTGTTTTCTGCTGCTCCAGAGAACCGGACACGGAGCAATGGATCCAAACTACAAGAAAGAAGATTCCACCTAAACATTAGGAAGAACTTCCTGACAGTAAGAGCTGTTCGACAGTGGAATTTGCTGCAAAGGAGTGTGGTGGAGTCTCCTTCTTTGGAGGTCTTTAAGCAGAGGCTTGACAACCATATGTCAGGAGTGCTCTGATGGTGTTTCCTGCTTGGCAGGGGGTTGGACTCGATGGCCGTTGTGGTCTCTTCCAACTCTATGATTCTATGATTCTATTTTTATTGGAGAAATGATGGAGGATATGGAGCGACCACTGAGGAAGGAGATAAGAAACTATACAACCTTCTGAAGACATCTGAAGGCAATCCTGTATATGGAAGGTTTTTTTAATGTTTTATTATGTTTTTATATATGTTGGAAGCTGCCCAGAGTGGTTGGGGGCTGGGGCAACCCAGTAAGATGTGTGGGGTATAAATAATAAAGTTGTTGTTGTTGTTGTATAAAGGTAAAGGGACCCCTGATCATTAGGTCCAGTCGTGACTGAATCTGGGATTGCGGTGCTCATCTCGCTTTATTGGCCGAGGGAGCCGGTGTACAGCTTCTGGGTCATGTGGCCAGCATGACTAAGCTGCTTCTGGAGAACCAGAGCAGCGCATGGAAACGCCGTTTACCTTCCTGCCAGAGCGGTACCTATTTATCTACTTGCACTTTGACGTGCTTTTGAACTGCTAGGTTGGCAGGAGCAGGGACCGAGCAACGGGAGCTCACCCTGTCGCGGGTATTCAACCCGCCGACCTTCGGATCGGCAAGTCCTAGGCTCTGTGGTTTAACCCACAGCGCCACCCGCGTCCCTGTTGTTGTATAGGACACCACTATTTTCATTGGAGAAATGTTGGAGGATATGATTACTTCAGGGATGTATGGAGGATTCCTTACTTCAGGGATGAAGAACCTGTGGCCCTCGAAATGTTGCTAGACTCCAATTTCCATCAACCCCAGTCAGCATGGCTTTCTCCATTCCTGTTTGACTGTATGGCTCTCACTGTTGACGGATCTTTCAGAATAGCTGGCATATAGCTATCTTAATGTGGGGCTTCCTGTGAAGTTACAGGCACTTGTTGAGGCTGTCCTCATTCAGGTGGAGTGTGTGTGTGTCTTCTTTCACAATATTTTTCTTTGATTTGCGAATGCCTGAGAATCCTTGCAGCTGTAAATCTTGGCATCTTCTCACTCCTTTCCAGGAGTCGGGGGTTTCAGTGGGCTCCTGTGGTTGTGCCTTTAAAGGCAGATTAATCATTTAGGCAAGTGACAATATTTATCACCATGCCATGCAATTTCAGCAGCTGATTTCTGCAGATTAAGCAGCTGCTAAAAGTACAAAAGGAGATAGGGTCTGTGTTTTCTCAGGTTGTTTGAGGAGCCTATCTAATCCGGTATCATATAGCTGACAGCTGGCATTATAAAGAAAAAGCAAGATGCAATAGCAGGCAAAGTGCAATCAAGCCCCACAAAGGTCTTATATCCTCAGATTTAATAGCTACACGTTGTTTTGCCCGAGATAGTGGGTGGTTAGTGTAGGGATAGGCACATGTGGAGACAAGTAGTCCTTCTTGGTCCCAAACAATAAAAGGCTTTAAAGGTCAATACTTTTAAAAACCAGCTAAAAACCAAATAAATAATGGTGTGTCCCCCCCAAGGGTTTTTTTTTGTTTTTTGTTTTTTTAAAAAATAGGAGTCACAAATTCCAAACGTCCAGTGAAGCAGGTGGCAAAGATTGTTGTAATTCTTTGGGAGCCTGTACAGTTGATTAAAGGGACACGGGTGGCGCTGTGGGTTAAACCACAGAGCCTAGGGCTTGCCGATCAGAAGGTCGGCGGTTCGAATCCCCGCAATGGGGTGAGCTCCTGTTGCTCGGTCCCTGCTCCTGCCAACCTAGCAGTTTGAAAGCATGTCAAAGTGCAAGTAGATAAATAAGTACCGATCCGGCGGGAAGGTAAACGGCGTTTCTATGCGCTGCTCTGGTTTGCCAGAAGTGACTTAGTCATGCTGGCAACATGACCCGGAAGCTGTATGCCGGCTCCCTCAGCCAATAAAGTGAGATGAGTGCCGCAACCCCAGAGTCAGTCACAACTGGACCTAATGGTCAGGGGTCCCTTTACCTTTACAGTTGATTAAACACCAGCAAAAATTGAGAATGTCCCCTGTCTGAAACCCTGAAGAGCTGTTGTCGGTGTAGACAAAACAGCAGTGTAGAGTTAGATGGACCAATCATCTGACAGTTGGTTAGAGCGTGGTGCTGATAATGCCAGGGTTGCAGGTTTGATCCCCTTATGGGACAGCTGCCTATTGGCTAGACTAGCTGATCCTCAGGGTCCCTTCCAACTCTACAATCTATGATTCTGTGACTTGGTATAAGGCAGTTCCCTGTGATGGTATGAGTACAACATCCAATCCCAGTTAGCTTACTTTTTAACGTAGCCATGGATAGGAATGGGTTGCATGTTAAACAGCCTTGATTGTAACAGTGACACTTGGAGGATCTGACTTCTCTACTGTAAAGACTATTTATTCCCCCTTGCTGTCATCTCATCAATCTCAGACTCCTCTGCCATCACCCTCACATTTACTTCTGCTCCTCTGTTTCCATGCCTGTCCATAGCCTCATGTGAGCGGGTATCTTGCCTCTGAAGATGTGTCCTGGGACATAAGCAGTTGCCGTCCCTTGATTGGGTTCCATTTCTGGATTATATTACAGGGAAATCAGTACTGATATACAGTATTGCTATAGTAATTTCCCAGCACTATTCTGTGTTGTTGCCTGGGCATATCTTATCAGCAACATTGCTTCATTGGAGTCCAGTGAGTAAAAGCTGCTCTGAATTCTACCTCCACGTGCAGTTTGACCCCTGCTTTGGTTGGATCTGGAAGTTCTGATTTGGAATCCACACCTCCATAAGACCCAACAGGTACCTAAGTCTGTCCTGACCTGAGCAAAGCTGCTTCTGTTCTGACAGTCTTCATTTTTTCATGTCTTCGCTGTTTGGTTTTCCATTTTTAACTTTAGGCTGTTGCACTGCTTGGATCCTGCTGTGATTTATAAATACTGGTGTCTTGTTTGTATTGCTTATTTATATTATTGGTTAGCTGTTTTATCAGACAATATTTATGCTGCTGGTAGGGATGGAGAAAGAATCAGTTTCAAGCAGATTTATGCATGGAGTCTGGCCGCTGCAGACTAATTGAGCTTTGCTCACATCAGAGCACCTCCTGAGGAGCACCCACCGATGTCTGAGCTTTGTCTTTTTTTTTTAAAGCCACCAGACTGATTATATGCAAAACACACATATATTATGTGTACTGTATGTATAATACTAAAAGAGCCAAGCTCCTTGTTGTGCTTTATTTCCACAATGTAATTTCATCAGCTAATTACCACATGCATATTTTTGTATTGTTATTGCTGTATGTATCTGTCTGTGTGCTGGTTACTTTAGGAAACCTGGAATGTATATAATATGCAAAATGGTCTATATTTTTAGCAGAATCAAGGGAGGGGAAACTTATTTCTCATCAAGAGGAAGGAACAAGGTGTGAATAAGAAAACACACCCATAGATGTAGCCTTGACATTCAGATTTTCAGATACTTCCATCCAGTGCTATTTTTTTCTAGAAAAAGAGGTGCTGGAACTCACCATGAATGTCTCACTTGTTCTATTAGAATGGCAATGGCACCCCCCTGAGCGGTGCCAGAACTGAATTCTGGTGAGTTCTGGCTGAAAAAAAGGCCTGCTTCCATCCTTGAAGGGGTGCTTCCAGACTGACACTACTTTGGGGTGGGGTTCAATAACAAATCAGCAAATCTAGGCTGTGCAGTTACACTTGACTGAGGGGTCTTGCACACTAAAACCTGCTTCCCCAAAAGACTGGACTATTTACGGTAAAGAGGAGACAGGAAAATGCCCTGGAAAATGTGGGATAACAGTTGCTTTGATACAGTGTTGTCTAACCTCCCTGCAAACAAATCAAGATGGTTGCTGAATAAACAGGTCTTATGAAAGCGCCCTCTGCGTGTGTGTGTGTGTGTGTGTGTGTGTGTGTGTGTGTGTGGTATAAGTTTCTTCTTCTTTTGTTTTAATGGCAAGCAGAAGTGCTGATCTGTGATTGGTACAACTTCTGATGAGTAAGCACGCTGGTCTGCTGCTTTACTTGGCAGACTAGTTCCTGCCATTAGCAAGACTTAATTAGTTACAGTGGTGCCCCGCAAGACGAATGCCTCGCAAAACGAAAAACGCGCAAGACGAAAGGGTTTTTCGGTTTTTGCGTCGCTTCGCAAGACGATTTTCCCTATGGGCTTGCTTCGCAAGACGAAACTTCTTGCGAGTTTTTTTCCCTTTTTCTCAAAGTGACCGCAAAGGCGAGCTCCGGTCGCGCGGCCGAGGGAAGCCCCGCTGTGGGTTGTCCAAAGTCAGCCCGAGCACGCCACTCACCTAAAAGGCATGGAGATACGTGCAAGGATCCCGGTGCAGAGGAGGCTCCTGCAGCAAAATAAAGGCAGTCGGCAGCCGGAGGGCTCCAGGACCCGGAGCTGCGGCGGGGCCGTCGATGGCGTTGCCGGAGACTCCTCCCTCTGGGCCTCACTCTCTCTGCCTTCGCCGCTGCTTGCCCTGCCTGCGATCGGCCGGGCTCATCGCTCCGCTCTGCAGAGCGCTGCGCAAAGGCGCGGTGGGACAGGTGTCCGGGGATGCTTTGGCTGAGCGCGCCCCGGGATCGGAGGTGCGGGGTGCTTGCTGCAGATCTTATCTTCCGGGGTCGCTGGGATGGCGGCGGTCGGGGCTTGTGTTATGTAAGCGCGTCAGGAGGGACTGCTTAAGAGGCCGGACGAGGCTTATGCAATGGCCAGATGCTCCCTAGGGGTCGAGGCTTGCAGTTGCGGGAACGAATTTATACCTGTAGCTGCTAAGCCGCTAAGCCGCTAATAGCCGTGCTTCGCAAGACGAAAAAACCGCAAGACGAAGAGACTCGCGGAACGGATTAATTTCGTCTTGCGAGGCACCACTGTAAATTCAAGCAATAGCCTATACCTGGGTAAGTACTTATCAGCTGTCATTTATACTGACAGGCCGACCCATAAGCAGAATGGCTCATCGATAAGCAACCCATTGGCAAGCCATTTAAAGCAACAGGCCAGACTGTGCAACATAAGAAAGTGCTTTGCACCAGGTTGGAGTATTTATCCACCTATACCAGTGTTCCCTTCTATCACTGGAAGCATCACTCCAGGGTCTGTACCTGATACTTTCCATTGGAGATGCCAGGAATTAAACTTGGGACCTTCTGCATGCAAAGCACGGGCTCTTCTCCTGAGCTACAGCTCCTCCCTGAACTGTGAGCATTCCTGATCTTTCTGCGTTTGGCCTGCTAGCTTTATAAAGAGCAGCACAGAAAAGAAATGGAACAAAGAGGGGTGGAAGTCAAAGAAATGCTACAAGAGCTGTCAGCGTGGACACGGAGCCTTACGGATGACATTCCTCTGTCCTAGGAAGCTGGAGACACCTGCGGGAGGTCCTGTTAATTGGTCCTTCGGTTGAAAGGGCCCCAGACGGAGATGTCACATAACTTGACCCAGCCCTTTCAGCCATAAGCTGCAGCCGGAGCAGAAGCTTTTACAGAATGTTAATGCCTTGCTTACAAGGGCAAAGGTGCGAGGAAGGCAGGTAAAGGAAAGTGGCAGGTCTCTGCCTCCCACCTGTCCGGAGTCACGAGTTAGAGCCAAGATGGATGGCACAAGCCTTGGAAAGCAGGCTGTGGGCAGGGCCTTGTCAGACCCTCATTCCTCTCTGCCACAATTGGGAGCTGAGAGAACACAGGAGCTAGGAGAAAATGCTTGAGCAAGGGGAAATGGAGTTTCAGTTGTCAGCCACCTTGGGACCTGCTGACATGTTAAAGTGACCTCCAGAAGTCTCTAACCCAACCAGGCAAGCATCTGAAAGGGAGCCCTGCTGCTAACCAGTGTTCACAGGGGCTTATGCTGTACGTGGCAGAGGTGCAGGAAGCTGCTTTAGCTCAGGTCAGACAGTTCGTCCATCTAGTAAAAGGTAAAAAGGTAAAGGACCCCTGGACGGTTAAGTCCAGTCAAAGGCGACTATGGGGTTGCAGTGCTCATCTTGCTTCAGGCCAAGGGAGCCGGCGTTTGTCCACAGACAGCTTTCCGGGTCATGTGGCCAGCATGACTAAACTGCTTCTGGTGCAACGGGACACAGTGACGGAAACCAGAGTGCACAGAAACGCCATTTACCTTCCCGCCGCCGCCGCGGTACCTATTTATCTACTTGCACTGGTGTGCTTTCAAAGGTTGGCAGGAGCTGAGACAGAGCAACGGGAGCTCACGGGGACAGAGCAACGGGGATTCGAACTGCCAACCTTCTGGTCAGCAAGCCCAAGAAGCTCAGTGGTTTAGAGCACAGTGCCACCCATGTTCCTCTAGTACAGTATTGACAACAGTGGTTCTCCAGGGTGTCTGACAGAGACCTAAGGCTCATCTAGTCCAGCATCTTGTCCTCACACTGCTCAGCTAGATGCTTATAGGAAGCCTCATAACAGGACCTGAATTCAATAGCATTCTTCACACTTGCAGTTCCAAATATTCAGAGGCAGGCCAACCATATTGGACCCTATGACCCAGGGTTTTGGATGGGAGTTTTCCCAGCCCTACCTGGAAATGGCAGGGATTGAGCCTGGGACCGTGTGTGTGTGTGTTCATGTGTGTTCTAATGCTGAGCTACTGTCAGTGCTGTATTTCTAGAGAAAGAGGTGTTGGAACGCTCCATGAACGCCCCCCTTGTTCTCTTATAATGGCAATGGTGCCCACCTGAGAGGTGCTGGAACTGAGTTCTGGTGAGTTCCAGCTGAAAAAAGCTCTGTATCAACAGAATCCTTGCATGCCTTACTGCAAATCCTGAGGATCCATTATCCATGGAGATGTCAAATCCAGATCTTGCGAGGGCTTTGGCGCCTTTAAAACATTAACAAAATTGGTGCTTTTACCAAATGCTACATTTTCCACACCAAGTGCAACATTGGCAGGAAAAAGCTGTAACCGGTGGGAATTTTCCCTTCCCTAAAGGTAAAGGTAAAGGTAAAGGTACTCCTGACCGTTAGGTCCAGTCTCAGATGACTCTGGGGTTTCATGCTCATCTCGCTCTATAGGCTGAGGCAGCTGGCGTTTCTCCACAGACAGCATGACTAAGCCACTTCTGGCAAACCAGAGCAGCATACGGAAATGCCGTTTACCTTCCCGCCAGAGTGGTACCTATTTATCTACTTGCACTTTGACGTGCTTTCGAACTGCTAGGTGGGCAGGAGCTGGGACTGAACAACGGGAGCTCACCCCGTCACGGGGATTTGAACCGCCGACCTTCCGATCGCAAGCCCTAGGCTCAGTGGTTTAGACCACAGCGCCACCCGCTACATTTTCCACACAAAGTGCAACATTGGCAGGAAAAAGCTGTACCTGGTGGGAATTTTCCCTTCCCTACCACACCTTTAAAAAGTACAAGAACAGTCTCAAGCTCTTGACCTCATCACCCTAATTATTAACTCAGTACCTCACAGGACCTGTAGTTGGGAGTGTTAATGAAGGAAATTGCTTTCCCTGGTATGTTTTGTTCTTTTCTTTTCAAAGAAACAGAAACAAAACACTGGCAAATCAATGAATGTTTTGAGAATTTAATTTAAAACACATGCCCTACAATGAGGAGATGTACACAGTTGTTTACAGCAATGCTATCAGTGCAATAGTGCAGTTCTTGTTTTAAAAACCCTAATTTAACCAGCAATTAGCAAATCACTTGATTGTCACACCAACTTGAACTTGGAAAGAATTTCGTTTCGCGAAAGGCTTACCCAAAATGCCATGTGCTACACTGAAGGCTGCCATCTGGCAATTCTTATCCCCGCCCGCTTCATTTCTTCAAACGTGGCTGTTTTCTTTTTCTTTAAAACAAGCTTTCCTGTGAGGCAATGGGGAATTTTCAAAGCGAAGCAAGTGATTCAACCTATATAAACGTGCAATGACCATTCTCACACTTCTGGGAAAACTGGTAGCTCTTGCTACAGTATTATTGTTAATCATTTATACTGAAATTTTATGTGCAAAGTGCTCTGCATACTTTATCATGTGTGTCCTCCCCACGACCCCTGTTGCAGAAGCTTGCCTTGTTGCATCCTGGAGAATCCCGCTTTGCTCCTTAACAGCTCTGCAACCAGGAAAGAGGATGCGCACATGAATTCTTTTGCCATCGGAGTTGCCAGCTTTTCAGCTTGCCTCTGTAACACTGCTTCCCCAGCAGCTTGATATGCAAGAACCAGTGACTGATAGTGCCCACCGACACGCCATGAAAAGCTTCACCTAAACATTTCAGCAGGTGAAGCCTGCTCATAAAGACACAGCTCCAGGAGCCAATTGAAAAGACGATAAGCTCAGCCATATTCTTTCCCTTGTCCACTAGCCCATCCTTTCCTCCTACATGCTGTCAGGCAAAACAAAAGCCCTGCCTTTGCATGCAGATGGGGAAGGGAGATGTGAGGAAGAACATGGCTGGGGTAAACTAGACTTACAAACGGCAAAGGGTGGGAAGTAGGGATGGGTGAATCTGACAAATTTGTTTCTCTCCATTTTTCTTTTTTTTTAATATAATTTTTATTAGGTTTTTTTTAACATATCATTTTCAACAGTAATTAAACATACTTTTCCATCTTATTCAAATTTTTGACTTCCATCAATCCTGTCTGAAAATTTTCCAATCTAATCTCTCAATATGCATTTCTTATCTTCCCTATTACATTTCAAATTCATAACCAATATCTCTATCTTTTTCTACTTTGTAACACTTTGTATATTTTTCCTTACAAAACTTCTTGTAGTCCTACTAGCGTAATTTGTTGATTACAGTTGCTCTTCAAATAATTCATATACTTCTTCCAATCTTCTGTAAATCTCTGGTCCCGCAGGTTTTGAATCCTCCCTGTCATTTTGTCCAATTCTGTTTCTCTCCATTTTTCACACCCAAACCCCACATCTTAAGTTTGGTTCTCTACATTTCCACATCAATTCATTATTTTTTTTATGTTTGCATGGAAATTCATCAGCATTTTAGGTCAAATTTCTCCAAATAGACACATTTTTGTATGCATTTTTATCTAAATGTGCATATGTTTGCAATGCATTGCATCCTAATATAAAGCTTTCTTTTTACATTTTAGTTACTAATACACACTGCAAAATTCAGAGAAGTGCACAGTTTGAAGGATAGCCGTGTTTTGGTCTGCATATGCCAGCAGCAGCAACGAATGTTTTGGAAACCGCGAATTAATTAAGTTTGCAAAAGTGAATAAAATTTATCCCCCATTTCTAGTGGGGAGGATCTGGTGATGATGGGACTAGACTTGCAGGGTCTACATTCTCTTTCTCCCACTTCCTCAGAGCTTTTAAAGAAAAATACAGCCTCCTTTGTTTGCAATCTGAAAAAACCCCACAGATATGTATGTATGGGGTGTGTGTGGGTTGTGATGCTCAGTTCAAAGGTCTGCTTTTAACCTTTAATGCCCTAAGCAGCTCGGGGCCTGCTATCCAAGGGACCACCTTCAGCCAGCTAAACCTACCTATCCACTTCTCTCTTTGGAAGAGGCTCTGCTGCCAGTGATGGCTGGCAACCACACTGGGACCTTGCAGAATGCCAAAAGCAAGTGAGACCAGAGCCAATGGCAGGTAGCTCTAAGGACACACTGGCATGCTTAAGACTGCAATCATGTGCACACCGACAAGGAAATAACTCTAACTGAAGCCATTGGGGCTTATTCCCGAGCAAACAGGCATAGGATTGTTCTGCAAGCCCCGCTGATTTTAATGGGACATGAATAAAACTGTCTTTGGACAGGGCCTAATGCATTTAAGGGGGAAAGCATGCGTGCATTATGTTTGTGTGTGAGAAAGTGACAGAGTGACTGGCAGATGGAAGGGGACAGGTGTTCTTCCAGGGGATTGCTGCTTCAGCATTCCTGGGCTGTATCCTGACCTGGAATGACATCTTGGGGAGTGGGAGGGCAACAAGCAAAAAGGGGCTGTCATTGTGTGATATG
The DNA here is from genome assembly GCF_964106645.2 of Podarcis pityusensis. NCBI lineage: Eukaryota > Metazoa > Chordata > Lepidosauria > Squamata > Lacertidae > Podarcis > Podarcis pityusensis. The sequence goes on along the minus strand of NC_138035.1, from coordinate 29,458,283 downwards.
AGCTCCCCAGAGATCAGCCCGCCTTGCATTTGAGATGATCGGTTCAGTAGCAGCTGGAGATGAGAGGGAGCAGCCTCTTTTCTTTGCAAAAGGATCTCCTGTCACGCAGTCGACATCAGTGGCGGAGATGCAAGGCAGCCGCAGATGACATGGAGGTGAGGAAGTGACACGGCGCTGTCCTCCCTCTCTTTGCTGCACCTTCTGAAAAGGCCCGATGTCCGTTGCAGAAAGAGGAATTGGTCTGTTGGCTTCCCATCGTTGCTGCCCTTTCTTGACTTCTCTCACTGGAGTGACGGAGCCAGAAAAAGAAAAGAGGAAGAGGGCTATACCTTGCTCTGGATCACTGTTGTCAACAACTTGAAAACTGGCTGTTGCATGAAGCGCCCACCAGAAATAGGATCACAGTGAGAAGAGAAGCCAAGCCCAGGAGATTGGCAGTGGGCGGTGTGTGTGTGTGTGTCTTCTGTCCCTTCCAACAGCTACTAGCCTGCAGCATCATTTGTCCAAGCTGGCTGTCTCTCAGGAGAGGAGAGTGAATGGAAAGGCTGCTGGATCTCAACACATGGTTGTCCTTGCTAAGTCAGATTGTGCTCCTGTAATGGATGCAGCAGCTGCCGACAGCAGGCACAGTTGCTAATTGTCACACAAGGGAACTAAAGTGGAGAGTGTTGTTCTTTCCTGCTTTTGGAAACAAAGGCCTGGAACTCCTGAGCTAGAGGAAATTTCCCTTCACATCTTGTGGTAGATGGGTCCCAACCCTTCCCACAGGCAATGTACTAAAGAGAGACGGCCGCTGTGCTTTGATAGCAAATGGAGAGGCCGTGGGGAATAGAAGGCCTCCCGCAGGTACAAACCAATAAAGTCAGGTAGACTGAACTGCATTTTATCCAATTTCACCTGCATATACCTGAATTTTTATTGTGTGCATTGGCTCCTGATGTATGCTGAATTTGTAGCCAATGTCTGGTGACCAGCCAGATCTCATTGGCTGCATATGGTTCTCTTTGGCTAACTTGGAAGCAGAACCACACAAATTTGCTAATAGGAATGAGAAATGGGTTCAGAAGTTCTGGCCCAGCAGGAGTTCAGGCCAAAACCCCCAGACTGATTGGGGCAGCAGCATGCTCAAAGCAATTCTGCTTTCTGCTAGGGTTGTACCCATTCTGCAGTGAAGACAGCATGAAAATTGTCCCCCTCCACCTCCAAAACACACACTTTACTGGAGAGGCTGAAACATGCAAAACAATGCCTATAGTGGTCAGGTGGTATAAAGAGTACTTTGCCAATCTGGAGGCCTCATAAATTATACAGGGAGAGGCCGCTCCATGAACAGGCTGCAGGATCTACTTTGGATACCACAATCCACTATGGCGTTTGAGCAGAGTGGAATGAATTCCTTTCTGGCATCCCCAGTGTAAACATTTGGACAGGAATCAATGTGCAGAGCACATTTATAGCATTCTATATTTTATTTGAATAAATTGATGGCCAGCTACACATTGCCAAGAAAAGAGGAAGAGCATCAAACAGCGGACACAGATTTGCATACTATTTCCATATGCTATGGAATCAAATTTGGAAATAATTACTAGAATTCAAACAGAAATGCAATACATCTCACCATAATGGGGAAGACCTGTGTCTCTGCTCAGTCTGCTGTCCTGGTGCTAACTGCTTTTTTATTATTATTTTCTTTTTACAAAATTGTACACACATACATAAATCATAAGACATGACATGACTATCAAAAATGGGTCATTATAGGTGTAAAATGCTAAACATATTATTTTACAGTGCATAATAATGTACTGTAAACCAGTAAAATGAATTCTTCAATACGTCAACTTGGAAACAGAGTGATAGGAGTGAGCTAATAAGTAGTGCTTGCTTATTTAAACCATGTTGTGATATATGTTGTAGGTACTTCGCATCCATGTTTTCCCCCCATATATTTAATAAAATCACACCTTACTGTGTAAAAATTATCTTTTTCTCTCTCCCCTTGCCACCATCAATTTTGCAACAGCTTTTCCATTCTGCTTATTTACCAGACTGTATTATACCAGAGATCAATATTCATGAATTACAATGTTTTACAACTTCTGGCTATTACCATTCTAGCTGCTGTTAATAAATTTAAATAAACTTCCTAATTGGTTCATATCTTAAATATATGAATGAAGTAAGGCTAATGCTGGGGTTATTGGGATTATCTGAGCTGTATTCTATCTCCTTAAAAACCTCCTTCCAAAATTGTTCAATTTGTGGACATTCCCACCACAAATGTTGATATGCACCTATCATTTGACAACATCTCCAATATAACAGAGAGCTATTAGGCTTTATATAAGATATGCACCTTGGTGTTAACTACCATCCATGCACAATTTTGAGTAAACGTTGCCTAGTAGTTGCTGACAGACATTTATATGGTGCTTTTGTCCACAAATAGTTTCATTCATCCATTTCAATGGCTATGCCCCAATTTAATTCCTACCAGCTTTTTAAATTCCGTTGGGGGCAAATTTGGTTCTCAATAAGGGATTGGTATAAAAGGGAAAACATTCCCTTAGTTGTTATACCATCACTTCTTACTATCTTTTCATATTCATTTTCATTGGATGTTACTGTTTCATATCCTTGTAGCTTCCCTTTAAATTTGTATATTTGTAAGAAATGATCTCAACTGATATCCCAACAGCCATGAAATTTGGTTATTTTCTAAGCATACTGCTGGTAGGCATCTTCAGGGTCTTTCCTGCTCTCCCTTTAAACCAGACTTAGACCTGACAGCTCTTGAAAGAACTTCAAAGGAAGGACCGTTCTCTACTTGCCCACCCTAATTCTAAGGGCCATTTTGTACATTACCTATCCCCTGTGGAAACAGTTCAAAACTGCCTCCACCTCTTGCTGCTTCACACAGCTTTCCAGGGGGTTCATTCTAATTGTGTGGAGGTTGTTCACGCCCAGTGTACACACATCCGATGGCTGCAGCCACTCGGATGCCGAGTTTCCATCTGATTAGATGGAACCACATAAAAAGTAACTTTAAAACATTTCTGTCTCTGCACGAAATGTCAATATGCAGAAGCAATTTTGGAAACTTTGACAAAAGATTTGTAATGCAAATATCTGCATTAATGGATCAACATACCTTCAAGGTTTTAGGGAAATAATAGGTTTTGAAGTAAGCCTACGTATAATAATATGGGACATGCCACTAAGCCTTAAAGAGGAAGTTCTTCTACTAGTTTCATCTGAACTGCTTCTCCAGTCAGTGAAAAGCAAGAGCTCGGTATTCTCTCCCATCTGCCCATCCCATCAATCCTGGTGTGTATTCCATAGGATAGGCTGTTCAATGCACAATCTGGTGTATAACGCAAAATTTTAGACTTTCATGAATTGCAATTGCATTTTGAGGGGAGAGTGGAAATTCCTTGGCCTTAGTGATAATGATACAGCTCCATATCATATAGGAACTGTCAGTGATATGTTCCAGTACTTAAGGGACTGAGGCTGGAATCATATATATGAAAAATGTCCCTAAGAGTAATCCTCATTGTACCTAACCAGACTTAATTCTGAGTAAAATGATAGCTGTGTGATGAAAGTGTCTAGGCTCAGCAAGGCCTTCTATTTCTCATGAACCTCCAGCAACATTATCTCTGTTTCCACATTTCTACTTATCCTCACTTGCCCATATGTCTTTCCTTGACAGGACACCGTCCTTTGCTCAAATATTTCACATTCCGCAAAACCACAACTTTTCGGTGTGGAATCAAGCTTGCGAACGTAACAGCTTTAGGCAAAAGGAGAACATTTGCACAAATTGAACTGATGTGGGCTCCTTTTATTAGAGAACAGGATCTGAGCTTGTTTAACGTAGAAGTTGGGTTTCCTTGGCAACAAATTTGGATTTTTGAGAGTTGATGGGAGAGCAAAGAATATGAGCAGCTCTGCATGTAGGTTTAGAGTGGGCTTATATTGTGGCAGAGGTGAGCAAACCCCAGGGGGAAAAGAGAGAAACAGCAAGCTAAACAATGCTGCAGCTGGTGGGAAGAATGGCTGGCGTCACCTTCCTTGGCCCCATGCTTCCTGGGCTTGTTTGATTTAGAGATGGAAGCTCGTTTGGACTCTAAGTACAGCGATAAAGACTCTGATGGACAAAGGTCACATTCAAGGTGCTTGCCTGTCCCCGCCCCATTCTGACCCCACCAATGCTGACAGCTCATAGAAGACCAATGATACAAGCTGGGCACTCAGAGGCTCATTAGTCATGGTCAGAGCTCTGCAGTGGATTCTCTCAAAATCAAGGAATGCAATCAAAACACAGCAAAATGTAATGCAAATGTTTGCAATGTTTTTGTGGACATGGCCCAGTGTTGCAGTGCATGTGTGGATAGCCATCAACACCCCAAAGTGCTAGGTCAAATCAAAATAGGCCTGAAAGATTAATATTATAGAATAATACAGCAAGCACCAATCCTGGTAATTCCTGCCTTAATAATAATAATAATAATAATAATAATAATAATAATAATAATTTATTATTTGTACCCCGCCCATCTGGCTGGGTTTCCCCAGCCACTCTGGGCGGCTTCCAACAAAGATGAAAAATACACTAAAATGTCACATATTAAAAACTTCCCTGAACAGGGCTGCCTTCAGATGTCTTCTGAATGTCAGGTAGTTGTTTATTGCTTTGACATCTGATGGGAGGGCGTTCCACAGGGCGGGCGCCACTACCAAGAAGGCCCTCTGCCTGGTTCCCTGTAACTTGGTCTCTCACAGTGAGGGAACCGCCAGAAGGCCCTCGGAGCTGAACCTCAGTGTCCGGGCAGAATGATGGGGGAGGAGACGCTCCTTCAGATATACTGGACCGAGGCCGTTTAGGACTTTAAAGGTCAGCACCAACACTTTGAATTGTGCTCGGAAACGTACTGGGAGCCAATGTAGGTCTTTCAAGACCAGTGTTATATGGTCTCGGCGGCAGCTCCCAGTCACCAGTCTAGCTGCCACGTTCTGGATTAGTTGTAGTTTCCGGGTCACCTTCAAAGGTAGCCCCACGTGGAACGCATTGCAGTAGTCCAAGCGGGAGATAACCAGAGCATGCACCACTCTGGTGAGGTAGTCTGCAGGCAGGTAGGGTCTCAGCCTGCGTACCAGATGGATAGCCTTCAGAAGAGTCCTGCTGAACAAGGCCAATGACCCCTCAAGTCCAGCATCTTGCTCTCACAGTGTCCAACCAGAATCCAGTGGGAACCCCCCTCCCCAAGTATAACTCGAGCCCAAGAGACTTCTCCCCTCCTGTGCTTTCCAGCCTTGACATTGTTTTCATTAGGCTAGGGCAGCTGTTTCCAACCTTGGACTACAACTCCCATCATCCCTGACCATTGGCCATGCTAGCTGGGGATGGTGGAAGTTGGAGTCTAACAGCATCTAGAGGGCCCTAGATTGGGTAAGGCTGCACCAAGAGTGTTGTTGCCCTGCTTCAGACAACAGAAGTGGAGCATGTAAAACTAGGAATAACTTAGTTGTAGCTTCTCTGCGTATCTTATTATTTTTATAATGTACCGGCATTGCAAAGAGTCTGTTGCAACTCCCTCCAGCAACTCATAATGCAAGACATTAATGTATGATTATTATTTCAAAATATCTATAGGCCACTTTTCTGACTGCAGCTTGTTCAAGAAGGTTCACGTAATAAAAAGCCAATACAGTATAAGAAATAAAAACATACCATTCTACAACTCTACTAAATAGGCAGCAGTAATAAAAAATATACCCAACCTTAGATATAATTTCACAGCCCCGATGTAATGATTCTGGGTCCATAGACAACGATCTTATCAGTTTTCTCCCACTCTTATTGCTGCCAGGGACAATTCAAACCTTTGTCTCAACTTTCTTCCAGTTATCTGAAATAACCTGATAACTGCAGGCTCACTGGTGGTTGTAAACATATCCATGTTTATAAGAATTTAACAGCATTTACAGAGGCCTTATTGCTTTCATTGGAGTGGTTGCCACAGCTTCTTAATATTATCTGTTTCTAGCTGTGTATCCAGAAAACTGCTTCCAGCTGATTCGGTGAGCTTCTTATTTTGCACTTCTGACACCATGTGATGATTCTGGGTCCACTGGCAAATGAGAAGAATGAGGAAAGCCATGCAACAACTTTATTCTTCAGTGTTTCTAAGAAACTTGTGCAACCAATCCTGGGCCTTTGTAACAGCCTGGATCATGTGACTTTAAAGCAAGTTCTCAAATTACCAACTTCTTAATACTAAGAGAATATATTTAAATTATAAACTCTATCATTAAACCATTGATCAAAAGAATGTGTGCTCTGACATTTTGCACTTGGTGGTGGAAAATCCAAATGGCACCTCCTTCTCTCTCCCCATGTTATTTTGCTCTAATCCCAATCATTTCAATGTAGCTCGTGGAGGAGAATGCCTCCTTTCGTTGTGCCTCATGGGCTACATTACAGTTGCCTGCTTTGCTGTCCTTAATGGTCTTCTGCTGTGTGAGGTGGAGGAAAGTGTGTGAGATTTGCAGTCAAACCTAACAATGCTAGTTAGTATGTAAAGGAGTTAAGGACCACAGAGTTCTAACTTGCTACAGTAGACTCAGTGATGTGACATCCCCTCTTCTCTTGAGACGGAAGAAGTAAGGAATGTTTGCTCTTCCTTTTTCTTTCTTTCTCTCCCCCCCCCCCCAAATGCTGGAAGCAACAGAGGCAGTCATGCTTAAACATATCTCTCTGCCTCAGGCTTGCTGTATTTTTCAACTAAGAACATTTATCTGCATTTTATTGTTGCTTCTAAGGACAAAACATGGTTGTAAGTAAAGTATATTTTAAACTTACTTCAGTGTGGTGCCTGTTTCTCTGCAGGAATAGTAAAGGGAGCCAGCTGCCTCAAGTAGTTGGAACATCTTAAAAGAAGGTTTAAAGGCCTATCCCTATGCTTAACTAAATCTGCCTAACAATGGGACTCTTTATGTTCAACCCCTGTATTTAAAAACAACAACAACAACAGGCACCAGACGCTTTTCTTTTGTTTGCTAACCCACACATGTGGGTCTGTAGAGGATTAAATATAGTTACGATATCCTCTTTCCAATACTCATCCAAAAGGCTGCAGTGTTTGGAATGTTCTCATTTCAACAAAAGGTAAGGAAGAGATGATATGATAGAAGTTTATAAATTTCTGCAATGCATGGAGAAAGTGGACAAACATTCACCCTCTCATAACATTAGAACTCAGGGGTATCACAACGGCTGCAAGGATACTCCTGGCTCAGAAATGGAAGCACCAGGAACTTCCAACATTGGAAGAATGGCAGATCAAGATGGTAGAATATGTAGAGATGGCAAAGTTGACGGGGAAGATCCGGAATCAGCGCGACGAACTGTTTCAAAAGGACTGGAGCAAATTTATATTTTATATGAAAGAACATTGTAAACATCTCAAAACGTTTGTAGGTTTGAGTTGAAATGTTTTGTAATGTGAATATAAGGAATTGATTTACATGTAATGAGGTGAAACATAAAAAAGAAGATAGAAGGTAAAAAAGTGGTTATAGAAATGCTAATAATTTAGTAAAGACGTTTGGAAGTCAGAAAGGGGGAGGGAAGGAGGTTGATGCTCAATTTGAACAATGTTTTGGGCTATAGAATTATGTATCAGAATGTGATTTTGATAAATATGGAAAACTCAATAAAAATTATTATAAAAAGAAGAAGAAGAAGAACTCACGGGCATCAAATGAAGCTGAAAGTTGTAATATTCAGGACAGGGAAAAAAGTACTTCTCTGTGCAGAGCATAGTTAAACTATGGAACTCGCTCCCACAGGAGATAGCAATGGCCACTTGCTTGGATGGTTTTAAAAGAGGATGGGCAAAATTCATGGAGAAGAGGGTTGTTGAAGGCCACTAGCAGCTGGAAGCCATAATGCTTCTGAATACCAGTTGCCAAAAAAATGCAGGAGGGGAGGGTGCTCTTGTGCATGAGTCCTGCTTGCTGGTTTTGCACATGCATCTGTTTGGCCACTGTGACAACACGATGCTGCACTAGATGGGCCATTGGCCTGATCCAGCAGGGCTCTTCTTATGTTTTTATGGCTATCTCTAGTATGGCCTTAGGGACATGGGTGGCGCTGTGGGTTAAACCACAGAGCCTAGGACTTGCCGATCAGAAGGTCGGTGGTTCGAATCCCCGTGACGGGGTGAGCTCCCATTGCTCGGTCCCTGCTCCTGCCCACCTAGCAGTTTGAAAGCACGTCAAAGTGCAAGTAGATCAATAGGTACCGCTCCAGCGGGAAGGTAAACGGCATTTCCGTGCGCTGCTCTGGTTCACCAGAAGCGGCTTAGTCATGCTGGCCACATGACCCAGAAGCTGTATGCCGGCTCCCTCGGCCAATAAAGCGAGATGAGCGCTGCAACCCCAGAGTCAGTCATGACTGGACCTAATGGTCAGGGGTCCCTTTACCTTTACCTAGTATGGCCTTACCATTAAGCTTTTTTCCTCGCCACAGTTTCTTACTATGTATCCCTCTCCATCCTGCGTTGTTTTTAATTCCTCTTGGCCACTGCACTGGGAAAGAAAATAAATGGATGGGCTGAAGAGTTCTCCATCCCATGAGGGGTGTGTGTGTGTGTGTGTGTGTGTGTTCAACAGGAGGCTTCCTTTAGAAGTTCTAATGAATCTGCTTGGCTCTCTGTCAGTTCTGTCTTGGATACACAGGCTGCTCTCTGACATACATGTGGCATGGCAACTCAGCAAGGACTTTTTGTTGATATTACCCTTAACGAAACTGATCCCTTGGCAGCCTGTCTCCTGCCTCACTCTGAGTGTTCCCAGAGCCTAACTCTGTCAGCCCTTTCCTAAGCTGGTTTCTTAATGAGGGGCCTCCATCGGCTCCCACTAAAGCTGGCATCAAATGGACTTCAATAGGACAGTGTACAGGTGCCAAAAGCTGACAGCAGGAATGCCAGTTGAATTTCTTGTCATTCTTCTCCGCAATTGACTTGCTTTCACCTCACCATTTCCTTTCAGTGGAGCTAAGGGTTAGCAACTCAAATTCTTAAAAAAAAAAAGTGTCTTATGTCATTCATTCATTTTACACAACAAGCAGATTCAAGGTGACGCTGTAGACAGCGCTTGGCAGCCCAGAGGTGATGTGAGCCCAATGCAAGAGTTGGCTGCTGTTCCTTCAGAGATGTCTCTGAGGCTAAAGGCTCTGTTTTGGGACCCATCAAACTCAGGACCATCGAGACAGGTGCTTCTGGTTCCCAGAATCTGATATCAGAGACACTTATAAATGCAAATGCCAGGAACTGAACCCCAGGGTACATGCAGTACATCTCCCACAGTTCTCTCCCATAATATGATCACATGGGAAGAGAGCCAGGAGGCTAGAATATTTCCTCACACCGGATAAACAAGTCCTTATAATTTCATGCTGATGGGAAATGGAGGCTGAGGATTTGGATTCAACTATTTGGATTCAACATGTGAACAGAGTATGCACATGGGCAGGGGCAGGATTGCGGTGCTCAACCATCTATATAGGTCCCTTTGGACATGCAAAATATATGTGAGCTGGGGCCATAACATGGTTGAAAGATCAGGCCCATGGCCCATCTGGTTCAGCATCCTGTTCTCACAGTGGCCAACCAGATGCCTGTGGGAAACCCACAAGCTGGACCCAAGCAATAAGAATGCTCTTCACAGCTGTAGTTTTGAGCAACTGGTATTCAGAAGCATTGCTTGTTAGGATTCTCACTCCATGCTTGCAGGCATGGGATTGTTGTCTATCACATGATGGTGTATGTTTTCATTCCACAGTGTGGGAATTGAGGGAGACAGGATGTTTTGGTATTACTGTGTTCCATGATGTGGGACTATTGTCCTTTCTCTTTCTCACTTTGCTGTCTGATGAGAAAGAGGAAGGAGTTCAGTCAGAATGCTCCGAGTGTATTATATGTAAATAAAGTAGATTAGTCAAAATGCTGGCGTTCCTCCACAGACAGCTTTCCAGGTCATGTGGCCAGCATGACTAAACTGCTTCTGGTGCAACGGAACACCGTGACAGAAATCAGAGCACGCAGAAATGATGTTTAGCTTCCTGCCGCAGTGGTACCTATTTGTCTACTTGCACTGTTGTGCTTTCAAACTGCTAGGTTGGCAGGAGCTGGGACAGAGCAACGGGAGCTCACCCCATCGTGGGGATTCGAACCATCGATCAGCAAGCCCAAGAGGCTCAGTGGTTTAGACCACAGCACACCCCCCCCATTGATAGCCTTATTTTTCATGCATTTCTTATAAAGTTATCAATTTTTGTAGCCATCACTGCCTCTTGTGGGAGTGAGTTATATGCGCTATGAACACACTTAGGTGGTGGCGGGGAGCTTGCCACCATAATCCAACTCTCCTTCCACATTTATGTTCACAGGATGTGCATAGGATTTCCCAAATACTGTTTTAGTGATTTATCTAAGGCTATTCCAGTGACTTAGGGAACAAATCCTGTCCCCTTATGATCCAACATTTGCTCATTATGTAACACTTGTTGTGTTTGTGTATATATCCATTTCCTCAATTGGTTAAAAAATAATACCCTGATGACTTTGTGCCATGCTAAGTTCATTGGTCTAGTCTTCCAGGGTATAGGTTTGTGTCTAGAAATCATATGCTTCTATTCTTTTAATTAGTGCATTAGTTTGCATAAGTAGCCCTTCAAACCAGCAGCCCTTTCCACACACAAAGCATAATATACATGGTCAAAATGCCTCAATTCATCTTTTTCTTATCTGAGTGTTCCCTATCTGAACACACTCCATTTAGTTTTTGCTTGAATGTAGTTTTGTTTGCATAATTCAAAAAATTGCAATTAAACATCATTAAGCATACATAAGGGGACTGGAATAACAGCTGCAAGTCTTTCCCCTGCTGTACACTTATCTGTATACCAGCAGTTTGTTTGCACATCAACAAAAAGCACCATCCCTGGCTATGAAAGAAGGGTCTAGGCCTGCCCAGTTCTGTGTGCAATATGGCCACACTTGCACATCTTCAGCAATCTCATGGGGGTTGCCACCATGATCCCATTCCCTCTTCTTCTTTTGTTATACATTTTTGTTGTATCTGTGGGGTGATCCATGCTTGCATGTTTTATTTAGTACATATTGTACTGAAGTGTGCTTCTGGTGGTTTTGTGTACTTGACAAATTCTACATTGTGTCTTGGGTGCATGCTTCCAAGCTGTGTTAATATAACACATTTTCTCTCTCTTCAGTCATACCCATGCCATACATCTAAAGCACTCTGACATTCCTTCCAAGTGCCCCAGAGAAAATGAACTTCCTGTTTTTTCGTGTAATATCTCGGGGGCCTTCTTTCTATACATATATATATATATAAGGTGATAAACTGCTGAGTTAAGGCCATTCCCCAGACAGCAGGGCAGCAAAGTTGGGCCACTACAGCCTTTTCTAGACAACCTTTTTTAAAAAAATAAAAATAAAAATCCCAGTGCTTTACCAGAATTCCAGAGCCAAGTGAGAGGAAAGTTAGGGAACAGAAACAAAGTCAAAGAAAGCCTGGCACGAAAAAGACTGATCTATGAGGGAAGTGTAAGAAGAAGTATATTTAGCTCTGCTAAGTAGTGACTAAGAGGACATGAGATAACCATCTGCAAATATATGACAGATGCAGACAATACGGGCTCAGGAAGAATTGTTCTAATGTGCTACTGAGGAGGAGAAAAGGGGTGTTTTATTGGCAGAAGTGGCTCCTCTTGCTATGGCCCCCTTATCTTCCTTAGTATCTGCTACTGGTCTTCAGCCCAAGGACCAGATGTCCCAGTGGCGGCAGCATAATGTATCACAACTGGTTCCAGCCTTAGCCAGGAAGAAGCCACAGCTGCAGCGGGGTGTGTGCGTGTGTGACATCAGACATCCTGGCCCCACCCGGACCACAGATCTTTTCATGAGACTGCGCTACTGAAAGAGATATAGCCTGGATTTGGATGTAACGTGTTCATTCCTCCACCCTTTCCTCGTGTCTCCTTCCTATATAAGGCTGATCAACATTGCTTTAATTAAAGGTTCACATTTCCTTTTATTGTGTGGATGACAAAATCCAGCTCCAATAACCATTTGTGGGAAAAGTCAAGGCAGAATTGAGCAGTCGCAAGTTCACTGAAAATGGTGCTCCCACCTGCAACGGACTTGCATAAAACAAGGGTGGGAGCTTGCCCTTGGGCAAACCTAGTAGTGATTTCTCCTGGTAGCCGATCCCTCCTCATCAACCTCCAAGTAATTTGACCTCCAAATGATAGAGCATCCAGGAATTCCTAGCCCAGGGAGCAGGAGAGTTGATTCTACTGGTTTGCATTACTGTTGCCGCTTCCCCCCTGACAGGACTCCTGTCTCTATGTAATGGTGGTCATAGATAGAGCAGGTAGAGCTCTTCCAAGCATATAGGTGTCTTGATGAATAGGATAACACACCTTTATATGGCTTGAGCTCCTCCTCCCATAGATGCAAACCCACACAGTAGGTTCTGTCTGTAGAAGAAGAATCTGCTGCAACAAAGAATGAGGATTTTGGCTGCCACTCGTAAATTAAGAATTCCTTTCTTAAGGAGGCCTGTCAAAGCAAGGTTCCTCAGGAGTGGGGAACCTTTAGCTCATAGGCCAGATGTGGCCCACAGGACGTTCCACCCCTCCCCAGCCTGAGGCTTCCCCTTCTTGCCCTTTCTCTCCATTAGTACCAATGGAAGCTTCTTCCTAATTGCCACATGGGGGTCTTTTCAAAGGGTGCAGGTGGTAAGGGAAGAGTTAATCCTCCCTATGTGCTCTAACCTTCCCTCTTTGCGCACAACACCCCCTGCAGTATCTGCGTTTAGAAAATGGGTAAAAATGGTCTGTTTGGATGCTGTTGCTGTTTTGTATAAACAGGCACTTGTGATTTAATTCTAAGCTTTGATTTATGATATATCATTTATCATTTTTGATGTTTAGAACGTGTGGCTTAGTTGATTTCTTTTTAAATGGTACTTTTCTGATATTATGCATTTTGCAAGATGTGTTAGGTCCCATTTTATGTATAGAGAGGTGAGATCAAATTTGCTTAGAAACACATATATAAATAACAAACACAGAAGCTTTTGATGCCTTCATTCAGAGACTTGCCACCCTTCACATTCCATATGCAATAGTCTTCCCTATTAGCTCTGAAGTCCTGGCTGTGTATGTGCTTGCATGCTTGTGTAGATAAACACACACACTCACACAGTTGAAGTTGCTTTCTGCTCATAATTTTTTATGAAACCATGCTGCACCAGGTCTTTTGTAATATTGAAACATTGGATTTCAGCCCCAGTAGATTGATGAGATTCCTTATACTTTTAGCCTGGAGGTTCCAGAAGTGTAAAGCCTTGATTAAGTTGCTATATTTCCAGTGGTTTGAAAAGATCTCCATGGATCTGTGTTGAAAACAATGAATTTATGCCGCTGATGAAGACGGGAGTCAATACATGTTTGACAGTCTTTATTGGACTGAGCTGATTTCAAAGACCAGATGAACTTGAAAATGTTTGGTCTGAAAGTTATTGCTTCAGAGACTGCTTACATTTGGGACATATTTATTGGCAAGCTAGGTTTTTTAAATTTTAAAAATTGTGTGTGGTAGTGTATCAATTTCAATTAAATTAAAAGCAGCTGATTAGCCTGAATTTGTTTCACGAATAACAGAATATAATGCTTTTTAAAAATGAGGCTTTCATATTTCCAGAGCTTGTCCATGATAAATGGAAGCTTTAGTCTATATTTCTTTCATTTTCACTGCAGGAAAGCAGAATTGGGTGTTTAGGCAAACTTCAGTCAGCCCTGTTGGCTGTTTTCTAAGAGCTTTATCCTAATGGGGGTGAGCTGTTTTGCAGAGCTGTATAAAGCATGGTGTTCTTCTTGTCATACCTATTTTCAGCCTTGAAATTGCTGTGCAAGAAAATAAGGTTCTACAATGAATATTAGGCATTAGTGACCAATTTTCCAGCTACATGTTTTAATCAAAATAATTTGACTAGATGCCCATTATTGTACAGTGGCTTCAACCAGCCATCTGGTGTCCTACTAAAAGATCATCTCATCTCTCATATACCCAAACCAATCAGTGCACTCTGCAAGAGAGGCCATCCTGCAAATACTCTCTCATCAGGAGGGCTATTCTCCACAATGTTGGAATTGAGCCTTTATGGTGGTGGCACGTACACTTTGGAATGCCCTTCCATCACATGGTCAGAAAGGTGTCCTCTTTATTGTCTTTTGGGGTGCCTGTGGGAGACTCTTCTTCACTGTGAAATGCTTTATAGGAAGTGATTCATAAATAATAATTTGGCAAAGCCCCACAATGCCAACATTTCAACAGGTTAAAAAGTGGAACCCTCATCACCATTTCTTGTCTCATGGTCTAGTCCTATAACCACAGGACTCTGTCCCATCCCATTCCCCCGTCAATCAATCTATTGGGAGATCTTAGACTCCTCTTTGAATGCGTGGATTCAGTAGAGCAGAGATAGGGAACCTGTGGCTCTGCATGTGGTGCTGGAGAGTAGCATACCTGGGACACCCAATTTTTTCTCATGAGAGGACAGCAGCCAAAATGGCCGCCACAATCTTGCATGATTTCAGGCTGCATTTTTTTCCAGCCATGGCACTCAAAAACATTCATTTTGGGGTGCTATGCCCTGCAAAAGTGCTTTTTGTGGGGGCTGTGATCTTGCACAGACCCAAAAGATGGCGTCCCAGATTTGGGCCACGTTGTGTTGGAGGTTAAGCTGTAGCTCCCATCATCCCTGACTGTAGGCCATGCTGGCTGGCAATGAGGAGAGATGGAGTCCAACACATCTGGCGGAAGAGACAGACTCCCTATCCCTACAGTGGGGCGGGATAACATTTGGAAGCTCCATAGACCTCATTTCCCATTGACTGCAGGATGCCAATCTAACCCTTCATCAGTGAATTACAATTAACCAGAGGGCTGCTACCAATCAATATAATCCCACTTCCCTGAATTCCGTGGCAGTTGAATGGAGCCTCTTTTTTCATAGCGCAATAAGCATTGGCTGGTCCTTTAAGCAGCCATTATTTGTGTATGCCATGAGCAATGAGCAGAACAGGCCTCATCTTCTCCGCTGGGATTTAATTCAGAAGGCACAATCATATTATTAGGAGGCTCCTGTGTGCATTAATGGGGCTCCAGGGCCCATTAGCATGTCTCACGGGTCCCCAGGGCCTTATTTAGAAATGCCATCACAACATAATAAAAAAAAAACCTTTGCGACGCAGCAATTGCAGGGTGGGGTGGGGAGGAGTGGGGCGTTTAATCTAGATCACCATAGCAACCAGGATACTGCCAGATAAAGAGAGGGAAGAAGGAAGAAGGAAAAGTCGAGCCCTGCAAAAAAAGAGAGAAAAGTTGCCTGCATTCTCTTGGCTGTCAACAGAATGATGAAGCGATCAGGCAAAGCATCAAACCTGCCCCCTCCTCAAGGCATAATCAGCCAGTCGGCTCTCATCCCCTTAATGGATATGACTTGTCACAGGCAGGTTGAGCTAATCAAATGGGGCAATGATCGCAGGCTGAGGGATGAGACAGTCCACCCTGGTTGCGTTTGCTCCTTCACCTCCCCGCTCCCTCTCCCGGGACCACATCGATCTGAGTCGGGTGGAATTTCCATTTATATTGCAGCCACGCGGTTTTCAGCAGTGACACCAATCCCTTACTCTTGACCTTGGCCTCTCGCCTTTGCATTCTTCATCCCTCCAGCTTTCTTTTCCACCCTGTCTTCTTGACCGCGTCTCTTTTTCACGGCATCCGCCCTCACAGCTCACAGCTGATACCATAAATTAAAACTGGTTTAATAGTTTCTCCATGAACTGTAGCTCTATGATGGGGCTCTGGGATGACACTTCTCAGCACCCTCACCAAACTACAAGTCCCAGGATTCTTTTAGGGGAACCATGATTGACAATACAGATTGCAACTTAGTGATGCCTGATTTCTAATCATTCTTTCCCTTTCCCTTTCCCTTTCCCTTTCCCTTTCCCTTTCCCTTTCCCTTTCCCTTTCCCTTTCCCTTTCCCTTTCCCTTTCTTGTATTGGGCTTACTTTCCTTCTCATTACCTTCTCCTTCTCATAATCTTCTCCCCATCTCTTTCTTCTCTGATATATGTGTCATCTCTGCCATTCTAGGACTTTGCTTCTATCTTGACTTCCTAATTAGCATATAATCCATAGATCAATGATGGGGAACCTGTGCCCCTTAAGATGCTGCTAGACTACGTTCCCCATCATTTCTGACCATACTGTCTGAGGCTGATGGGAGTCCAATGATATCTAGAAGCCCACATATTCCCATGGATGGTGATCTTGCCTAACTCATAACTACAGCTAGTGTTTGAGGTTGCATACACAGAAGTTTTGTCCCTAGCTGAAGCTTGTGTGTGTGTGTGTGTGTGTGTGTGTGTGTGAGAGAGAGAGAGAGAGAGAGAGAGAGAGAAGCAGGGATGGTGAATAGATTTGATTCAGTTTGCATTTAAAGGTGAATCTATTCAATTCACACTTTCAAAATAAAAACAAAAATGGGAACAATATGAGAACTGAACTTTGCAATTCCATTCTCCAACCAAGCAATGTTTACAAAAATGTGTATTTTAGTGGTAGGCATGCATCGAAATGAATATATCAGTTTTAAAAAATGTATACAAAATGCATTACTTCCCCCAAAGTCTTTCTTTGAAGAAATTCGCACTAAAATGCTGATAAATTTTCATGAAGATTTTTAAAAATACACACTAATAGCGGTAGAAATGTGGAGAACTAGGTTTACAATCGGAAAAAAGGAGAAGCTGAGAGAATCTTATTGTGAAGGCAGTGGCATTGTCTTGGGCAGTGGTGGAGCTCCTCCCGGGACAGGGATGGGGCAAGGCGGTGGCAGCAAGACCCAGGAACCTTTGGGTTGGCAGCCTTGCAGGCACATGCACACCCCTGACATGACACGTATGGAACTGTCTGAAGGACCCCATCACCTCCACATATTTGCTGCAAGCCGCATTGCTTCATTCTGTGTCTCCTGACAATGCTAATGTGTAATGCTAGAGTGAGATAAAGAGACATGATGGTGGCTGAAGCTGGGTATGCTTCTCCAGATTAGGGTGGCTACTTACACATCACTCCCCAACAAAAGGAAACCCAGGAGATAGAAATAATAAAATAAATATGAGTGGGTGGGTGGGTGGGTGAGTGAATGAATGAATGAATAGCTCTTCTATCCTCTCTAGAGTGGCTACTAGCAAAACACCCACAAAAGAGGAAATGCATGGCAATGAAAAGAGGGCATGGATTTGCATAAAATTTGCATGTGCTAATCTATAGGATTAGATGCACATTTAGGTATAGATGCACATTTAGAAATGATTGCTGTCATTTAAATAGAAGCACAATACATCTCTCCATAGTGGGGACCTCTGTGACCAGGACCAGTCAAGTGCAAACTGTTGATGGGCAACTTCAAGGCCCTTCCTCTCCCTTCTGATGTTTAAAAAAAAAATCTTTAAATAATATTTATGTAAAGTAGGAAAGTGGTATTACCTGTTGTGTTTTGCATGACATGATTCTATTGTGAAATATTCTTTGTCGTTTGCATTGCTTGTAAGAGAATGAGACATTTGGCTTATGGCAGAATGTCAGAAATGTCAAGTTCATTAAATTCAATGGGTAGCAGATTCAGGGCTCTCTTTACCTCTTGGTTGGTGCTGAAAGGCACTCAGTTTCATTCTCTGCCAGATAACTCCCTCCAAAGTCAAGCAACTGATTGTGCAGAAACTCTATCTATTTCACAGTGTGGCAGATGAGCCAACTTTCTGAGAAAAGGTGCTACAACGCTAGAGTTTTTAGGGTGTGCTGTTGGGTTTCTAATTGCTGGCAGAGGGAGACTGTGACAACTCAGTGTTTGTCACTGTCTATAAATATGAAACTTCAAAAGACCTCACGCCACCTACATAAAGTCTTACATCGCTCTCTAATTAGATATCTTCTACTCTCCATGGAATCATGTAGTCTCTGGTCCTTTGTGTTAAAACAATTCAATTCCAATATAGTATTGACACTTCGGGGTAGATTGTGTTTCTATGCTAAGAGGTTAGAAGTGGGGAGGAAAGAGACAGTCATGGGCCTTTTGCCAATGGCCAGGAACTCTGCAGGAGCTGTATTCAACCTGGAAATCCCATTAATTAACGAAACTGGAAACTATTAGAAGGGAATGGTATTCTGAGGCTCTTCTTCATGTGCAACCTCCACAAAAGGTCCAGAAGGTGGCAACATGAGATTGGGCCTTTTCTGTAGTGCCTCCTCAATTGTTGAATGCTCTCCCCAGGGAGGCTTTCCTAGTGCCTTCACTACATATCTTTAGGGGCTATGCAAAAAAATTCCTTTGGCCTTTAACCATCTGTGGCCTGCTAAAAGTGGGCTGGATTTTTTTAGTGTATTTTTCTTTGCTCTTGGTTTTAATGTATGTGGAGTTTATTGTCTGTCTATTTGTTTGGTTGTAAGTTGCCTTGGGTTGCCCTAGGCAAGTGACAAACAGATAGATAGATAGATAGATAGATCGATCGATAGATAGATAGATAGATGATAGAGTCCCTCACATTTCTGTGCTCTTGGCAAATCTCATTCATTTCAATGGGGCTCATGCAAAAGCATTTTCTAAAGGAGTTTTGCTGTTTATGTCTTGAATGACTCTAAGCTAAATTCAAAATCTATTTTTAAAAAGTTTTTTATTTATACTTTTCAAATTTATACATATCATTAGTTTTACAATCCATTTAACATTGCGAAATGTGACTTCCCCCTCTTTCTGCGGGGAAAGACAGCAGAGGGGGGACTGGCGATTTGTGGTAGCAGCCATCAGGAGATTGCTCATGTGATTGGTTGCTGCATCAAGGCCTGCTGACAATTTGCTTTGGCTGCGGCAATTGGGCGGTCGAATTTCTTTTGCGGCGAGGCATACGTGCAGGCGGGCAGGCTGTAGAACGATTAGCGGTGGTGACCCCCCCCCCAAAAAAACTCAACAACTCCAGGCAGTCTTCCCCCCCAAAAAACTCAACAACTTTGGGCAATCCCCCCCTCAAATGTTTGTTGTGGTCCCAAAAAATAGGGGTCGTCTTATACATGGGGGCATGTTATACACGGAAAAATACAGTAATTATCTACTGTAAATATATACTCTTATAAAACTGCAGGTTATTACAGTAATCCTGCTAATGTTTTTATCTGCTTACAATTTAAACCATTTCCATTCTTTTATAAAAAGTTTGTTATCTTGATTTCTTATTCTTCCAGTAAGTTTCATCATTTCTGCATATTGCATAAGCTTTTGTATCCATTCTTCCTTTACTGGGACTTCTGCTTCTTTCTGTTTTGGAGCAAGTGACATTCTTGCTGCTGTAGTAGCATAGATAAATTTGATATCTAAGGGCTTCTCTTTGTGTGAGGTCCTAAGACTTAGTTGAAACTAACATGGTTAGACTCCGCCCCTCCCAGCTGTGACATATATCTGGATAAGGTCAGAGATCAAGGGCTGGTTCAGACATTTTAGACCACAGCCCTATTATGTGCAGTTGTTCTGAGTAAAGTCCCACTGAACACAGTACTTCTGAAGCTGGAAAGCAGACACCTTGCCAGTATGCATGTGGACGCCTAATTTCAGCAATCTCACCCTCCATTCCCCACCATCCACATTTTTATAAGGAGGAATAATTGCAGGCATCTGGATGTCTGCACTGTTAGAGTACGCACGTCACATTGTCTGTGTTGTGACAGGAAAGGGAAGAACATCGTCAAGCAGTGCATAGTTGAACTTTGGAACTTGCTCCCCCAGTTTTCATTTTAAATACACCAACACCAACAAACCAAAAACATCAAGTCTTTTTACCTGTATCCTACTTTATGCTCTGTAGAGCCATTGACTTCCCTCCTTCCCTTCCACAGGTTTTCTTATTCCAATCTTTAATTCACAGTTGCATTAATAAAAGACTAAACTTAATAAAAAGCATTAAAAAAAAAGGAACTTGCTCCTACAGGAGGCAGTGATGGCCACCAGCGTGGATGGCTTTAAAAGAGGATTGTACAAATTCATGGAGGATCAAGGCTCTCAATGGCTACTAGCTATGATATTCAGCCTCCATTATCAGGGTCAATAGTGCTTCTGAATGCCTATTGCTGGACACCTCAGGAGGGAAGAATGCTCTTGGGCTCAGGCCCCACGAGGGTTTTCCATTGGTTATCTGGGTGGCCACTGTGACAACAGGTCGCTGGACTAGATGGGCCATTGATCTGATCTAGCAGGCTCTTCTTATTTTCTTATGGACCATGGTAGGTCCATAAGAAGGACCAGTGATGGAGCACCTGCATTCCATGCAGAAGGTCCCAGGTTCAACCCCCAACATCCCGAGTTAGGAGAAAACATCCTGCCCGAAACCCCACAGAGCAGCTGCCAGTCAGAACAGGCAGTATTGAGCTAGATGGAGCCCTGGTTTGACTCAGTAAAAGGCAGCTTCCTAAGTTTCTTCCTATGGAAGTGGAGGAGGGCTCCAAACTCTCACTGTTGCAGTAAATGTCTGAGCTGCGGCACATACTAATAGATGAGATGTGATGAAAAACCAAACCAATTATTTTCTTATTTACAAACTTCTAAGTCCTGCATCAAATTATATCTGAAAGATCAATGAACGTATAGTTCTGACAGTACTAAGGGCACGCATACTTTATTTTCTGACATGTTCCTTATTATTATGTGTTGCCCGTAATAATTCACCCACTAGATTCTTTTATAAAGCTAACTAACAGAAAGTTGGTAGGGCCTTTGAGGAATCACTGATTATGCTGCATTTCCCCAGTATGCCTTAGTTTTTAGAAATCCAGTTCAGGTTGTGGCAGGGATATATACGGCTGAGTATAAGGGTGGGCTATGGAAAGGGTGTGGAAATGTGACTCTTCCTGCTACATGCTCCAGAACACTAGGCAGGGCTGGCCCTACCATTAGACCAGAAACCTTTTGGCCCACTAGATATGGCAAACTACAGCTTCCATCATCCCTAGCCATTGACTGTGCTTGCTAGGGCTGATGGGAGTTGTAGTTTGTTCAGTGGTACTTACTCCCAGGTGATAACAGCCTAATTCTCACTCTCAGTGGCTGAGTTGGGGACCCACAGTCAGGGGTTCTGAAATGAGAACAGGGGATCTTTTAACTTAAAACTAAAGGTAAAAGCTTAAAACTAAATAACTCTGCTGGTAGGCTACTTGGGATGTGAGTGCTGAGGGTTGCCAACTAGTCAGGTATTTAAAATAGCCCAACCACTATGTAGCTATGGTATTGGTGATGTGGGGCAAAAATTGGGTCCCTTAGCCGCATGAAGTAGCACTGTTGTAAGTCCCTTTGGAGGCAAAGTCCTGGAAATTATTAATTTAGTCCTGGAAACCACAGTCCATTTCAAAGATGTGCAGGTTTTTCTGAATTATATCCCCACTATCTGGAATTTACCTCCAGGCCTTGAATTATGGGTCAAGCGTGGACTGGGGTCAGCAAAATGCCCGATACTTCAGTTTTGGAAGAAGCCATCACCTTCCATACAGCAATGGATTAACGATTTGCACTCCCTGCCCTTATTTGAGCTGGCAATGTACCAACCTGAGCACAAAGAAGAAATACAAGACCATTTGGCCTACATTTCTTCAGACTTAGGCATTCTAGTCAGCAGTCTGGTATACTTTTGTAATAACAGTTTATATGGACAAAACACCTTAACCCATCACCTTTCCCGCTTTGACTTTCCCACCTTTTTGTATGTTACTTTAATTGTATTGTTCAAAAACTGCAATAAAAACACTTCTGGGTTGTTTTTAAAATGATCCAGCAAGTGTGTGTGTGTGCAACTCAAAATGCATACTATTTTGATAGACTTTATTTCAGTAAAGCCATGGGTTTTTTTGAGGGGTGGGGGGAGGCTAGTATAATTTAGTTACAGCCTTTCCATTTAGTGGGTATACTCAGTGCTATTTTCCAAAAAAATAAAAATAAAAAATGTTTAGGGGTACTCTCATTGTGACTCAAGAAAATCACCATTTTGTAGTTCAAATCGGGAAAAATGAATACAGTAAATGGACAAAAGTACAAAGATTCACAAAATGTTTAGGGCTATGCATCCCCCTGCATCCCCCCAGAAAAAAAGCACCGGGTATACTTAAACCCTAGCTGACATAGTGGCTGTAAGTCAGGGTTCATGAACATGGTGCTCTCCTGGTGTGGACTGCAACTCCCATCTGTCCCAGGCAGTGTGGTCAATGGTGAGGGTTGATGGGAAATGTAGTCCACAACATCTGGGTGCACCATATTGGCTAGGTCTACATCAGGTCCTTGAGCTGAGTCCCAGAGCAGAATTTCACATACAGTGATATCTCGGGTTACATACGCTTCAGGTTACATACGCTTCAGGTTACAGACTCCGCTAACCCAGAAATAGTGCTTCAGGTTAAGAACTTTGCTTCAGGATGAGAACAGAAATCGTGCTCCAGCGGCGTGGCAGCAGCAGGAGGCCCCATTAGCTAAAGTGGTGCTTCAGGTTAAGAACAGTTTCAAGTTAAGTACGGACCTCCAGAATGAATTAAGTACTTAACCCGAGGTACCACTGTACTGCGTTCTGGGAGACTGCAGAGTATATATGAGTGTGATTTGCCCATAACAATGCCACATTGACTCTTTTGAGACAAAGGAGGCAGGGCAGTAGAAGACTAGTAGGAGATAGCAGTACCTCAGGGATAGGAAACCTTTGGCTCTCCCGATGTTGCTGAACTACAACTCCCATCAACCCTAGCAAGCATGGCCAATAGCCACAGATAATGGGAGTTGTAGTTCAGCAGCACCTGCAGGTCCAAAGTGTTCCTGCAGAACCTTGGTAGTGGACTGAGCAGGCACACAGGTCACAATCTGCCCTACCAAGCAAGGTGTATTATATTTCCATTTATATTACAGTCATTATTTCTAAATTTGCACCTATACCTGTGAATTAACATTAGCACATTTAATTCGAATCTAGTTGGGGCATGAGTACACAGTCAACCTCTCTCCCCTCTGCTGATGGACAGCAAGCCACACAAAGTCAGGGAAAGGCTTCCATCCTGCAAGGAAGGAGCACGAATGCAGTGGCAGTCAGAATATATGCAAATAGTACGTGCTGATTTACTGCAACAATTTCGTGTAATTAGCATCTTTAATTTGCATACTATGCAAATTAAATTGCTAGGATTTGGGCATTCAGAGAAGGTAGTCTCTCCTGCTATACGGTAAGACCTCTGAGCATCAGAAGAAAAGGCTGTCACCCTCTTTTCAAAAACTGCAGCCTGCCTGACACAGAAATTGGCAAATAAAATCATTTTCCTGGCGTGGAGATAAGTGGCAAAGAAGAGCTTCACCCGATTCCTGCTGATATGTCAGGGTGCTGTTAATGATACAGGAGGAGAGCCAGCAGAAAGGTGGGAAACCTAATAAGGCCCTATCTCCCGTCGACATGGAGAAGTCAGAACACCGTGAGGCACAATCTCAGGGTAGCTTCTCCATGTATGGTAGAGATGGGGAGCCTGTGGCCTTCCAGGTGTTGGTCTCAAACTCCCATCAGCCCCAGCTGGCACAGCCAGTAGTCAATGATGGTGAGCTGTGTGAAGGCTTACAAGTTTCCCATCCCCAATAGAGGGAACAGAACCATTCTTCGGCCAGCTAACATGTCATTCATGGGCTACTCACAAGATACAGCTGGCTTGTGATTGCTTCTTCCACTTTAGCTGCCGCAAGATGATCATCCTCACCTTCAGCCTGGCCCTGTCTTTGCCCTTGTCCCCTTCACATTTCCAAAGGGAAAAAGGGTTTTGGGGGACTCCATTTGTGGTTTTTGCCTTTCGAGAATTCTTCACTCTCGGTCTGTGGGAGAAGGTTGTGCATGATGTCAGAGGAGATAGGCAGGAGAATTGGAGATCTTGCCAGCATCTGGAGGGACGAGTGCACTTCTTCACCTCTTATCTTTTAGGGGCTCTGGGGACCGATTTACATAGGTTTGAATGTGGCTGTGAAGCAGCTGCTGACCTCATTACAAAGAAAAGCTGGGCCGGGGGGGGGGGGGGGAGAGAGATGAAGGCAGAGCCAGAAAATGAAGGGAGGAATGAAAGCCAGAACACATGCTTTCCATTGACTGAGAAAAATTACTCTGCCTATTTGTTGGGTTTTTTATATTAAAAAAAATAAAATCTTATTTCATTCAGGTTCTTTTTTCATCAAAATTACAAGGAGAAATGGAAGAGGCAGCCAGAGCCTTGTGATAAAGAGGAGTGAATCAGCCCACGGTGTCTGAGTACAGGGCCTATTTGCCCATGGCCAAAGGCACAGGGCAGGGACCAACGTGGAAATTCCACATGCTGCAGCACACATGGAATGAGTGTGCCAGCATCTCAGATGGCCATGGGGTCAAAGAGGGAGGAAGGCCCTACATCCCCACAACTTTGTGCTCAGGCAAGTCTTCTGTATAGGGCAGGGGTAGGCAACCTAAGGCCCATGGGCCACAAGCAGCCCATGGGGGTCGTTTAACCAGCCCACAGGCTGCCCCCGAACTGAGCTGAACCGGCGCAGCGCAGCACGGGGACTCGCTTCCATGGGGCCGGAAATCTTGTCTGTGTAGATGCCAGAAATCGTGGGCGTGCACGCAATCCGGCCCACAGACGGATCTCTGCTGGAGTGAACCAACCCAGGTGAGGTAAACCTTGCTGACCCCTGGTATAGGGGTACCCAAAGAATTCATTTTTTTTGCACATAGATAGGGATGTTTTCTGTTCTGACCGGTATTCTTCACATGCAGCGCTGTTCCCATTCCACTGCAGTTCGCCTTCCACCAAAAACTATGCCGTTCATCTCACTATTCATCCTGCTGTCCTCTGTGGCAAAATGGCATCATACTTAATTGTGTAAATGCAGTTGTCATTCTGCCCTATTTGTTTGAGTGAGAATGGAAATGACATATTGTAATTGACACCAACAACATTAGTAATTGACTGACGTCAACAGCTACAGCAGATGCTGCTGAATTTGCTGGATTGATGCTGGAACATTGGGGAACAACTAATAAAGTGGAATGATGTGTGGATGCCTCTGCGTAAGTGCACTATTATCACGTCAGTGATTATAATGGCAGAAATCACCCGCAAAGCGAAAAAACTAAAGCAGCTGCAGCTCAGATCTTCAGAGTCAGATCTTCAGACTTCAGATTCTCTTCTCTGAATTTTGTGTTTTAATTCTTGGCTAAAAAAAAACCCCACAGTGCAAACATGGGTATAAAAATGCATAGTTTAAGGATAAAAATTATTTAGAAATGCATACTTAAAGAGGAAATACATTAAAATATGAATTTAAACAAGACTTTTTGTGCCCATTTAAGGAAAAACACACCCACAAATTAATGAAGAAATGGGGTGGAACAGACTTACGAATAAATAAATGCAAACAGACTGGAAAGAGACTGAGCCATCCATCCCCGTGAACAAAGGTGAAGGTGGAGGTCAAGGCTGTTGCCTTTCCATTTTTTCTCTTGGAAAAATATGCCAGAATGCCTGTGCGTCTTCAAAGCAACTGGTTCAAAGCAACCAGTAGCTGTACAGGGAAGTGCTGAATGCATCTCACCAGAGACAAAATAGCGCTGCTGGAAATAAGTTTCAGTAGCTTATTTCTAAATGGAAAACAGATTACCAGAGCCAAGCCTGGCAGGAAATGATTGAAATCATCTATGGAACTGGGCCATACAAAGCACATGGAAATCAATGTGCTTGCCTTTACATTCATTTGGTGGCTAAAAATAATGGTTGATCAGCAGGTAAGGAATCATTGCAGACTGAGAAAAGTAATCCAGGGATCTTTGACTCCCATTCATTATCCTAATTAATGACTTGGGTAAAGTAGTGGATTTTACACTTACCACATTCAGATATGACACCTGGCTGGGATGTATCGCAAACAGCATTTTTAAATTTAATTTTAGTTATTTATTTGCAATTGTAGTTTTGGGGGGGAGGGTAGGACCCCATCATCCCCAGCAGAGCTTCCGATAAAGGTGTTACTATTAGTATATAGTAGGGATGTGGGTGGCGCTGTGGTCTAAACCATTGAGCCCCTTGGGCTTGCCAATCTGAAGGTTGGCAGTTCAAATCCCCACAACAGGGCGAGCTCCTGTTGCTCTGTCCCAGCTCCTGCCAACCTAGAAGTTCGAAAGCATGCCAGTGCAAGTAGATAAATAGGTACTGCTGCAGCAGGAAGATAAATGGTGTTTCCGTGCACTCTGGCTTCTGTCACAGAGTTTCCATTGCACCAGAAATGGTTTAGTCCTGCTGGCCACATGACCTGGAAAGCTGTCTGTGGACAAACACCAGCTCCCTCAGCCTGAAAGTAAGATGAGTGCTGGAACCCCATAGTCACCTTTGGTTGGATTTAACCATCCAGGGGTCCTTTACCTTTTTATTTTATTTTATTTTATTACCTAGTATACAGTCATCAGTCCCTTAACAATTTGCGACCAGTTTACATATAAGATAGCCTTACCCTATATATTCCCACTTGACCACTTTGACTGGCAGAACTGGCACTGTTACAAGTGCCACATAATACCCATTTTGCATTTGTCAGAACTTTATCGTTCAGTGCGCTTGCACCTTGGAACTCCCTGCCTACTGAAATCAAGCAGGCGACTTCACTGCCCTCTTTTTGTTGTCTGCTGACAAGCCTTACCCAGCCAGCTATTTAGAAAGTTGATGTGAGTTTGATCTGTTCTTAGTTTATTGTTAATTTTGGTATTTTGACAAACATCCTTTTGGGTAAACAGATGTTTGCTTGTCTGTTTGTTTTACAATCAGGTAGAGTATACATTTTATGAAATAAACAATAAATAAATATATTGAAAAACTGGGCTCTTTTTTTTAAAAAAAGTTTCAAACACACAATGAAATGGGGAGGGGGAAATACAGTGGTACCTCGGGTTAAGAACTTAATTCGTTCTTGAGGTCTGTTCTTAACCTGAAACTGTTCTTAACCTGAAGCACCACTTTAGCTAATGGGGCCTCCCACTGCCACCGCTGCACAATTGCTGTTCTCCTCCTGAAGCAAAGTTCTTAACCTGAGGTACTATTTCTGGTTTAGCGGAGTCTGTAACCTGAAGCGTCTGTAATCTGAACCGTCTGTAACCTGAGGTACCACTCTAAATAGGTAAGTGAAATCATACAAGCTTTAAGTTCAAGAAGAGAAGGGAATGGGGCACTCTGGAACTGACTTTTGCTCATGGTGTTTTTCTTTATTCCATTCTGGTTTTTTATGCTTGCAGGCAACATTAGTGGAGTTGCAGGGCTGTTTTCTGAAAGGTAAACTAGCAAAGAAGAGGAATCTTCTTCCATAGCAGAGCTTATTTCAAACTCTTAGCAGCAACGCTTGGCTAAGATGAAGCTGAGAAAATGGAGAGAGAGAGAGGAGGGCATTGCAATAATTTTGCCAGAGTTAAATCCTTGATTTGTGTCGGTCTGATGACTAAATAAGCAAATTGGAATCTGAGTTGGCACAATGGATGTGGAAGAAATTTGGTTGTTTGCATTTAAAGACGAATCTACCTGATTGGCACTTCCTGAAATAATATGTGAAGCTAAACACAGCCATCTTTGGAAATTTGCCTTCCTCTGAATTGTGCGATGCAGTTCGCTAGCCAAGTAACTTGCATAAGATTACATACGGCAGGGTAAAGTGTGCATAAAAATGCATATATTTGTGGAAACAACGTACAAAGCTGCATTATACTGGGGAAAGTTTCTTGCCAAAAAGTGTATTTTAGGCAAAACAGCATACCAAAAAAAAAAGTATATTAGAAGAAATGTACACTAAAATGCCAAGAACTTTTAAAAGAAATGTTGCCCAGACTGATTGGGGAATGTGGAGACTTAGGCTTAATACTTGAAAAATGAGAACTGGAGAGAAACCAAAGCAGACACATTCACCCATCCCTAGTTGGCACACACTGTCGGCTTTTCTTTTAAATTGCTGCAGAGTTGTCATCGTTTCTTCTTCGCCTTATTCTATCTTCTACTTTTGGGGCCTGTTTGTTCCAGTATAGATGTAGACTCTCGTTTCTGCCAGCTGGAACTTGGGAAGAGGCAGTAACTTGGTTTTGCTTTGCAAAAAAAACGCATGTGAGAGTTTTGACAAAGAAGCAGAGAAAGCTTGGCTCACCTGTGTTGATGCCAAGAGAAACAGACTGCTTTCAATCTTGAGGTTTGTGAATGTTGCAAGTATAGCTATATCCTGTACTGCTGCTCCCAAATGATTGTAGGAAGCAGAAAAGGGGCACCTGTAATTTGTTGTTTATATAAATCTGCATCTGGGTCATTTCTAAAATATTGCCTCTGTCATTAGGCTATACCTTACCCATGGCAGGAAAAATATCTAATCTATTTATCTATTTATTTATTTATTTATTTATTTATTTATCTATCTATCTACAGGAACATTTTTAAAAGCAAGATTTACACTACAAGCCTATGCATGTCTGTTCAGAAGTAAGCCCAGCTGAGTTCAATAGGACTCACTCCTAAGGAACAGTCTTAGAGGTCATACATATGAGTAATAATGGGGAGCAGGCAGAATTTTGTGGCAATTTCAAAATTCTGTCAAGGAAGAAAGGCAACCGATTCTAATCTTCACCACATTAATTATTTTATCTCCCATCTGACCACCAATGCTCTGGGAAGCTTAGAAATCTAAAAATATCTATGTATAGCGTAGCAAGAAATACCAGTTAAAATGTTACATGGATCAGGATTACAGTCAAATTAAAACTGTCTCAATAACAAAGTTGATCTCAAAGCTCTCAAAATCAATCTCAAATGCCATGTTAAACACAATGGGTGGAATTTAGCGTCACACTGTTCCAGCTGTTCTATGTGCGCAAGCATTCCCGCTTGCCCGATGACACGAGGCTCCCTCCCCTCCTGCCTCTTGGTATTCTGGGGGTATCCTGACCCCTTCTGAGCCAATTTCAGGGGGGCAAGGAAGGAAAGTCCTGTTGTACAAGCAGGAGCCCTTGCGCAGGACTTCCACTGATGGGCCTGGTCAGGTGAATCCCACCCAATGGACTCAAAACTGGCACTTCAATTCACTTCCAAATTAACGAGGTTCTTACAGAGTTTAAATTTCAGAAAGTTAGATTAAGCTTTGGAAGAGCTTCATAGCATGCATAAGCAGATCAGTTATGCTTAAAGACATTGAAGCTATTTTTCTGAGTCGTGCAAAAGTGATGCAGCTGTTTCACCATCGAAGCCCTTGTGATGAAGTAGACTCCACACACAAGACTTTGAAGATGACTCTTAACTTGCAGGATGACAACTATTACAAGCAGCAGTATTTATACATATGAAGTCCAATAAAATGTGGTTCTCTCCCTTGAGCCCAAGAGAGGGTCTTCTTGTTTCCAAAACTCCTTCGTGGCAGTCCATAAATTATAGTTTGTCTGTCCTCACCAGCTCTTCTGGACAGTGACTGCCTGAAGTTTCCACACTTAGCAGAACAATGGCAAAACCAAGCAACCTCCAATCTCACCCCTCTTATCACTTACATGCTCACTTTTAAAGGGAGTTGCGTGGTGAGTTCCCGCCCGCCACCAGGGAGAAATAAAGACACAGGACACCAGACTTAAGGTTAAATGGGCGAATTAGGCCACAACTTTATTGATTTCAGGAATGAGAGGCATTGGCTTAGGCATTGGTCCTATCGACTATCTGGCTCCAGCCCGTTTGCTGAAGACCGGGAAGGGTTAACACAATTGAGAAGGCAATGATTCAGCATTTCTGTAACCTTAATTGGAGTCCCAAGATTTTGCAGCTGTTACATTACATTACATTACATGGATTTTCTCTCTCCCCCAGTACAATTAATTCTTTGTAAAATACATTTTCTAATGAAAATACAGTGCATATACCATCAGCTGGCTTCTTGGGTGCTATTGCAAATGCTCCAAAACTGTAATTCCAATGGTGTGTCAAAAATCAGTCTGCACTCAGTGAAAGATGGTGGCATACACAGGAAGCTGCCCCACACTCACTCAGAGCCAACAGTCCATCTGGCTCCATGTTAACAGACAGTGGCTTTGTGGTGATGCAAGCAAGGAACACCAGATACATTACACACATCATAAAAGGAGTTGAAATCAACCATAAAGACAGGAAAAACTGACTGAAAATTATTGTTTTAACAGGGGATGGGGTTTTAACTTGGGTGTGTGCTGTTTTATTTAGAGGGTGGGGTTGTTTTAAACTGTTAAATTTGGGTTTTGGTATTTGCGGGCTGGAATATTGTTTAGGGGGCTTTTGAGGGGGAGTGTATTGATAATTAGTGTATATACAATAGCATTGTTAATTGCTTTTATTTTTCATTATATTTTTATTATGTATTTTGTGCTTCGTATATTGTAATTTTGTGTTGTGACCCGCCCTGAGATCTATGGGTATAGGGCAGTATACAAATTTAATAAACCAACCAACCAACAAATGAAGAAATAACAGGCCTGCTGAGATTTAAAGGTGAGCCCATCTCACCTGAAGGTACTTAGATCTCCCACCCTCAATTAAAAAGATTAATTCAATCTTGTGGGGACATCTTCCCTCTGAAATTGCACAAAATGTCTGGGACGTACACTTTTGTCCAGCAGTCATCTGAACAGTAAAAGAAATGAAGAATATGAAGGACTGAAGGAGCTTTTGTTAAGCTGAAGTAACAGGGCTGGTGTGAAAATAAGCATGACAGAGTTGCCTCCCTGGGCTCCTTTGGGAGGAAGGAAGGGATATAAATAGTAATAATAACAGTAAATAAATAAGTTTCCATGATAAAGTTGAGACTGCAGGGGATTTTGGCAGGGCAAAAACAGTGCAGCGAATGCTTGACTTCATTATATGTCGATAGTGATTCACCTCATGCTGGCTCTAACTATTTTTCAATGCTTTCTTGGAAGAACTCAGAGGTGTAGTTTCTTGTATGTTAGGAGTATTCCTCATTCCAAAACCCTGCTGGTGGGAGCGGACCCTTGCCACAGCTTCACCACCTATGAAAAGGGAAAGGTCCATGCTCAGTGAGTGGTAGACCGAGTGGTAGAACATTTCCTTTTGCATGGGGAAGGTTCCAGGTTCAGTCCTCAACAGCCCCAGGAAGGACTAGGAAAGGACCATGTCTGAAAACTTGCAAGAGCTCTCTGCCCTTTGGTGTAGACAGTATTGTGCTAAATGGACTCAGTATAAGGGAGCTTTCTTTGTTCCTGTCATTATCAACCCAACATCTGGGGGTTTATTTGCAAGCTTGAACCCCCAACAGATTTCCTCATCTATTGTTTATCCATTTGGTTCAAATGCCTTTTAGCTGGTTTAACATGTGTGGAGGAAGTTATATCTGAATGAGAATTCCGTACAGATTTTGCAAGCAGATGTACAAGTGAGTTAATAGCTGCCCAGTGAGATTTTTCATTCCGAAAAGGTTTTCCACAGGCATTCTTCCAGATGTGTTTTACTAAGAAGGAAGGCACTGCATTGTAACTGTCTTTTTGGTTGTACTGTATTTTTACAACAAAAGAAGGAAAGTCCCTACTGCTGTGACTAGTCCAGTATTCAGCTGCCTCTGCTACCTGTTTCCCTCTTGGAATAATGATTAAACTAGAGCAAGGATGCTTTCAAAGTCACCATCAGCCCTCCTGTCTCCCCTGTTCAAAAATGCCCCTCCATAGCTCTCTCCAGAGAGCAAACCCAGAAGGCAGCCCCCTCTCATCACTGCAGCCGGTGTTTAGTGATGCCACAGCACAAGGCGGCCTGTATTATCCTATCACCAGGTCCTATCCCGGGAGGGATCACATGGGCTGCTGAAGATGTGGTGCCGAAGGAGTCCTTCAAAGCAACCCTTCACAAGATCCTCTGCTTGCCTCTTCCTTTGCCTGCCGCCGCTCACTCTTTGCTTATCTAGTCCCCTTTCAGGCTGATCATGCACACACTGGAAATATTGCATCTGCACTCCAGCTATTTGGCAGACTATTTAGACAGACATATGCTGCTCTTGGAGATCTTTGCAAAAGAAAAAAGCATTCTGATGTGGGTATTACTTCCCTGTAGGAAAACATGCAGGCTCTCAGGTAGGGACCAGGGAGAAATTTGATTCCGTTCACGTTGAAAGGCAAACATACCAAATATGCGCTTTCTGAAACATTGCACAAACCGAAACACACAGAAATTTTCACTTTTCTGAATTTTGCAAGGCAGTTCTCCACCCAAGTAATATATACAAAATTGCATATGTTGGGGTAACACATGCCTATAAGTGTGTGTATTGGAGAGAATATCATGCAGAAAATCATTATGTATGGGGAAGTTGTATGTACCAGGAGAAATTCACACTAAACTGCTGCTGAATATTCACGAGGACCTTATAAAAATTGCAAACTGATGTGGAAATGTGGAGGACTAAATTTAAGAGTGGAAAAATGAGAGCCTGCGAGAAACTGTAATTGACGATTCCGTAGCTCGGTAGAAGAGCATCTGCTTTGTATGCAGAAGGTCCCAGATTCAATCCCTGGACTCTCCAGGTTTGAAAGGTCAACCCAACCCCCGTAGCAATAAAGGACACCCGCTACTGGAGCATCTCTGATAGGTGTTTATCCAGTCTGTGCTTAAAAACTTCAGACGAAAGACACATTCTGAGACAGTCTCTTCCACTGTCAAAAAGCTCATATTACCAGGAATTTCGTACTCATGCTCAGGGTAAATCCCTCCGCCATAGTTTGAACCTTATGAATTGTGTCCTACCCTCTGGAGCAGGGCTAGCCAAGGCCAAATCCCAAAGCTTCCTGAGATAATTCTGTATTTTTAGGCCTTTTACAAAGGATGTTGTACACAGTCCAAAAAAAACCTGATTTCCAGGTTCATCATTCATAACATTGGATGATCTCAATTAGTCTTCCAAGATGGCCACTTGAGAGAACACCTGAATAGCTTCTTAGCCAAACTAAATCTATGCTTACTGTACCATTAATATGGCATTCATCTGCATTATTTCACAGCAATATTTTATGTTACACCTTATTGTTGTGCTATGTCATTTTAATCACTCCCTCTAATAGCAAATGCATGTGGTTGAGTGCTAATAGGTTTGAAGCCACAAAGAAACAAGAGGGGGAGGCAGGGCAAATAATAATAATTTTATTTATACTCCACCCATCTGGCTGGGTTTCCCCAGCCACTCTGGATGGCTTACAACATATCTAAAAACATAATTTAAAAAACCATAAATCCTTAAAAATTTCCGTAAACAGGGCTGCCTTCAAATGTCTTCTAAAAGTCAGATAGTTGTTTATTTCCTTGACATCTGAAGGGGGGGGGGTGGACATTCCACAGGGAGGGCACCACTACTGAGAAGGCCCTCTGCCTGGTTTCCTGTAACTTTGCTTCTCACTGTGAGGGAACCAGCAGAAGACCCTCAGAGGAGGACCTCAGTGTCCGGGCTGAGCGATGAGGGTAGAGATGCTCCTTTACATATACTGGGCTGAAGCCGTTTAGGGCTTTAAAGGTCAGCACCAATACTGAATTGTGCTTGGATATGTACTGGGAGCCAGTGAAGATCCTTTAGGACAGGTGTTATATGGTTTTGGCAGCCACTCCCAGTTTAGCTGCCGCAGTCTGGATTAGTTGTAGTTTCCAGGTCACTTTCAAAAGTAGCCCCACGTAGAGCACATTGCAGTAGTCCAAGCGGTAGATAACCAGGGCATGCACCATGCTGGCGAGACAGTCCGCAGGCAGGGAGGGTCTCAGCCTGCTTACCAGATGGAGCTGGTAAACAGCTGCCCTGGGCCCAGAGTTGACCTGTGCCTCCATGGACAGCTGTGAGTCCAAAATGATTCTGAGGCTGTGCACCTGGTATTTCAGGGACATGGTTATCGCATTCAGGACCAGGGAGCCCCCCACAGCTTGCTGCCCCCTGTCTCCCTAGAACAGTATTTTGTCAGAATTCAACCACAATCTGCTAGATGCCATCCATCTGCCAACTGCCTCCAGACACTCAGGACCTTCACTCCCCTCACTGGTTTTGATTTAAAAGAGAGGTAGAGCTGGGTATCATCCACATACTGAACACCTAGCCCAAACCCCTGATGGTCTCTCCCAGTGTCTTCATGTAGATGTTAAAAAGTATGGGGGAGAGGACAGAGCCCCGATGCACCCCACAAGTGAGAGCCCAGGGATCCGAACACTCAGCTCCCAACACCAATTTCTGGACACAGCCCAGGTGGAAGGAGTGGAACCACTGTATAACAGTGCCTCCAACTCCCAGCTCCTCTGGACTGTCCAAAAGGTTGTCATGGTTGATGGTAGGAAACAGCTTTCACCGTTGTCACTAGCCTGCCAGAGATTATCGACCAGCGCGACCAAGGCAGTTTCAGTCCCATGATGAGGCTTGAATCCTGATTTCAAGGGATCCAAATGGTCTGCATCCTCCTGGTGTGCCTGGAGTTGTTCAGCGACCACCCGCTCAATCACCTTGCCCAAGAATGGAAGCTTTGGGTCAGCTATGCGGTATGTTCAATGGCATTTTCCTCCCCAAAACTGTTTGCAGCAGTGTATCTTCTTTGAATTTGTTAAGTGCAGAAAAACACACACACAGAAAACTGCTTTACCCGAATAGAATGAACATTGAAGTAATAAATAGGACTTGACTAGACCCAAGTTCCCAGAAAAAGCCCACTTGGATAGCTTTCCTCCATATTTAACTACTACTAAATGCTGCTAGAACCATTATCTGAAGCCACCACACAAATGTAAAGGCATGCTGCTTCCTTTCCATGTGCTCGATTTCAACCATTGCCTGCCTTAGTAGAGAAACCAGGTGTCGATGATCTAAGGGTTTGACAGCTTTCCTTTAAGAAATAAACATGCTCAGAGATCTCTGGGAGCCGCAGAATGTTGAATGACATTCAGAAAAGAAGAGTGGAAAAGGTGGAGGGAGTTACTTTAGCCTGGTTGAGCCCCGTATAGGAGCAATGTAGAAAACTACTGTACCTTATACAGTGGTACCTCGGGTTAAGTACTTAATTTGTTCCGGAGTTCCGTACTTAACCTGAAACTGTTCTTAACCTGAAGCAACACTTTAGCTAATGGGGCCTCCTGCTGCTGCCCCGCCGCTGGAGCATGATTTCTGTTCTCATCCTGAAGCAAAGTTCTTAACCTGAAGCACTATCTCTGGGTTAGTGGAGTATGTAACCTGAAGCGTATGTAACTTGAAGCGTATGTAACCCGAGGTACCACTGTATTGAGTTAGCTCAGTATTGCCTTCACTGGCTGGCAGTGGCTCTCCAAGGCTGCAGACATGGAGTCTCTGCCACTCTTACCAGGCAATGCCGTGAATTGGCCCTGGGATCTTCTGCATGCAAGGCAGGTACTTTGCCACTGAATCCCAGTTTTCCTTGCTGGCTGACTGCCTGACCAGGAGCCCTTCTGCTAGGGCATGAAGATACACTGCAGTCTTCTGTTTCAGGTTAGAAATTTAATAAGGCACCTGGGTTCAATGGCTTCCTTCATGTTACTAGGGAAATCTGGGGGAACATCTTTTAAGTCCTTGAATTGGTTCTATTTGATTATGTACAACTCTAATGTATCTTGTTTTTCTGTGAAGTTTGCATCCCCTATAATCCCTTGTAAATTGTATATTTAAATGAGATTTCCAGATCTTTTGTTCGTTCATTCATTCACTCAAAAGAAAAACTGGGCAGAATCTGGAAAGGGACAGGGATGCTATTCCATGTGGGAATGGCCATGGCTCACTGGCAGAGCACCCACTTTGCCAGCACATGGTCCCTGGATGGGAAGCAGATGGCTCTGGGAATAGTGATTTAACCTGTTTTTGATGGGTGCTATAGTACTCCCTTTGAAGAGTTAGGTCATTCTGTGGGGGGTCCTCCTGGACTTAGCTTTACACCTGGTTGGCCAGGTAGTAGTTGCAGCCAGGAGAGCCATTGGTCAGCTGACACTGGTTTACCAACTGCATCCATTCCTAAGAAAGCCAGACCTGGTGAGAATGACATACACCTGAGTTGCCCTGTCTCCAGTTAGTCCCAAAATGCAGCTACAAAAATATCGATGGGTCCATGGAATCATGTTACACCAATCCTGAGGCAGATTGGCTTTTCCAGTGTGCCTAGGCAGCCGCAACCTCTTTCCTGCTCTGTCCAGGTGAACTGCAGAGATGCCAACGTCAGGAAGGCAGCTCCACAGCGCTGCCCCACCACACCAGGCACTTTCAGGAAAAACTCTCCTTCATGACTCACTTAGGGTAGAAGCATAGCTGGGTGGGACAAGTGGGAGGGCCTTCTTGGTGGTGGCACCAGCATTGTGAAACACCTTGCCTCATGAAGTACACCTGGCCCCACACCTTACTGCCCCCCCCCCCCAGTTACTGAATACCATTTTTAAAATTCTGACCAGGCTTTGATCTTATTATATTTAAAATTATTAAATGATTTTTCTTTCCTTTTTTAATGACTGACCACCATCCTGAGTTGTGTCTGTGTACTAGAAGGGCAGGACCTAAGCGCTTCAATAAATAAAATAAGTCTTTGCAAGCAAATATAAAGGTGAGGGGCAAAATCTCCAACCAACACATAGAGATATGTGCACACTGCTTATGTGTAATACATTATGTGTAATGCAATATGGCAGATAAAGTTGGGTATGGGCAAAGGTGTAGGGACAAAGTTAGGTGAGGTCAGTAAATGAGGGTGCCATAGAAGTCAGAAGGGAGGCACATGGGCAAATGCAAGTAAACTAGAATGGAAAGCATGGGGAAGCTGTGGCCCTCCACACCCCAACATCCATCAGCCCCAGCCAGCATGGTCAAGGATGGTGAGAGTTGTGGTCCAAGGACATCTAGAGGACCACAAGTTCCTCATCCCTGATATAAAGAAATGCTAGTGGAGAACAATTTCCCAACTTTTTCTTAGGCAAGCGCTGGATAGCAGCTCCCCCCTCTTCTCTGCACCATAGTTCTCCCCAACTTATATTGCAAATGTACTATCTGATCCCAGTGCTGAAGAAAACGGAAGGCAAATGCATTTTCACATTATCATACAGTCACACGGTGGAGTTTTGCATTTACGTGTTCAGAAAAGAGAAAACCTGGAATCTAATCAAGCAGAAATATCATAGACTCCTATATCCTCCAGCTGAGCAAAATGTACCTGGAGTAGGTTAAGATTATATCTTTTATTGAATCAGCTTTTGTTGGTGGAACTGCAGAGATGCTCTTCTCCAGGCAAAGAGGAAGGAGGAGAAAAAGGGGGGGGGTGGAGAAGCCAAATAGAGAGCTTTTGTACTTACATAGAACCACCAGCCAGGATGGGCACTAAATCTGCATGTCAAATGTCCCCCGAAAACAAGAAGAGAGACATTTTCCCGAAGGAAGGAAACAATTCAATTTCATTTCAGCCGGGGGTAAACTCTTTTAGGAACAACGCCCTTCTGTTGCCTGATTGTTACAGAAGTAATTTTCAGATGCTGAGCTGTAGGCCCAAAGCTGACCAGAATGCACCCAGCTTGGGGCTTCAGATATAAAATGGTGTGGAAGGCATTGCTTCCCTTGGGATTATTTTAATTAAACTGTTGGTGAGCAAAGGCAAAACAGAAAGGTGGGAGGGACGAAGGAGCGCAGAGCACGAGAGGGGGCGATGGCAGCAAGAGACCACTGCAGTAAGCTAGAGAAAGCTTGTATTAATTAAAAAAAGCATCCCACTGTTTCTTGCTTTGGTTTCCAATCAAACAGAAGGGAGAAAATGCAAGGCAGCCATGTTTTTGCTTTGGGTCAGGAAACCAAGGCACAGGCCTGCTTGCTCCTCTCTCAGATGCCTTCTTAGCTTATAAGCTACAGGATAACTGAAGTTGCCAGCCTGCCACCCGTGGGCACCATGGTGCCCTTGAAGATTTTCCTTGGAGCCTGAAATGCCTCTGAGCCTTCACCCCCTCACTGCACCCTGGTCATGAGGGGCTGAGGTTCATTACCCTGCCTTTGAAAATTGCATAGAGCTGAAGAAGGAAGCTGTAAAAGCAATACTCTTCCCCACTTCCTCTATTCAGCCCTATGTGCCATTCCAGGCTGAGGTCAGCACTTGAGCAGCTGAGCAGAAAGTGGAACAAGCAAGAGAGTTGGAGGGAAATGGGGGAGATCTGGGAAACCGACCGTGTGGTAAAGGGAAGGAAACAGAATTACCAGGGACCAGGAGGGTGGTGGAGAAAAGTAGGGTTCTGCATGTGTCAGGGGGAGAGAGCAGGCCAGCAGGCATGCGCGCGCGTGCACACACCCACCAGATCCCCTAAATGGATCCTCTTGAAATTGCATAATTTTTTCAAGATTCTTTCTCCATAAGTCAAATCATTTTCCATTGTCTGTACTGGTGCTTTGCCATGCCGCACAAGGGTGCAGCGAAGGCATGGATACACAATTTCTATAAGACATCCTCACAAAACCAGCATCAGATCATAGATCACATCTGTGTCCAAGGGACTTATGGGCAATGAGCTTTGCAGCATGACCCGTAGCCCTGTAGGCAAAATTTTAAAATGAGTTTGTGAAAAGCAGGGACTAGCCGTGTAGAAGGGACCCAGATCTTGTTAACAGCATCCCCCTCCAACCCCCCCTCCCAGCAAGCAAGCAAGCAGCATAGTCTTGAACATGAGCCCTTCTTTAAAGCACTTGCAAAAACAACCCTCCAGTTCTGTCTAGACAGTGTAGCCAGGTAGTGAGTGCTCCTTTGGCATAGCAGAGGAGCAGATGGTAAAAATGCTATGGATGATGTCCCCGTAAACATTAGGCATTCTCTCCTTCAGCCTCAAGCGTTGCTGATGCCCTCCTCTTTGCATGCCCACATGCTCTCTGGTCCTAGAGAGTCTGCAGACCAGCATCAGCTACCAGTCAAATGCCTGAATTCCTTGACAATGTCCCCCAAAGCTGAAGTGACATGTGCCTGCGGCTCAGCTTTGTGTGTAGCCTCATCATGCCTTTCTGGGAGGGCTTTCTGTCACAGTTTAGCACAACATAAGGTTTAAAACCCAAATGCTGATGTGTGAACAGGCGGTGCTATTGACCTGGAAGTAGAGTTGAGTGTGTCAGTTTCAGATTCTTATTTTTCTAGTGTTCAGTTCTCCACATTTTCCCATCAGTTTTCTTAAAAAAATTAAACCCTCGTGAAAATCCGCCAGCATTTTAGTGTGAATTTCTCCTAATAAAACACATTTCTCTATGTCATTTTGCCTAATATGCACAATTTTTGCAAAGCAATTTTCCCTAAGAGAATGCATTTTTGTACATTGTTTTCACTAGCGTGCACTTTTAGGAACACTTCCCCTCCCTATACACCTTTTTAAAAATGCAATACTTGGCTGGAGAACCGCATTGCAAAATCTGAGAAGGGCAAATGACAAAGGACAGCTGTGTTTCAGTTTGCGAATTGTTTTGAAAAGCGTGAATTAGGTAGATTTGCCTTTAAATGTGAACTGAATCCAAAAAGGAAGGACCAAAGGGGACAGGTCCCTGGACATCACACCCTTCTGTATTCAAAGAATCGCAACCTAGTAACTGAGCAGGACCCACCTCTACATTCATTCCCACATATACCGTAATCCTTAGGGAACAAAACTGTACCATGCTGGTTTGTGCCAGTGATATATTTGAAGCAGAAACTGTATCTGAAAAACAGGGAAGCAGCAACTCTCCATAGTGTGTTGACTGGGGAGTGGATATTGAATGATTTGACTTTGTGGCTGCTTTTCAAATTCATTCTTTCCCTTGGCTGGAGCTGGTGATGCTCCTGTCAGCCTTATGGTAAGAAAGCAATCTGGAGAGAATTTGAACCCAGCAGAACCACCCTGACCTCCCTTCTAGAGCCCTGTCTGTGGAAGTCATCTTCCAGCACTGATTGTCTAAGTACATTAGAGACTCTTCCCAAGTCACTGAGAATTGCCGTTCTGAAAGCCTGTATCGTTCACAGCATTCGTGAGTCTAGTCTTGCTGTCTTGACAGTCTGCAGCCTGCAGCTCTGTAAAATGTGGGTTGGTATGACTTGAACAGGCTTTGCAGATGCCTTCAAGTGCATGATATGCAC
This sequence comes from Podarcis pityusensis, assembly GCF_964106645.2. NCBI lineage: Eukaryota > Metazoa > Chordata > Lepidosauria > Squamata > Lacertidae > Podarcis > Podarcis pityusensis. Next base: position 29,417,977 of record NC_138035.1, on the reverse strand, counting down.
ATGTGACACCCCTTAATATTCCCACAGAACAGCAAGTAAACACACTGATTGTCTTTATTTAAGTTACTGCTAATAGATACCCCTTCATATGGGGACAGTTTGCAGCAGAGGTGCCAACTTGTACTGAAGATTGAGGGGGCCAGGTTGTACACGAGATGTCATGTGTGTGATGTGTGACATCATGTGGCATTTCAGCAGGAGACAGGCGGTGGAGTCAAATGCAGTGGCTGGTGGCTCCTCCTCTCTCATGCTCAGCAAACTTTCATGGCAGGAGGAGGAGGAGGAGTCGAGCCCTGAAGCTGTGCTCGGCTCCACGCACAGCCTCCTCCTCCTCCCCCCAACAGTAGGGAACATTGGTGGGTGGATGTCCCCCCCCCCAAACAAGTAAGAACTGTTCTCCCATCCTGTTTAGGGTGGCCACTTACACATCATCACAAAAAGAGGAAACAAATCACAAAAAGACGAGACAGATTTGCATAGCATTCACTTACAAGGACCACAGGTCAGTATGTTGTTGTTTAGTCGTTTAGTCATGTCCGACACTTTGTGACCCCATGGACCAGAGCACGCCAGGCACTCCTGTCTTCTACTGCCTCCCGCAGTTTGGTCAGGCTCATGTTTGTAGCTTCAAGAACACTGTCCAACCATCTCGTCCTCTGTCGTCCCCTTCTCCTTGTGCCCTCCATCTTTCCCAACATCAGGGTCTTTTCCAGGGAGTCTTCTCTTCTCATGAGGTGGCCAAAGTATTGGAGCCTCAACTTCACGATCTGTGAAGTCGGCATAGTATTTGTATATTTCTAGATTTACCTTGCCGACAAAGGTCCGTATAGTTAAAGCTATGGTTTCCCCGGTAGTGATGTATGAAAGTGAGAGCTAGACCATAAAGAAGGCTGATCACCGAAGCATTGATGCTTTTGAATTATGGTGCTGGAGGAGACTCTTGAGAGTCCCATGGACTGCAAGAAGATCAAACGTATCCATTCTTAAGGAAATCAGCCCTGAGTGCTCACTGGAAGGACAGATCCTGAAGCTGAGGCTCCAATACTTTGGCCACCTCATGAGAAGAGAAGACTCCCTGGAAAAGACCCTGATGTTGGGAAAGATGGAGGGCACAAGGGGAAGGGGACATCAGAGGACGAGATGGTTGGACAGTGTTCTTGAAGCTACTAGCATGAGTTTGACCAAACTGCAGGAGGCAGTGGAAGACAGGAGTGCCTGGCGTGCTCTGGTCCATGGGGTCACGAAGAGTCGGACATGACTAAACGACTAAGCAACAACAAGATTCACATTTAGAAATAAAGGGAGGAATAATGCTAAGTTAAAGTCCTTTAGCAGTGCTAAGTTAAAGTCCCTTAGCAGTTTTGCTAGTGGCCTACACAAGAGAAGATGCAGGATGGTGCTTGTGGCTATTTCACAGCAGATTGTTGTAGCCCCAATATCTCCTGCTGTGCAACCTGTTGCACAAGAAGCTTCTGCTAGTGTAACTGCTGCACTAGATTTCATCTCGCACAAGCATTATTCTTGACTTACTCTAGTGCAGCAGCCCTTGCCCTGGTGGTCAGAGAACACTGAATCTGGGGCAAGTATTTTAATTTCAATGGAAATATAATGCATCCCACCAAAGTGAGGAGGACCGGTACCAGATGATGTGGTGGGGGCTTGCTCAGTCTGCTTTCCAGTGCTGCTGACTGTGAGTGGGCAGCTTCCAGCTCTCCCCTTCACTCTTCTTTCTGGCAGCTCTTTATCGTTAAACATGATGCAGACCAAATAGAGTCCACTTCGAACAGTGGACTATCTCAAATAGAGGTCTGTCCTCTGATGGCTCTTCAAATAGAGGCCTGCCACCTGAACAGCAGGACACATGTCCATTCTAGTTCAATGAGAGCCAGTGTGGTGTAGTGGTTAAGAGCGGTAGTCTTGTAATCTGGTGAACCAGGTTCGCTTCCCCGCTCCTCCACATGCAGCTGCTGGGTGACCTTGGGCCAGTCACACTTCTCTGAAGTCTCTCAGCCCCACTCACCTCACAGAGTGTTTGTTGTGGGGGAGGAAGGGAAAGGAGATTGTTAGCCACTTTGAGACTCCTTCGGGTAGTGATAAAGCAGGATATCAAACCAAACTCTTCCTCCTGCTCCTCCTCCTGCTCCTGCTCCTCCTCCTCTTCTTCTTCTTCATAGCGGCGCAACTCTCTTGAGTTAATTAATATGTAAAGAAAACCCAACCCTCAGATTTATTTGAGCAGGGCACCTCAAGTGTGTACTTTAAGGATTGTCTGATTGAATCCATCCACATAAGATGTGTTTGGCCACTTTCCCCAAGAGACCCTCTGGGCAGCTCTGCATATTTGCAGTAAGACAGGGGCCTCCATTTCAAAAGGAATAAACATCGCAGAATCAACTGACTCGCAGTCCTGGGTGGCCCTTGACAATCAGCTGAACATAATGTAAGGGGACCTCTGGAAACCCACAGTGGTGCCCTGGGAGGCTGGTAGGGCTCGCTCTGACTGTATCTGTCACTCCCCAAGACCAGAGTTGCCCAATAGGGCAAGGGATTGGTTGGAATTGCTTCCTTTCTTACCTTACCTATGACCTCGATGGCATGTTGCGCCTACTCAGAGGCAAACCTAGCAATCTGGGCTGAAATGCCCATATAGGAGAAGAAGAAGGAAAGGCGACCGGGTTGCACAATGAACAGCTTCTTGGTGGAAGTTCATTGAGAGCACATGGACAGCCCACTGTGAAGGATGGACCAATATACAAGACGAAGTGTGTAGAGCCAATGTGGTGTTGGGGTTAGAGGGCTGGACTAGGACCTGAGAGACAAGGGTTCACATCTCCACTCAGCCATGCAGCTCACTTGGTAAAAGATCAAAAATTTAAAACTTCCCTAAACAGGGCTGCTTTCAGCTGTCTTCTAAAAGTCAGATAGCTGTTTATTTCCTTAACATCTGATTGGAGGGCGTTTCACAGGGTGGACACCACTACCAAGAAGACCCTCTACCTGGTTCCCTTCTCACAGTGAGGGAACCACCAGAAGGCCTCCAGAGCTGGACTTCAATGTCCGGGCTGAACGATGGGGCTGGAGATGCTCCTTCAGGTATACTGGGAAAACAATCCTTTAAAATACTGTTTGGTATTATACCATCCTTCTGGCTGGTGTAAAGTGTGACCAAACTGAATGGACTTACCCTGGCCTTTGGTCAGCCAATGTCAGGATGGAGGACTTAACCCTGTGTAGCTCTGGCTATCCAGGTTGGAGAACTTAAGCCTGCAGAGCTCTAGGTAACCCCAGCCTCAGCCAACTCACCTGAAGATCCACCTATTCCTAACTCTATTCATCACTATGGATCTTCTTTGTTTTGGATTGCTCCCCAAACAACAAACCCCTTTTCATTAGGGATGGGTGAATCTACCAATTTCAGTTTCTGTCCATTTCTCATTTTTTTTTAGTGTTAAGTTCTCTGCATTCCACCTCAGTTTGTGGCATTTTATTTTAAAAAGTCCTCATGAGAATTCACCCAAAGTTTAGCGCAATTTTCTCCTTATATGCACACCTTTGTATGCAATTTCACCTAATCATGCACATTTTTGCAAAGCAATCTTCCTTAATACAATACATCTTTGTGTGCTATTGTCACTAATGTATGTATTTGTATGCATTACTTGACTGGAGAACTACATTTCAAAATTTGAGAGATGGGTGTGTTTAGATTGGCAAACTTGCTTTGGAAAATGCAAATCAGGTCAATTCAGTTTGCCTTTAGAGGTGAACTGAATTGCATTTCTCCCCCATGCCCTCATTCTACCTAATGGCAGGGCCGGATCTGATATGACCCTTCAAGCTGCTTGGAACATTTTCCCCAGGATTCTCTTTCTTTTTCCTTTCCTTTATTTCCCACTCTCCTCTTCCAGCCTGTCTTTGTATTTCTTTTCATGCATTCTGGAGCCATTTAGACCCCACTGTGTCATAGCCTGCTGTGGGCACGGTGAGTGAGCATTAATTAAGACCCATGTGGGGCTCTGCTGATGATCTCGCTGCCTCTCCAAACGGCAGCTCAGGGCTTCCCTCTCCCTATCAAATGGATCCACAGCAGGGACATTTATCCAGGATGATCCTTCGCAGTCATAAATATCTGGGCGAAAATGAGGTGACCACCTGTCAGTGTGGCTGCCAAATTGATGCACCATCAAGCTGCCGTTTTCCTGTTCTGTGAGGAATTCTTCAGGGTGGCTGAATGTCAAAGAAAATGAGGTTTAATAATAATAATAATAATAATAATAATAATAATAATAATAAATTTTATTTATACCCTGTCCTCCCCAGTCAGAGCCAGGCTCAGGGTGGCTAACAACAGTAAAATTACAGTAAAAACATAATAGGGAAAAAGAAAAGAAAAAAGCCAATTTAAAATACGGGTGAAAATGCAATTTAAAATGCAGCCTCATCAAAACCATAAGGGGAGGGAAACATAAGGGTCAGACTGAGTCTGAACCAAAGGCCTGGTGGAACAGCTCTGTCTTGCAGGTCCTGCGGAAAGATGTCAAGTCCTGCAGGGCCCTAGTCTCTTGTGACAGAGCGTTCCACCAAGTCGGGGCCAGTACTGAAAAGGCCCTGGCCCTAGTTGAGACCAATCTAACCACCTTGTGACCTCCAAAATGCTGTCATTTGTGGACCTGAAACCTTGAAACCCAAAACAATGCTTTTCTCCATCCTCCCTTCTGCCCCACTATTCTAGCACCCATTATATAATTATACTAAGGCAGAGGGAGGGAACCTCAGACTTGGGGGGTCAAATGCAGCCTTCCATGCCTCTCTATTTAGCCCATGGAAGCCACCCCAGGCCACACCTCCTTCCCAGCCACCCCCCTTCTTTCTGGACCACCTTCCCTAAGAGACATGCAAGACCCCTGAAGGAAATCTTTGACTCAGCAGCTATCAGTGCACATCAAGTATCTTCCTATTAACGAACTGCAATCAAGTTATGCAATTTGCTAACCAGCAGGAATAGGACAGCTGTAGCAGTCCAGGATCTCAGCCAAGATACCTGTTCGGTCTATTGTCCTTTGCTTTATACAGGGTTCTGCCTTTTAATTTTAATTCCCAGCTGCATCTTTTAAAGATACTGTACAAGGTTTCCTTTTAAGACAAGGCCCAAGAGGAACTGGTGGTGTTAGGAGAAATGTTTGCCTACAGCTGAGAATATGTTCTTGTCCATTATCTCGCTCTCTCTTTTTTCCTTTGTGAGACTTCTTGAGGACTGTCATGCAGTCAGCGGAAAATAGCTCAACATTTCCCAAATGAAGTCCAATAGCTATGACTAAGCCCAAGCATCGTTCTTCTAAAAAGACATCCAGATTTGGCCTTCAGCCACCATGTCCATAGAGAGGTTGGAGGGTTAAATGGTGTACCTTTTTATAAATATGTAGCTTCCAAGCAATATGAGGGGGGGGGGGGAGCTCCAAAAGACAAAGACAAATGTCCTTTTGATGCCAGCAAAGTAAGGAATAGTGGGAAATGGTGAAGGCACTTAACTGTATTCTGGAAGGAAATGTTTCAGTTTTAAGGGACCAACTGGATGTGATGTTAATTGCATTTATATTATTAATGAGCATTTTTTGGTAATGTAAATGCCAGCCAGGGCCGGGGAGCAGCATTGGGACCACAGAGGGAGAGGAGGGGAAGTTGAACCCCCCTGTGCTAGTCCCAATGAAAATCCTCACTCCCAGCTGCTATTTGCACAAGGAGTGAAGCCTTCAGCCAGGAGAAAAACCAAAGCAGAAGATAATACACAGATGTACCAATTTTCTCTTGAACTTAAGGATGTAAGAAAGATCCTGTTGGATCAAAGCCCACATGGACCAGCAACCTCTTCTCTCAGAAGCAGGATCTCAGCACAATATCTTTCTTCCCACTTGTGATTCCCAGAGATATTCGTATTCCCCTGGCTAGATTGGCCTCTAGAAAGGCAGTGCCCCTGGGACAGTGCTCATTTATATGTAGAGATGCCAGTTAAGACGGGGTGGTGTTCAACCCAGTTTTACTCAGAGTAGCACCACTGAAATGAATGAACATGGCTAAGCAAAGGCCCCTAATTTCAATAGGTCTGCTCTGAGCAAAAGGTGGTTGAATGCCACCCAGCAGTTACTTTATATAGACAAAAATGCCTTACATCTCCCCCTAGTGCATTTTGTGTTTTTATGTGGTGGATCACCCTGTGATCTTTGAATGAAGGGCGGTAAAAAAAATATCAATAAATAAATGCCATAAATACAAAAATAAATCTAGGTAAATCTTAGAGCCACGATGGCCTGAGTTCCTGCACAGTCTTCTGTCCAACATGCTGCCCCTTCTTCAAGAACCTTCTTAAGAGTTCTTTATCTTTAACTCAGACTTAGAACAGGCGACCTTGCAGATAGAGAACTGTCCTCTGTGAAATAGGGCACGGCCCACTTATTCTTGGGTGCACACCGAACCCCCTGAAAATTTGGCAGCGGGTTTCTGTGTCTGTGTGTGCAGCAATTGGCTACCAGCCCTGAATTTATCCCTCTTGTGAGGGAGAAGCAAACAAGCCTGTCTTCTGGGGAACTGGGGTGCCCTCTGCTGGCCGCCTTTAGGCCACTGTGATCCTCCACTGAAAGAGAATGGTTCCCCTTCCCACTCATCCCCGCTCAAACAATCGCCACCTGTCATCGTCACCTACTGGCCACTTGTGCCCCTTCCCCACCCTCTATATTTTCCCCTCAGTCTGGGCCTGTGATCCAAGTTTGTGTCCTGAACTCTTAACACCCTGACAGCTGGTAATTACCTGCTGAATACTGATGGGGAGCAGAGCTCTGCCTCCTTCAGTCCTCATGAAATATTGACATCAACCTTCGCCTTTTCCTCTCCCCCATCCCACTCTCCACTCTGCCCCCCTCTGAGCCCCCCATCTCTGCCTCCTCACACTGCCTCCATTGTCAATTACTTCTTTATCCATCACTCCTTTTAAAAAATTCCCTTTCATGTATCCGACTCTCTTCCCCCGCCCCTCACACTTTTATGTTTGGTTTTCTTCATTGGGGGTAGGGTGGGGGGTGTGGAGAGACCAAAGAGAGAGCAGAATCTGAGGAGAGAAGTCGAGGGGGGTAAACAGGTTGCCCCAGCCCTCCGAGAAATACAAAGGCTGTTTATCCGTTGCATACTTTTTAATTGGTGGCTTTCTGGCACATCAGCCGTTTTCTTGGTGATGAAACGGAGCTTTGCAGCTCCTTTGTAGAAAAACGAGTCTTGTGTTCGGCTGTGGGGGCTGGGAGACTATTAAAGGGGGAAGCAGGGAACAAGCCTGGTGGAGAGAAGCTCTGTGTGTGGCACCGCTTGTTACTCAGTCGCCGCTCATTTGGATCTGTCCGGCACAGGCAAAAAAATTGCCTCACATGCCCCCTCCCCCTGTCACACCTCTGCGTTGTGTATGGGTTTGGTCTGGCCCAAATGCCCAATTCAAAATATATGACTGGAAGGAAGATGTGGGTTTATTCCCTCTCTGTTGATAAAGCTGGCCCCTTAGAACTCTAGCAGAGTCAACATTTCCTCACAAAACATGTGGTTTTTTTTAGTTTAGTTTTTTGGGAGATAATTCCCCAGAGTTTCCCTTTCTCTCAACCCTCACAGAAAAGGGCACTTTGTATAATTTTCTCTGAATATTCTCCACCTTTCCCCCCTTTTTTTCCTTTTCTTTTTCTGGTAGGTGCCGTTTTTCTCTCAGAATACCTCAAAACAATGTTAGGCTCAGGACTTTTGTAGAGGATGCAAAATGGCTGCCAACAGAGGTGCTGCTGCTAGCATTGGCAATAGCAGCAAAACAACAGCAAAAGGCCTATTTCGGCATTAAGCAAGCAAACAAAATGCCTTAGGCAAAAAGAAAAGAAAAGAAGAGAAGAGGAATGAAGGTGTGCTACTGCCGCTGCCAGTGGTGAGCTCTACCCCCAAGAAGTTGTTGGAGAAATTTTCTTCTCTCTAGAAGAGCTTGGTGAAATAGTTCCTCATCTCCCAGGTTTCTCTCCCACAATTAGGATGGAGGATTTGAATAGGCCATTTGGGCACAGCTCTAAAGCACAGGATGGATAGGGATGGGAGAGGGAGTGCAGAGACCTCCAGCTACCTGTGTCTTTCCACCTGAAAACTCTTTTGTTTACAGATATAACCTTTGCCATTGTTTCAGGGTGAAAGTACCTACTCCCTCTTGCCCATGCTTGCAGGAGATCCAATTCTGCACACAGGTCTACCAATGGTCTGCTTCCACTGTCAGAAGCAGTGTGCCTCTGAGTATCAGTTCCTGGAAACTGCAGGAGGGGAGAGTGCATCTAGTCAACCACGGTGAGAACTGGATGCTGGACTTGATGGGCCACTGGCCTGATCTAGTAGGCTCTTCTTATGCCTTCTGTTTTTGGTCTCACCTATGCAACTAATTCATTTCAAATGGTGATGGAAGGAAGGGGAGGGTGTTCTGTGGCCTCAATCCCTTCTATGACTTAGAGAAAGACTAGGAAGGGCAGGGAGCCTCATTGTCTCCTGCTCCAGGACCATCTAGGACAGAGGACATGATTTTTTGGGACTCCTCAGAGGGCATTTCCTCCCCCTCCATGTAGTCCCCATGTTGTTGGGGTTAGCAGCTACAGAACTGGGCAACGGCCCTTTAAGGAAATGACAGCACCTCAGAGGTGGTGGAGTTAATAGCAGGTCCAGACCAGCCAGCCTTCATAAGGCTTCAAGATGCTGCTGAAACAATGACTATCTTTGGGTTGAGTTGTAGCCAGCCTCTGCTGCCATGACCTGTCCAGGGTCCTGAAAGGCTGTACTGCTAGTGATCTGACATTGCCTACACTGACTTGACTATTTTACTTCAATCTTCTTCTGGGTGTACCTTTTTCCTTCCAGTAAGTGCACTGCTTCAACCTGGAATTCCCCAGGAGTCCTGAACCATTTTCCAATAAATAAATAAATGATATATAGTGCAAGAGGGTCCCCCCAGATGCCAATTATGCAGTACCCTTGGAGAAGCATCTCAGAACAAGTAATAAAGCAGAATGTTATGTGGATCTCCCAGTATAAATCCACTACTAACATACCATTACTGCATCAATGACATATTGGGCTTGAGTCCAGGTTTCCTGAAATATCGAATCTCCTTGTATGGTGTTAAGCTCTTTGGGTAAGCACCTTCTCTTGGTGCCATCAACATCAGAGGGATGGCTGGTGGTGATGCATGAGAGGGTCTCTTCTGGGGCTTCTCCCAGATTTTGAAATTCCCTCCCAACTGAGGTTAGATGTGCTCCCACCTTGTTATGTTTCTGCGGGCAGACAGCCCTTTGAAAACCAGGGGCAGACAATGCTGGCCACTGGTCTGCCATCAAGGCAATTGGTTATTTTATTGCCGGTTCTAAATGTGCTTTATTGTATTTTAACTATTGTTTTATTTCTTCGTATTTTATAATAATGTTTTTTAAATGTTGTAAGCCACCTTGGATCCCAACTTGGGAGGAAGGCTGGATATAAACACATGAAATAAATAATAAAAAATAACAAAATGTTGCAGAGTGCACCTGCAAAAATAGCAAACAATTGAACACCAGTCTGGAAGGACCCTTTAAGAAACTGGAGAGTTTTCCTGGTTGCCACCTGATATTAATTGAAATTGTCAATATATCTCTTCTCAGAGACAGGAATTTAACTTGCAAGTATATGTGGGTTGCAACCCTCCCCTCCACCTTCCTTTGTGTGAGAAGAAACGAAGCTGGACTACAGCAAGACAGTCCAATCTGGCTCAGAGAGGGGATTCTCTCGGAACTATTTGGCAGTCGAAAGGACTGAATCATTAGACAAGACAGCTCAACATGGTCACTGGTGATGAGGCTGGCTGTTTGTGACAGGCCATTTTATCTGGGTTTGGAGTTTTTGTTTTTTGTTTTTTGGTAGCACACTCCGAAAACAAAACATTGACAAACTTGTGGATTGAATTACCTTTCCTTTTTCTTTTTTGTCCCCAAGCCATCTGTTCCGCTCAAAAGAACTTGAGGTCTGGGTTGTTGTTTTTTGCAATTCACGTCTTTGCTCTTCTTGTTCATGAGGAGGTGCATGGCGGGGGATGGGCAGCCTGTGGATTCCATGTCAAAGCAGAGAGAGAGAGAGAGAGAGAGAGAGAGAGAGAGAGAGAGAGAGAGAGATCACCATTTGGGCATGTGGATGCCTTTCATACGGAGCTCGCTTCAGCCTTATGACACGGCGCACAGTGCTGCCTGTGCATTGGCCGCCTGCCAAGATGCTGCACATTATTCCTTGAAGGCTGATGGTGTCATTCGTCTAAGAAACAATTAGCAACTGAAGCTTTGTCTTCCGTGTCGGGAGAGAAAGCGATCACCTTGAATCTCTAGAAATGGGCTTCCACATGGCCTTCCGCGGGCTCATCTTCTGAGCCCCCAGCATTCGTGATGATGCCACTGAAACGTCAAATTAGATGGCTTGCAAGTTGATATGATTCAGTCTGGGCATGTATTGTGAGTATTAGTGTATTGTGAGCCCTTGATTTCAACTATCTTTCGTATTGTTTTCTCTCAAACTGAGATTGATTACAAGTTTATATTCCCTGCAAAAGGGCATAAGAAGAGTCTGCTGGATCAAGTCAATGGCCCATCTGGTCCAAGATCGTCTTCTCACAATGGCCAACCTGTTGCCTGTGGCAAGCCCACAAGCAGCACAGGAGCACAGGAGCCCTCTCCCCTTCTGTGGTTTCTAGCAGCTAGTATTGCCACTTCCAACCATGGCAGCAGAGCAGAGCCATCATGGGCAGCATGGATGGCAAGGCTAAGCAGTCAAACCCTGCCATCTTTGGATTGTGGAATGTTTCCCTTCACAGAAGCATACCACAACCAAAATGTTTTCCAAAATTAAGAAGTTCAAGGCTGACCAATATAATGGACAGTCCTGATGTTCGTGGTGAAGTCCCACGATCACCCTATTCCCTTAGGTCAAATAGCTAGACAACATACGGCTTATTGATTTTGGGATCAAATAAGGCCACAACTTTATTGGTTACAGATGTGAAAGGTTTGGTCATAGGCATTGAGGTAAGCAACTGCAAACGTCACTCCCGTCCACCTGCTGGGGGTGTTTCTAAGGGTGAAGCCAGCAGGGGGGAGGGGATGTCCTATGACCTATGTTGGAAGAGTAGTATGACCCTAGCCCCTGTCTGGGCATCGGACAGAAGTCACTCCTCCCGGATCCTTTTAACAGGATACCTTTACCCGTGGAGGGGCAGGTGGCAGCTGCAATCTCCCCTCCAACCAAGACTTGGCCTGCCCAATGCCTATCCACCTTGCAAAGTTGTGACAATTGCTATGAGGTAGGCGAAAACCCAAATGCCAGAGCCAATCTGCCAGATGGAAAAAATTCCTGCCTGGCCCCTAAATCCGGTGATCAACATTTGTCCATAGAAAGGTTGTATCATCGGCAAAAACCCTAATCCAAGAGATAGTGGGTGGGAGAACCGGTGCAGTGAGAAAGAGGCCAAAAGGCCCTACAGGCTGGTCATTTATCCTTGCCCTGGGCACAGTGCAAAGTACCACTACTGGTCAGTTGGCACTGCCCCCAGGGGAACGCCCCCTAAATCCTGCTGCCATTGGCCAATTTGGCAGCAGGAGGACAATCCGGCATGCAATAGGCCGGTTTACAGGGGAGGTCTGGGTCCCACTCGCAAAGCCACCCACCCAAGGAGGGCATACAGACTTAGAGTTGTCAGGACATGGATTTCAACTGAGTACAACCACATTCAGATGCTTGTAATTTTCAATTGTTTCAAATAAAGTATCATAGTAGTTTCACTCAACAGTGGCACCTGTGGATTGTAGGGCCTGAGATGACATAGCTTATGCAGAGCAGACAGGCTGTTGGTAGTTATGAAATGGGGGCAGACTGTCACTAGTGAGAAGGCTTCTCTCTCTCTTGGGTTCAAAGACTGCTGCTGCTTCTCTTCCCTCTCCTGCCTCTATTGTTTAATCCAACTTTCATCTAAGAAACTCCATGGTTTGCCACCATTTTATCCTCATGACAATCCTGTGAGGTAGGTCAGTCTGAGAAGTTCTGGCTCCCTATGAGTTTCATAGTTGAGTAGGAGCTTGAACTCGGGTCTCTTCGGGCCATGTCCAACATTTTACCAACTACACCATTCACTTCACCTGTGGCTCTCCTTTTACCCCTCAGCCTTCATCTTCTTCCCTTCCATGGGCCTGCATTGGGGGCCCTTCACAAGATGGGGTGGTTGCAGCTCTTGATTGCCTTTTCCACCGCTATCAGAACCTCTTTCTCCCTCATCTGAATATCCCCACTATCAGATATCTCTATCTCTATCTCTCAAAATGCAGTATTATAATTCCCCGCCATCAGATTATCTATAGCTATGGCTATCTCAGAATGCAGTATTGTAGATGAATCTGGAGTTCTAATTAACAGACCATTTATGGAAAGGCAATGGAAGGATTTGTGGTTGTTTACAAAGGAGCAGTTACTGAATTCCAAGACAATGTTTAAGGAGTTAAATTAGATCATGGTGATGGTGGTAGTGATTTAGCAAAACAAGGCATACAAGTCAGACCATCTCTTTCTGTATGGAGCACATGGCTCTACCAGAGCGCTTCAGCAAGAGGCTGGCACTCTGCTCTGTTGAGGCTGCCTGGAGGAGAGCCATGACAGATCAGATCTATCTATTACATCTTCACTTGACTGACGCCTCCTTCTCCCACATCACACAACATTTGGTAGCAATTCCACAGCCTGTTCACATAACCAGGAATCCAGCTCCCTGAAGCCTGTGGAATGACACATCTGTTGGTCTTCCGACACTTCTTTAATGAGATTGCTCACATTACTCAAACAAAAATGTTTTCGGCAGTACTTCACGAGCAGAAGGTCATCCACTTGAAGGAACTTGAAAATGAGAGCCAGTATAGTAGATTGGTGAGAGCAGTCTTCTTCAATCTTTTGGATTGCTCTGGACTACAAATTCCATCATTCCCAGCAGCATGCGGTCATGTTGGTTGAAACTGATAGGGATTACAGTCCAAAACATCTGGCCAGATTACAGTGCTTTACCAGGATAAGGCTGGTAAAGCTGTGGCCTTCCAGATGTTGGATTCCAGCTCTCATCAGCCTCAGCCAATATGGTCAAGTGGTCAGGGTTGAAGGAAGTTGTACGCCAACAACATCTGGAGAACCACAAGTTCCTCAGCTTTGGCTGGGAGACCTGGGCTCAAATACCCACTTGGCCATGAAACTCACTGGGTCAGTCACAATTTATCAGGGTGACCTACTTCACAAAGTTGTTGTGAGGATAAAATGGGGAAGGGAAAGAACCAGGTAAGCCACCTTGACTTCTTGGAGGAAAGGTGGTTGCCACCAAACTCAATAGCACCTCAACTCCATCTCCTCTGTCCTGAGTAACACCTAGTAAAACAAACACATGACACAGTATTCCAGTAGTCTAAGCCCACATTGCTCTTATAACTGGGAGTCAGCAAAGTAGACTTAGGATGAGGAAACTCAGAGCCCAATGGCACCCCATTAGGTTTTGTTTCACCAGAAAGTATTGCCAAGGAAAAGCAGGAACAGGATTGCTGTTTTGAGCAGCAGCCCTGCACTTCCCCAAACATCCACCCTCTGACTCAAAGCTCCTATAAGGGTCTGTAAATCCTACACACAAGGATGCCTGCTTTAGGCCACTGAGAATTGCAACAGTTATTACCTGATTTGGTCTGCTTGCCTCGTCACACTGGGACAATAGCAGTACCTGACAAAGACATTTTGATACGTGGGATTGGATGGCCAAATGGATGCTGCCTCGCCCTCCACACCCCATGCACTTAACTACACCAAGGCTGCATTGGAGAGCTCTCTCACATAAGCCTCATGGAAATTAACTGAAGAAGTTCAAGATCCCTGATGGCATCCTACAGGTGCTTCCTTCCGGACAAGAGGGGCTTGTGATAGCACAAGGAAACTCAGCAACTGATACCATTTACCACTGACAGTGTGCTAGCTGTATGCCTATTTAGAAGGCAAAACATGAATTAGTGTGCATGACATGGGTCTATGAAATGTGTGTGCAGCAGCACAACATGGGTGAAGATCTTCCGGACAAGTCTTCTTCTTCTTCTTTGGGGATCACTCATAGCCATGTAAGATTGTCTTCCATGAACATGGTCTTAACAGTGACTGTGGAGGCCAATTCTGGATCCACACATCCTTCCACAGTGGAGACATATGTTCAGAATAGAGCAGTTGCTTTGGAAGACTGCCAAACAACATCACCAGTCCAACAAAGTCGATGATGAAGAATCGTTGCTTCAACACTGGTGATCTTTGCTTCTTCCAGTACACTGACATTAGGTTGCTTGTCTTCCCACGTGATATGTAACATTTTTCGGAGACACCATTGATAAAAACTTTCGGACTTCCGGGGGCGGCGCGAACGGCAATGGCGGTCCTCTTCTGAACGGGAGAGGAGGCTCCGCAGGCAACGGGTCGTCCGCTACGGCGAAGCGGAGACCCACTCTGGAAAACCCCAGGCGGCAAGAGCCTGGGGTCTTGAGGCTCGGTGGGCGCCTTGAGCGACCCTCCAAGTGCAGAAGGAACCCCGTAAGGGGCTCCGGAGCGCGGAGGGGGGTTGCGGCGCTGAGAGCTGTTTCACAGCCTGAGGAGCGAAGCCGCGCTGCTACTGTCGGTGAGCGCTGATCCCTTTTCCTGCTAAATTACGGATTCGGACGAAAAAGCAACTAACTTGTGAGTAAAAGACTGAGTCACTTGAATTTGAGACTTTAAAGGGAAAATTTAAATTGGCTTGAACTTGGCTGAAAGCGGAGAGACGTGGAAGCAGGAAGTCCGTCTTCCGCAGCCATTGAACTTGAAAAAAGCAATCAGCTGGAGGAGTGGAGGCTGAAAGAAAGAGATCCTAAGTTTTACAGATCTAAGCATCTATTGAACTTGCATCTTAAAGTAAAGACTTTAAGCTAAAGATTTGGGATTTTTATTTGCACTTGACTTTCCTCCTTTTATTGGATTACAAATTAGAAGGTGAAACCCAGAGTCAGGAGCTGCCTGAGCACTAAGGGAGCTGTCAGCACTGCAGATTTGGATACTGTATATTGGAACTTGAAACAATCTGAGGGTATTGAGACCTTTTAAATTTGAAACATTCTTTTTGGAGATAAATAAGCACTGTCTGCAACAAAGTGACCATTTATAAACTCTGCTAAACATTTGTATTTGAAGGTTCTTGGACATTAAATTAGACTCTGAAAGACAGATTAAGCTCCCTCTAGAGGATTGGATTAAAACAGTGACTTTACATGCACTTTTTACTTTCGATTCCCTTGCTGTTTGCTTGCTCTGGACCTTTCCATTCCCATGGGAATAACTCAGTGTGACCTTGACTGACAGATAACGTTGGAATGAGTGGCACAAGAAAAAGAGGGAGAGCTAAACAAACAACTTTAACAACTCTAACCTCAGCCTTACAGACACGTAGATCATCTGTGCCTACTTTGCCCTCAGAAGTGGAGGGAGAGGGCGAAGCAGAGCAGTTACAATTGGAAGATATGGCCTCAGGAGCATCTGTTTCTGTTCTAGACAAAATTTTTGAAAAATTGGAAGCTTTGGACAAGAAAGCAGATGCGCAATCAGCAAAGATTGATAAAAACACAGAATGTCTAAATAAATTAACCACACAAGTGGTACAGAATGCACAAACAATTGGACAGTTAACGGAGGCCTCAGCAGAAAATCGGAAATTGACTGAGGACACCAGACAAAAATTAGAAAATTTAGAGCAAGAGGTAAGACCACTCACTAAACAAGTTGGGGAACATCAGATTTATCTCTCTATGATAGAACTGCGAAACCGTGAGAACAACTTAAGGATTAGATCACTACAAGAGGCAGAAGAAGGACATCTAACTGAGTTTTTGACCAAAGAATTCTCCAAGTTCTGGAACTTGGAAGAAAAGGACTTTAAAATCGTGTCAGCTTTCAGACTTGGAAGATTTATAAAGAAGGAGAGGCCCAGAGACTGTTTGATAACATTGAGATCAAAGGAGGAAAGGGATAAGATTTTGGGACTACATTTTGTAAAATCACTGGAGGTTTTGGATAGAAGAATTGAAATTTATAAAGATATCCCAAGACTACTGCTTGATCTTAGAGCCGCCTATTCTGAACTTGTTAAACTACTAAGGAGCAACGCAATTCCATTCAGGTGGGAATTTCCCCAAGGAATATCTTTTACCTTTAGAGGGAGAAAGGTTAAAGTAAGAACACTGGAAGAGAGAGACAAATTCTTGTCTACATACGGAGAGGACCTTCAAAAAGGAATTGAACTACCTTCTGGGCCTGAGGCAACGCCAGTACCAACATCAGCATCTGTGGAACCTGAAGATCCTGAGAAGATACCACCCCTTGAAAAATAACCAGATAGTTCAGGATGTCTCTGCAACTGTTGAGCTGGAATATTAATGGTTGTAACATTCCGGAAAAAAGGAAGAAAATATTTCATATATTAAAAAAAGAACAATTGGACATTATTTGTTTACAAGAAACACATGTGACGAGGCTCCACAGAAAAGTGTTAATAAATAAAAGATTGGGCCAGGAATTTGTATCGTCCGACAAAGTTAAGAAGAGAGGTGTGGTGATATATGCAAAAGAGAGCCTGTCACCTAAATTCCTATTTAAAGATGAACATGGAAGAATTTTGGCTATTGAGATACAATATCAAGGAGAGAAACTGCTGATATTAGGAATCTATGCACCTAATGAAGGGAAATCGGAATTCTACAAGAAGTTGCAGGAGACAATGCTGGACTACCTAGACTACAACAACATCATAATGATGGGAGATATGAATGGGGTCGTATCAACTAACATGGACAAGTCACAAAGTCAAAATGTTACAAAAGACGGCAGACTACCTAAAACCTTTTTTGAAATGACTGACAATATGGATTTGATTGACATTTGGAGGACAAAGAACCCACTAGGAAGAGAGGGAACATTCTTTTCTGAAGCCCAACTGACCTGGACAAGAATCGACCAAATATGGATTTCTAGAGGCCTGGCACCTAAGGTCAGAAAAGTGGAAATCTGCCTAAAGACCTGCTCCGACCATAATGCAGTAAAGATGGATATGACACTATTACCAACTGGATCCTTTAGATGGAAGATGAATGACAATTTGTTTAGAGATCAGGAAATTACCAAGAAGGCCCAAAAAGTTCTGAAGGACTATTTTGAGATAAATATGAATAATATGGTGGAAAAAAGAATAATCTGGGACGCAAGCAAAGCTGTAATGAGGGGATTCTTGATACAACAGAATGCAGTAAAGAAAAGAACACAAAATGAGAAAAAAGATAAGATCTTGGATAAAATAAAAGAATTAGAGAAGAAATTAAGAGTGAATCCGAAGTCACAGCCAACTCTGAGAGAAATTAAACTTTATCAAACACAATATTCTAAATTGATAAATCAGGAAATCGAATGGAAGGTTAAATTAATGAAACAAAAAACGTTTGAGTCGGCGAATAAATGTGGAAAACTGCTAGCTTGGCAGCTGAAGAGAAGACAAAGATTAAATACTGTTACAAACTTAGAGGTTGATGGAAAAAACATCCAGAATCCAATGGACATTAGAAAGTGTTTCCAGAGATACTTCAAAAAATTATACACCCAAGGGCCGCAAGATGATGCTGAGATTAAACAATTTTTGGTAAAAAACGGACTATCTAAATTGTCACAAGAAAATAGGACAATCCTGAATTCTAAAATAACACGACAGGAGATCGAACAAGCTATCCAGAACATGCAACTTGGCAAATCTCCAGGACCAGATGGGCTGACCTCCAAGTACTATAAGACATTAAAAGACTATTTGATACAACCTTTGATGGAGGTCAGCAATGAAATTATGGAGGGGAAGAGGGCACCGGAGTCGTGGAAGGAAGCGTTTATCACATTAATACCAAAGTCGGAAGCTGAAAAGACACAACTTAAGAACTACCGTCCCATCTCTCTTTTAAATGTGGATTACAAAATATTTGCAGACATTTTGGCAAATAGATTTAAAAAAGTTTTAAATGAAGTAATTCATAAGGACCAGGCCGGCTTTCTCCCAGGAAGACATCTGTTTGCTAATACAAGGAACATTATTGACATTTTGGAACTTTTGCAAACAGACATAAATACAAAAGCAGTCTTAATTTTTATAGACGCGGAGAAGGCCTTTGACAATATCTCCTGGAAATTTATGATGGGAAATTTAAAAGAGATGGGAGTGGGACGGGGTTTTGAGAATGGGATCGGGGCGATATATTCAGAACAGAAAGCTAAACTGATAGTTAATAATGTGGTTACAGAAGAGTTTAAAATTGAAAAAGGGACACGACAAGGTTGCCCTATTTCCCCTTTGTTATTTATTTCGGTTCTGGAAGTGCTATTGAACATGATTAGAGAGGATCGGTTGGTGGAAGGAATTCAGGTCGGTCAGAAACAATATAAATTAAAAGCTTTTGCAGATGACCTGGTTTTGACTTTGCAGAAGCCAGAGCCCAGTACGAAAAGAGTATTACAACTGATTAATGACATTGGTCGGGTGGCTGGATTTAAACTAAATAAACAGAAAACTAAGGTTTTGGGGAAAAATTTGACTGATACAGAGTCAGAACGGTTTCAGAATGAGACGGACCTTAATGTGGTTAAAAAAGTAAAATACCTAGGGGTAAACATAACAGCAAAAAATCTAAGTCTATTTAAGGACAATTATGAAAAATGCTGGACAGAAATTAAGAGAGACTTAGATAGTTGGTCAAAATTGAAACTTTCTTTGTTAGGCCGAATTGCTGCTATCAAGATGAATGTATTGCCAAGGATGTTGTTTTTATTTCAAACACTTCAGGTCTTGGACAAAACGGGGTGCTTTCAGAAGTGGCAGAGAGACATTTCTAAGTTTGTCTGGCAGGGCAAAAAGCCCAGAATTAAGTTTAAGATATTAACTGATGCAAAACAAAGAGGGGGCTTTGCCCTGCCAGACTTAAAGTTGTATTATGAAGCCGCAGCGTTCTGCTGGCTAAAAGACTGGCTACTTCTTGAGGACACTGATGTGCTAGATTTGGAAGGGTTTAACAATGCTTTTGGATGGCATGCATATTTATGGTATGACAAGGTTAAAGCAAATAAGGCCTTTAAGAACCATATTGTCAGAAAATCATTGTTTAATGTCTGGACAAAATATAAAGACTTGCTGGAAAATAAAACACCAAGGTGGCTTTCACCTTTGGAAGCCAAGGCCCGAAAAAGACCCAATATGGAGGCTAAATGGCCAAAATATTGGGAAATACTAGAAAAGGATGGAGACAATTGGAAATTGCAGAGTTTGGAGAAAATGAAAGACAAAGTGCGAGATTGGTTACATTACGCTCAGATTAAAGAAGTTTTTAAAAATGATAAGAAACTAGGGTTCCAGGTGGAGAAATCGAAATTAGAAACAGAATTGTTAGAACCAAAGATTAAGGTACTTTCAAGGATGTATAACTTGCTGTTGAAATGGAATACACAAGATGAAACGGTTAAATCGGCTATGATAAGGTGGGCACAGGACATTGGGCATAATATCATGTTTGAGGACTGGGAGAGGTTGTGGAGCAATGGATTGAAATTTACTGCATGTAACGCTCTGAAAGAAAATGTAATGAAAATGATTTATAGATGGTATATGACCCCAGTCAAACTTGCCAAAATTTACCACCTGTCTGATAATAAGTGTTGGAAATGCAAAGAGTGTGAGGGAACGTTCTTCCACCTCTGGTGGACTTGCCCTAAAGTGAAGGCGTTCTGGGAAATGATTTATAATGAACTGAAAAAGGTATTTAAATATACCTTCACTAAGAAACCAGAGGCTTTCCTTTTGGGTATTGTCGGCCAAGGGGTGGCAAAGAAGGACCAGACATTCTTTATGTATGCAACAACAGCAGCAAGGATACTTCTCGCAAAACATTGGAAAACTCAAGATCTACCCACACTGGAAGAATGGCAGATACAACTGATAGACTACATGGAACTGGCTGAAATGACCGGCAGAATCCGTGACCTGGGAGAAGAGAGGATTGAGGAGGACTGGAAGAAATTTAAGAACTATTTACAAAAGTATTGTAATTTGAGTGAATGCTAAACAAGACGCTAGATCAAAATAACTGAGCACCACTAAATTTAGAAGTTTTTAAGAAAATAAGTAAGATTGTGAAATTTAGCTCCTTTTGAGAATTATAAGATTATGAAATATAAGGGATATAAGAATTTAAATAAGAGGATAAATTGCTGACAAAACGTTACAACGATGAAAGTGGGAGCGGGAGATGTGAGGAAGTCTAAAGAAAATGTGAAAATATGTTAAGATCAATGTTACATTGTTTATTATGTTTATTTTTACTGTAAAACTTAATAAATTGCTTTAAAAAAAAAAAAAAGATAAAAACTTTCGAAGAGTTGGAGATGGCGTTTATAAGTGGCCCATGTTTCACAGGCATACAGTAAGGTTGGTAGTACAATAGCTTTGTAAACAAGCATTTTGGTTTCCCTGCGAATGTTCCGGTCCTCAAACATTCTGCACTTCAATCGGGAGAAAGCTACTTGCAGAGCTCAGGCGATGCTGGATTTCGGCATCCATGTGGGCCCTTGTGGTAAGACAACTGCCCAGGTAGAAGAAGTGATCAACACTTTCCAACGTTACACCACTGAGTTGGGTTTGTGGTGCTGCAGAAGGGTTGTTTTGTGCTTGTTGGTGCAGCACTTTCCAGCTCAGTAACAAATGTCTGAATGGTGTGTGTGTCTTCGGGGTGTAGTAGCTCTTGTGGTTTCGGGGTGTGTGTGGTCAAATACCTTTGCAGCATGATCATGGCATGGTTAGAGAAGGGTGTGTGTGTGTGTGTGTGTGTGTGTGTGTGTGTGTGTGTGATGTGTGAACAAGAGCGCACCAGCACGTTGATGATGGACAAACACCTCTGCATAGCTTCGATAGTTCATTATTGCTGCACCTCTCTCCCCATCACCACTTCCCCTGACATTCAACCACATGTCCCCTGCAGCCGCCTTGCGCTCTAATGATCGAGGAGGGTGACGGATAACAACCTCTGCATATCAATTCCTCCAAACCAGAACATGCCATCTCCCCGCTATCTCTCCCCCCTCCAATTCCTGTTCTTTCTTGCTCGAGCTTGGTTGCCATAGTAGCTGACAGACTCACTGGGTCCTGCTTCCTCGGGGAATGCAACAGCACCACCACCAGCAGAATGTTTTCTAACTGACCCAGAAGAGTCCTAAGGCATGGCCTTTTATTTATGCCTCATAGAAACTGAAGAAGATCCTTCTTGGGGACAGGAGGCATCTTCCTCCCACTTTCACTTCTCTCCCTCCTTCTTGTTTATTTGTTGTACAGTGGTACCTCTAGTTAGGGATGCAGGTGGTGCTGTGGGTTAAACCACAGAGCCTAGGACTTGCCAATCAGAAGGTCGGTGGTTCGAATCCCCATGACGGGGTGAGCTCCCATTGCTCGGTCCCTGCTCCTGCCAACCTAGCAGTTCAAAGTACGTCAAAGTGCAAGTAGATAAATAGGTACCACTCCGGCGGGAAGGTAAACGGCGTTTCCATGTGCTGCTCTGGTTCGCCAGAAGCAGCTTAGTCATGCTGGCCACATGACCCGGAAGCTGTATGCCGGCTCCCTCGGCCAATAAAGCGAGATGAGCGCCGCAACCCCAGAGTTGGTCACGACTGGACCTAATGGTCAGGGGTCCCTTTACCTTTACTTTACCTCTAGTTACAAACTTAATTCGTTCCAGAGGTCCGTTCTTAATCTGAAACTGTTGTTAACTGGAGGTGTGCTTTCGCTAATGGGGCCCCTTGCTGCCACTGCGCCACAGGCACACAATTTCCATTCTCATCCTGGGACAAAGTTCTCAACTCAAGGTAACTCTTCCAGGTTAGCAGAGTTTGTAACCTGAAGCATTTGTAACCTGAGGCGTTTGTAACTCGAGGTACCACTGTATTCATATCTCACCATTTTCTCTCAAGGGGCTGGAGGAGAAGTAACATGCTTCTCCCCTTCTCTTTGTGTAATCCCCACAACAACTCAGTGAGGTAGGTCAGGCTGAGAGGCAGGGTCACCCAGTGAGCTTCGTGGCCAAGCGGGGATTCGAACCCTGGCCTCCAAAGTCCTAGTCTTACTGCAACAACTTTGTGGTGAGTTCTGGCACCTGTTTTTCTTGGGGGGGGGAGCACTGGTGCCCATGAATATTGTGGCAAAGCAAAAGGGTTTGCATGTATGCACAACAGCAGGAGGACCCTCCAGAAGCCATGTTGCAACTGCTGTAACTTTTGCTCCCCCAAACCATATGGGACACCCAACTGGCCAACCTTGACAACTTCTCTCAGTGAGCAAATACAAACAAGCTAGCGGGTGCGTAAGAAAACTTTTCTTTCTTTCACAAGCCATCAAGTCACAGGGAGAGAAAAAAATCACTTGGGGCCAATGATCCACACACAGTGCAACCTCTTCAGGCGGGTTCCTGCTGGAAAGGCCTACACCCAAGGAGAGCTTGTGGATTGGGTCAACTGACCTAACCAGTGCTTTTCAAGGGCACCTGTATTAAGGGAGGAGGGAGAGGGGAGCACCGACAGGGAAGCCCCCCACCTAAGGAGGGAGAACCTTTGAAGGTTCAGATTGAGCCATCTGACAGACAACCTAATCCCAGCTTTCACCTTTTGAAGGTGCAGATTAGGCTGCCTGACAGCCAGTCTAATCCGTACTTTCAAAGGCATCCCATCAGGGAGCTTGGAACATGCAGATCGGGCTGACTGACAGCTGAACCAATCTACGCTTTCAAGGGCATTCCTCCTCAGACAGGAGACTGCTGAGCAGCATGGTACTACCGCAGAGTTCTGAAGGTGCAGATTCGGTCATGGACCGTATGAACTGACACAATGGACCGGATCCATCTCAAGGGCCATAGTTCTCAATCACTAGCATGTGCCAGTGTTTGATTTAACTTGGGCAGCTTGCATGCCAACTAAACTGAAAGGTTGTTGCTCCCCCCCCCCCATGATTGGAACAACACTTCTATTCAGAGTTGAAGTGCCATAAATACTCAGAAATCTAGCAATGTGTTTTCACATCACAAAAAGTGACGCTCATTGCGTTTGCTTGTTTTTACTTCTTAACTCAATAATTATTCACATAAAGTGGCTCTGGAATTCCCGTTTCAAATCAGATTCACTGCCTCTCAGAGGCACCCTGAACCCCAAGATGCTCTCAACACACACACACACACACACACACACACACACACACACACACTTTGCCTTTCACTTATTCCGTTCCATAACTACGTATTTTGTTGCTTCACACTAGGGCAGGGTGAATCTGTCAACTTGTGGATTCTCTGTTTCTCAACCCATTTCTGCAGCAGTTGTTTATTTTAAAATCTGCACAAAAAACCGTACCCAGTTTTATATGCTTTTTAGGTAAAATGAACATTCTGAATGCATTTTTGTTGAATACACAGGAGCTTATTTGAAAGTTGTTTCCTCCAACATAATGCTCTTTTGTCTGCTACCTCAGATTCATACCTAATATATGCACTTGTGAGTGCATTTTGCTTTGATATTTTGTATTTTTTCAAAGGATGTTTGCATCTCAGTTCGCACAATGATTTGAGAAGTGTGAATTAGGTAACTTTATATTAAAATGCTAGCTGAACAAGTTCCCCCCATCCATTGGGTAGCGGGGTGTGTGTGTGTGTGTGTGTGTGAGAGAGAGAGAGAGAGAGAGAGAGAGAGAGAGAGTTTGCCCAGTATTAGGTGAGTTGTGTAGGGATGAAAAGGAAGCCACTTTCATTCTTGCATTTTTATAGTGTCTTGGAAAATAAATCTTGATATTGGGTGCTTCAGCTGTTAATAATGGTATCTGAGACCAGGGAAATCATTGGTAGGAAATAAAATGGATGGCTTTAGAACTCTTGGGAGTCAATTGATTTCCATGCATTTCACTGTTTCACAATTGGGCACTCCATGAAGCCTTTTCTTTCTTCCTTGATCTGTGGACAGAGCTGGTTAGATTCCAGTTAAATGAATGGAAGGCTGCAGAAATCAATGGGGCTAATGGGCACCTCATTGATTCTCATCATCTTTGATAGAGGGATGAGATCTAAATTCCAAAGGAGGCAACAGGAAATGGGGGAGAGGGGTATCAAGCAGCAAGTTAATTCTATTGACGGCCACACTGACAAGCTGAAATTCCTGCATTGCAGCAAGTTGGATTAGATGATCCTCGAGATCTCTCCCAACTCTACAATTCTATGATTCAATGAAATCCAAGGTTTAAATCTTTCCCCTGTTGCTTTTGCTGTTACAACAATAACCAACATTTGTGTAGTACATTTGAATATTGACTTAATACACACACTGTTCCTGACAACATAAAAAGAACCTGCTAGGTCAGTCCAATAACCCACCTTGTCCAGCATCCTATTTTCACACTGGCCAACCCTATGCCTGTGCCAAAACCTGCAAGCAGGACCTTATTGCAGATATTAATAGTGTGCAGCTTGAAGCGACTAGATGCATAAAAACTGACTCCTTTTGGAATGAAACATTGTCCAGACCATTATACATCATTCAAAACTTTACTTGCAGAACTTCCTTCAAAACAAAACAAAAACATCAAGGGTACATCCAAATACTTCCATAAGACAAATGCTTATCCAAGCAGAGGCTCAGCATCTTCTTAAAAATATATTTGAACAGGGTTGAGATCGAAACCTTCCAGGCTCCACTGGAAGAAAAGTGGAGTTTAACTGTAGTAAGTAAATACAAATGCAAAGCATGAATATCAGCCAATTACCAAGGCTAGAATAGCATTCCTTCTATTTCCAGTGCTCAGGATGTGAGTGCCCTTGTTTGTTTGTTTTTATTTACAAGTATAGCAAAATAATAATAATAATAATAATAATAATAATAATAATAATAATAATTTATTATTTGTACCCCGCCCATCTGGCTGGGTTTCCCCAGCCACTCTGGGCGGCTTCCATAGAAACCAAAAATACACTAAAATATCACAGATTAAAAACTTCCCTGAACAGGGCTGCCTTAAGATGTCTTCTGAATGTCAGGTAGTTATTTATCGCTTTGACATCTGATGGGAGGGCATTCCACAGGGTGGGCGCCACTACCGAGAAGGCCCTCTGCGTGGTTCCCTGTAGCTTTGCTTCTCGCAATGAGGGAACCACCAGAAGGCCCTCGGCGCTGGGCCTCAGCATCCGGGCAGAACGATGGGGGTGGAGATGCTCCTTCAGGTATACAAGACCGAGGCCGTTTAGGGCTTTAAATGTCAACACCAACACTTTGAATTGTGCTCGGAAAGATACTGGGAGCCAATGTAGGTCTTTCAAGACCGGTGTTATGTGGTCTTGGCGGCCGCCCCCAGTCACCAGTCTAGCTGCCGCATTCTGGATTACTTGTAGTTTCCGAGTCACCTTCAAAGGTAGCCCCACGTAGAGCGCATTGCAGTAGTCCAAGAGGGAGATAACTAGAGCATGCACCACTCTGGCGAGACAGTCCACGGGCAGGTAGGGTCTCAGCCTGCGTACCAGGTGGAGTTGGTAGACAGCTGCCCTGGATACAGAATTGACCTGCGCCTCCATGGACAGCTGTGAGTCCAAAATGAGTCCCAGGCTGCGCACCTGGTCCTTCAGGGGCACAGTTACCCTATTCAGGACCAGGGAGTCCTCCACACCAGCCCGCCCCCTGTCCCCCAAAAACAGTACTTCTGTCTTGTCAGGATTCAACCTCAATCCATTAGCCGCCATCCATCCTCCAACCGCCTCCAGGCACAGGACCTTCACTGCCTTCACTGGTTCTGATTTGAAAGAGAGGTAGAGCTGGGTATCATCTGCATATTGATGGACACCCAGTCCAAACCCCCTGATGATCTCTCCCAGCGGCTTCATATAGATGTTAAAAAGCATGGGGGAGAGGATGGAACCCTGAGGCACCCCACAAGTGAGGGCCCAGGGGTCTGAACACTCATCCCCCACCACCACTTTCTGAACATGGCCCAGGAGGAAGGAGCGAAACCACTGTATAACAGTGCCCCCAGCTCCCAGCCCCTCTAGACGGTCCAGAAGGATGTTATGGTCGGTTGTATCAATGGCCGCTGAGAGATCCAGCAGAACTAGGAAACAACTCTCACCTTTGTCCCTAGCTCGCCGGAGATCATCAACCAGCGCAACCAAGGCAGTTTCAGTCCCATTATGAGGCCTGAATCCCGACTGGAAGGGATCCAAATGGTCCGCATCCTCCAGGCGTGCCTGGAGTTGTTCAGCAACCACACGCTCAATCACCTTGCCCAAGAATGGAAGATTTGAGACTGGGCGATAGTTGGCCATACTGGTCGGGTCTAAAGATGTTTTTTTAAGAAGCGGTTTAATGACCTCCTCTTTCAGCGGATCTGGGAATGTTCCCTCACAGAGGGAAGTATTCACCACCCCACAGAGCCCATTGCCCAGCCCTTCCCGGCTTGCTTTTATTAGCCAGGATGGGCAAGGATCAAGGAGACAAGTGGTTGGTTTCACGCGTCCAAGCAGCCTGTCCACATCCTTGGGGGTAACGGATTGAAATTGATTCCATGCAACTTGACCAGGCAGAGCTCTAGCACTCTCCAGCCCCAGCCCTGCTCCCACAGTGGTGTCTAGCTCCTTCCGAATATGAGTGATTTTATCTGCAAAAAACTTTGCAAAATCGTTGCAGGAGATCTTGGGGTCTTTACAAGGCCCCGGTGGTAAAGGTGGTTCCGTTAAATTGAGAACCACCTGAAAGAGTCTCCTGCTACTATTTTCTGCAGATGCAATAGAGGCGGTGAAGAAAGTCTTCTTCGCCGTCGCTATTGCCACTTGGTAGGCTCGACGTTGAGCTCTAACCTGTGTCCAGTCAGATTCGGAGTGAGTTTTCTGCCACCGACGCTCTAGCCGTCTCAACGATTGTTTCATCGCCCTCAGCTCTGAAGAAAACCACGGGGCTGTCCGGGCTCCATGCAATCGGAGAGGGCGCTTCGGAGCCAGACAGTCGATAGCCCTGGTTAACTCCGCATTCCAGCGGGCCACCAGGGAATCAGCTGAAAGGCCATCAACATGGGATAAAGCATCCCCTACCACTCTCTGGAAACCATTTGGATCCATTAAGTGGCGGGGGCAGACCATCCAAATTGGTCCCACCTCCCTGCAGAGGGGAAGGGTCGCGGAGAAGTCCAGTTGCACCAGGAAGTGATCTGACCATGGCACTTCTTTTGTTTCACTTTTACTTAGTGTCAGATCACCCACATCACTAGAGGTGAACACCAGGTC
This sequence comes from Podarcis pityusensis, assembly GCF_964106645.2. Taxonomy (NCBI): domain Eukaryota; kingdom Metazoa; phylum Chordata; class Lepidosauria; order Squamata; family Lacertidae; genus Podarcis; species Podarcis pityusensis. The sequence continues at coordinate 29,390,516 of NC_138035.1, read as the reverse complement.
TAAGGCATGTCCATGACTATAAGTTGGGCCAAACTTATTCAGGGACAGCCCCATGGAGGCCATGCTTTCCACGAAGTCCTGAGCAGCCCCCTGTAAGGTCGTGTCGGCATGGATGTTAAAATCCCCTAGGACAACCAAACTAGGTGTCTCCAGGAGAAAATCCGCCATGACCTGAAGCAGCTCGGACAGGGAATCCTTGGTGCAGCGGGGAGGTCGGTACACCAAAAGGAATCCTGTACTGCCCCTATTGCCCAACTTCCAGAACATGCACTCAGAAAACTGGATCTTCCCAGTAGGACGCCTGGTGCAAGCTAGTGACTTCCTAAAAATCACTGCAACCCCCCCTCCCCGCTCACATGACCTGGGTTGCTGTGCGTAAGAGAAACCTGGTGGACAAGCAGCGGCAAGGACAGGCCCATCTGCTTCCTCCAACCAGGTCTCTGTCACACATGTCAGGTCAAATCCTCCATCCACAATCAGGTCGTGGATGGCAGTGGTTTTATTCATCATTGACCTGGCATTACACAGCAACACCTTCAGGTCATGTGGGTTTCCCCTGTTGATTGCAGTATCCATCCGGTCAAGGCCAGACCCGGAGGCAGGGATAGTCTTCAAACAACGACTAAACCTGCCTCCTCGGTAATGACATGGTCTGGTCTTAGCGTAACTCCGCCTCCTGCCCATGATCACCGAGATCAAATGTCCCAGTGTTTCCCCCCCTGTGGAACTTGTCCCAGCCATCGTGTCGGCTGGGGCCCCACTCCCAGGCAGCCCTGATCCCGCCCCTTAAAACAAAACACAAACTATACAGAACCAATAAAACAACAACAACAAAAAAGGAACAGAACAATTATACTAAAATTAATCCCCAACCAAATATCCATCCCACCCACCCACCCCCAACAAAGGAAAAAAGGAAAAAAGAAATAAAAATTTAAATTGCCACCGACTGCTTGAGGACATTTTAAAGCACATTAACCACCTGGAACAGGGAAGCAATGGCAGAACACTTCCCACACTTCCCCCAAAGTTTGTTCCAAATAAGGGCCTGGGCCAGTTGGAAAGGGCCCTGGAAGGGAGCAGGCCTTGCAGTCGTCACCCAGCTGATGGTCCGAGGCCTCACCGCAGCAGGAGTCCCTTTATAGCTGGGAGAGAGGGCCTGGGTCACGCCCCCTGGGCCAGTTGGAAAAGGCCCTGGAAGGGAGCAGGCCCTGCAGTCCTCCCCACAGCCGATGGTGCTTTAAAATGTCCTCAAGAAAACAGCAATAACAATATCCCCAATCCACCCCTTTCCCAAGTATGGAGCCAAAATGTCACCAGCAACGAACTACAGCAGCTTTCCCAAACCTTGGATCCTCCAGATGTTGTTAGGTGACAACACCCATTATCCATGACCTGCTGGTTAGGGATGATGGGAGTTGTAGTCAAACAATATCTGGAGACTCAAAGTTGGGAAAGACTACACTAAATCAGCAGACTTAGGAGATCCATGAAGTTTGCAGTAGTACAAAATGTAGTTGGAGGTCAGACCCCTGAATCAGTCCAATCTGATCTGAGGTCACATCCACCCTGTACCTTTAAAGCACATGGCTTCCACCAATGAATCCTGGGAACTGTAGTTTGTTAAGGGTGCTGGGAATTGTTGCTACAGTTCCCATTTAACCCCCCCCCCAAAAAAAACCCCATGCACTTTAATAAATGTATTGTGTGGATGTAACCTGAGGCGGCTTAGTGGCTCTGAAATATTGACTTGGTTAGGTTTTCTTTGGGGGCGGAGGGTGGAAGGAAAAAAAGAAAGAAAATTGGATAGTAGGTGGAATGGAATGGACTAGCCAGATCCCTGAGCAGAAGGCTCCACATCACAACATTTTATTGCAAAGCTCTCTTGTGCCTTTGATTTACAAATACCTTTCTTGCTGATTAATAGCATTCACAAGTGAAGCATTCCAGGCTGGAAGATGCTTCCTCCTTGGTTGTGCTTGTGAAAGTGCCCACCAGTGGGTGAGTGTGGGTTGGTCTGAGTGAGAGTGAAAGAGAAAGAGAGGGGAGCAAGGGAAGGAAGGAAGAAGAATGTAAAGGAGGAGGGGGAGGGAGTGGCAGAGGAAGGCAGATGAAAAATGGAAGGAAAAGACAGGAAAATAATTTCGCATGCACCACGTTTAAGAGGGAACCTGCCGTCTCCTCCCCATGTTTAGGTAGCTTTTAGAGGGATCTGATTGGAATTTATTAGAAAATAAAAACCCTCTAATTGAAAGCAAGTGCAGGCAATTTGTATTAATAATAGACGAAATTGTCAAATAATGGAATTGTTTAAAATCTATTAGTTTGCTCCATGTGGAGAGAGGAAGGGGTTGATTATCTTGCCATACAGTGCAATGAAAGAAGAGCCCCAGCCTGCCAATCCCATGTGCAGATTAAAGATATAATTTATTGAAGCAATTTATTTTCCAGTGGGAAGGTTGTGGGAACGGGCTGGGGGGGGGGAGAAATAGAAAAATATGATTACAGCCGCAATCAAGTCTCGGATTCTTAATTTGAAGACCTGCCTCTTATCTGGCTTGTTTCAATCATTAAAGAATGTATTCATTTCTCAGCTGGGTTTAAAGCTGCTGGAAGAGGCAGGAAGGTTGTTGGCGGGAGGAAGGCGGGGGTGGGGGGTGGGGTCCCATGAGAAGGCCCATCATTACTCACCTCTCAGGGTTTGCATTTGTTGCAAATCCAGGACAAACCGCACTGTGTCGGTGGAATCAGAGCAGTAGGAAGGCAGCAGGGATGTGTGTGTGTGTGTGTGTGTGTGTGTGTGTGTGACGCAACCTCGCTCATTTGCACCTTGGTGAGGGATTTACGTGGTCATGGTAGCAATTATGTCACAGAGTTGGGGCTCATTCCATCATCATTATTTAGATAGGGCCTTCCTTCCTTCCTTCCTCTTCCTCTCCTTCTCAGTATGACTCCCCATCACTGCAGTCACTTAGCATCGCCCTCTCCTTTCACCCCACCATGACTGATAGCTGAGGAATTTCCATTTTTATATAATAATAATAATAATAATAATAATAATAATAATAATAATAATTTATACCCCAGCCACTCTGGGTGGCTTCCAACTGTATATTAAAAACAATACAGCATCAGACATTAAAAACTTCCCTAAACAGGGCCGCCTTCAGTTGTCTTTTAAAAGGAAAATAGTTGTTTATTGCCTTGACATCTGCTGGGAGGGCATTCCACAGGGCAGGCGCCACTACCAAGAAGGCCTCTGCCTGGTTCCCTGTAACCTCACTTCTCGCAGCAGAGGAACCGCCAGAAGGCCCTCGGCGCTGGACCTCAGTGTCCGGGCTGGATGATGGGTTCTTTTGACTGCACTTGGATGAACCTTGTGCCCAGGAAACTGGCAGAAGGGTTTGAGGTGAACTGGTGGAACTGCCCAGTCAGGTTCACACGAAAGCTTATACCCACAACAAACTTAGTTGGTCTCTAAGGTGCTACTGCCCAGTCAGGGTTGAACTAGGTATGGCAATACATTTGTCTTTGTATCCAGCATGTAGGGTTTTGTTTAAATGCAAAGTACATTACCTGGCAAGGGGGGGGTGGCAATTAATTGAATCATAGCAGGCCTGTGGGGGTGGTAGAATCCCATTCTTTCCTGCCCTGCTCCAGTCCCAAGGAAAACCTCTCCTCTGAGAAACTGGCATATGCTGTCGGCTGCCATTCCAAATTTCTGACAGTTTCCCCAGAGCAACGCACAGCCAGGAATGGGTGGATCTGTCAATTTTGGTTTCTCGACACTTCTCATTTTTTCCAAACTTAAGGTCAGCTTGCCACATTTCCACATCTGTTTGTGGTTTATTCAAAAGTCCTCATGAAAATTCATCAGTGTTTTAGTGCAAATTTCTCCTAATATAGACTTGCAATTTTGCCTAATTTACAAAGCCGTTTCCCCTAATATAGTGCATCTTTGCATCAGTAATATATGCATCTATAATATAATATATATACATCTTACCCTAGTATATGTGTTCTTATGCACATTTTGTCCTAGCACAGGGGTTCCCGCCAGTGGTCTGTGAGCTGCATGCAGGTGGTCCACAACATGCCTGTATTAAATAATTATATCAATTTTTAATTGCATGTTATTCCTTCTTTTATTTCTTATAATGCATTTTATAGTATTACAGATAGTATCCATAGAATTCCACTGTGAATTTTATGAATACTATAAAATACAATGTAAGAAGGAAAAGAAGCAATACAAATACAATTAAAAACCATACAGCATCTATCACAGCGCATTATGATTGCTACAACAGAAAAATGATCAAGTTGTCCACTAAGACCCTCAACAATTTTCAAGTAGTCCATAGGCAGGTGCAGGGGTGGGGAAGAGTTTGGGAACCACTGCCCTCATATATGCAGTTTTGTACCTATTACTTGGCTGCAGAACTACATTGCAAAATTCGGATAAGTGAGAATTTCAAAGCATAGCCATGTTTTGGACTGCATATTGTTTAGAAAGATATGAATTAGGTAGGTTCTCCTTTAAATGCAAACTACATAGAATTTGCACCTCATCTCTAATTGTGAGGAAATTTAAACGGTAACTTATAACTTGTCATGGGCTATCAGGTAAGCCATTTGTTGGAGGCCCACAATCATAGGAAGGGAGGCCACAGAGAGCACTTTGCCAAGAGCCTTCTAAAGCTTGGAGAGAGACATCTTTTTTATTTTATTTATATCCCACTTTTTTCTCCAAAGTGTTCATGGTGGCCTACAAGGTTCTCTCACTCCTCCTTCAATCCTCACAACAATCTGGTGAGGTAGTTCAGGCTGAGAGGCAGTGGCTGGTCATAGGCCCCCCAGTGAAATCCATGGCCAAATGGGGATTTGAACCCTGGTCTCCCAGGTGCTAGTCCGACACTCTAACCACTATACCACAATGACTCTTTTATGGTCTTGTATTATCTCAGAGTTTATTTAATGAAGAAAAATGATATGCTTCTTACTAGAACAAAAAAGTTCTAGTCAGTGCTTTTTTCGGGGGGGGGGGGACGCAGGGGTGTGCATACCCCTAAACATTTTGTGAATCTTTGTACTTTTGTCCATTTACTGTATTTATTTCCCCTGATTTGAACGATAAAATGGTGGTTTTCTTGAGAGTACCTCTAAACATACTTTTTTAGGGGGGGGAAGCACTGGTTCTAGTAATCCCCCACTTTGGGCAAGCACATCTCCCAGCATGTATGTATGTATGTATGTATGTATAAATAAATATTTCTACGCTGCTCATCTGGCTGGATTTCCCCCAGCCACTCTGGGCGACTTCCAACAAAAGATTAAAAATACATTAAAACATCCATCATTAAAAACTTCCTTGAACAGGGCTGCCTTCAGATGTCTTCTAAATGCCATATACAGTGGTACCTCTAGTTATGAACTTAATTCGTTCCAGAGGTGAAACTGTTCTTAACTAGAGGCGAGCTTTCGCTAATGGGGCCTCTTGCTGCCACTGCCCCGCCGGCACATGATTTCCATTCTCATCCTGGGGCAAAGTTCTCAACTCAAGGTAACTCTTCCAGGTTAGCAGAGCTTGTAACCTGAAGCGTTTGTAACCTGAGGCATTTATAACTTGAGGTACCACTGTAGTTGTTTATTTCTTTGACATCTGATGGGATTCCACAGGGCAGGCGCCACTACTGAGAAGGCCCTCTGCCTGGTTCCCTGTAACTTCATTTCTCGCAGTGAGGGAACTGCCAGAAGGCCCTCGGCGCTGGATCTCAGTGTCCCCAGAACAATGGGGGTGGATACACTCCTTCAGGAATACTGGGCCAAGGCCATTTTCTCATGTCATCACCACTTTGATGGGGTGGGGCATGATATCTGCTGATGATCTGAACAGGCAGGTAGTCCCAAGTGGGAAGAGGAGGTGCTTAAATATCCAGGTCCTAAACCACATAGGTGATCAGCAGTCCTTTGCATAGGATGGCCGCTTGCACATATTCAAAACAGAGGACAAGAGAGGACACAGATTAGCATAAAAACTGCATGTACTAGTTAATATGCATAGAGCCACATTTAGAAATAATTACTATAATTTACATACAAACACAGTGCATGTTTCCATAGAGGGGGAAACTGTCTGCCCAGTCGGCTGTCTGGGTGCTAACTTCAAGGCTCCCACTCTTCCTTCATGCTGAGGCGAGAGTCAGCAACTCTTCCCAGTTAAGCCTTGCCCCTATAAAGCAGCTGCGAGGCCACGTAGAGACGCCAGGGATTGAACCTGGGACTTGCAAAGCGGACATTCTCCTACCGCTAAGCTACAACCCTTTGAGGCCCAATTTAGGGTCCCATTTTCTGATTACAAACAGCACTTAAGTAGCCTGTGTCAGAAATCACATTGCAAAAGCATTGTGATCAAGATGTCTGAATCCACGCACCCAACCCCCTTTTTATTTGGGCTGGTGTTTGGTGGCCCCAGCTAAGTTCCTGAAAGAAGCGAGTGTGGTGGGGAGGTTCGCCCATTGCTTTAAGTTGAGGTGGAGTGGCTCAGACGTCAAAATAAATAGTCACCATTGCCCTCCATCCAGCTGGGTAGAGCTGGGAGGAAACAGCAATAATCTAGACTTACAGAAAAAGGCCCCTGCCAGGGTCTATTTGCCGCAAAACACAAAGGGAAGGCAATTAGCTTTGCGTTCCCATAAGCAGCTCCCTTCAGTGCTTAATCATTTCTCCGTGTGCTGAGCCCAGCTATTGAATGTAGAGCTTCCCTTGTTAGCTGTATCCACGTGAATGGCCTCCTAACCTCACCCCCCACCCACCGGAGCACAGAGCAAACCACCTGGTTTGGCCTGAGTGGGCGGCAACTTTCAGTCCTCTGGAGAATTGGCAGGCCTCCACGTGTAGCTATTGAAGGGCTTTGGCATGAGCGGAGGAAACGTCTGCAGCAGCTAAAAGGGCCTGCTGTGGCATAAATGAGCGCCTACAGATATTAATCACATCCCACACTGGGACTGCAAAACAAAGCCCCAAAGAGGCCATCCCTGGAGGAGCCAGTTACCTGCCCGCCTCTTCGGTGGCTTTCATCAAAGCCTGACTCACAGAAGCCAAGTGCAGCTGGGCTCAAAACGGTGTGCGTTCCACCAGCTCATTGTCCTTCCGCTGTTTTCTTAGAAAACCCCATGTGGTAAATGAGCAGGAATTGTGTGTGGGAAGGAGGAGAGAAGGCTCCGGAATAGTTCGTTCCTTCCACAGTGGGGTGTTAAAAAGAAGAAGAACTGCCTTTTCCCTTATCGCTCAGGTAATGTGTGTGTATATACACGCTCTCTCCCTCCCCCCCCCCAATTCATTCTTTCCTTCCTTTCCTTTGGAATTCCCGCCCAGTTTTTAGTTATTAAATAATAACAACAGCAACATAGTTATTATAAGGCTTTCGAAAGGCAGGCACTGAGGGGAAATGTCTCTAAGTTGCTGTTATTTATTGCTTGCTTTGTGGCAACATCTGGTGGCGGGGCCTGCAAAGAGTTAGCGTTGGGTTTTGACAACACAGTGATGAAAAAGGAAAAATGGAGGGGGTTGTCTGCTTGTTCTGCCTTAAGAATCAGAATCAGGAGTCAGCAAAGCAGTCAGCCTTAATTGATGCATATATTTCTTCAACCTTGAGTCCCCCAGATGTTGCTGGACTACAGTTCAGCTTAGCTAATGGTCAGAGATGATGGCAGTCGTAGTCCAACAACATATGGCAACACAAAGTTGAAGAACAAATTTTTCTGCATCTGAATCCTGCCTGTTACTCCACAGAGAATATTCCACCGCACATTTTTCCTGATCAGGCTCCTAGAAGGATGTGAGTTCTGCCTAGGCTGCCTGTCCTACTGGGATTCCAGATTTAAATGTTAATACATCTCCTTACTAAGCAGAGGTGAGGTTATTCAGCTTTGATGCCTGATGTTATCCAGAGCTCACCAATCTCTAATTGGCCCAGAGCTTCAGTGCGGTGGATATATTAGCTTGTTACCGAAGTGGGACTTCAGAGGTTTAAAAAATTGACAGAACCAGTAACACACACTCTCTCTCCAGCTCTCTTCCTTCCTCTCCCTTGCTACTTGATGCCTGCTTAAGACATATGCCTTAACTGTGATTGTTCCAGTTTTATGTCAGCTTAGAAGCCACCTGGCTGGAACTCAAACACGAATGTTCAGAAACTGAGTAACGAAAGCATGTCTGTTTTCATAATTTACTGCTTATGTATTACAATATTCTTCAACGTTGGGTCTCCAAAGGTTGCTCTGCAACCCCCACCATTCCCAGCCTGCTTAGCCAATGGTCAGGGGTGATGGGAGTTATAGTTCAACCCCATCTGGCAACCCAAGAACACGGATGTAGCATTATCAGTATGCATGGCACCTTGTGAAGTTCCCAAAGACAGATCCTTGACTCAAGGGGTTTGAAAGAAAAATAGCAGTTTAGCCTGGCATATTTTCCTGCAGTGTTTTGAATTACAAAACATAGTAATAATAATTTTTTTTAAAAAAATTATATCCTGCCCTCCCTAGCTGAAGCTGGGCTCAGAGCGGCTAACAACAATAAAAGTAACACAGTTACATAAAATAACAATCAATTAATTGAAATGCATTCTAAAATCAATTCATTCTAAAATCAATTCAAAATCAAATTAATGGCAACCATTGGGCTAGAGTTCTGTGAGGAATACCGAAGGGGGGGTCAGACTGTGCCTTGGCCAAAGGCCTGGTGGAACAGCTCCGTCTTGCAGCCCTGCGGAAAGATGTCAAGTCTCGCAGGGCCCTAGTCTCTTGTGACAGAGCATTCCTCCAGATCGGGGCCACGGCTGAAAAAGCCCTGGCTCTGGTTGAGGCCAGCCTAACCTCCCTGTGGCCCGGGATCTCCAAGATGTTTTTATTTGAAGACCGTAAGGTCCTCCGTGGGACATACCAGGAGAGGCGGTCCCGTAGGTACGAGGATCCTAGGCTATATAGGGCTTTAAAGGTTTAAACCAGCACCTTAAACCTGATCCTGTACTCCACCAGGAGCCAGTGCAGCTGGTATAGCACCGGGTGAATGTGATCCCGCAGCGAGGACCTCATAAGGAGTCTCGCTGCAGCATTCTGCACCCGCAGAAGCAGGCTGCGCAAGAAACATTCCTTCCACCATCATCTCCCCGCAAGACTGGACGTCAGACAAATTGAAGGATGGCTTCCAGAATCAGGGCAACTCTCTGCCCTGATAAAATATCCCTAGCACTGGGCATTCCCTGCTGGTGCTGAAGCCAGCACTCTGACAACCTATTAAGTTCCTTTCAGAAGGGCATTGACTCAGGAGCACATGCAATTCTCCATCTCGCTCCAGAAGCAGGAGTGACTGACAGCTCCTCTGATTGAAAGTGCGTCAAAGGCTGCTCAGCAACGGAGAGCAGGGAGCCACAGCTCAGGAGCCAGGAGGGCGATCTGCCAAGGGCTCCAGCTGAGATTCCACGAGAGGCTCAGTGGTGGTTATCTGATTGTGGGCAGCCCAGTCCCTTAGAAGGCTTCCCCACAGGAAACTGTGTGTTGAAGGGATGGACAGACAGTTTGCCTTTTCCATTTGGGCTGTCTAGTGAATGAGTACACATGTTATCTTTCTCTGTGTTAGTCTTATCAAGGAGTGATTGAAAGCAAGGTGAACCCAACGCATCAGGGTGATGGTCTCTGGCATGAGGGCTGATGCAATTAGAGAGTTTTCCTAAGGGCTCAGTTAGATTCCAATAAGATCTGGGCAGCTCATCCTGTCAGCCCTGCTGCAGATCCATGACAAGCTGGATAATGCACACAAGCCTATGTGCCTACACACACCTCCGAAATGCAAACACACATCCTATGCACAGATTATTCTTATTTCTTGCATTTGCATCCTGGCTGCCATTTGTTATGGAACCCAGAGTGGCCTATATATAACTCCCAGACAGTCTCCCATCCAAGCACTGACTGGACCTATAACAGTATATCTGTAAATAAAGCAAATATGACAAAAAGACTATATAGGTCTGCAGTACTTTCTTCTCCAAAGCAAACCAAGCCTGGGTTAACCCTGCCCCTGGAACATTTTGTGGATGAGGAACTGGAGAACACATGACATAAGTGGGGTGTTCATTGAAAATGCATCTTTTAAAGAGAGCACTCAAGTCATTTTATTTAATGTATACTGACTTTGTATGATTTGATGTTTCTAAAATTTGCTTTTAAATTGCTGTGTATGTATTTATTTCTGTTAAATATTAGATTTCCTGGCATCTTTTATGGCGTACCATTGCAGAAGCATTGGTGAGGAGGTAAGTTTTTCTGATCACTGCATCACCATACTAATAAAAGCTTTGTCTTCTGGTTTTCCGCTTCTTGCCTAGGTGATATAAAGGCACAGAGTGCCTTGTCAGAGAAAATGTTGGCAACTCTACCCTGTTCCTTCCAACGTACAAAGGGAAAATGGCTTGCCTAATAAATGAGCTATGTAATGATAGATGCTTAAAAAAAATTCAATTAATCAAAGTGATGTGATCTAAATTTATATTAAGCTGACTTTGGTTTAATTAAATTCTAATTACTTCTAAATTAACTCAAATTTGAATGCATTGGCTTTAAACTAATTCAAATAAACAGAATTTGAATCAATCTGCATTCATAGTTCAAACTGAACAGTGGCTGTAACTTGTATCTTACCTGCATTTTTTAATTTATTTGACTCCAAAAGCACCTATCAGCTACTTTAACCCACGTTTGGCCACACAGATCCATTTTCTTCTAGACCTCATTGCCCCTCCTCCTCTCCATCTGCTGGTTCAAGTGGAAGTTTTCATTCTGACCTGCTGCAGGTAAAGTGTTGGGACCCAGGCAGAGGAAAGAGTGTATCTGTCAATTAGGGGACTGTTTGCACAAAAATGCATTTATTCATGAAAGTGAACACATGATACAATACATTCTGTGGTAGGAAATGGCTTGCAAAAATGTGTATATCAAACAAAATTATATACACACACACAAGTGTATTAAAATTCATGCTGATGGATTTTCATAAGGACTTTAAAAGAAATGACAAAGCGACACAGAAATTTGGAAGACCAAACTTAAGACTGGAAAAGCGAGAAATTGAAATGAAAATTGACAGATTTATCAATCTCTACTTACGATCTATACAACTCCCCCCCCCCTTTTCCAGCATACTCCAGTGGTGATTATAAGGAGGGCTGAGAAGAAATGAGAAGCCTCTGCTCCTCCACCTCTTGCTTTCCTGAGTTTTCTGGACTGCTGTTCTTTTCTCTCCATCTGAACCTTCAGCTTGCTTAGTTTGGTCTTGATGAATGGACCCTTGCTGGTAAAACTGAAATTATGTGATGTACCCTTCAACCTCCGGAAGAAAAGGAGAGATAGGATTTTGTTTCTTCAAGGCTGTCTGGCTCTCTCACACACACCACCTCCTGTCATCAGCTAATAGAATGAGTACCAGCTGCTTCTCTCAGATATCCTCTCAGGAAAGCTTGCTGGGCCTAGACAGCTCTTCTGTGTACCTCCAAGAAGACAGGATTTTTTGCCAGGCGTTTCTTCTCATCACAGTGGCAGAAGAAGCAGGACCTGGTGGAATTTTCCATCCCATTCAGGATCTGAAGCCTCTCTGGAAACATTTTCTGCTGTAGCCCTTTCTATAATTCCTGCTATGTGGTGACTCTGGGTACTTCTGAATGTCCTTTTTACTGTGCATTCATGATTACATGTGCTCAGATGTTATTGGGACAGTTGCATGTATAATTTGCACCTGCAAAAGTTTTAGGGCAGATATGCTACTTCATTTCCCACAATTGCATGTCCTGCAACTTCCTGCTGAAATCCCTCCCTTTTATTTTTTACCATTTTTTGGCCACAAATGTTTCAGGAGGTGGCTATTTTTTCATGTCCCGCTTTTGTTGTTGTGCTATAGTACAAGAATCCCATGGCCAGTATGAAACCCTACATCTCTCCAGACTTCAGCTTGTTCCCCTCAGAAGCTTGGGCTTCTTCTCCCAGAGGACACGGCATTGCTTTCAGTAAGTAATGGAAAAGCCTGATTTTGCACGACAGCCATCACATTGATGCCAAAGGTCAGAAACAAGAGTGAAAATCTGTAATTCTCATGGACCTTGTTGAATTGTAAGCAACACAGATTCCACCACTGGTCCATCTAGCTCAGGATTGTCTCCATTGTCTGGCAACAACTCTTCAGGGTTTCAGACAGGAGACATTCCCGCTTAGAGATGACAAGGATTGAAGCTGGGACCTTTCGTACACAAATCACAGGCTCCTTCCATTGATCTGTGGCCCTAACTATATCCACCACGGGGCTGATGATCAAACAGCTTAGCTGTCAACTCTGCATGCTCTGCACACCATAGTGCAGTTACCCCCAAAGCATACAATGTCCTCTGTTTTCTCCCAGATGGGAACTATTTAGAGAAGATTGCAAAGGCCCCATCTTTCCTCCATGGACCAGGCACATTAAAAGGAAGCAATGTGCCACAGATGCTTTTCTCTTTCACAGATGGGGAATGCTCCTCTGGCGTCAGAAAGTGCATCAAGATTCCTAAAGTGACACCATTGAGCTTTCTGTAGAAGAGGACTGACTATTCCCTACATACCCAAACCAGACCAGCCGGTCCACAGGTGATGTTTTGAATGGAACAGTGGTGCCATCCAGTGGCTCATTTGACTAGAGATTGACTAGAGAGGACAGGTAGGAGAGCTGCACCCTCAAGGTCTTGCTCCTGATGATATTTCAAAGGGCTCTCTGGTTGCGACAGAAACAGTGAAGAGTTTTGTGGCACCATAAAGACTAACAGATTTATTGCGGCATCAGCGTAGGAGCAGTGGGTTCCAGACAGATGCGGTGGGCACCAGTCCACAAAGCCACATGCCACAATAAATCTTAGTCATTACGTTGCCACAGGGCTCTTTATTATATTTAGCCACACACTGATCTGAGGGAGCAACAGCAGTTTTTGAATGATGTGCTGCACTAAATTGCCCGAGGAATGAGCAATCTGCAGGCCATTCCCAAACAGCAGTCAGGAGAAGACTATGCCATCAGATATCTCTTTCCCCACAAATGATTAGAAGTACATAAAGTCCTCTGTAAAATGGGGACCTGGAAATGCTAGGTGTCTTCAGGTAAGAATGGCACACAAGCAAAGTGAGGGTGAAATCCAGTTCACATAAGTAGGAAACCCAGCCAGATGGGCGGGGTAGAAATAATAAGTTGTTGTTGTTGTTTTACTTCTGCAACAGGGCTTCCCCTTCTCCCCATCAGCCCCCAATCTGCTCCAGAGGGTCCCCCAACCCTCTAGAGCAGATTTTGGGGCTTACAGGGGCCCGGGAAGGGGAAGCTCCATTGCTAATTCTCCTTGTGCACATAGCTATACTATTAAATCTTATGAACTGAGGCCAAAAAGGATTAAACGAATTCAAGGAACAACAATGATATCCCAGGCATCCAAACAAATGCCAAGTGTGATTTACAAGATCTAGGAATGAACAACAGGGAACTGATCACTTTGTGTTACCATATGTTTTGTAGTTGTTGGAGATGGGACATTGGGCTTAGGGTAAATTATTTGTACAAGCAGTAGGACTTCTGCTTTGCACAGTACAGAAGGTTTCATGAGCCAGCAAATCTGTGCATGGATATGGTCTCAAGATAGTCACATTTCTCTTCCCCTACCTTGGTTCCCCAACCTCAAATATATCACTGCTTAAAGTTTGCACAATAATGCTTTTTGGCACTGAGAAGAGTCCTCCACCTCTCTCTTTCTCCCGTAAAACAACCATACTGTGAACTCTATTGCTCTGCCTCTTCTGTGTATGGCTATGCTGGAAAATATACAGGTTTCAATGGAGCAGTTCAAAAAGGATAAATCTGGATTTGGGCTGCGCATCAGCTGTGCTGTCTCAGGATCCCCTATGACCAACTGCAGGCAGACGGTGACTTGGTACCAGATGCACTAAGTGGGACTGGTAAATGAGTTTCCATAAAACTTGATTACCACACCAGGGTCTAATTGTGCTAAATGAAGCTAAGTGGACACTGTTTATTTTAAAGCAGGCAAGAGTCCCACTGACTACTGTGCCTGATTTCAGGTCTCTGGTGAATGTATGAAAGGGAAAGAAATAAATGAGGGAAGGAGAAAGAATGAAAACTGAGCAGCTCACCTGCAGAGGTCTCCTATGGCGCTGTGAGTTTAAGCTAAACTGAGACATTTTGCATTGCCGATAAGAAAAAGGGACCGCCTGCACCTTTACCTCCCAGCTCCATCACTGAGATGATTCTCAGGAGTATTGTTGGTCATCCTCCATCACAACATAAAAAGAGTCCTGGTGGGTCAGGCCAATGGCCCATCTGCTCCAGAATCCTGTTCTCACAGTGGCCAACCAGAGGCTTGTGGGAAGCCAGCAAGCAGGATCTGAGCACAAGAACATTCTCCCTTCCTGGGCTTTCCAGCAACGGGCAGTCAAAAGCATCACTGCCTCCAATGGTAGAGACAGAGCATAGCCATCATGGCAAGTAGCCATTGATTTGGTGAGGCTCATTTGACACTGACACAAAACATGGGATGCTCTTCCAACAGAGATTCAGCAGATGTGTTTTTTTTAAAAAAATATTAACCTATAAACATCTGCTGTAAACTTTTCCTGTGCTGCCAGGCTTATGCACAAGAAGAAGACAACAGTTGGCTAATGCCCTGTGATTCGACATCATTACACGGTTTTGATTATGTGCAAATCCACTTTGATTTTTTTTGTGAAATTGCAGCATAAAAAGGTAAAGGGTAAAGGGACCCCTGACCATTAGTCCAGTTGTGACCGACTCTGGGCTTGCGGCGCTCATCTCACTTTATTGGCCAAGGGAGCCGGTGTACAGCTTCCGGGTCATGTGGCCAGCATGACTAAGCCGCTTCTGGCAAACCAGAGCAGCGCACGGAAACGCCGTTTACCTTCCTGCCGGAGCAGCCAGCATGAAATTGCAGCGTACATGCTTTTAAAAGAAGTTAGGCTAGCACAGAGCTTCTGTGCCTGCTTCCAGTGCCAGGGCTTATCCCTAGAATATATTAAATGAGTGCATGGGAGCATGATCTGGGTGCCTTTCTCTCTCAACATTTAGCAGTACAGTGGTACCTCGGGTTACATATGCGTCAGGTTACCGACTCCGCTAACACAGAAATAGTACCTTGGGTTAAGAACTTTGCTTCAGGATGAGAACAGAAATCGCGTGGCGGTGGCGCGGTGGCAGCAGGAGGCCCCATTAGCTAAAGTGGTACCTCAGGTTAAGAACAGTTTCAGGATAAGAACGGACCTCCAGAACGAATTAAGTTCTTAACCCAAGGTACCACTGTAATAACATGGACTGTGGAGCTAAAGGGCTCTCTGCTGCTGGCCCAGAGAGTTAGGGCCACCAGAAGTTAGAACTTTCCAGGAAGCGCATAATGGCAAGGGGGAGACTAACCTGGCCGTGCCCAGAAGAGGAGCTTTGCGGGATCAGATCAATGGCTCATCTAGTCCAGCATCCTGTTCTCACAGTGGCCAACCAGATGCCCGTGGGAAACCCTCAAGTACGACCTGAGCAAAAGAGCACTCTTCCCTCCTGCAGGAATGGCATACCCTCCAACTTTTCTCCGATGAAAATGGGGGCATCCCATTCCATAATGATAATTTTACTATTTACACCCCATACATCTTACTGGGTTGCCCCAGCCACTCTGTGCAGCTTCCAACATATATAAAAACATAATAAAACATTAAACCTTTTAAAATACTTCCCTATACAGGATTGTCTTCAGATGGCTTGGGGGTCGGATAATTCCATACCCTCCAACATTTCTCCTGTGAAAATAGGGACAATCTAAGGAAAAGTGGGGCATTCTGGAATCAAATCGGAAACTAGGACAGCTTCTCTAAACCAGGCACGCCCCTGGAAAATAGGGCACTTGGAGGGTCTGGAATGGGGCACTGCACTGCCCCCAGGGAGTTCACCAGGGCAGTTATAAAGATAGAGGACCAGGTGTGTGACACACAGTTCTCTTTTCCAATGGGTCTGGTTAGGGAACTAAGGAGGAAAAGTTGAGGGACACCACTGCCTTCCAACATATACCGCATATAGGCATGTACTCTGCCCAGTGGTAGGGCCGGCTCTGATCAGAAGGTTGTCCAGAAAGGAATGCTGAAAAAGGTCCCTCCCCCCTCCTGCAGCACATTGATCTTCAAGTGGTGGATCAGGACCCATTATTGGGTCGCAGACTGACCTAAGGTGGGCAGCAGTCTCACCATGCAAGTACAGGATAACAAAAGAAGGAGTGCATCTCTAAGGGCATGTCTGGAGTAAAAATGGGCCAAAGATCAAGAGACTGCAACTTTAGCAAACCAGTTGCTACACCATATTGATACTCACTAGTACACTGGCAACTGCCATAAGTCCTGCTCTCAAGAGGACTTCTGCCCTCAGTGCTCTCGTTTTTAGAAAAGAGGCACCCGTTCTTCATATCTCTCAAATCATGACACAGCATTTCTTAGCTCTGCCCTTGCTTGTTTTATTCCTCTGACAAGCGCTACACAAACAGTGGTGTCTGCAGTGCCTGCAAAGTGCCATTCTTCTGCTTAGCAGCACACAAAGTCACAATCCTTCAGTGCGAAATCTTTCCAAGGGCCAGTTTGAAAAACATCAATATATAACGGGGAGGGTGGCGGCGGCTGACAAAGCCTGTTTATTTTATTTTTTTATCTACTTAGAGCATTCACACTTTGCTCTTCAGCTGAAAATGCTCCTCGAGTGGCTCGCATGTGGTTAATGAAAACAAGTCAGTCCCTGCCCGCAGGCTTACAATCTAAAAGACATGGCACGAAAGGAAAGAGGAATGGGGAGGGCAGAGGGGGAAGCAGAGCCAGGCACTGATTCTTAAAGTTCTCATCATGACCAAGTGGAATGGAAGCAGCTGAGGAAGTGAAGGAGTCAGGTGGAGCTGGTCTCTCAATAAAGCTGATGGGGTGGGCCCTATCTGCCGCCCATCTCTCCCAAATTGTAGGTGTAGGGAATGGTGACACTTAAGGAATTTGTGCTTGGGGTATAGGTCTTCTTCAATGAAACAGACACCACAATGGAAAATGAAGAGAGCAACTTGACTTTCCTCTCAGGTGAGAACGCTACATTTGTATCCAAAACTAGACCATAAACCTGCCCCTTGATATCAGGAACTGCTATGCAAAATTTGAGTAAGATATCTTAAGACCTGACCCAATTGCACAGCAAACAAGCGACTTTCTAAAATATATAGTAGATTTCCTTATGCAATCCTTTGTCCTGTGTGGATTCCAGCACCCACTGTTCTACCTCACAGGGTTCATAGAATCATAGGATCATAGAGTTGGAAGAGACCACAAGGGCCATTGAGTCCAAGGGCCATCGGGTTGTTGTAAGGATTGCTGATATAAGGTAGATGGTCCTTCGTACAAACATTTTTCATATTTATGTCAAATGGGGAAGAAGTTTGTGTACCTACCTAATTTGCACTCCCTGAGACAATGTGTGAATCAGAATACAGCTACCCTACGAAATTAATTTTTCTCCATATTTTATGATGCAATTAAAAAAAAAAGAGTAACACAATGCATATATTAAGGGAAAGTGTGCATTAAAATGCACATAAATTAGTGAAAATAACATAAAGAAATGTATTAAATTTGGGGCAATGTACCATAAAATGTTGCTGAATTTTGATGAAAAGTGAGGATGATTTAAAATAATAATTCTCAAACTAAGCAGAAAATGTGGCAAACTGAATTTAAGACTGGGAAACTGAGAAACTGAAACTGATAGAGTTGTATGCCAGATTAGGTGCTTTAGAGGACTGTCAGCTCACTGCAAAGGACACTTTATAATTCCGTGTGATGCTATAGTATTGTATATAAAGCATTTAATTGCTTCATTCTGGCCTATTTTGTGCTTCCACTTCTGATGTGTCTTTCCTCTCCTTCTCTTTCATTTTCCTCCTCCCTCCCTCGGTGGCCTCCTTGTCCCATTGTGACGCAGGCACAGGCACATGATGCCTTTTTGTGGCGGATTCGTGATTGTTCTCCTTGGTGTTTAATGTCAAATACCTGAGGCTATGGGAAAGCGCACACCTTCTCCCCTGCTCATGCCCCGATTGCAAAGAGATGTGCAGAGGCGGGAGGAGATCTATATGCACAGCACTCTTTTCCATTTTGCAGGCGAGGAGCCATCAAGGAATCACCCACCTCTAGCAGTGGGATGGGGAGGCAGTCCTCTAACAATCTTGGAGCAAAAGCAGAACTGGTCTCAGGTGATATCCTATATATATTAGGAAATAATCCATAATGAATTGGGGGGGGGGGACACATTTAAAAGTACTTTTCAAAAAACAACAAGCCAGAGTCCTTTTTGTCGGGGATCATTCAGACAGAAATTCTCAGGTGTCAAAAAAGGTTATTCATGTATGCCACTACGGTAGCCTGTGTTTTGTTAGCTCCAGAATGGAAAACGAGCAAGGTCCCAACTAAAGAACAATGGCAACTTAGACTGATGGAATATGCGCAGCTTGCGGATCAAACTTATAGAATAAGACAACAATAAGAACATTCGTTTAAAGAAGATTGAAAATGTGTATTGAATGTATGAGGGGAAATTGTGTACACTTGAAAACGTTGGCAGCATTAAGATAAATTCAACAGTGAAAATAAGTTTTGATGGATGTAATACTGAATGGTTTGGTTTATATAAAATATGCAGGGATTTATGCTATGCAAAATGAACCATGGAAAGAGAAGAAGGGAAGTCATTGTTTAAGATTGTTTAAATGTACAGTATATTCTAAATGGTAAAACAGAAAATTTAATAACACACACACACATGAGAAATGCAGATGCTCTACCACTGAACCACAGCCTTTCCCTGAGCTTTTACTCTTCCTGGAATTAAGGGCTCTCTCTCCCACAGTTGTGTAGTGATGGAGCCCTCCTCTTCTTAGCATCACATATGCTTTCTACCCCTTTGTTGTAATTCCAGTTCAGTTCCCATTTTCTCCTTGAAGGTCCCAGTGAACCTTTGTTTTGGTCTCATAACCTGCTGCTCACCCACACAAATAAATTTTAAGCCCAGGCCTAGACCCACTAACCTGTAGTGAGTCATTCACAATGGGATGACCTTGGGCCAGTTACCAACACCCAGCCTAACACAGCTGAAAGCCCTTGAGGGATACATCACTGGCCATCTTTATTGGGGAGGGCCATAGCTCAGTGGTAGAGCACATGCTTTGAATGCAGAAGGCTGCACATTCAATCCCTGGCATCTCTAGGTAGGGCTGGGACTTCTGGCTGAAACCTGGAGAGCTGCTGCCAGTCCGTGCAGGTAGGAGCGAGATAGGTAGGTTAATAATCTGACACAGCACAAGGCAGCCGCCTATGTTTTGGCTTCCACTAGCATCACTACCTTGACATATCTTCCAACATACTGCAAGTGAAATAGGGAGGCTTATGTGCTTTTTTAAAAGCTTACATTTAAGATATGGTTACACAAACTAAAAATGAGCAACATCTACATGATACACCCATACATAAAGTAGACAACCAAACAATAAAGGAAATAATAGGTGTGCTTAAGTATCGTCCTGGTATTCGTTGTACTGAAGCATTATGGATAAAATACATGGTTCAATAAATGTGTTTGCCTGCTCTCTCTATATTAATTTTCAGCAGTAAGTTAATTTGCATAAAGTTGCATTATTCAAGATTCTTTCACACCGATTAGACATCAGTGGGAGAACTCTTTTTCATCCAATTTGCTGCTCTGCACATTTTAGCAGCCGCAAGTAGGCTTACAACAACTTCAAGCAGGATGTCATTAATCAAGCCCTTAAGATAACATAATGACACTAGTTGGGGATTTTGTGGTATTAAACAGCCAGTCATTGCATTAATCAATTTCAGAATTTCTGGCCAAAAAGTTTGCAAAATATTGGACAGTGCCAAAAAATTAGCAAAAGGTCTCCCCACATCACCTGTCACAATCATGTACTGACTGATAGCTCTGGCTTAATTTACAGGGAGTTAAGTACCATTGATGTGGAGTTTCTTTTTTCTCCCCCCCCCCCCCTTTTAACATCCTTATTTGAAGGATCACTTGCCTAAACTCCAACGCAAACGTTTCACATTAACCAACGACTTCACTGTGCCTGCTGTATTCTGCAAAAGCCTCTCCTGCGTTGATTAATCAAAAGGAAATAATACATCCTCCTTCATTTTAAGAGATACACTAGAAGGAAGATAATTGTCTTATAACAGCTTATCAGCAGTCCAGAGTGAACCTCCTCTGCTGCAATCTGCAATATAGCAGACTGAGAACAGTACCTTGAAACGCAAACTAATGTGTATGCTTTATTGAAGCTAGTGGGTTAGAAATAGGCAGTGCTTTTTTCGGGGGAGGGATGGGGACGCAGGGGTATAAATACCCCTAAACATTTTGTACTTTTGTCCATTTACTGTATTTATTTTCCCCAATTTGAACTATAAAATCGAGATTTTCTTGAGTCAAAATGAGAATACCCCTAATTTATTTATTTTTTATAAAAAAAAAGCACTGGAATTAGGTAGTAAGTAAACATGTGGTTAAGGGACACGGGTGGCGCTGTGGGTTAAACCACAGAGCCTAGAACTTGCCGATCAGAAGGTCGGAGGTTCGAATCCCGACGACGGGGTGAGCTCCCGTTGCTCGGTCCCTGCTCCTGCCAACCTAGCAGTTTGAAAGCACATTAAAGTGCAAGTAGATAAATAGGTACCGCTCCAGCGGGAAGGTAAACAGCATTTCCGTGCACTGCTCTGGTTCTCCAGAAGTGGCTTTGTCATGCTGGCCACATGACCTGGAAGCTGTACGCCGGCTCCCTTGGCCAATAAAGTGAGATGAGCGCCACAACCCCAGAGTCGGTCATGACTGGTCCTAATGGGCAGTCCTTTACCTTTAAACATGTGGTTAGGATGGGGGGGGATTAGGCTATAGGTCTAGGGTGGGAAACCCAAGGACCCCCAAATATTGTTGAACTACAATTCCCATCTTCCCTGCCCATTGATCCTGCTGGCTGAGGATAATGGGAGTCAGAATCCAGCATCGTCCAAAGGGTAACAGGTTCCCCAGCTCTGAAACACATGGCTGTGTATGTATACTAGAGATAAGATGCATCTTTCTGCTGCCCCTACTCATAGATTTACAGTATATGTCCCTACTCAGAAATAAATCCCATTGAATCCAATAGAATTCAGTGGAGCCTACTTCTTGTGCGTAGACATGTGTTGCAGCATTTCTCAACTTGATGCCCTCCATATGTTTTCAATTCCCCATCATCCCCAGCCAGCATTGCCAACAGTCAGGGACGATGGGAGTTGTAGTCCACCAAGGATACCAGGTTGGGGAAGGCAGATGTATAGGATTGTGCTGTTATTTCTAGAGATCAAAATCATGAAGCGGCAGTGTAATGGAAATTGCAAAGACCATTGTGATATTGAGGAGCTACTATTGTTTCCTGTTATTATTTTGTTCAGTGACTGTCTCTCCCATTCATTCCTTGTTATAAAGTTGTTTCAAGAAGAAGAAGAAGAAGAAGAAGAAGAAGAAGAAGAAGAAGAAGAAGAAGAAGAAGAGAGTTTGGATTTGATATCCCACTTTATCACTACCCTAAGGAGTCTGAAAGCGGCTAACACTCTCCTTTCCCTTCCTCCCCCACAACAAACACTCTGTGAGGTGAGTGAGGCTGAGAGACTTCAGAGAAGTGTGACTAGCCCCAAGGTCACCCAGCAGCTGCATGTGGAGGAGCAGAGACGCAATCCTGGTTCACCAGATTACAAGACTACCACTCTTAACCACTACATCACACTGGCTGTCAAGAAGCTTTCCCAGCAGTTTCAGAAACTGCTTAGCAACTGCTTGAAGTAAGGAGGGGTTTCAAGGCCAGCCACCAGCTGTGTTCCCTGGGCCAGTGGCCATTTGCCTTATGCTTGGCAGATTGTCAAGGCCAGCAGGTCCACCTGCATTATCTGATGTATCTGACAAGCCCCAATTATGGGAGCACTTGTGAGTGCCTGGGAAAGATCTCAAAGTTACCACCTCCTAGTTACCAGACAACTCTTAGCAGAACTTCAAGGTCAGCCACCTGATGGAAGATCACACATAGTTTTTGGGAGAACGTATGCTTATATTATTAGGAAAACATTCTTTAAGAAACAGATAAAAGGTCCTGGGAGCTTTAAAGAGGGTTCCAGAAACTTCTTTAGTGTGTAGGAGCGGCACTCTAGGCATGATGGGTGTCAGCTGGAGGTGCAAATAAAGGGAGGAAGTTGCAGGCTGCAATTTCCACACAAGGAAAGCACACACACACGTGCTGTCAGCACGCACGCTGACAGCAAGTTTGGAAGTAAGACAATGTGTGCTGCTGATACTGTGAGTTTTGCTGTGTCAGGATTAATTACTGGACTGAGATTATACCATGCTGGAGAGAGAAAGAAGGAATGTAGACTATGTTGTAAATAGCTTGTGTATATAATAGTAACAGAAATGCTTGTGCAACCAGTCAAGGAATAAAGACGCTCTTGACTGTGAATTTGAGTATGACTCCTGGTCTTGTCCTCTGCCTCCAGGAAAAACTCTGCTACAAACAATAAGAAGTGGCTTTACTGAGGTGCCACCACACAAGCAGAAAGCACAGCAGAAGTGTGTGGGTGGTAACCTCTAATATATATAATGCCTTACAGTATATAAGAGGTGGGCAAACTTTGCTCAGTGAACCTCAGCATAAATTGAGGAAGATGCTATGTGCCAGACAACACAGGATCTTGCCTGCTCCCATTCTGTGGTGTTCCTGGTGACAGAAGGGGCATATCCCTAGGGAACCTCTCCATAGACAAAGATTGCAATGTGTACTGTGGTTTGCCCTAGAAGTTCATCTGCTGCTGCTGGGGGTTCCCAGTGACTGAAAGGATGTAAGATGACAGACTGCACTCTTTTTCTTTGCCCTGTGTTCCTTGTTCACTCATTCAGCCTGTAAATAAAATCTTCTTAATATGGAGCAAACCTGGTGTACTCTTAACATGTCTACATACAAAATGAACCTATCTATCATCTATCTATCTATCTATCATCTATCTATCTATCTATCTATCTATCTGTCTGTCTGTCTGTCTATCTATCATCTATCTATCTATCATCTATCTATCATCTATCTTTATCTATCATCTATCTATCTATCTATCTATCTATCATCTATCTATCTATCTATCTATCATCTATCTATCTATCTATCTATCTATCTATCTATCTATCTATCATCTATCTATCATCTATCTATCTATCTATCTGTCTATCATCTATCTATCTATCTATCTATCTATCATCTATCTATCTATCTATCTATCTATCTATCTATCATCTATCTATCATCTATTTATCATCTATCTATCTATCTATCTATCTATCTATCTAATCTATCATCTATCTATCTCTATATGCCGCCCATATGACTGGGTTGCTATTAATAGTAATAACAACACCATTAATTCGAGACATTAAAAAAAATCTTCTTAAAAAGCAAAATAGGCACAGGGATTCATGCGGGGCAGTAGGTACAAAAAACAGTGACTATCTCTGACAAATAAAGACTAATAAGTGAGCAATGGGGAAGCTGTGATCCTACAGATGTCATTGGGCTTCAATTCCCATCACCCTTGACCATTAGCCTTGCTGATTGGCACAGGTGGCAGCTGGAGGTCTGGAGGTGTGAGCACAGGTTCCCCATCCTTGTAACAGAGTACGTGTCCTGGCCTAGTGTCCTGGACTGACTGGGTGCAGAGGAGAGGTGGGAGGCACCAACTGGGGAACCCTCAAGGGAAGACATTTCAGAGCCAGGGGACTGGTGGTGGGACAATGGTGAGTGGTCAGAGGGAGAAGAAGGAGCACACTGGGAGGAGGAGGTGTCAGAATCTGAAAAGGCAACAGGGTTAGTGATCAGGAAGGGGCTGGGCAGTGAACAGTCCAGAATCAGAGGTAGAAGCGGAAGCTGAAGAGGAAGGGTCCAGGAAGCAGAGATGAGGCAGGCTGCTTAAAAATCCAGGGTGTCTCCTCCTCCTGCTGTGACCAGTTCTCCTCCCCCCTGGTCTCCCCAAACATGAAGAGGAAAAAAGAGGAAGAAGCAAAGACAGGCAAGTTGGAGAAGTCTCAGGTTGCTTGGGAAGGACTTGGGGGAGAAGGAGACTTAGGGAGCTGTGGGAAGGTGGGGACTTTCAGTCCTCACAACTGCCTCATTGGGGCAAGACTTACTGGGAAGAGTTGCTGTTCTCACTAGGCCTGAGCTGTTTTGTTTCTCTGAACAGAGAGTTCGCTTCCGTGGCACCTTGTGAGTTATTGCTGACCTGTGCCCCACTCTCGCCTTGACACCTAGCCTTCAGCTCCTTGAAGACTAAGAAATTCTGGGTAAACTCAGGGAATCTTACACAGCTATGTTGTATATGACAAGCAGCAGCCTTTTTGAAAGTAGCGCTCATTTATTTGCAAAGGATCCCAGAAGGAAAGTCTGTGTACCAAGTATAATCGGGGACAGGTCCCAGGGTAAGGTGCAGACAACAGCTGTTGCTAAGATGTCCTGGGATGGATCACCTGAGAAACAGCTGGTTTCTCATTCCCTATCTCATTTTCCTTCATTTTCCTCCCTGCTGCCCTTTTCTGTCTCCCTGTGCACATGAATCCCAGAACATCATCTTCCTCCTCTAAATGAAGCAGATGTCCCTGCTGGGAGAGGCCTTTTTTTTTTTTTTTTTTTTAGAAGGTCTCACATAATCAGATTCCTCACCTCCCAGGCTGCTTCTATTCTGGTTGTGGAGCAGCTGTAGCTGTCGCAGAGGCACAAGCCTGGCCAGGCAAGAGATGCTGAGCCAGTTTGGGTATTCTGGTCGCAGCGGCGTGCAAAATCCCATTATGGTTTTACTACGGTGAGTTTAAATATACTGAACCCTTCGTTGCTCCAGCTGCCCCTGCCAGCCGCCTCTGTAATTCACCCCAACAGGTTTTCAATCTCTAAGCAATTCTGTGGTCTGGCTGCAAAAGTGAGTGAGGGGGTAGCAGGGAGGGAGGGGTAGCCGGCAGGCAGCCTCCGAGTGGTGCAGGAAGAGAACAGTGAGGCCCTTTTGCCTGCAGTAAAGATGTATGAGCCCATCTTCAACACAGGCAGGCCTTGATGGCTGCAGCTGGAGCCCTTGGATACACAGCTCTGCTAGAAACGCCGAGGGAAAGTGATGGATGAGCAGTCCAGCAGAGAAACACAACCAAATTCTTCCCAGAGCATGAAGCTAGAGTGTCTGACCTCCTGGGAGGTTGGGGGAGGGGAGCTTATTGTTTTCGTTTTGCTATGTTATGTTGTGCATTTTGTAATTTCTCCCCTGTAAACCACCCTGTGATCTTTGGTGGAAGGGCATTACAGTCGTACCCCGGAAGTCGAACAGAATTTATTTCGGAAGTCCGTTTGACTTCCAGAATGTTCGGAAACCAAGGCATGGCTTCCAGTTGGCTGCAGGAAGCTCCTGCAGCCAATTGGAAGCTGTGGAACCCATGTCGGACGTTTGGGTTCCAAAGAATGTTTGCAGACTGGAACACTCACTTCTGGGGTTGCGGTGTTCGGGAGCCTAATAATAATAATAATAATAATAATAATAATAATAATAATAATTTATTTATACCCCGCCCATCTGGCTGGGTTTCCCCAGCCACTCTGGGCGGCTTCCAACAAAATATTAAAATACCGTAGTGCATCATACATTAAAAGCTTCCCTAAACAGGGCTGCCTTCAGATGTCTTCTAAAAGCCTGGTAGTTCTTGTTCTCTTTGACATCTGGTGGGAGGGCGTTCCACAGGGCGGGTGCTACTACTGAGAAGGCCCTCTGCCTGGTTCCCTGTAACTTGGCTTCTCGTAGTGAGGGAACCACCAGAAGGCCCTTGGCTCTGAACATCAGTGTCTGGGTAGAACGATGGGGGTGGAGACGCTCCTTCAGATATACTGGACTGAGGTTGTTTAGGGCTTTAAAGGTCAGCACCAACACTTTGAATTGTGCTCGGAAACATACTGGAAGCCAATGTAGGTCTTTCAAGACCAGTGCTATGTGGTCTCAGCGGCCACTCCCAGTCACCAGTCTAGCTAGTGGCGCCCTCCCTGTGGAACGCCCTCCCACCAGATGTCAAAGAGAACAACAACTACCAGACTTTTAAAAGACATCTGAAGGCAGCCCTGTTTAGGGAAGCTTTTAATGTTTGATATATCACAGTAAGAACCATGAACCTTGGTAAGTTGGATGTGGTCAAAAATGAGATGGCAAGAATAAATATTGACATCCTGGGCATCAGTGAACTAAAATGGACGGGAATGGGTGAATTCAGTTCGGATGACCATCATATCTACTACTGTGGGCAAGAATCCCGTAAAAGAAATGGAGTGGCCCTCATAGTCAACAAAAGAGTGGCGAAAGCTGTACTGGGATGCAATCTCAAAAATGATAGAATGATCTCGATACGAATCCAAGGCAGACCTTATAACATCACAGTAATCCAAGTTTATGCACCAACCACTGGTGCTGAAGAAACTGAAACTGACCAATTCTATGAAGACTTACAACACCTTATAGAAATGACACCAAAGAAGGATGTTCTTCTCATTATAGGGGATTAGAATGCTAAAGTAGGGAGTCAAGAAATAAAAGGAACAACTGGCAAGTTTGGCCTTGGAGTTCAAAATGAAACAGGGCAAAGGCTAATAGAGTTCTGCCAAGAGAACAAGCTGGTCATCACAAACACTCTTTTCCAACAACACAAGAGACAACTCTACACATGGACATCACCCGATGGGCAGCATCGAAATCAGATTGATTATATTCTCTGCAGCCGAAGATGGAGAAGCTCTTTACAGTCAGCAAAAACAAGACCTGGAGCTGACTGTGGCTCAGATCATCAGCTTCTTATAGCAAAATTCAAGCTTAAACTGAAGAAAGTAGGAAAAACCACGGGGCCGGTAAGATACAATCTAAGTCAAATCCCTTATGAATACACAGTGGAAGTGAGGAACAGGTTTAAGGATTTAGATTTGGTGGACAGAGTGCCTGAAGAACTATGGATGGAGGCTCGTAACATTATACAAGAGGCAGCAACCAAAACCATCCCAACGAAAAGGAAATGCAAGAAAGCAAAGTCACTGTCTAACGAGGCCTTACAAATAGCGGGGGAGAGAAGGCAAGCAAAGTGTGAGGGAGATAGTGAAAGATACAGGAAATTGAATGCAGATTTCCAAAGAATAGCAAGGAGAGACAAGAAGGCCTTCTTAAACAAGCAATGCAAAGAAATAGAGGAAAACAATAGAATGGGAAAAACCAGAGATCTGTTCAAGAAAATTGGAGATATGAAAGGAACATTTCATACAAAGATTACCATAATAAAAGACAAAAGTGGAAAGGACCTAACAGAAGCAGAAGACATCAAGAAGAGGTGGCAAGAATACACAGAGGAACTATACCAGAAAAAAAATGGATGGCTCGTACACCCCAGGTAGTGTGGTTGCTGACCTTGAGCCAGATATCCTGGAGACTGAAGTCAAATGGGCCTTAGAAAGCACTGCTAATAGAAGTGATGATATTCCAGCTGAACTATTTAAAATTTTAAACAATGATGCTGTGAAGGTGCTACACTCAATATGCCAGCAAGTTTGGAAAACTCAGCAGTGGCCAGAGGATTGGAGAAGATCAGTCTACATCCCAATCCCAAAGAAGGGCAGTGCCAAAGAATGCTCCAACTACTGCACAATTGCACTCATTTCACACGCTAGCAAGGTTATGCTTAAAATTCTTCAAGGCAGGCTTAAGCAGTATGTGGACCGAGAACTCCCAGAAGTGCAAGCTGGATTTCGAAGGGGCAGAGGAACCAGAGACCAAATTGCAAGCATGCGCTGGATTATGGAGAAAGCTAGAGAGTTCCAGAAAGACATCTACTTCTGCTTCATTGACTATGCAAAAGCCTTTGACTGTGTCGACCACAGCAAACTATGGCAAGTTCTTAAAGAAATGGGAGTGCCTGATGACCTCATCTGTCTCCTGAGAAATCTCTATGTGGGACCAAGAAGCTACAGTTAGAACTGGATATGGAACAACTGATTGGTTCAAAATTGTGAAAGGAGTACGGCAAGGCTGTATATTGTCTCCCTGCTTATTTAACTTATATGCAGAATTCATCATGCAAAAGGCTGGGCTGGATGAATCCCAAGCTGGAATTAAGATTGCCGGAAGAAATATCAACAACCTCAGATATGCAGATGACACAACCTTGATGGCTGAAAGTGAGGAGGAATTAAAGAACCTTTTAATGAGGGTGAAAGAGGAGAGCGCAAAATATGGTCTGAAGCTCAACATCAAAAAAACGAAGCTCATGGCCACTGGTCCCATCACCTCCTGGCAAATAGAAGGGGAAGAAATGGTAGTGAGAGATTTTACTTTCTTGGGCTCCATGATTACTGCAGATGGTGACAGCAGTCACGAAATTAAAAGACGCCTGCTCCTTGGGAGAAAGGCGATGGCAAACTTAGACAGTATCTTAAAAAGCAGAGACATCACCTTGCCAACAAAGGTCCGTATAGTTAAATCCATGGTCTTTCCAGTAGTGATGTATGGAAGTGAGAGCTGGACCATAAAGAAGGCTGATCTCCGAAGAATTGATGCTTTTGAATTATGGTGCTGGAGGAGACTCTTGGGAGTCCCATGGACTGCAAGAAGATCAAACGCATCCATTCTTAAGGACATGAGCCCTGAGTGCTCACTGGAAGGACAGATTGTGAAGCTGAGGCTCCAGTACTTTGGCCACCTCATGAGAAGAGAAGACTCCCTGGAAAAGACCCTGATGTTGGGAAAGATTGAGGGCACAAGGAGAAGGGGACGACAGAGGACGAGATGGTTGGACAGTGTTCTCAAAGCTACAAACATGAGTCTCACCAAACTGTGGGAGGCAGTGGAAGACAGGAGTGCCTGGCGTGCTCTGGTTCATGGGGTCACGAAGAGTAGGACACGACTAAAGAACTAAACAACAACATATCACAGTATTTTAATATTCTTTTGGAAGCCGCCCAGAGTGGCTGGGGAAGCCCAGCCAATGGGCGGGGTATAAATAATAATAATAATAATAATAATAATAATAATAATAATAATTATTATTATTATTATTATTATTATTATTATTATTATTGGTGCTGCATTCTGGATTAGTTGTAGTTTCCAGGTCACTTTCAAAGGTATCCCTATGTAGAGCACATTGCAGTAGTCCAAAACATTCGACTTGCAAGGCGTTCGACTTCCAAGGTACGACTGTATATAAATTTAATTAATCATCATCATTATAATCATCTAGGGTTATACAAATGCGCTGAGAGGCTGAGGCCCTCTTAAGCAGATTTTGAGGCCGAGATCTACTCTATAAACCCATTTCTATCTCAGTTTAGCAGTGTCATATTTTATTTAGAAGTTTTTAACTGTTTTTTAAAGAGTTTAAGCTGTTTAAACTGTTTCATTCATTATTTTATTTATTTCACAAAATTTGTACACGGCCTTTTTTTGTACACTGCCTCAAAGCAGTTTTTAGAAGTTTTAATTGTATTCTGTGACGGGTGTGGGATATGTGTGGATGTTGTCTGGGAGGAAGCATGATCTGTTTTTCTCAGGCAAAGTGTTACTCAAGAGGTATCAGAAGAAAATGTTTCAAAATTGATGAATGACTATTATAGATTGATAAAAGCGGATTTACTCTACTCAACTATTTTGAGGACAGGTTATAACAAAGTATAAAAGCCATAGCAGATTAATTAAACAGGTGATGTGTAGGGAGAAAAGGTGAATGTACTTTGAAATGATAGTTGGAAAAGTTATTTTATTGGTAGCAGCAAAGGAGGGAAGAAAATAGAGGGGACGTATGGGGGGGGGGTCAGCTCTTAAATTTGTATTGAATTTGTATTAATTTGGTGACAATTTGTTAAAAATTATGGAAAATCAATAAAAATAATTGGCAGAAAAATGATAATTGGCAGGGATATAAACATAACAATAAAGTGATGTCTTCTCTGAGGAAATTTGGGGCATTGTAGTTTGGTAAGGGTATTGTGGGTTGTATCCCTCTGAAATTAATAGGCTAAAATTAGACATTGCTGTTATTTTCAGTGGGTTCTGCTCTGAGTAGGTCTAGCATTGGATACAATCCATCTTCCGAAATCCTGCACAACTCACATGACCCATGTGAGATTGTGGACTCAGAAAAATGCTTTTCTGGGGCTAGATCTCAGTCAGAAAGGCATCCAAAATAGCCACCATACGCTTGTGGGGGGGAATGGGATGTCCCGGGTTTTTTGAGGCAGTTGACAGGTATGAGTAAATGAAATTATGGTTGTCTGTAGGGGTGTGAATGACTCCATAAGCTGCTCTTTGTGGGGCCTTGGAATACATTCTGAATAATATATTTTTGAATGGTGGGTGAAAGTTTAAACCCCCTCATGCACCCTGATCTTGACTGAGGACTCAGATAAAAATCAGATCAGTTCAGGATGTATTAAATACATGGATGTGTTTAGCGCATGTCAAGATTGCCCCTGGTTTCTGTGCCTTCCAGATTCTTTGCCTGACCTTGAGCAAGTAACTTAGCTTCCTGGGCACACACAACACAGATTCCATCCTATTGAAATCAATAGGTCTTTTGTACGAACACCCCCCTCCCCACCCCAGTGCCTGCTAGCCTCAGCAAAATTTTACATAGTGCCTTATATCCGAGAAAGTGATTGGAATTCATAAATGCAACCTCACAACACCGTATTTTCCTCTTGGTTTGACGCACGGAGAAAAATGAAGCATAGATGAGCAGGAAGATTTAGTTGCAGCTTGCATATGAGGCCTGAGGCCACCTGAGGGATAGAACCTAATCATATCTGAAGGGCTTGTTTGCTTCTTAACTATTAACTTCCTCCCTAACAAAGAAAGCCCTAGATATAAGCAATGCTTAAACAGAGAGGTTGTTTAGAAATTCAGGAAATATGGCTATAGGTAGGCAGTTGCTTTTTCCTACAAGCTGGGAAGCAAAAATGTGGGAGAAACGGGAAGAGGGATCAATGAGATTTATCATGATGGCTGCTGGTTTTTGGAGAAGGGAGAAGCTCAAGGATAAAACACAGGCTTTTTCTACAGAAGGTGCCAGTTTCAATCTCCAGCATCCAGGGAGGGCTAGGAAAGAATCCTGTTTGAAATCGTGCTGCCAGTCAGTATGAGAAACAATATTGTTAGGCTATATTAACATTTATTTCTATGATTCCCCCCCAAAAGCCCACAAGGCAGCTCATGAAAGGATACACACAAATACAAAATACATGCAAATACAAAAAGCACTTACAAAAATGTAAGACAATGAAACATTAATATTTCAAGAAAAAACTAAAAGTCACACACATTCATGTTCCAGGCAAAAGGAAAAGTGCTTTTCCCAGGGGGAAAAAAACCCCAGAGAGAACTGGAGCAGATCCTTAGGGGGCAGCATCTACTTAGAAAGGTCCCAGGCAGCATGTTGGGGCAGGACAGGTGGAAAAACTTGCCCCTTGGCAGTTCACCTAGAGCAATGCTAAGGAAGATGGCCAGTGGTCTGACTGTGCATAAGGCAGAGCTTTCTGTGTACCTACTTATTTTGATTGTGTGACTGTCACACTGATACTTGAAAAGGGATTAGCATGTGGAATATGGGCAAGACCTCCTTGGTCTCGGTATCGCCTTTGTAGAACTCAGAAAAGAGGAGGGTGGGGACAATACTAGAATTTGTTGGCCCAGCCTCTCGTTGACTTTGTCTCCACCAATCATTCACCTCCTTGCTTTCTGCCCCATCAGTCCTGATTGGCACTTCCTGGAAGCCTTCTCAATTTCAAGTGATACATAGTGGGCAGGAGAATCACACAACCCCAGGAGTGGGATTGGATGTCCCCCCAGAACCCACTGTAGTTGTGTTGGCTCTTCCCCCTTTTGACACCTAAAAAGCACATATGACTCTATGGTAATTGGGGCTTCACATAGGAGACATTGAAGTAAGCTATCTTCCTCCTTCTTCCACAGCAGCATCTCACATCCATCTTTGGATACATGCCTCTTCAAGTTCTCTCCATCATTCTCAGTTGTTTGCATGCACATAAACCCTGCTGCTAGTTCATCCACCCATCACGTAGGTGGCCATCCCCCTTGGTCTTTTAAAATTGTAGGGTCTTGCCTACCAATCCTAAATTTAGTTGCCTTGTTGTCATGCAAGCAATTCCTGTCCTAATCAGACAGTTAGGCTTCTACTGCAGATGTCAGATTATGATGGGCTGTTTGGGGCACCGCTGGCAGAGCTGTGGGAGAGCGAGAATGGTGAGAGACAGTGGCTAAGGTTTCATGAAGAAAAGACTCAACTTTCCCATTGTTGGCTGGTGGCTGAAAGCCAGTGGTTGTGGATCTGTCTTAATTTGACTTGAAACTCTGAGATGGAGCTCATAAAAATATCATATCCCACAGCAGCAGAGCTGTGCTTTGGCAAGCTGCAGCCCAAATTAAGTCAGCAAGTTCTGACAATCATCATCTAACTGACCAGATTTTGACATTTACATGCATGCGCACATTACCCAAACCAACGCACTCAAATTGCAAGAAGGGAGATTCCAACTAAACATTAGGGATAACTTTCTATGGTAAGAGCTGTTCCTCAGAAGGTGGTGGACTCTCCTTCACTGGAGATTTTTCAACAGAGTCTGGACGGCCAGCTGTCAGAGATAAAAAAAAGTTTTGTGATTCCTGCATCGTAGCGGGTTGGACCAGATGAGTCTTGAGGACCCTTCTAACACTACAGTTCTGTGATATATAGGAGAGGGAAATATTATCACTTCAGCCTTGTAGAAAAGTCCACATAAGTTACTAGCCTGCAAAGCATTTTTAAAAAATTATTATTTATTTGCCATCTGTCAGTTGCAGGGCAGAGAACTCCATCCTTCTGCAGCAGCCTGCTACATTTCTATACTGGGTGTGGTGCAGGGACTGCAAGGCATCCCATGTGCTCAACTGCAAGCAGCAGCTTCTCGCCTATGGAAATCAGGCTAGTGCTTAAATACAAGGCTGGGTTATCATTTGTATAAGTGTTTGGAATTTGCAACATGCTTTATTTATTTGGAGCATTTTTACCCCCCCCCCCAAAAAAAAAGTGGCTTACAAAGACAAGGAGTAAGACTGCCTTTGCCCTCAGGCTTACAATCTAAAAGACATGACACAAAAGGGAAAAGAGATGGAGAGGGGAAAGGAAGAAAAACAAGCCCAGGTACCAGTTCTAACCATTTTAGGTCTTATAATGACCAGCTAAGATAAAACCAGTTCTGGCAGCCTGCTTTGAGGTGACAGTTGAAGAAAAGGTGAAGGAAACTAGCTTCTCAGCAAAGGTGACAAAATTTCCCTGCTTCCCTTCTTGATATTCCTTTATCTTTGCAAACAGCCTGTTCTCAGTTTACAGAATGAGGACTAAGAAAGAGGACAAGGGCAAGCACGCGCAGAAGGCCATCAGTGGCAGAGATGGGACTCAGCTCTAGGGCTCCCCCATCTATTGTGCTATTCTGACTAGCAAGGATAACGTTTGTAGGGCCACCCTACATGAGCTCCCACTGGCACTGCTAAGTCTTTGCCTCCCACCCCATCACAGAAAGGAGGCAGCCCTGTTCACAACCTGAGGAAACAGGGTGGCAAAGTCGAGAGGCCTTTTGAACAACCCCTGGTCATGCCTCATAGCATTGATGTCCCAAACGATGACTTGGCTACCTCTGATGGAAAAAATGTGGGCAGGCAAACAAATATTACCTACACCATTCTGTGCAGGCTCCTATGAATGCCTTCTGGAAAAGGGGTTGATCCTATCAGCTCCCGCTGGCTACATAAAAAGGATGGCTCTGAGCAAGGCTGCTTGGGGCTGGCAGCAAGGTAATGCTGCAGGGCTAGAGCAAAGCAAACAAGCCCATGAAATATGCAGAACAGATCAGATTTCTCACTCTTCCAACAACAGACTTCACAGCTGACAAGACAGACTGGATTCGCCTGTTTATTAGACCAGATGCGGGGAAGGGAGTGAATCGGGAAATGTGCTGGGCATGCACCTTCTCCGAAAGAACTTTGTAGGATATTTAACAGGGGGTCATGGCAATGGCTTATTGCTTTAGAACAATCGAGAAATATAGAATATATTAGTAGGATCAAAGCAGTTCCAAGCCATGGTGGCTGTGCTAGACTTGCAAGGTCTCTCTCTCTCTCTCTCTCTCTCTCTCTCTCTCTCTCTCTCTCTCTCTCTCTATCTCTATCTCTCTCTCCCCCTCCCTCCCCTGTGTGTGTGTTTGATGACATGATCCATTGGAGGCAGATGATTAATGCGGAGGCCCTTGCATTCCCCATTGAGTTCAGTGTTCCAAATGCTGCAGAACCAAGCGCTCAAAGAATATACCTGGGGGTGGTCCCCCTCTCCTGCTCCGCCAGGCTTCGGAGGGAAAGGAGCCCTGCCGACACCAGACAAATCACTATAATCTTTGCTTCCCATTCCTTCCACTTGGGGAAAGCTATGTTTCTCTCCTATTTAAGTAATAGCCATCTGTTGGGAAAGCTTCCAGCTTCGATAAAGACTACAGGTAAGCTGCAGGTGCCAAGGTGTTTTGACTCAGATTTAGCAGCACGCTTTTGGGTGGGAGAGGGAAGTGGGTGGGCGATTTCTCCCCCCACCTTTAAGTACCTCCCTTGAGCTCTGCTGCTGTGACAAGAAGATGGAACCCTTAGCACCTTAACCACATGACCAGCACTGACAAGCGACAAGGTTGCAGCTGGCACTGACTGCCAGGTTTTTGCACAAGCCCTATAAGAACACGATGCAGCAGGAAGCACCCATTTTCTAGGGTGAAGATTCTTAGTTGAAGCCCTGGCATCTCCAGTTAAAAGGACACAGGACCACAGGGATGGGGCTCACCCCTCTCAAAAAAATCCTTTTTGGGGGGTGGGGGGAGACTGCCTTGGACCCAAGGAGTTGGCACGCCTGGTTCTGCTTCAGGCATCAAAATGTCTTGTTAGATAAAGGCCACATTTCTTTTGCTACCTCACAACCCAATTCGTTTTCTCATTCCCCAAATGACCCTGGGGAAAGGCACAAGGAAACTTCCTCATTCACCCTTGTAATCTGTTCTTTCAAGAATGCCAATTCTCCCCGGACGAATCTTCCACCAATTATTCGGTGGTGGCGAGCAAGCGGGCAGGCGGATGGGCATGTTTAGGGAGCCAGTCGCTGACCGAAAAAATCCGGTGAGATGCGGAGGGAGGTTTGAATGCTGACTCCAGGCCATCAAGAACAGGGCTGCATCTGAAAATGCTTGGTAACAGCAATAAATATTCATATCGCTGATTAGACATAATTGGCACCGAAATCAGCCCTCCTTTGCCCAGCTCAAGCATCCTGTGTGAGTGGCATGAGCAGCGGGGAAATGTCAGTCATCGGGTTTTCTTTGCCGGGGAAGCAGCCCGAGCTGTGTCTGGCCACGGACAGTGGCACCATCGGGGCAGGACTTCGGAGCACAAGTCCACACTCCCCCTGGGCAGAATGAGCAGGAGGACCTTCCCCCCACTATGCTCACTTGCCACAGTCGGAAGCAAGTGGAACGATGCATGTTTCTGTTCCCACCCCTTTCTGACAAGAAAGTCCAGATTCTAATTTTAGACTCCACATGCAGGCAAAACATTTGCTTTCCAAGTACAGTATGTGCTTGCAGGACAGCTTCTGTGCCTGCTCTGCTCTGGGGCAGATTGCAGCTTGGTCAAAAAGGGATATATCTCAGATGATTTGCAATGTACTCATAGGGCTCTGCCTGTCAATATTTTCACACCCTCTCTATGCTCAGATGCTGCATTGAATTGGTGGGATGAAGGTCAGGTGAGAAGCACAGCCCTACCACATCACCTGCAGCCTCGGCTGGCCACTATACCCTGCTGTCTAACTTCTGTCCTCTCACCTTGAGGTTTGGTTTATGTCCCTGGAGAGCAAGCTCCTCTTTTTCACTGTCCTTGAAACATCAGCAGACACTTGTGGCATGAAGAGGAGTGTCATGGCCCTTCCCAGGTAAGGAAGACACATATCTAATATTTAACTCTTCACTGGCAAGAGAAACACTTACAGCAGCTTCCATCGTGCACAATTGCTTCTAGCCTCTAGGCAGCTGTTCATGGGTCTTGGCCCTATGGAGCAGTTGCAGCAACAGAGAGGCTCCTATCCTCTTCCAGCTTATATACCCTCCATCCTGAGACTTCTCCTGCAGGGAAGTTGTCACTGCTCTGCCCTTTTCAACTCCTTCCTGGTTCTAGGAGAGAGTGGGGCAGAGGAAGGGAGAGAATCTACTGACCCATCCCTAGCCTGACCCATCCCTCCTTCCTCTGCCTCGGACTGCCCTGGCTCCTCCTTCATCCCTGCTTTCTGCCTTGTGGGTGGTGTGACACCCCACAAATCACTGGTCCCTCTCCTGGGTCATTGCATATCAAGGCCCCGTAACCACCCTGTTCCCTAAGGTGCAAATAACTAGACAACATGTGGTGAGAGAGAGGCTGAAAGGCCCCACAGGCCAGGAATTTGGGAGTGGGGCCAAGCACCACTATTGGCCAGTTGGCACCATGCCCAGGGGAACGTTCTTTGATTCTTGCCACTGTTGGCCAATTTGGTGGCACGGGGAAGATCCAGCCTGCAATAGGCCAGTTCACAGAGGAGGCCCAGGGCCTGCCTACAAAACTGCCCACCTGAGGAGTGAACAGACCTTCCCTGGTCCCCTGCCTCCACCACATGAGTTCAAGGAGTTTCAGTAGTAGAGATGCACAGATTTGTGGGGGGTGGGGTGGGGGTGTCTGTCCCCATGCACGGTCTCTTCCCTTTACTCCTATGTGGGACAGGCCCCATTCATCATCATCAAATGGGAGAGGATATATTGGAAATGACACGTGCAAGATTAGACTGCGGCACATCGCTGTCACAGTTGCTTAGAGCGGGGCTGCAGTTGTGCTCATTAGACTCGGGCCAAGTGGGAGCACAAAGCTGGGGCCACAGCAATGGTGACACAGCCCGCAAAGGATGGATTTTTTATCAATCTGTCCAGAAGCATTTGCTAAATGGAAGCCTGGCTGAGGAAGGCTGATTCCCATGTTCAACTGTGGAGAGGAGAAGAGGGGAGAGGGGGTGGTCTATGGACTTTCCAAGTAAGTCTAAGTCCACCATGGACATCTCCTGGAAAGGCTGGGTAGGATGTGTGACCACAGGGATGTGTACAACCTTTGTACACTCATATCGTAATTCACATGCAGCATTCTGTGAGTGCACAGCCTGAGTACAGAATAGGTGAACTGCACAAATGAACACTTGCACATGTGTATGCACCTATGTTCAGAGGGAGCATGGGAACAACCCTCCTGTTTTGTCAGGCATCCATGGGCTGTCTCTGCAAATCACAGAATTATCGAATTGTACTGTTTGAAGGAATCCCTAGGGTCATTTAGCCAACCCCTTGCATTGCAGGAATCTCAGCTGATTGCTGATGCTGTACCAGGCACAACCCACAGGCAGCAACTAGTAGAACTGACTGCCTAGTCTGAGAGGATGCCAAAGCTGCCCTCCCTTCTCTGGGCTTCCACAAACTGGCCAGCCCTGCAGGGATACCCTGTCCAGGCTTCCCTTTCCCCAAAACATCAAGATCAGAAAAGCCACTCCCACTCCCAACTCTATCCCTGCCCTGAGAGGGTGGGTCTGATGTGGGCTTCTCTCAACCCACTCAGGGGAGCCAGTATGCCTCTGAGCACCAGAGGGGAGAGAAACAGAGCAGGAAGTGGGGGTCTCTGGCCTCTCCCGCTCCCGGAACACAAAGATTCAATTTTACATCAACGGTCTGAACTGGAGTTGAGCTGAAACATCTCTGAATATATTTTTTCTGAGATTTCTGGCAGGAAGACAGATCAGGAGCATGGATGTTTCAGGGATCTGTGGTCTGAAGGAAAGCCAGTCCACCATCTCCTGGAAAGATGCAATCAGGCTAGGTCTCAGCCTTTTCATGGTGTTTCCACACCTAATGCCCGCCTCTCCCTCCTGTTTGATGCTCTGCGCCTTGACAGCTATGGAAAGCTCTGGGTTATCCAGTCCAACCTGTGGATATCTGTACCAAACACCCAACTCATTCAACACCCAGGTCCCTCTGAATATGATTAATTTGGTTTGCAGCTTGCCCAAATCTGGTGGACAGTCCTAGTATGGACAAAAGTGCCTGGGACTTTGGAGTTCACAGAAATTGAGGTGGGGCCATCGCATCCCGTGCCTATCTTCATTTTAACATTTTGCGGATGTCTGCACAAGGCCATCTGCAGCTGTGGCAAACTTGCTAAGATCACTGTTTGCTAGATCTCATGAAAGGCAGCTTAACTCCCCTGCAAGGGAAACGAAGTTACATCGGCCAAACTAGGTGCATCAGCACTGAGATTTTACAGGCAGGACATGAGCAATTTCTCTAGGAGCTCAAGTATCACAAGGTTTGTTAATTAATTGCTAGTTGGCCCCTGCACCACAAGAAGAGATGCCAAAATTAGAACAGAGAAAGAATAAAATGTAAACCTATTGCACAGCCTTAATGCAAAGCACTGCAGCAGTAAACATCTTTAATATTTTTTTGCCTTCAGCAAGCATTTAGGTATCTAATCTGAATGAATGCGAAACATTAAAATGATCTGCCTCGGTTTGCCTGGATTTACTTTTCATTATAGTTCAAGTGGCAAGCACAGGTGGGGAAAAGAGCAAGGGCAATCTGGGGGTTACATTTTCTTCTCCTGAATTTATAGAGAGCAGGATTTTTTTCTAAAATCAGGGCTCTGTGCTGTTGTCTCACAGGAATGTAGAAAGCTGCTCTACACTGAGTTAGAGTCTATCTAGCTCAGCACTGTCCACACTGACTGGCAGCAACCCTCCAGGATTTCAGACAGTGGATCTTTCCCAGACCTCACTGGAGAGGTCAGAGGTCCCTTGGGGTCCCTTCCACTCCACAACTCCATGATTCCTGCATGCAAAACAGATTCTACACCGCTGATCTACATACATTTCGCTTGCATGCATTCTGCAGAGCCCAACAAGTGATGATGTGGAATTTAATTTCCTTGGCATTTGTTTTTTGAACACAGGTTTCTAGCCCTCATGGTTGTGAATTATTTCTGAAACCGTGCATGTAGGCTCAGCAACAAAAGAGGATCTGAAATGGGACTTTCAACAATTAGGACCTCTGTATGTGTGTGTTTCCTCCTGCCTCTCACCATGCCTACCCAACTCAGGCCTCCTTCTGCCATTCTGGTCCTTAGCAAAATGATAAACAAGAGCCAAGTAGATCACTTTGGTTTTCAGCTGGTGGGTCACATGCTAGTTTGTGGTTGCAACACATGGAATAGGAGTTAACCCATAGTTAGCTGGCGACAGCTAGTTTGGATTAGCACAAAACCTCGCTTGAAACTGCATTTGGAATCAGGATCCACAATTCTGCATTTGGGATGCAGAGTTACATCTGGAGCCCAAGGCTGCTGACTTTCTCTCTACTTCCCCTTCCCTGCTGCCCGCCAAACCCCACAACAGCCCCGTTTCTTCATAATATGTTTTCTGCATCCTGTCCTGCACGTCTCTCTAAACTCAGCTGAACAAAATCCTTGGCTGGCCTCCCAGTTTCAATCTCCTCCGCTGGCAAATGATTTCTTGAAGCCCTTTAAAATGTATTATCTTTCAAAAGAGGAGCTGATAAACAGAGGTGGGAGGGGGAAGGTGCAGGCGGGACAAAGCAGGAGCCTGACATATCCCTCTGCTTTATGCCCATTGCCTCCTGGCTTTTTATGAAGATATATCGACCTTTATTATGAAAATAAATTACCAGCTGCACTCAGAAGTCCTTGATGCAGGGGGTGGGTGGCGGAGAGAGAGCCCCAAATGACAGCCTTCGTTTTCTGTCTCCAAGCATGCTTGCGTTCCCAAGCAGGGACGGAAACACGCTAGCTGGCCAGCAATCCATCAAATTTACTATCCGACAGGGGATTGTATATTCGTATATGTGCAGACGGGAAGGTGTACACAGGCAGTGAGGCAGTAGGCATGAATGGGCTTGGAATCACAAATGGAGAGAGTGCTGTTGTGCTCAGGTCCAGCTTTTGGCCATTCTGAGAACAGGATGCTAGACTACACAGGACTTTGGCTTGATCTAGCAGGACGCGGGTGGCGCTGTGGGTTAAACCACAGAGCCTAGGACTTGCTGGTCAGAAGGTCAGTGGTTCAAATCCCCATGACGGGGTGAGCTCCCGTTGCTCGGTCCCTGCTCTTGCCAACCTAGCAGTTCGAAAGCACGTCAAAGTGCAAGTAGATAAATAGGTACCGCTCCAACGGGAAGGTAAACGGCGTTTCCGTGCGCTGCTCTGGTTTGCCAGAAGCGGCTTACTCATGCTGGCCACAGGACCTGGAAGCTGTACGCCGGCTTCCTCGGCC
This sequence comes from Podarcis pityusensis, assembly GCF_964106645.2. NCBI lineage: Eukaryota > Metazoa > Chordata > Lepidosauria > Squamata > Lacertidae > Podarcis > Podarcis pityusensis. The sequence continues at coordinate 29,349,851 of NC_138035.1, read as the reverse complement.
AATGAAGCGAGATGAGCGCCGCAACCCCAGAGTCGTCTGCAACTGGACCTAATGGTCAGGGGTCCCTTTACCTTTACCTTTTAGCAGGACTTTGGCTTGATCTAGCAGGGCTTTTCAAACTCCGGGAGGCAGTGGCAGACAGGAGTGCCTGGCGTGCTCTGGTCCACTGGGTCACAAAAGGTTGGACATGACTAAATGACTAAACAACAACAAAGCAGGGCTTTTCTTATGCTCTTAAAGGGGTGCCACCTAGAGGGGCCGGGCTGCCCAATGTTTTCAAAGGTGGCCCACCCATTCCAAATCCAGTGGTGATCCTCAAAAGGATGCACCCCAACATGTCTCTTGGAAGGCGCTCTCCCCCAGGGAAAGGCCAGCACAAAGCATCTTCGTCCTGGCACATCTCTTTCATGAAGGTAAGGTGGCTGGGAGTCGGAGTGACGGGCCGCGTCAGCCTGGCCAGGTTGAGAGGGTGGTTCATGTGTGATGTCATACATGCACAATGCCCCTTCCCCATATCGGGGGCAATTTGGCACATCTGTGTTCTTACGGTGGAGAAGGACTAACCTGACTGATACGCTGCTTGATGTGCTGTCATTAAATGCATAGGGATGCTCTGGGCTTGTTGCCATTTGGGCAGGTCTGTCTCATTTTCAAAATTAAGCCTTGCTCAGCGAGGACAACAAAAAAACAACAGGAACTGGATTTCATATTAGCTGGAATGAACTCTGGAGGTGGCCTCTTCTGGGCAAGAGCGAAGAAATGAAACAAGCCCCCTACAACTCTCTGGGCCCTAAGAATAGATTATCTTTTTGCCGTCTCTAACAAATACCTTGAGCAAATAGTGCCGCCCAAACTCTCCAAAGCGCTTCTGATTCAGAGCCAACCGAAGCGATTGGCAAATTCAACCTTCAATATATATTCTGCAGGTTCATTTCCAGAGGAGTAAAATGCTCTCCCCCCTCCCTCCTGCTAATGCCGCATCTGAAACCCACTGGGATTTCTATTGGGGTGGAGGACTTCATTCTCTCGATGGGTTGGAGTTGGGGGGAGAGACCCATGGCACGCAGAAGCCAGCAAAATCAATCAATAAGATCCTCGGCGCATTGGCGTCATTAGAGGAAAGAAAGATCTGCGCAATGCCGTCATTAGAGGAAAACCTCTGTGTTCTTCTCCCAGGTCTGCACGTGCCTTGACTCTAAGATACAGTCTCTCTCTCTCTCTCTCTGCCTATTGGAATTAATTCAACTGCCCTGTTGCATTGGCAAAAGAAAAAGAGGAGGGGAAAGTAGATGAACTGGCGCGCAGCCTTCGCGCTGCAGATTTCCTGGTGGACAGAGCCCCCTTCAGGAGGAGAGGTGAGAAATGAGAGCGGAGATTGCAGATGGAAAGGACTAGGAAGGTAAACAATGAAGGCCAGTGAATGGAAAAGGGCACTGGATGCCAACGGGGGAAAGAGCCAAGGAGAGGGAGGGAGAGGGGAGGGAGAGAGGTCAGGGTAGCCTCTGTGCCTTGCACTATGCAGTTGTCGCAGTGGCTTCCCCCCCTGGCTGCTGCTGCATCATGGACCTTATCCTCACCAGGACCGTATGCTGCTCCCCATTTCTGCAACAAAACCACATCAAAATTCTGCACCCAGGGGAATTAAATGCCCTGTCACAACCCCCACCCCGATTTCTCCACCAGTTATAAAATAGCTTTGCACAATTTCTTATCTTGGCTTTCCATTCTGCAGAGAAGAACGAGGCAGGCCAGGGCAGCTTCTCCCAGCAACTGTTTGACATGACCTTCTGAACCTCTTACGAGCCAATGGCTGCACTCCTAAGAGCTAGAAACTTGCTCTCCTTTCAAAACGAAAGGAGGACTTATCAGGACACTTGGCTCCGAGTCCTCTATCATGTGGTGCTGTGGAAGTGCACCAGGCGGTGGTGGATTCAGAGCTGAGTGCTCCGATCATTCATTTGTACTTTTGTTTTGGAAAAAGAAAGCAAGTTCCTAGCTCTTAGGAGTGAAACCATCGGCTCAAGTTTAACAGTCCTTCCACTGCACAGCTTTGCAATAGCCTTCTGAGAGCTGGGAAATAACATTCCAGGTTTGCAGACGGCTAAGAGTCCAACGAGACACAGGACTCATCATCACTTTTGTCTGTCCTGTGATTTCTAGGCATGGGTTTTTTCCTCTTGTCCCCAAGAAAACCTGCTATTCACTGCTGAATTGGAACAAACACCAGTCAGGTTACCTGTGAATTGATGCTTGTTCTGATTCAGCAGCAAATTGTGGGTTTTCCCGGAGAAAGCAGAGAGACAGAAGGAAAACCTATCAGACCCTAGAAATCATGGGACAAACAGAAGAACTCACAGGACAAAGGGAAGTGTGGATGGACAAAGTTCTTGTGTGGCTTAAAAAACAACAACAACTAGCTGACCCCAAGCAAGATTAAGACCATGGTTTGGTGGTGTGCTTTAACCATTTGCCCCTGTTGAGGTCTCAGTCATAACCAACCCTCCCCCACACCTGTTATTTGCAACTTGCTCAATGTCTTCCAGTAGCAGAGGTGGGGTTTGAAATGGAGAGCTAAACTCAATGCACTGGAGGACATCGTCTGCATCTTTCAGTGGCATCAAAGTATTTCCGAACCAGGTAGGTGGTGACATAGAAAGGTGCTGTAACAGCTCTCTGGGTTTTCAGATACAGGGCTTTTCCACTTTTTCTGGGAGATGCCAGAAATTGAACTCAGGACCTTCTGCATGCAAAGCATGTGTCCTACCACTCAGCTACAGCTCCTTTCCAAATAGACATGACTTATGTAGCTGGGATTCATTACTCTGTATCTGGGCAAGTTGCTTGTTCACTGTGCAACTTTTCTTATGAGATTGCAACCAATTGGATGCCATTTTGAATCAAAGACGGCGGACTGAGCCTCTTCAAAACTGCACTGATTTGAACCATTGGCTTCAAAACTGCGCCAATGTTTTGGTTTCTTCAAATTCCCCGGCTAGAAGGCTGCATGTATCAAAGGGAAAAAGGAAAGAAGACTACAAATACACAGCACTCCTACTGCTTCTGTTTGGCGCTGATAACACAAAACAAAAACGGAGCATAAGAGGCTGCAATGTTTTTTCACATTTTTATTTATAAAGAAAAGTTGTCATTTCTCCATCTGTTTAACCCTGTGTGTGTGTGTGTAGAAAACTGCACCCTTACTCAGTGTATGTGTGCATGTGTAAGTACATCTGGCATATGTATTTTTACATTTGCTTGAATTTTATTTATTTATTGCCACTCTGTGGCAATTCATTATTACTATTATTATTATTACTTCTATTTATAATTTACATAGCACTTTCAGTGCACAAAGTGCTCTACACAGTACTATTTCATAAGAATCCAGGGCAGCAGGTGCCCTTATACCCATTTTACAGATGAGAATCTGAGGGTGAATGAGAGCCATTTTTCTGCTCCTCCTGTTATGGGTGAGGCAGAACTTGAATGCATGCCTGCCAGACCAAAGCCCCAATGTCTCAATCGATCAGCCCAGTAGCTCTCCCAAAAGGCCAATATAAAATGACAAGACACGTACAACCCACCCCTATGCTGGGGCAGGCAGCTAGAACACAGGAACCACCAACTCCCTACTTGACCTTTTAGAGCCAGATTCTGCCTGGGTGGTTCTGATTCTGCCTGGGCGGTTCTGTCCTGAAAAGACAAAGTTCAAAAGAACCATACGGCAAGCTCAGTAGACCGAAAACATAGATGGACTTACTCTGGACAAGCACCACCACCCCATTGTATTGCCTCTCACCAGATGAATTTTATCCTTCATCTTATTATTCCAAATGAGTGTTTTCATTACATCCTGCAAAACTCAATTACCCGGAAGGCCATGGAATGACAAGTGAGACAGGAATCCACATCCACAAGACTTTCCTGATATATAAGTGGCAGCTGTGCAGGTTAGTTTAAGAAAAGGTCACTCCTTTCCATGATTCTCCTTGACCCAGATCATTGAGCAATAAATATAAGCATCCAATCCCTGCTCCATGTGATGCAAATGCAAGGACTTGCTTAGGCAAATGAGCTACAGTCTCAAGTCATGTTAGATTTTTACTCCAGGAGTGAGAAAATGAGATCCTCCATCAGCCTGTCAGTCATTTTCCTTCCTTGGACAGGAATCTGGAGGTATTTTTGAGTTCCTTTGCAGGAAGGACTTCATGGAAGCCAATTTTTTTTTTCTTGAGGTTGAAACATTAGCAAGATGGAGGCCGGAGAGCTCATTTCTTGCTGGCGATCTTTTTCTTACGAGCAGCGACCAGATCGTAGAAGGGGTCTTGTGTGATGCTGGTTCTGGAATAAAAAAGGGAGGGGTGGAAATGGGAGATATTCAAGGCTCGGCCACCAGCAAAGTGTTGATCACCTTCACAGGAACCAGGAGGGCATTATTAATTTATTTAGAAAATAATTTGTAGCACTTAATATTTTTTAGAAAGGGGGGGGGGGATCCTCTAAGCAGCTTATAAGATATTGCAAATACACAGTTAAAAATCGTGAATACATCATAAAAACCTTTCAGTTAAGAACAATGCTATTGGCAGGACAATAAACAGGACAAGGCTCCTAGGCATCTGCTATGGGGAAATAGTCAAATGAGGCCACGAGAAATTCATAAGAAGGAAAGAAGATGTCTCATATTGAGTCAGACCACTGGTCCATCTAGCGCAGTATTGTCTACACTGACTGGCAGCAGCTCTCCAGGGCTTCAGGCAGGGAACATTCCCAGCTCTGCCTGGAGATGCTGGGGATTGAACCTGGGACCTTCTATGTGTGAAGCTGATGCTCTGCCTATGAGCTATGGCCCAGCCCCTGTCTTCCATGTTCAGAGTGGGGGTGATATGCCACTGAATACCAGTTCCTGGGAAGGCACAAGATGGAAGGGCAGTTGCCTTCAGGCCCTGCTTAGGGGCTTCCTAGAGGCATCTGGTTAGCCACTGTAGGAAGTAGGATGCTGTTCATAGGAGAATCAAAGCCACCTGGTGATTAGCACAAAACTTTAAGGGACAAAGGAGAAGGAAAGGCAGGATGTTGTGGTTGATAGAATGGAGCAAAGGGCTCACTCCTTCCCAGGGCTAGCAAAGATATCAGTACGGAAAGTGGGCTACAAGGTATGGTACCAGGCTAATTCAGTATGTGTCTATGTCCTCTACACCTGTCTGGTCTTGCCACCTTTTATAACTAAAAACTGGCAGTCTCGTTATTTTGTTTTTAAAAGATCCTGAACCAAACTGTGAATGAGGTGGATCACACATACGTGTTCCTCGCTTGGTGACTGCAGCACCGAAAGATGAATCAGCATCATAGATCAAATGGCACAGACGGACCATTTGCATCAGTTCAAAACACTGTGTTTTGCAGTGGAGACAGTCCACACATTCTGCCATGAATTACTTAGAGCTAACGGGCGATTAGAAATCAAATGAGGCCATGTAGGTGCACAGATTTGTGAGGGTGTGTGGGTGCATCACCCTTCAGGACCACACTGGGCTCTCAATTGTCACACTGGTGGGGAACTATGATGTGCCTTATCCCCAAGTATTTCTTCCCTCCAATTTCCCCTCCTGTTCCCACTGTTCTCATAGCACCACCATGCTGCCACATCACCCTGACAGCCTTTCTTCTCACCGTATTGCGTCAATCCATAGGTCACGCTCCTCCGCCGAGGGTGCAGAGATCTTGTAAGACTGGTGTTTGCCTTCAACCACCTTCCCGTCTCCGTCCATCTTGCAGGCTTTGATTTTCTGCCCCTTGCTGTTTGTATTAAAGAGCTCAAAGCAATTCTAAGGACAGAAAATGGAAGGGAATCAAGAGACTGGAAATCAACAAAGCTACAAGATCCAACATGCAGCAAGCCTCTGTTTCTGCTGTGCTTTAGGTCAAAGCTGCAAAGGCATCCCCCTTCAGATTTTCACATATACAATAATGCTGAAATTCTATGTGATCTCGTGGCAATGACACTGCGCTGTGAAGGACTTGGGATTTATTTCCTTTTTCCGAGAAGGACTGGCTGCTTGACCTTGGGGAAACACTTCGCATTGCATTCCTCAACTGTGTACTTAGACTGAAATTTATCTAGAGAAGGATGGCTTTGCAACAGAGAATGCCATTTTATTTACTCGTTTTATTGACTTGCGGGATTTGAACTTTGCCAATTCTGGCGTGAGCTGACCCGATCCATGTCTCCTGGGCAAATTTGTGGATCAGAACATAGCCACCCATCTGATCTGTCCTTATCAAAATCTATTTTTTTCAAGGCGAGAGAAAATACATGCACAAATGCATATACTCACATGCATATTCAAAGGCATACTGTATGTGAGGCTGCCATTGGGTCTGGTTAGGATGCCCTAGCTGGTGCAGAATGAGGCATCTAGACTGCTGATGGGGGCATCTTGCTGAAAATGTATGATGCCATTAATAAAGCACCTTCACTGGCTGTGCATCTACTACCAAACCAGGTCAAAGGTCTGTGTATTAATTTACAAAGCCAATAACAACTTAGGCCCATGGTACTTTAGGAACTGACTGAACCCTTATATTCCAGCTTGATCACTGAGATCATCTGCAGGAGCATTGCTAGTCTTTCTCCAAGTCCATGCAGCTCATTTGACAACAACAAAAAATAGCCTTTAGTGCCATTGGCCCAGTACTGCGGAATACTCTGCCAAGAGAGATTCCACCAGGGCTTTCCGTCTCAACTTTTGAAAGTCTGCAGGCTATTAAGAATATGTCTTTCCACAAGAGTTCGCTGTTTTCTGATTTTAACCTTTTCGTATGGTTTTCACTGTATGGTTGTATATACTATTATTGTAAACTATTATTGTACTATTATTTTTTCAACAAATAGTGGTATGTAACATTTTTTTTGTATACATAATGTATTTTTGAGAGAAAATGCAAACTTTGATTTGGAGTGATCCAAGCCAGTGTGACAAAAACCATGAGTGTGAAGCAAGCACAGGCAAGAAATGAAGCCCACTTCTCATCAGGGATGAGAGGAACTGCAGGGCAACATCTGGAGAGCTACCAAGGCTGGCTTAATGTGTAATGTGCAGCTTTGTCTCTTTTTTAAAAAAAGAATAGTTACAGGTAGGTGGGGCGTGAAAAACACCCCATTGCATCTTGGGAAATGAAGGTATAAATTTTGTCTTTCCGTGTGCCTTGATACCAATACCCCCTTGCATCCGTAATCTTTCCTTCAAAGAATTTCATTTGTCAAACATTTTGTAACAAAAGAGCTACGAATAACTTGAGTACAACAAATCCTCTTTCTGACTTCATAAAAGAAAAAGTGGGGATGTAGATGTACGTTGTTACACATTAGAGAAGCGGTTCGCAAAGTGTGGTCTGTAGACCATCGGTGGTCCATGAGCTTCCTTCAGGTGGCCTAGGGAAGTAACTCTGCAAAGAGGCACAGCTACATGTGTGTGAAGAGCAGTGTGTGTTTGTGTGAAGAATTGTGAGTGTGGTGGCTGCTCCGTCATTCTTAGAACTCAATGGCTCTCCTGGAAGGTGAGTGGGGCAGACTGGAAGTTGATAGGATGGGGGGAAAGCTCTGCCTTCCTCAGCGGAATGAAGTCATGGCTGGTGACAAGACAAGGGGAGGTCTTGAGAAAGGGAAAGAAGTATTAAAATATTAATACTGATTTTTAATTCTATGCTTATTGCTTCTTTGAGCTCTTGTTGTGTTTCATTAAAATTCCATTAAAATACTTCAGCATCTATCATATTACAATTTCTAAGCAACATGTGGGAGAATAATTAAGCCAAGACCCTCGGCAATTTTCAAGTGGTCCAGGGCAAGAAAAAGCTTGGGAACCATTGCATTAGAACACAGCAACATAGGAAGCTTAAATCAAGCCAGACCACTGACCCATCTACTCAGCATTGCCCACACTGGTTGAGGGTGGTACTCCAGGTTTTCAGACAGGAATCCCAAGCTCTACTTTGAGATGCACAGAAATGAATCTGGGACCTTCTGCATGAAAAGCAGCTGCTCTACCACTAAACTACAGTCCTTTGTGGGGCACTTAGATGGACCCTTATAGCAGTTGCTCCTGGGCAACCCAATCCTGTGCATTTTTACTTGTGAGTACCATAAGGATTATTACACATAATAAGATTACATTCGGCAGCCTTAGTGTCAGCTTTCTAATGAAAAGCAACTCATGGGCCAGGAATCCCTTTGCGCTCATAGGCAGCTGCCCACTTGAAGGGCATTTTGATTCCTGTATCCTTGGGCAAGGACCCCCAACTGCTCTGTGTCCCAAAGAGATGCAGAAAGTTGGGTGATTTGGCAGCAGCTTTGTAGAACTGCCTAACTGCTTTTGCCTTCTATGGTGTTTTTCCTGATGTGGCACCATGTCGCTTTTGTAAGATCCTGTTAGAAGAATTCTAACTCCCACCTCCCATCTCTCAAGTGCACTCCTAGTTAAGCTATCAAGTAATCTGCTGAATGGATGCACTCCAATCTCAGGGAGAAGCTATCGGCAGATATCGTCTGTTTTGATCTGGCACCCGTTTCCCCCTCCTCAGTGTAACTTTCAGATGAGATCTCCTTGACAGACACCGCTAAGGGGTGGGCTCCCTCAAGATCTTGATTAGCCGAGACACCAGTAACAAAGCGCTGCTTCTCAATGTTCTCTTTAAAGACAGGTGTATTGCTCCCGCTGCTATCCATCTCGGAAGGTACTGTCATGCAAAAGTAATTGGAGGGTTTCAGGTGCCTCTTTCAATGTACCATGATGCTCCAAAATGAGCTTTTGAGAACCCCAAGAGAAGCTCACCTTCCCTCTTGGTGCATTTTCATACATGTTTAGCATTCTACAAAATGCACCTGGTTTCTCCCGGTAATTTGTGGAGGAAACAAATGGTGTGTAGAAGCAAGAGGGGCAGATGCTATAGGGAGGGGTTTTTGCTGGTCAAGTTCTTAAGGATATCCCAGTCCACTTCTCTGAAATTTTCACGTTCTTTATTTGAAAAAACCTAATCTGGTTGTGATGGGCCAGGACTCAACTTCCCCTACTGAACAGCAGCCTGAAGGGAGAGAAAGTGAAGTGGCTCCACCTGCAGCTGGTCAGCCTTCAAGGACACAGAGGAGAACCAGCCAGCTTCAGCCTTCTTAAACAGGACTTTGGGCAGCAGTCAGATGCTGGAAACAATGTCTGTGGTTCCCAGCCCTACCTTGCTGCTTCCATTTGGACCCTTCACTTCATGACTGCTTGCATTCTGTGATCTCTGGATTATCTGACAAATTGGATTGCTGTTCACCTGACCCTCAGAATGGACAGGACTTCGCATGTGGATTTGGCTTTGAGGCAAGTGTATCAGTCTCACCTCCTATATGAATCCACCCAGCTCTGCACCCTGTTGCTTGGCAATGGGACTTGGGGCGGAGCTATGACACTGGTGCCCTCCAGGTGTTTTGGACTGCAACTTCTATAGTCCCTGATGATTGGTCATGCTGGCTGGGGCTGATGGGAGCTGTAGTCCAAAATGTATAGAGGGCACCAGGTTGGGGAAGGCTGCCCTAGTCCTTTATGGAGTTGGTTGGGAGGGAAGAGAATTAAACCAGTTACTCAGCAAGCAGCAAGTTGTCTCCCACTTTATGGTGTTCTGAATGCCAACGCACATGTATGATTGAAAAGCACATGGTCCTTAATTCATTTTTTTAAAAAAGACCCCCACAAAGTTTTAGAGATGAAAATTATTTACAATACATGCTGGATCAGGAGTAAATCCCACTGTATTTAATGAGTCTTACTCTTGGCTAAGTTGGTACAGGCTTGCTGCATAACATACGTATTGGGTGACTTGGATTTTGGTGTTCCATGGAAATTTACGATGGATATTTTGATGTAAGCAAAGGTGGAGGCGGAGGAGAAGAAGAGGGAAGCTAGACTACCAAATCTAATTCTATCCACTTCCTTGCCATTGGGAATTCCAAGAACTATCCTCAACAAGGCTGTTGTTTTTGAACTTCAAAAGTATTGGAACTTGGGTGTGAATGAAGGTGAAGCCAGAGCAGAGGCTGGGGGAATCTAGTGCATCACAGGAGAGTCAGATGGAGCCTGGTTGGTCATGCAGTGAAGCTTGGCTGAACCTGTGTTTTGAAAGCTTTACAGACACCAGTTAGTAGTAACATATTTTCACTGGGTCTTGCTATTGAAGTATCATTATGTGCCCAATATGGTATCATTCACATAACAGACAGAGAGATCAGCAAACCTGGAGGAACCCCAAAGTCTATAGAACTACAAAGTAAATATAGGGGAAAGAATCCTCAGTGGGGGAAAGAAACAGCTCACTAAGGACTGAGCAATGCTCAGTTAGCATGGCAGGTTGACTGACGGTTGAAGTAGAAAAGCAAATGGAAAATCTGGGAGGGGGGACCACTTGATGTCTGGAGTCCTAAACAAGAGCTATCCACATGAAACACAAAGAGAAGAGTTGGAAATCTAATATTTGTGGTGTACACGTAGGATGTGTAGGTATGTAATGTAATGTAATGTAATGTAATGTAATGTAATGTTCTGGATGGTTTTATGTTTACTTTTTGTTATCTGAAGTATAATAAAGGGTTTTTGTTTTGTTTGTTTTTTAAAAAAGAGCTATCCACAAGACATTTTATTGTGGACTCTGCTTGGACCATCTAGTTTACAACCAAAGAACCAGAAGTAGAGGCCTTGTTGGTCTGGAGTTTCAAGCTACAGCAAATCTACTGAACTGGGGAAGAAAAAATATTTGTTGTGTCTAAGGAAAGGATGATAACCACTGGTCACAGTTAGTAGCAGTGACTTACTCGTTTCTTCGGGTCATCTACTTTTCGAACAGATAGATTTTCCAGTGGAATAATCCCCAGCGGCTCCTTGTCCTGGAAAAAAATTCAAATCAGAGATGAGTTACCTTCCCAATGTGCAGGCAGTACCTAGGAAGTTAGTGCTAGCAGCTGCCCGCTGACCCTGGGCTGGAGAACAAGGTTGGCATTATGACCAAGGAGACCAGGGTTTGAATCCCTACTCAGCCATGAAGCCCACTGGGTGATCTTGGGCCAGTCACTCACCATCAGCCTAACCTGCCTCACAAGGTTGTTGTGAGGATTAAATTGGGAGAACCAAGTATACTACCTTGAAGACCAAGGTGGTATATAATTGTAATAAATAAAAGAGCACCCTGTTCTATGTATGTCTTTATCACCATATTTCTATCCCCCTATTCATACAAGAAGTTCAGGTTGTCATACATGGTTCCCCCTCTATCTTTTATTTCCTCACAGCAACCCTGTGAGGCAGGTTGGACTGAGAGACAGTGACTGGTCCAGGTTATTTGAACCCTGATCTCCCAGGTCCCGGACCAGTACTCTAACCCCTGCACCACACTAGAACGTCCCTCACATTCTCTGAGGATACATCTTTCAGATAAAGTTTGTGGGTTTTTTTAATGGAAGGGACACAACTCTTACCGTGGTGTATTCAAAATAGTACAGGCAGTTATCCGTCAGAATGAACCAACGGCGCTTCCAAGTCTTCACTCTGCCTCCTAGTGCAAAAGGAATTAAAAACACACACAATGCATGCTTAAGACTGGATTAATCTTTAAGCTATGTTTGCTATAGCTTGAGTTAGTTTAGAATTATCTTAGAAGGCTTAGGTTGCACATACACCAAACATTTAAAGCACATTCTCTTCAAAGAATACCGGAAACTAGTATATTCTTCACAGAGCTAGAATTCCAAGCAAATTTAACAATTCTTTTTGGCAGTGTGGGCAAGATGCACTTTAAATTTCCTCTAAATGTATGGTGTGCATGCAATCTTAGTGTTCTCTGAGAACACATCAGAACAATATAGCAGATTGCAGGCAAATGGCAGAAAAGCAATGACCATGTTTCCTAGGGGTGGTAAAACATTGACTGTTCATGGTCACAACGTGCGTGGCTAACCTTATTCTGGATCTTTGGCTGTGCACACAACACACATTTAAAGCATACCTCTTCCCTTCCCTCCAAATACCCCTCAGAGAGCCACAATTTTCAGCAAACTACAATTCCCAGGATTCTTTATGGGGGGGGGGAGAGGAAATGTGTTTTTGATGCATGGCATGTATGCAGCCTTTGTGTTGCTGGAATGGATCCTTGCACCCACATCTGTGCTCTGAGCATCTTCCGAAAGGGCCATTTCTCCAGCAACACAGGTACCGTCTCCTTCCTGCCCCAAGAATCCAGGCCAAGAACCAAGCCGGATAAGGGCAGAGGAGATCATTTATCTCATCCAGGCTCAAGACAGCCTGTGCATTGAAAGAAGGGAATCTCTAGGGAATACAGAGCAGAACTGAACGCCAGGGGTCACTGTCACCCCACCACAATGCAAGGATGCCTGGCTGGCAGCTTGCTGCAGTCCTGAGCTCATGAGGAAAGGCTCTGCTGGTTTTCCTTCCGAGAGATTGAGGGGGGTGGGGAGGGCTAACCTGGGGTAGAGGGGCGGCAGCAAGATTTTCAGCAAAATACAAACATGTTACCTAGTTTAAGGAGCCAGCCTTCCTGGCTGGGGTTGAAGAAAGTATGGGTGAGGTCATTCCCATCGTCCTCTGGGATGGAGAATGGTTCGTTCTTGATGCTGTCAAACAAACTCTGCCTCAGGAAAAGGAGAAAGAGGAAAATCTTGAAGGGGAATGCCACACATCTCACCACAGGGACACAGGAGGTTGGTGCCTTCTAGGATTGTGTGGTATTAGTAATGGTGATTCAACGCAGCAGTTGTCCAGCATCACAGGCAGAGATCGTTCCCACCACCTGATCCCTCAAACTGAGCACTGAGGAGCCTTTTAGCTGAGCTATGGTTCCTCCCTCAACCCTTTCCCTTTCCTCCTGCCCACCTGTGTGTTTAATCACTTATTTCCTTTCACAGGGAGATATCCTGTGTGGGTCATACTCAGAGTAGACCCTCTGAAACCAATGAAGTCTCCTTCTGACTTAGTAAAATACTGGCCAAAGTGTTTTCCTTTTTGTTTTTATATAACGGGAATAGTGCCATTTTTCCACACAAAAGTTAATAGGCCATGAATGAAATAAGGAATGAAAACGTTCATATGCACATAAGCAACGCAGGGACACAAACTGATAAGGTGCGATTAAGAGAGACCAAGGGGCAATTAAGAGGCTGTTCGTCAGGAATCCTGTGCTCAATAGGAATCAAGAGGTGAAACTGCCCCCAGGATGCTTTTAATTAAAGGCACAGGAGCCCCAAAGAGCACATGGGACTGGATGGCACTGCAAATGCGTTTCCAATTTAAAAACGGCCACAAATCTGGTCTAAAAAATAGACTGTAAGTCAACCTATAATTAATGACTGGCATGGAATGATTTGTTAAACATGCGAAAAGTGAGAGGGCAAAGGATGATACTTTCAGAGAAAAGGACCAGTGTAGAAGCAACCCAGATTTCAGCAGTTTCCACAGCACCCAATGCTTCCTACCTCAAACCGATTTCCTCCTCTCATCACTCTTCTCTCCCTTTCAAGCATAATGAACTTGATTCTTGGTCTCCAAACAGAATCAAAAACATCTCTTTCATTTCCATAAGCTATTCTATACTCAGCAAGTGGGTTTCCTTTAAATGGTTTCTTTCTTTATTTTCAAAATTGGAGGAACATAAAGTCCCAGCTATGCACATCTGACTCATTCACAAGGGGATTTTCTAATTTCTCGTCCAGTAAAATAGTGACACTGGGACTACTGGAACATGCTGTCACACATTATGTAATGTCACTGCAACTTCCTCCAGACTGCCAGCAGCAGGAAATCCAATCTTTTCATATGAAGGGCACTTCAGTGGTTGCTATATAAAATCAGAGTTGCCCCCTGAGTGGTGTTTCAGAATAATTTTTGATAGGTAGGCTATGTTGAAATTGGAAGAAATTGCAAAATTCCTGCAGAAATTGTCCAGGGCTGTGTAGCATTAGTTAATAAAGGACACTGCGAGAAGCCTCCCCTGACTGTGTGAGCCACACTTTGACAAAAGCAAATCCTGCTTAGAATATGGTCTCTCTTGCTCTGTAATCATACACCTCCAATGTTTCCAATGGTAAGGACATTGTGTGTGTGTGTGTGTGTGTGTGTGTGTGTGTGTGTGTGTAAGAGCAGCATTTTCTGGTAAACCTCCCAAGTCTTCAAAAGTCAAACACAGATGAAAAAAGGACACTAATTTCACTGAAATGTAAGAAAGTTTTAGAGAGCTGGGGGCAGGCAGGCAGGCAGGCAGGGGTATGTGGGTGCATGCACACACACACACACACACACACACACACACAAACACACATCCTGCAACAAAATGATGTGGTATATCCTGACCCTTAGAAAAGTTTAGGACCCAAGGCTTACAGTGCTTTTCTTTTTCTATAATTTTCTATTTGATTTTATAATAACAATAATAATTTATTATTTTTACCCTGCCCATCTGGCTGAGTTTCCCCAGCCACTTTGGGCGGCTTCCAATCAAGTGTTAAAAACAGTGCAGCATTAAATATTAAAAACTTCCCTAAACAGGGCTGCCTTCGGATGTCTTTTAAAGGTAAGATATCTACTTATATCCTTCACATCTGAAGTGAGGGCGTTCTACAGGGCGGGTGCCACTGCCGAGAAGGCCCTCTGTCTGGTTCCCTGTAACCTCACTTCTCGCAATGAGGGAACCGCCAGAAGTAATAATAATAAACAAATAAGAATACAAATGTGCACCCCACCCCCAATACCATTCCACTGTAACTATCCAATCTCCCAAAAATTCAACAGCTCTTGCGATGGTTTGACCCCTTTCCATTTTACAGTACAAATTATACAAACACCTTCCTTAAAATCATTTCTCCCGCATATTCCTCATCTTACCTTAATAGCACATGTTAATTTATCATTAATAGCTATATCCCGCACCTCTTTATACCATTCTTCCATTTTATATTCACCTTGTCCCTTCCTAGCTCTTATAGTGCTTTTCAAGTCTCCTAGAGGGGAGAGAAGTTTTAGGAGGGAGCAACATGTTTTCCTGTCCTCCCCCCCCCCAAAAAAAACCCCTTATCTGTTGTGCTGTCCAGCACTATAGAGCTTAGAATTGGGGCTGGCAGCTAGCCCTGACTTTTTAAAACAAGGATAATGTTATGCAAACAAATATACCACGTTTTCTTATGTCATTTGTATATCACAAAAATAGCATAATAAATGTGGGGAGAAATCTACAACATATGTTCCATTATTAGTGCTCAATGTACATGAGATTAACCCCACCCAATGGACTAGACTCTGGTCTAAACCTCCCTTTAAATCCCTATCAATGAAAAGGAAAGAACTCACTATGAAACTCACTTACAGATGGTACCTAACACCACGGAAATACGCCCAGGAACCTCACCAAAATGCTGGAGAGGATGCACTTCCACAGGCACATCCCTCCACATGTGGTGGGAATGCCCCAAAATCCAACTCTTCTGGACAGCAATCATACAAGAAATATGCAAAATAACTAAACAGAAGTCACCCCAGAACTGGCCCTACTAAACATCTTCCAAGATAATAATGCCCACTGACACCATAAAGAGCTCATAACCCACCTACTCTCAGCAGCCAGAAACATCATAGCTAGCCCTGACTTTGAGTATTTTATATCTATATAGTGGGTGAGAGGGTGAGTGGCATTTTGGAGAGTGGGAAAGGAGAAATGTGTTCTTTGTCCTCTCCTTTTTCCTGCAGCCTTGCTTTATAGTGCAGGGAGGAGAGTGTAACCTCTTCTTGGCACACAACTCTCCCACAAACTCTGATTCTCCCTCCATCATACACTTGCTATATGTTATTAGAAACTTGAGTAGCCCAACCCTTCCTTTTTGGGGATGGTCCATTCCTGTTTTAAACTGGCAGGCACTGGGTCACCCAAATTTGTTACTAGATCAATGGCTGTATATAGCCATTCGAATAGCATTCTACTAAGGCAAAGGGTATATAGGTAATAGTTAACACATATTATGTGCCTGTGAAAATAATCACATGCAATCAGATAAATAACTCCCATCAACATTTTCCCGGGAGAATGGGCTGAGTCAGTGTCAGTACTGCAGAAAACCTGAGCTCATTAAGGGCTTCACTAAGTAGAGGAAGCTAATATTTCTAGTGGAGAGGGAAGAATGATTCATGACATCCTCTGAAGCTTTGGAAGAATTTGCCACACCTGGGAAATTGATGGGCTATCGACTACGAATTAGTATTGCTCCCTTTCTGTACAGGTCTATTAATTGTCTGCTGGAGAGCTCATTATTACGAGGTACTTTGAGAACCGCCTGCTGTAGAGTGGAGTCTGGCACAGGAGGAGGAGAATGATAGACACACAATTATTTTGGAGTCTCTGATGAGTTTTCAAACTGCATGTGTTGGCATTTGGGGCATGTCCTCTGGCATAATCCCTTTCTCCTCTCATGGCGGAGGGTGTCATTAGTACGCTGGTGGCACTGTGGGTTAAACCACAGAGCCTAGCACTTGCTGATCAGAAGGTCGGCGGTTTGAATCCCTGCGACGGGGTGACCTCCCGTTGCTCGGTCCCTGCTCCTGCCAACCTGAAATCCTGCGGGGAAAACCAGTGTGTGTGTGTGTGTGTGTGTGTGTGTGTGTGTGTGTGGAATAGATGACAACTCTAGGTATACATATTTTTTTCTGCTATCATTTTTCACCCAAAATCATAACTAGTTTGTCCAAGATTTTTATTCCGCCTTTCTTATTTGGATTTCCCACAGTTCAGTTTCTTCATCTATTTTATAAAATTTATACATTGCTTGTTGTAAGAAAGTGGTTTATAACAAGGCAGTTCCTGTCTACCCTTCCTCCTTTGCTTCTCACTGCAATGCACCTTTCAATCCCAAAGAAATATTTGCATCTCTCAGGCCCTTTCCAGAATGGACAGAGGCTAATTTGACTGCTGGTGTCACTAGGTCAATGCCAAATATCTACTGCCTGGCCTCACTTACAATACCACTAGTGAGAGAACCCAACTTCTGAGAAGAGAGAAGTGAAAACTCTGAAGTCATTGTTCCTGAGGATTTCTGGGTAATATGGCCAGAACTAGATGGCATAGGTGAATATGTCGGCTCTTCAACCATTCTTGAAGATCTCTCTTTCCACTTCCAACTAGCAGGAAAAGCAGAGAGAAGCACAGAGCTCTCTTACCCGCAGAAGTGGTTCCTGAAGGTCCCCTCCATCATTGATGCCTCTGTTCATGGACACAAACCTCTCAAAGGGAGGTTTGTCTTTGACGTTGGGGTTGTGCAGGCTGGTGTTCAGCATTATGACGGAGAAAGAGAGGATATAGCAGGTGTCTGCCAAAGAAAGGAAACAAGCGAGTGAGTGGTGTGCCTAAAGCCTATGATTTCTAGGAAGCTCGAAGAATAGGCATTGTGGCAAGCTTCAAAGAGAATCTTTAGTTTGGGTAGATGCAGTTGAATACGACAGGCTTGTTTCCTAAGCTCAGTGTTCATATTCAGTTGTGGTTATCTATGATTATCCTGAAATAGGAGGCAGTGATAGATATCAATCTGGATGGCTTTAAAAGAGGGACCATCAGATTCATGGAAGATAAGGCTATCGGTGATTTCCCACAGGCAAATGGTTGGCCTCTGTGGGAGCAGAATGATGGACTAGATGGGCTACAGGCCAGCTCTTATGTTTTTATGTACACATAGTAGTAAGAAAAATAACACATTTGTGGAAATTTGAGTCTTGCAAAAAACTGGAGGGGTAAGAATTTTTTTTCAAATCCTCCAGGAAGAAATCCAAACTGGCCTTATTTAGCTTTACAAGGTAACCAAGGATTTTTAATTTTTCCTTGATTTTTCTTTTTCTTTTAAAGCCCCATGCTTTTCACAGCAGCACAGGGCTCTCTCCACAGCTTCCTGCCTGGCCCACTTCCTAGAATGTCTTCAGAGACATTGTGTTGTGTTGCATCACTGCAAAGGGACTGTGGTTCTACTGAGAAGTGACGTGAGGATCTATCCACGCCTTCCGACTAGCCTCATTACCTGGCAGAACCAAGTAGCCCCCTCCCCAAATCTCTATAGAACTTTTTCCCACTCTACCCCAAGAAAGCACCTGAAAATTGCACCTTATTTTCATGGCCGGGAGGGTATTTTTTTAGGAAACTCCAGGGGGATTTCAGCCCAGCCTTAATAGAAATACCCACAGTTGGAGCATGGGAGTAGCTGAAGGAAGGGGAAAGATGGCCAGCAGTGGGGGGACTGGGGTGCTAGCTTGTGGAAGCATGGGGTCAGTGTGTGGTTCGGCAGAGGGGTTAAGACAAACAAAATTTCAGGAGAGAGCCCCCCCCCAAAGCTAGGGAAGAAGAGCTCAACCAGAGCAGCCTGGTGGTTACTAGGGCTACCCTTTGATTCATTTTGACAAAATCCTGCATAAATGTTTCCTGGCATCAGGTGTAGCCAATGAGGCACCCTTCTGATGTTATGGACTATAAGTCCCATCAGCCTCAGCCAGCATGGCCAATGGAGAGGTATGATGGGAGTTGGAGCCCATCATCTGGAGGGCACCACATTGACAACTTCCATCTCACAGCCTTCCTCTCATCTACCTGTTGACTGGAAAACTCCTGGGTTGCACTGACAATACCGGTTGGCAAATGCCTCCATCATACGGTCAATCTTCTGTGCCTCCCCAGGCAACCGGAAGCTCCACAGGAACTGTCTGGGAATGAGAAACCAAACCATCAGAGTCTGCTAATTGGCATAAGGATGGGAGAGTCTTCCACTGAAACTGGTATCAATCCTGGAAATCTTGAATTCTCTTAACAACTGGTTGGAGGTTACTGAATTGAAGAAAGTATTAATATTCATTCCATTTGATCCTATTTGATTAGACTACATATCTTCCTACAAAAAGTTGAAACTCTTGAGGGCCAGTTTACTAGAAGCCAACATGGAGTCTCTTTATGGAATTTTAATGACAGATTGTCTCATGTGATGCTGTACATGGGTAATTCATGGGTTCTTCACATCTATGGAAAGTGCATTTGACCACTACTTGCCACACGGCATGAATTACATAAATGTGGAATCTTCTTTTGTGCTGGAGCAGGATCTATGCAACTTGTTCTATGTCTCTTTGTATGTATCATCTTATTCAAATTCCACGTAATGAATGACTCAAAATGTATTTCATTCTTAATGACTATTTTCTTGAAAAGTTCTTGCTTTGGTTTTTAGGTGAAAGCAAAGGGTATACAATAAGCTGATTGGCTGATTTTGGAGCAGGAAATTCATCATGTGTTCAGCGGCTCTGAGTCAATATTGTATCAGTTCCTCATCCTCACTGCTCCCTTCTCAGGAATTATCTCAAAGCAACTCTGCTCCAAGATGTCTTCTCCACAAGCAAGACCCACCTAATGTTGACAAATAAGCATTTGGAGAAAACGGCAAAGTGCAAAAGGGAAGCTATCTCCTCCAACAAATTGTCACCAAGAGCAGATTCTCAGTCAGCTAGATAATCCGGTATTAGGGATCTGGGGAAACAGTAGATTTTCCAGTACCAGTTTTAGCTCATTTGATGTGAGATGAAGTCGTTACCAGTTAGTTCAAAGAGCAACAAGAACCGGAATGTATAGCTTCAACAAAGCCCTATAACAATCACATGGGGAGGAGAGGGAATTCCCTGCCAAACCATGAGCCTCTGGTTCATCATCTTCTTCTTTGTTTCAGCTCTCCATGAGTTAAAGGGTGGCTGCATGAATTGAAAACCCAGACTTTCCAAGTTCAACTATTCTGGTTCAGCAGCACCTGGATTTCTTTTATCCAAAAGGGTGTCCATCATGAAGTGTTAAGAGGGAGACACAGCACCTGTCCTCAAATCAGCATAGGATACTGCAGGCAGGAATGTGTGAAAATGTCCATTTCAGCTTCTCTCTGTCAATCATTTTTCCAATCTTAAGTTTAGTTCTCCACGTCTAAACATCGGTTTGCAGGCTGTTGCTTCTTTGTTTAAAAGTTTCCTCATGAAAATTCATCAGCATCTTAGGGCAAATTGTTCTGAATAGACACATTTTTGTATGAAATTTCCCCCCATAAAATGCATGTTTGTACACTATTTTCACTCGTATATGCAACTGCATGTGCATTTTACTCTAGTATATGCAATTTTGTACATCATACTAAGTTGGAAAACAGCACTGTAAAAGTCAGAGAAGTGCAAATCTTGAAGGAAGGTTGTGTTTCAGTATGCATGTTGTTTCAGAAATGGTGAATTAGGTAAGTTCACCTTTAAATACAAATGGAATTGAATTTCTCCATCTGTAAGTGTTTAATGCTTTGCTTAGAGCATACCTTAATGCTTGTACAAGGTTGAGATTGGCAAACTGGTGACACTCTACAAAGGCCTGCAGAATCTGGAGGTTCAGTGGATCCCTGGTGGAAGAAAAATAACAGTGTGAGATGGGGAGAAAGCAAAGAGGAAGGTTATTCACCCCTAACTTGTTTATTCAACATGCATTCTGATTTGCTTTCACAAAGCCTATGAGGAGGTTAGACTATGCCCAGTCTTTACTGAGTATTTGTTCTGATTTGTTTGCAGAGTGGTTATACCACAATGGACATTCATCCTGATTTGTGGGGTGTTAAGACATTTTCTCATTAACAATTTGTTCATCCCACACTTTTCAAACATTTTCCCATCACTCAACTGCAAAATATATATTGTGGATTTGTTGCACTGCCTCTGACAGTGGAAGGCGCACACAACCATCATGGCTAGCAGCTTGTTCTGAAGGCGTATGAGGCTCAAGAGAGAAATACTATCTTATAGTCCTTGGTAATGGTAAAGGTAAAAGTAAAGGTAAAGGTATAGGACCCCTGGATGGTTAAGTCCAGTCAAAGGCGACTATGGAGTTGCAATGCTCATCTTGCTCTCAGGCCAAGGGAGCCAGCGTTTGTCCACAGACAGCTTTCCGGGTCATGTGGCCAGCAAGACTAAACAGCTTCTGGCACAATGGAACACCCTGACAGAAACCAGAGAGCACAGAAACGCCATTTACTTTCCTGCCACAGTGGTACTTATTTATCTACTTGCACTGGCATGCTTTCAAACTGCTAGGTTGGCAGGAGCTGGGACAGAGCAACAGGAGCTCACCCACTGTGCGGATTCGAATCGCCAACCTTCTGATCAGCAAGCCCAAGAGGCTCAGTGGTTTAGACCACAGTGCCACTTGGATAGAGTAGCAGCCTGGGGACTGTCAGTACACTGCCTTGTATTTCAGAATGGAAGAAAGGTGGATATAAATATAAGAAAAGAACATTTCTAAATTATGAAGTATTGTGAAAATAATGAAATATTTCTCTACTTGAAATTGTTTTCCACCATTAATATTTATTTATTGCAGTGGGAGAAATGATTTCAGGTGTATGGGGAAAAGAGAGAGAAAGAAAGAGTATTCACCTTTCTCCCAAGTAATCTCCAATGGCTGTCTTGTTGAGGCCTTCGCCTTTGTAAAGGAATTTGGCAATTTCTTCCACATTTGATGACAGTATTTTGTGTTCAATCAGATACTGGATGCCCTGTTTGTGAAAAGCAGACTCGATTATCATGAAGGAGTCAATAATAGTAATAATACACATTTATATACTGCTTATATGCAAAAATGTATACTTTACCTGCCTGGCACCAGCTCTCTAAAATTCTCTTTGCCCATGCAACACCCTTCTTGCACTTTCATTTTGTTAAATTCATTCAGCTGTTTCCGATTTATCACTGTGTTTATACTCCTTACACTGGATACTTTATTGGAATTAAATATAGGTGCTGTGCTTTATATTTATATTTTTATAGTGACTCTTATATGACGAAGGAAGGATGGTAATTTGTTCTGGACATCATTCTCTAGTCAAATACTGTAAACAGGTTCTGCTGGTTTGTAGTCGCAGTGCTTCAAAACCTGCAAAACCTAGGTGATCAGCGATGCCAACAGGGCAAAAGAAAAGAGCCTCAACCCTAATCAACATTCCTTACCTGCCTCCAGAATAATTTCAATCGTATTTTAGTGCCACAGTTATCAGAAGCAGTTAACCCTACCATGGTAGCATATAATATGCCCACTATTAGAATGGTCCACTTCGAAGTGCAGAAGCTCATCAGGACAGCTCCCTTATACATGCCCAAAAGTACAGTGCTACCTCGGGTTACAGATGCTTCAGGTTACAGACTCCGCTAACCCAGAAATAGTACCTCGGGTTAAGAACTTTGCTTCAGGATGAGAACAGAAATCGAGCCGCGGTGACACAGCAGCAGCGGGAGGCCCCATTAGCTAAAGTGGTACCTCAGGTTAAGAATGGTTTCAGGTTAAGAACAGACCTCCAGAATGAATTATCATATTTTTTGCACCATAACACTCACTTTTTTCCTCCTAGAAAGTAAGGGGAAATGTCTGTGCGTGTTATGGAGGGAATGCCTATGGGTGGCATGCCTACGGATTTTCCTCCTCTAAAAACTACGTGCGTGTTATGGTCGGGTGCGTGTTATAGAGCGAAAAATACGGTAAGTTCTTAACCCAAGGTACCACTATAGAGTCCAAAAACTGAAGGTTTTGTGTTAATCCATTACAGACACACAGAGCATAAAACCCAATTCATTAGGATAGCACAAAACCCAATTTATTACGATCAGCTGGCAGGCATATATTAGTATGCTGGCATGGTTCCCTAATTTCCTCAAAGCTAACAGGTCACAAACAACAGTCAAACTTGAAAGCCTCATTATTGCCTCATTCATTTTGAGGAGCAAGGAAGTCCCATTGTTTACTGTGGAGCTCTAGCAGTTAACATCACTGCTTTCAAAGGACTAGGGCTGCACTTCCTGACATTTCCCATCCACTACACCGCAGAGATGCCTTTCCCCACCAGTGTATCTGCTGTTCTGCTGAGGCTTAGCTACTGCTTAATTGTGGAGCTTCTGCTCCTGACTGCAGCACTGACAGTAAGAGGGGAGTAATTAAGTTGGGAGTATTTTGAAAGGAACGGTTTGGCAGGGAGTGCAGTGAAGACTGGGTTCGGGCTGATAGACTGCACAGATGTAATTAGGCCAAAGAAAGAGAGATAAGAGCAGACACAACTTCAATTCTCTTCAGTCCAGCCAAGGTGAGTTCTGGGCTTGGGCCTCATCGACTTTCCTTGCAGGTCTCTCTCTTGCTGGGCTAAATGAGGGCTTGTTGTAGAAAGATGGCGCAAGACCAAGAGCTGAAAGATCTTCTGGTTAAGAGGGCTGCAAATACTTTTATTGTTGTTTTTGGTTTTCTTTCTAAAGTAGATGCTGAATGAACCACCCAGAGGAGGGAGACACTCCAGGTCTCTTTTTAATGTTCCCATCTTCTTTTTAAGGTGACATTTATTTATTTATTTATTTAGGTTGCATTTCTAGCTCACCTTTTTCTCAAAAGAGCTCAAGGTGGTATACATGGCTCTACGTCTCCTCATTAATCCTCACAACAACCCTGTGAGGTAGTGAAAGGCCCAAGATCACCAGGGAGCTGAATGGCCAAGTGAGGATTTGAACCCTGGTCTTCCAGGTCCCAGTCTGGCTCTCTAACCACTATGCTACACTGCCTGTCCATTTTTGGCTGTTGCAACATTGGTTGGGGTTGGACTATAAGGGAGGTGATAGTGCTCTGGGCGTCCTTAGAACATTTCCATTCAATTCCAGAGAGAAGAATTGAGGATGGTGTCATATATTCCTGGTGAAGAAGAATTCTTACAATAGTTCTGTTCTGCCTCTTGTTGCTGATTTTTCAGTCCTTCCTAATAGTTCCTCTTCATTCTGCATCTCTATCGAGCATTCATTCTAATTGTTTTGCAGGGAGGTCAGAGACCACGTTGCATCAAACAAATGCCATTTGTCCCTGTGCGTTTTCCTGTCACTTTCCTTATCGCAAATGACATTTTGATTATTTTGGAAGTGGGTTTATTGCACAAGAGCTCTAAATTGAGTTTAGCTATATTCAAATCCCGCTTGAATATAGTGACAGTCTGTTCCGTCTCTGCCTCCCGACACCAACAGCATGTCTGCCTCCTAGGGAGAATTGTGGGGTTTCAATGGATCATTGCCACACTCCAACCAACCTGGACTGGTGCTGCACTGAATACCCAGGTGAGAAAAGCTGGGCAAAGTCACTAGTCCAGGTGTCTGAGATTTACACTGGATCAGCCACCTCACCCACTATCAAATTGTGGATGAGAGTTGTTTTATTGTGGACTGAGCTTGCATTAAGCAACAGCACCACCAGACGGAAAGGCAGGCCACAATGTGTAGAAGACATGGAGCTAGCCGGAGCAATGGTCTGACTCAGTGAAAGGGACTTCCTTTGTTCTTGGACTCCACCTTTTCTGCTGTCAAGATTGTGACAGACTCCAAGTAGCCACAACATCTAAGAGCCATGATTGTGAGATGCCTTCTCTGTTGGTGTCGTCTCCTATTGAAAACTGTCTGCGTTGCCTTCATTATCAATTTCTGAAATGTCATATATCTTTTAGCTTAACTGCTGGCCGTCTTTGGAGAAGTTAGGCTTAACTGAATATATATCCAAAAAGTTCTCCGAGCACTTGGACATTTGCTTATGTGATTAAGAATCACATGGCGGTGAAGGGTGGGGCTGCATCCACTGAACTAAGGGCACTGTTGTGTCTCCACACATGGACCTGTCTATCCAGATCACACAGCATCGTAGGTACATACAGCAATCTCCTCTCAACAAATGTGACTCCCTCCCCGCAAAATGCTTGTAGGCAGTAGGAACTGAGGATGCAACAGCCCCACCTTCCTTCCAGGTGATTGTAAAGTCACATGAGAGGACATCTGAATATGATTTAGGAACCCCACTGATGAGTCTTCTGCAGGCCTGTGCCTACTCTGTTCTTTAAAAACAAAAGCTTTACAACCTTAGGGACTAGAAACTTGCTTCTTTTTAAACGAAAACTCCAGATCTTCAATTTTACATGTAATAGTCAATCTCCACTTATACAGTACAAATACACATAGACCTGACCTGACCTTAGTAGGGTCCATGTTGAATTTCTTCCGTCCGACGCACATTTCTTTATCCCTCTGGACCAGCTTGCTGCAAAAACCAAGATGAGATTTGATTAAATATGGAACAGATTGAAGAAGAGCAGCCTATGACTTTTAGACTTTTCCTCCTGGGTGCTTGCTGGCTTCCCAGCAAAATAATCCAAATCTCCTCAATTCTGGCTCGGTCAGGAGATGCTCCACCATTTTGCCAATTTGTTTTGGCACTGAACCCATTTATGGCTCACCTTCCTCCAGCCTGAGCCAGACCGCAGGGTCAAATTAAACATGATGTAGGATCATGGCTTATGGTAGCTTGGTGGGCATTTGTGTGTATACTTGAATTAGGGGAACCACCCATAGGGAAAGGGTTAGGCACCCTCCACTGTTTCTCTGCTCCCAGTTCTTTCCTCCTCCTACAGCTTTTCATCCAAAGGTGTGGGGTAGGGGAGACCATCAGGTTACTGTTACAAGTTTTCGCATGTGACATGTACTTTGGCCCATTCTGAACAATAATTAATACACATCACAGCATTGGCTACCCCCACCAAGGTTACAGTGTGTAGCTTTTCAACAGGGCCAACATATTAAAATGCACATTTGAATGGTTCATCCCTTTGAATGGACAGCTTCCCCATTCACCTAACAACAACTATTATTATTATTTATGTGCCACCCATCTTACTGGGGACTCCGCTGTAAGCTGCAAATGTTTTAAGTGTGTTTTAAGTGCAATATACAATGTGACACTAGATGGTGAAATTTCCTTATGGAAAATTCAATGTATTTTATTTTTTTTAAGTGCTTTTTAAAAAAGCATTTTCAGAACTTTTTTTATATGTGTGTAGATTCCACCTGGGTTGCCCCAGCCAGTCTTGACAGCTCCCAGCAAAAAATAGTAAAAGCACAATATAACATCACACACTAAAAACATCCCTGAACAGGGATGCCTTCAGATGTGTTTTAAAATGTATTTCCCTTAAGATGGGCCATTCAAGAGTCCATCCACTCAAGCCCTGGCACTTTACTGAGACTTGGAGTCATGGCATTTCAACCTCATTGACTTGGATGTAAATGAGCAGTAGCTAACATTGCAAGGGTCTGCTAACCATGTTCTGCTCTAAAGTGTTCTTCAACCTTGGGTTCCCAGATGTTGTTGGACTACAGTTCCCATAACCTTCAGCCACTTGGACCAGAGATGATGGGAGGTGTAGTACAACAACATCTGGGGACTCAGTGTTGAAGAACATTGTTCTAAAGACTGGCATGTACCAGTATATCACTTTTATTGTTTGCCCCATGCAAGACGGCATAGTTATCTCACATCAGGCTTTCCAAGAATTTGCTATGAATATTAGGGATATATAGATTCATTTTAATGCCTTTGCACTCCTTTTTTAGAATTCTTATTGTAGCATCTTGGGTGTTCCTGAACCTGGTTAGACATTTCCAGTGTAAATCATCTATATTTTTGTATATACTGTACACAGTCTTCTATGCCAACTTTCATAATAGTATATGTTTAAAACATGGGCTAGATTTATTTGCACAGGATAGATTTATTCTTTAGTCTCATGCTTTTTGTTTATTTTCTTAAACGCAGCCCCCTTTTTGCTTTGTTTTTAGTTGGCAATTTTTCTGGCAGTGCCACAACTACACTTATAGCACATTCTTAGACTCACAGAGACATATGGTGCTGATAACAGATTCAGAGGAAACCTAGCTGATCAGCTGCTAAAGATACTACGGTTGATATTTTCTGTTTATGATGTAATGGAGTAAAGATTATATGAAATGCTATTTCAGAGTGATACACAGTTCAAAGCAGTTCAGGCTCACAGCCCAAAATACAGTGGGAGTCAAAAGTAGGGGGCTCAACCCTGACTTAGAGGTTAGGTATCTTATTTTGGAAATTAAAGAAAATCTGTTTATTGGGAGATGCTGGGAAATAAACATGGTTCACAGATCGTCGCTGGGAATGTTGGTGAAAGGAATATGCCATGGTTTAATAATGTTTAACTTGGTTCCTTTCTTTGTCACCTGAAACACATGAGCCCATCATCATTATTTTTTCAAATATAAAGAAATTTGTACAGTAGATTAGGTTCTCTTTCAGAAGAACACAAAGAGAGAGCATCGTACACCTGGTATTCAGACAACATGGGTTAGTTATCAGCTAACCAGGAAATATAGGGTCTCCCATAAAGCTATAAACACTTAACGTGGTCGTGACCACCACTCCCATCATCCCTGATCATTGATCATTCTAACTAAGGCTTATGGGAGCTGGAGTCCTACATATCTAGAGAGCCAGAAGATTCCCATCCCTCCTCCTTGTGGAAGATCCCTGGCTCCTCACCTTGTTTGTGTTTGCTGGAAACGATCTATCTCTTCAAACACTTCTGCAATCTCATCTTTTAGCCTCTATAAATGAGAGAAAAGAGAGAGAATGAGGGGAGGGGAGGGGAGGGGAGGGGAGGGGAGGGGTGAGAGAAGAAAGAACAGCACACAGAATAGTTATTCACTGCAGAAGTCTGACGTGTGAAAAGGAAGTAAAGACCAGTTACACTTGGTTACTAAAATAGACTTGGGGCTTGTTACAGTCACTTCGCTCCCATCTGAAGGGAACCCATACCGCTGGTTTGTTTTTAAAGTCAGCTGTCCCTCAAGTGGTCAAAACATTTAGTAGTTTCCCCAGAAACTGTTTGCTGTGGATTCAGCCCTGGTAACTGCTGTACAATCTTTATCCTTGAGGCAGTCATTAGGGGGAGGTTGCTGTGGTTATTCCCATTTTACAGATGAATAACATCTGCAGAAGGAGATTGAGACCACATTCACACCATACTTTTTAAGCACTTGTAGCTTCAGCCAAAGAATTCTGGGAGCTAGAGTTTGTTGTGGGTGCTGAGAGTTGTTCGGAGACCCCCTATTCCCTTCACAGAGCTACAATTCCCAGAGCTCCCTGTAAGGAAATGACTGACGGTTAAACTATTTTTTTGTCCCTTTGGAGTAGCATTGTATCTATGGGGTTTTGTCCTTCCAGGCTATGGCTTATATTTTTTTTATTCTTCATTTTCTTTCTTTTTGTTATGTTTGCACTTTTTTTTGGTAGCAAATCAATAAAAATTATAAAGCAAATCAAAAATATAATTGATTTGGTAGCAAGTCAATAATTTTTTTTTAAGATACATTGCAAGCCAGAGACCGAATAGAGATGGTTGGTCACAAGTCTTCTAGCAACAAGGCTGGGACTCTTTCCCTGGGGCTGCATCCGTGATTATGATGAATGTGTGTTTTGGGAGGAAAGGTGTGGCCTTGGCCTTGGGGGAAGGGCCTTAGCCAGGGCCAGCCCAAGACATTTTGGCACCTGAAGCGAACCACCAAATGCTGCCCCCACTCTGGCCAGAGAAGAAGGGGTGAGTGAAGGAACAAAGAGGGAAGAAAGTGTTGGAGGTTCTGTTGCATATGGCCGAGCTGTAATGGCTCTCCTCCGAAGGTGATTAATGACCTAACCCTTTAATGAGGCTTCAGGCATGTTCCCTCATTACGCAGAGTATACAAATAGCTGAAGGAGCTGGAAATATGTGCTACATCGCTACGTTTATTTCTAACTACGCAGGACAGAAAAGAATATGCATATTCTCTCTGTGAGAGTCAGTGAGCAACTGGAACAAAAAAACAGGAAACCAGTAACATCAACATCCGTCTCCTGTCTCCCGTGAGACTTCCAACAGTCTGGAATGTCAACAGAGTCTTGTGACTCCAAAAACTGCACAGTGGCATAAACAGAAACCTAACAGAAAGCTCTACATTTGGATCTGCTGCCCCCGTGGATCCTGCCGTCTGAGGTGGTTGCTTCACCTGGCCTCATGGGTGGGCCTGCCCTGGCCATAGCTCAGTGGCAGAGCCCATGCTTTACATGTAAAAGGTCCTAGATTCAATTTCCACCATCTTCAGGTACAGTTGGAAAAGACTCATGTCTAAAATGCTAGAGGGTCACTACCAAGCAGCATCAACAATAATGAGCTACATGGACCAATGGTGGTCTGTCATAGAATAAGGAAGCTTCTTGTGTTTGGACCCTTCCCAGCGATAGTCATAATTCTGGCAACGCTGCAGCCACTGCCAGCCTGAAGACGATGTTGGTCTACAGTTCATATCATCCCATTCCATTCACCATGCAGGCTGGGGCTGATGGGAATTGTAGTCTAACACCAGGTTGAGGAAGACTTGGCCTAACTGCCCTTGGGGTGGTGCCCACCTGGATGTCTGCCAGCAGCTCTTCCTTATGCTTTTTGATAGTCTGTAGCTCAGCTTCCTCGGTTTCATTTAAATCTGATGTGCCTGAAAGAAAAATAATCTTTTTTTACTCCCACCCGAGATTGCTCTGAATGTCAAGAATATGATCCAGAAGAGAACATGGCCATTTTTTGACCTGCACATTTTCAAGCTGCTCGTCTTCTGAACAACTCAGCATACAAGGTTCTCTTGGAAACACACAAACCCATTTTATCCTAATAACTTCTCTATGGGGTAGAATCAGCAGTCGACCCAAGACCATTGAGTGAGCTTCACGGCTTAGTGGGGATTTCAACCCAGGTCTCACCACTCCTTGTCTGATACGGACATTTAGACCACCTACATTTTCTCAGAGCTGGTCCTTCAGGTGCTGTTCCCACAAAAGGTAAAGGTAAAGGTAAAGGACCCCTGACAGTTAAGTCCAGTCGCAGACGACTCTGGGATTGCGGCGCTCATCTCGCTTTACAGGCCAAGGGAGCCGGCGTTTGTCTGCAGACAGTTTTTCCGGGTCATGTTGCCAGCATGACTAAGCCACTTCTGCTGCAACAGAACACCGAAAGCAGAGCAGCGCACGGAAACGCTCTTTACCTTCCCACCGGAACGGTACCTATTTATCTACTTGCACTGGCGTGCTTTCGAACTGCTAGGTTGGCAGGAGCAGGGACCGAGCAATGGGAGCTCACCCTGTCGTGGGGATTCGAACCGCCGACCTTCTGATCAGCAAGCCCATGAGGCACAGTGGTTTAAACCACAGCACCACCCGCATCCCCCGCTGTTCCCACAAACTGTTCCTTAAAGTCTTAAAAGCGGTTTGGGGACTTGAAAGTATCCTGTGTTCTTAAACTATGGAGTTCACTACACAAGATAGTGTGATGGTCATTGTGATGGGATGATGAGCTGCTTGTGCGTAAAATCGTATCCCCTCAGAGTTTGTTCAAGTCCACAAACCTCTGTCTGTGACGGAGCCCCTCAGACATGGCTCCTCTAGTCACTAGCAGATTCCGACAGTGGTTGCTTTCGGAATCGCTTCCAACATAAAAGCTCCTTAACGGAAACACGTCTTCTGGACTCTCTGCGTGACAGTTTCCGGCGAGGAGTGGGTGTCCCTACAGGAGGTCCTGAAACCTCCCCACTGTTTTCGCTGGAAGTGTCTCTGAGCCATCCCTCCAGCTCACTTTCCCTCAGCTCAGCTCCTCTCCCCCTACTGGTTCCCTCTTCAGCTGCTGAGTCTCTCCCAACCTGTGTGAGCCCTTTCACCTCCCTTCCTTCCGATGGCAGTTCCCTGACATCCACCTCCCCTCCAGGGCCCCCTTCACCCCCTCTCGCCCCCTCCTCTACGGGCGGTGAGGAGGCAAAACCCCGGAATGAACTTCCTTCATCTTCCGATGTCTCGAACACTTCTCTCCACCTGTTGCGGTTCCTGGTCTCGAAGTACTCCTCCTCCTCAGAGTCCATCTCCCCTTCCCCTTCCGAGTCCGGGAATCCTTCCAACTCCTCCTCCTCATCGGTGGTCCCAAAGTATTCCCTCCGGAACCTCTCCACAGGCTGAGGTTTCCTTGGGAACCTTTGATGGAACGTTTCTATCAATACCTCGTCATTGATATCTTCGGCCATTACCCAAGTGTTTTCTGACTCCGGTTCTCCTTCCCACGCTACCAAATACTCCACCTGATCCCCCTTCCACCTGGCGTCGAGGATTTCTGCCACATGGCTGCTGCATTCTCTTTCTTCTATGACCGGTCCCCGAGTGGCCATCCCTTCTCGTCCCCCCTCGTACGGTGACAGTAACGACCTGTGAAATACTGGGTGCAGTTTCATGTGGTTGGGTAACCGGAGCCTGAAAGCCACTGGGTTGACCTGTTGAATGACCTCAAAGGGACCCAATCTCCTGGGTCTTAATTTCTTACAACCTCCTTTGAACGGCAACCCTTGGGTTGACAGCCACACCCTATCTCCCACCCTTATGGTTTCACCTTCCCTTCGGTTCTTGTCTGCCTGCCTCTTGTATTCTTCCTTCGCCCTTTCTAAGTTGAGTTGGAGCTGACGATGGATTGCTTCCATTTCTTCTACAAAATGCTCGGCTGCCGGGACGCTCCATCTCTCCCCTTCTCCCCCTGGGAAAGCCCTGGGATGACACCCATAATTAGCCAAGAAGGGGCTCATCCCTGTGGACACATTCTCGGCATTGTTGTAGGCAAATTCCGCCAGCGCCAACTTTTCTACCCAGTCATTCTCTCTGTCATTGACATAACACCTCAGGTATTGCTGGAGGACACCGTTTGCTCGTTCCGCCTGCCCGTTGGTTTCAGGGTGCCGGGCAGTCGAAAAGTTGACCTCCACCTGCAGTAAGCTCATGAGCTTCCTCCAGAACCTGGAAGTAAATTGTTTTCCTCGGTCTGAGACCACCCTCAATGGCACTCCGTGCAACCTAAAAATGTGTTCTACAAATAACTTCGCTGTCTCTTCCGCCGTGACTGCATGCGAGCAGGCTACAAAGTGGCACATCTTTGTTAGTAGGTCTACCACCACCATGATGGCTGTTTTCCCTTTGGACTTCGGCAGATCAGTCATAAAATCTATCGACACTGCCTCCCAAGGTCGTTCTGGGGTTGGTAAGGGTTCTAATAGCCCCGCCGGCGCCCGCCTTTCCCCTTTGGCTCGCTGGCATTGCTCGCACCCTCTTACATACTCACGTACATCTTCCCTCACCTTAGGCCACCAAAAATCCCTGGTGACCAACCACATGGTTTTGTGTTGTCCAAAATGCCCCGCCGTGGGGCTGTCGTGCAACTGCTTGAGTACCCTCCCCCTTAAGTCTCCTTCAGGGATATACAGTGCCCCTTTGTAATACAAAGCTCCATTTCTTTCCTCGAAACCCCCTGGTTCCTCTCCCTCACCCCTAAGACCTCTGAGCTTATTCTGGGCGTATTCATCATTCTCTGTTTCCTCTACCAGTTCTCTTTGTCCCACCAATGCCGCCCCACACACCCAGCGGTCCTCTGGAATGACATGTCTCTCTTCGGGTGCTCCCTCCCCCTCCAAATATTCAGGTTTGCGTGAGAGAGCGTCCGCCCTAATGTTCTCTGGGCCTGGCACGTAACAAATCTCAAAGTTAAATTTGGAGAACTCCTGGGCCCATCTCACTTGCCGTTGGTTGAGCACTCGTGCCGTCCTCCAATACTCTAGGTTCTTGTGGTCAGTGCACACTTGCACCTTATGTTGTGCGCCAATTAGCAGGTGCCTCCATCTCCGGAACGCCTCATGAATGGCTAGTAGTTCTCGGTCATACACCGTGTAGTTCCTCTCGGATTTGTTCAGCTTTCGCGAAAAAAAGGCACACGGTCTCCACTCTGACTCCTCCTTCCCTGGCTGCAGAAGCACCGCCCCAATCGCTCTGTCTGATGCGTCAGTTTCCACTCTCATCGGTTTTTGTAAATCCACATGCAGGAGTTGTTGTTCCGAGGCGAAGGCCCTTTTTAGTTCCTCAAATGCTCGCTCCGCCTCCTCAGTCCAAACGAACTTCTTCTTACTGCTGAGACAGTCCGTAATGGGCGCCGTCAGGTGGGCAAAGTTTCGGATGAACTTACGATAGAAGTTCCCAAATCCTAGGAACCTCTGCACATCCTTCCTTGTTTTGGGTGTTTTCCATTCCAGCACCGCCTGGACCTTGCCGGGATCCATGGCCAATCCCTTGTCTGACAGGCGATACCCCAGGAATTCCACCTCCTTGGTATGAAACTGACACTTCTCCAGTTTCACCCACAGCTGGTTGGCTTGCAGCCTGCTCAACACTTCTCTGACGTCTCTCACATGCTGCTCCTCATTCTCAGAATACACCAACACGTCGTCTAAGAAGGCCACACAATTCTTGTAAAGCAAAGGCCCCAGGACGTGGTTCATAAACGATTGAAAGCATGCGGAGCCTGCTTGTAGGCCGAAGGGCATAACTAAATATTCAAATGCCCCTAAAGGGGTGAACATGGTGGTTTTCCATTCATCCCCCTTCCTTATTCGTATCAGGTTGTACGCCCCCCTTAGGTCCAGCTTTGTGAAAATCTTTCCCTTCCGCACCCTTGTCAAAATGTCGTCAATCCTGGGCATAGGGAAGGCCACTGGTTCTGACACTGCATTTAAGGCCCTGAAGTCACAAACCAGCCTCGGCTTGTTCGTGTGTTTTTTTATCCACAAAAAACACTGGGCTGCCCCCCACCGCCCTGGACTCTCTGATGAACCCTCTCTTCAGGTTCTTGTCAATGAACTCTCTTAGCTCCTGCATCTCTCTGTCTGACATGGCGTACAGCTTGCCTACAGGGAGCTGTGCCCCAGGGAGTAAATTGATTTGACAGTCAAAGGGTCTATGCGGGGGTAGTTGGTCAGCTTCCCTTTCGCTGAAGACGTCGCGGAGATCTGCGTATTGTCGTGGTACCTTCACGTTCTCCGTTACTTCAGTCCCTGCTAGGGTGGCTTGGGCCCCTGCCAAACCCTTTCCCTCTTTGCAGTGTTCTAAGCAATGTGCTGAACCAAAAGAAACCACTCTCTGATGCCAGCCCACCAGCGGATCATGTAACGCTAGCCAGCTCATCCCCAATATAATGGGAGCTCCTCCCAAGGTGGCCACATTAAACGCTATCAGTTCGGTGTGCCTTGCCACCTTCATTATCATTGGGACGGTCTGCAAGCTGACTTCTCCTCCCAACAGCTCCCTGCCATCGATCGTGGTCACCTGCAGGGGGTTGCTTAAAGGGATCGTCTGTATCTGGTGTTCAGCTGCAAACTCTTTGCTCATGAAATTGCAGGAGCTGCCTGAGTCCAACAGCGCCTTTATCTTTAGAGGGTGTCCGTTTGGCAGCTCTAGCGCCACTTCTATCACTAGGGCGGGTTTAGGAGGTTCTGGCGTGGGCACTTTCACTGCTCTTTGGCCTGGCTGCTGTGCCCCGACGGTGGCAGCCAGGCGTTGGCTTTTACTTGCTCCGGTATTTCTTCCTCT
Organism: Podarcis pityusensis; assembly: GCF_964106645.2. Taxonomy (NCBI): domain Eukaryota; kingdom Metazoa; phylum Chordata; class Lepidosauria; order Squamata; family Lacertidae; genus Podarcis; species Podarcis pityusensis. The sequence continues at coordinate 29,315,444 of NC_138035.1, read as the reverse complement.
CTTCCCTCCACAGCTCCTACCATCCCTTGCCATTCCTTCCTCTGGGGGCAGACTCTGGCAAAGTGACCTGGCTGTTGGCAGAGATAGCATTTTCGGGCGCCTTTTCCCTCCTTCTTTCCCCCCTCACTGGGCTTTGAAACTGCGCGCGCGCGCGCTGTTCCGATTTCCATCGGCTCTGCCGGCGGGAAAGTTGGCTCTGGAATGTCTGGAATGCGGAACTCCTTCCAACGTTCCCCCTTCCCTTCCCGCCTCTCCAATGCTCTCGCCTCCTGGCGCGCTCCTATGGTCAGCGCTGATTTGGTCAGCTGGTCCATAGACTCCGCCCTGGGCGCCCGGGAAAGTTCGTCTTTCACAGCCGAAGAAAGCCCTTCTTCAAAGAGCATTTGAATGGGTTCCGCCGATAGATCCCACCCCAATTTATGGATCAACATGGTGAACTCAGTCCAGTACTCATGGACAGATCGGCTCCCCTGTTTGCAAGCCATTAACTGTCTGCGCACCACTCCCTGTTCAATATCGCTGGAAAACATCAGATCCATGGCGCGAAAGAACTTCATCGTGTCCTTTAGGACGTCACTATTCGCTGCCATTAGGGGTCTAACCCAGTCTCTCGCCCCCTTTTCAAGATGCCCAATCACGAAAGCCACTCGTGATTCCTCGTCAGGGAATTCATCAAACTGCAGATTGAGGGCATATTGCATCTCTGTCCGAAAGCCATGATAGTCTTTGGGCTCCCCCCCAAACTTCTGCACCAATCCTGGTACCTTTCTGGCGAGCTGGGTGGCTTTCCCCTTTTTGTCTGCATCCTGAGCCCTCCTCTCCTCAAGCCTCGCCGTCTGCAGCGCTAGCTGGACCTCCAACACCCGGTACCTTTCTTCCAGGCTTGGACCCGCTCCAGCTCCTGCTTCTCCGGTTCCGGCTGGGTTGCTCATGATGCCTTCTCCTGCACAAGCTGCTTTCAAAGACTGTCGGAATGCTGTGATGGGATGATGAGCTGCTTGTGCGTAAAATCGTATCCCCTCAGAGTTTGTTCAAGTCCACAAACCTCTGTCTGTGACGGAGCCCCTCAGACATGGCTCCTCTAGTCACTAGCAGATTCCGACAGTGGTTGCTTTCGGAATCGCTTCCAACATAAAAGCTCCTTAACGGAAACACGTCTTCTGGACTCTCTGCGTGACAGTTTCCGGCAAGGAGTGGGTGTCCCTACAGGAGGTCCTGAAACCTCCCCACTGTTTTCGCTGGAAGTGTCTCTGAGCCATCCCTCCAGCTCACTTTCCCTCAGCTCAGCTCCTCTCCCCCTACTGGTTCCCTCTTCAGCTGCTGAGTCTCTCCCAACCTGTGTGAGCCCTTTCACCTCCCTTCCTTCCGATGGCAGTTCCCTGACAGTCATGAACTTGGATAGCTTTAAAAGAGGGATTAGGCCAATCCATGGAGTATCAGGCAATCAGTATCTACAAACCATGATGGAAACATCCCTATCAGTATCAGAAGTGGTTGCTGGGGAACACAAGTGGGAAGAATGTATGGTGTTCATGTCTGGCTTGTAGACATCCCACAGGTATCTTGGTTGGTAATTGAGAAAACAGCATGCTGGACTAGTTGGGTCTTTGGTTTGATCCAGCAGGGCCCATGTTATGGTTTATGAGGTAAATACAAGCCAAAAAGACTAAAAACACACATAGGGATTGTTGCCCTAAAATTCTCCTCATGACCCTCTCTCCAAACTACTAGAAGTATCGCTCCCAAAATATTACCAAGTCCATAATTTCCTTCCAAAGCATCCTGGAGTGGGAAGAATCCAAATCAGATAAATATTTTGCTGAAATTAGCAAACAATTACAAATTCACACCCAGTGCAAAAGCATTCCAGATCCTAACATTTACATTAGATCTTTGGTGGAAATGCCCCTTGACTGGGCTTGCATACCCTGACTCCCATTTTTAAGGAGCGGTGGTGGCAGCTAAGGCGTCTGGTGGTTTTTAAAGGGGCAGAGGAGGCCTTGCTATTTATCAACCAGTGGCTACACATAGATGTTACTCTAGGTTGTACGTAGTTCCTCTTTTATTCTTAGGAAACTGGGTGGGTGATGTCAGAGATGAGAAAACCACAGAATGATTCACTACAGACCAAAAAGAAGAAGAAGTAGCGGTCTGGGGGCCAGCAGCTCCATAGTTAAATAAAGATTACTCAGAGCACTCAGCAAGATTCTGACAATAAATGGGAAGCTGTTGCAGTAGCTGAAAATAAATGTCAGCAGCATCAAGATTCTCTTTCTCTGAAGGCTGCAGCATTTGTAAAAACGGAATTGGGTATTCAGACTGGACTTTGAATTCAACAGTTTTCAGAAATCACAATATCTATTTTCCTTGTGGGAATCAGGAATAGCTGCACCATTAGATAGACTGAGGTAACCCTCTTTTCAGATGACAGATTTGGGGGTAACTGTTAAACTGCAGCAAATGCTAACTTCTTTAGATGATGATAGCAAAAAAAAAAAAAAGTATTATAAAAGGACTCCTCCAGGCAACTTATTTATTGAGCATGCATAAATAAATAAATAAATAAATAGTCCAGTAGCACCTTAGAGACCAACTAAGTTTGTTCTGGGTATAAGCTTTCATGTGTATGCACACTTCTTCAGATACACTGAAACAGAAGAGATATTGGATTCTTGTCTCATTACATATGCTAAAGCTATTTTTGGTCATCTGCATACTATCCCTTGCTTTTTCATGTATGACTAATTGCAGTCGTTAACAGTCGTCAACAGGTTTACCATGCCCATTGAGTCAATCACTCATCTCCCACCACCCTTCTGAGAAAAACCCCACCCCACCCTCCCACTAATATAAGGGTCTGGTGACTTCTGTTTCAGTGTATCTGAAGAAATGTGTGTGCACATAAAAGCTTATACCCAGAACAAACTTATTTGGTCTCTAAGGTGCTACTGGACATACATTTGTTTGTTTGTTTGTTTGTTTGTTTGTTTGTTTGTTTCGACTGCGTCAGACCAACACAGCTACCTACCTGTATTTATTGAGCCTTTATCCTGACTTGCTTGCACAAAGCTTAGGCAAAAGTATTGTCTCCAGTCTTTAATGAGCATTTATTCCAATTTGTTTGCAGGGTGGTTATGTGAGTTACTGTGCGTTGTGTATGCATCTTCCCATTCGTCTTTTATTCATCCTTTGCTTTTCAATGCTATCACTTTTCAAACAGCCAAAAGCTCACTTCTGTCTTAAAGTGGATTTGTTGCACTAGGGCAACAGAGCCCTTTAATTGTGCAAAACCTGATGTCCTGGTGTCCTCTTGAATCCCTCTGCAAAGTAATGCAAGTCTGGAGGCATCCAATATCATGATACATTTTAAACCACGTTGGAGTCCTCTTTCGATTTATTTTTCAAGCTATACCTGCTTTAATGACATTGAAAACATACTTCACATGTTGTACCTAACAGGAACTGGTATTTTGATTAAGATGCAGGGCTGTTCTTGGAAATGGGGAACAGTCATTGCTTCTTTATTCCACAATCCTAGAGGAGTAATCTGATACCTGTAATACCTGGCAGGGACATATTCAGTTTGCAAACCCCATATTGGAACTGACCCATGGCTACAACATCCAGCCTAATTTTTGTACCTTTTTGCTTTATTATTTTCCCTCCTTCTCCTGTTTTAGGTAACACCCTGCCTGCTGAAGAATTCTAGAGAGTCTGAAAGCTCACCTCAATTTCATGACATTTTGGTTGGTCCTAACAAAGGTTTATGCCCAGCCTTGCATTTTGGAGTCCCCCCCCCCCCTTATGGACTGACTTTGGTTCCTTATGCTTTTCACACATTGTGGTGGAATCTACACACATATAAAAACCATTCTGAAAATGCTTTTTTAAAAAATAATAATAATAAAAATACATTGAATTTTCCATAAATTCAATGGCCACCGCCATTTAGTGTCTCATTGTATACTGCACTTAAAACACACTTAAAATGTTTCATTTGCAACTGTATAGCTGAGTCCTGTGTTTTCTTTCCAAACACAGCCACTAGTCTGTGGTAAACCATTCTTTTATTTTTATCTTATTTTCTCATGTCTGGACAAAAAAGGGAAGTCCCACCCATTTTGTCCTGGAAACTCTTTATCTATGCTACAGTGCACGTGCAATACCATTGCTAAATATATGGTCAGAAAAGGGGAAGCAATGACCTAGATTTTGAGGTGTAGAGGTAGGAACGAGGAGCCTAGTCATGCACGTTCCTTAGTATGTGGGTTTGACCCACTCAAGTAAGGTCCCACCCTCATACATTCCTGGTTATTACAATTCGACTGCATTCGGGGACCAGTCACACAACTATGTGCACAGTTTCCACTTTAACTAACACCATTGGTCACATTGTAGTGCGATAAACATAAGCTGAGTTTCCGTTGTGCTCCGGGGGTGAGGCCATCACATCACCTTTGCACTGCTGGGATGGACAGGAAGGAGGCATGGAACAAGAGGGAGACAGACTAAAATTGCAGAGTTTTGAAAAATAAAAAAATAAAGTGCGAGACTGGCTCCATTATTATCAAATAATGGAGGTATATAATGTGGATAAAAAAATAGGCTTCCAAGTGGAAAAATCAAAATTGGAAACAGAATTGTTAGATTCTAAAGTTAAGAATTTGTCAAGAATGTATAACTTGCTGTTGAAATGGAACACACAAGATGAAATGGTGAAATCTGCTATGATTAAATGGGCACAAGACGTTGGGTATAACATTATGATGGCTGACTGGGAAAAGTTATGGACCACGGGTATGAAGTTTACGCCATGTAATGCTTTAAAAGAGAATTTAATGAAAATGATCTATAGGTGGTACATAACACCAGTTATTTAAATATACCTTCTTGAAGAAACCAGAGGCCTTCCTCCTGGGCATCGTCGGCCAATTGGTGCCAAAGAAGGATAGAACTTTCTTTATGTACGCTACGACAGCAGCAAGAATACTCATCGCAAAGCACTGGAAGACACAAGATCTACCTACCAGGGAAGAATGGCAGATGAAGCTGATGGACTACATGGAACTGGCGGAAATGACTGGCAGAATCCGAGACCAGGGAGAAGAGTTGGTGGAAGAAGATTGGAAAAAATTTAAAGTATGCTTACAGAAATATTGTAAAATTAATGAATGTTAGAAGGATACTAGAAAGAGGATATATGGCTTTAGTAGAAATGTTATTGAGAATTAAGTAAGAATGGATTGATTATGGGTAAAGGTGTAAAATTTAAGGCTAAATTGTGTTAAGATAAATTATGGAACTAAATCTGAGAAAGAGGGAAAGGATTTGCTGAAATAGATAATTGAACTAGAATACAAAAAGGGAGGTGTGAGGAAGTCAAGGAAATAAGCAAATGAAAGTTAAGGACATGAAAACATTGGCCTTTTCTTTCTTTCTTTTTTTTAAATGTTTTTGCTTTTTAAATGTTTTTGTTTTTTCTTTCTTAATGAGTTGATGTATTGTAACTGTTGTTCTTTACTGTATTTTTACTTTTTTTATTTACTTTTGAAGTTTTGTAACTGTTTATTGTTTGTTTTTCTTTTTTCTGTATTTGTTAAACCCTAATAATTTTTTTTTTTTTTAAAGGAAGGAGGCATGTAGCCATCAGAAGTTCTTCATAGAGACCTTGAAGGATACAGCAGCTCTGTGTGGTTAACCCATCACCTGGAGGCATGCAGCACTTCTGCAAAGTTAGATGCTCATCCTCAGATGAGCAAGGTGAATAATGAGAGCCAACAAGCTTTCTTCAACCTGGTGCCTTCCAGAAGGAATCCAGCTTCCATCATCCCTGACCATGGGCCATGCATTGTGAAGGGTACCAGGTTAGGGGTTAGAGTATAAAACTAGAACTTGGGAGAATTTAAATCCCCAGTTATGTGTGAAATTAACTGTATGACCTTGGGCTAGTCACTATCTTTCAGATGAAAGGACCTCACGGGGCTGTTGTGAGGATAATATGAGGGGCTTATGCAGTGTTATTTTTCTAGGAAAAGAGGTGCCGGAACTCACCTGCACTAAATATTTTGTACAGCCTGATCCTATATTTGTTTGCTCAGCTTTTAGTCCCACATATTCAGTGGGGCTTACTTCTTAAAAAGAGAGCATAGGATGCAAAGTCCCACTGATTTCAATGGCACAGAGCCCACACACTTGCTAGACAGAACAGAGGATTCATTCCTAGCATACAATCCAGGTTAAATGTGCATAAGTCCAAATGAAAGCAAAAGACTTCATTGATTAAATGGATGCTGAGGTCTTGTTAATTGCAAAAAGACTTCAGAAGTAAGTCCTACTGAGTTCAGTGGGGTTCAGGTCCAGTGGTGAGTGGGTATAGGATTGCTGTCCCAAACATTATTGTAGGACAGAGGTGAGGAACTACGGCCTTCCAGTTGTTGTCAAACTACAACTCCCATCATCCTTTACAACTGGCAATGTTGGCTGGGGTTGATGGGAGTTGGAGTCCAAAAACACATAGAGGACCACAGGTTTCCTATTACTGTTATAAGCACTTAACTTGGAAGTGCCATCGTCCCTGACCACAGATTCCTCACTCCTGTTCTAGGGCACAAGGGAAACTATCCATGGAACTGGCAAAGCTAAATTGTACCAGCCTCTGGATTCTAGCTGAGAAACAGAAAAGTAAAGAGCATAGGAAGCTGCCTTAAACCAAGTCCACCTAGTTCAATGCTGTCTGCACCAACTGGCATCCCTCCAGGGTTTCAGACAAGAATGATCCGGCAGACTACTGAAGCACCTGATAGCAGGAAAAAGAGGCAGCAGTGTAGATGGTCAAAACTGGATAAATAGAATGTGGAACACTGCATCAGTACCTTGATGTGCCCAAGTTGGTGGGATTTTCCACAGCCAATGCAAGAAGAAACATTTAAGAAGCTGGCTGTGGCTGAGTATTTTTCCACCTTTCGAAATCTCCCTTGTGTTTTGTCAAAGTGCCCTTGGACACAGAACGTGCCCTGATGGGTACTTTCAACTTCCTACTTCAGAGATATTCTTTCTGCAAATTCCTCTTTGAGAGGCGTTCTGCAGAGCCGTCTGCTCAGTGAGGGTAAGTGGCATGTTTCTGAAGATATCCAGAGCACCAAGCTTTTCACAGATGGCATTTTGATCTGAGGAGACCAGAACCAGAGGCTGTAGGAAGCTCTGGAAACATTCAAAGACATGGGGCTAAAATTAAATAGAGTTCTCAAATGAGAGCCCAAGAGATAGCAATTAAAAGATCAAGATAACCAAGCAGCTCCTGGGAGGCCTGAGGCTTGTTCCAGCGGATGAAGGCGTTCCAGGATTCTTTGAACTGGTGAACTTCCGAAGGAAATTGATTCCAAATACAGCAGCTCAATGTTGCTATGCAGAGGCTGCAATCCTATACAGCAGAGTAGAAACCCCATAGATCCCCAGTTGTGGTCAAACCGTGCCTTCCATGAACCCTGGGGAGGTGGATTGAGACACTTCAAGCAGCAGCAGCAGTGCTGGGTAGGGGTCCAGGTTGGCACTAGCCAAGGACCTCTCAGTAGCATCATGGTGGGGGCTCACTGGTGTGTGGCATATACAAGAACAAAAGGAGAATCCTTGTGGATCAGCCCCAAAGTCCATCTGATTTAACATCCTGCTTCCAACAGTGACCAAAAACCATGCTTACTTGGGCTTAGCAGAGGTGGAGTCCCACAATATTTGTACCATTGCTCTGCAGTAGCTCAGTTGGTAGAGACTGAGACTCTTCATCTCAGGGTGAGGGTTTCAAGCCCCATCTTGGGCGAAAGATTCCAGCATTGCAGGGGGTTGGACTAGACAATTCTTGTGGTCCCTTCCAACTCTATGATTCTATGATACACCAAGGAGTCAAACCTGTTTTTTATTTAATAGGAAATGAAGCTCAGGAGCAATTATGTGGAATACCTGGTCATCTCCATATATTCCACAGACCAACCAGGGTATCAACAGTCATGCTAACTTTTAACTCGAGAATGGTACTCATGAAACCATCAAGGTGCATCAACCTGAAGGGGAGGATAGTTTAGCCATGTGTCCTACCATGTAGAGGACAGACTTCTATCTGAAGGTCTACCTGGTTTCCATAGCCAAGTTTAGAGACAAAGAACCCTATGAATGAAGAACAGGGGCCATGAAGTTGCACATCAACAGTTAGCACCCGGACAACAGACTGAGCAGGCTGACACACAGGTCATTCAATCACAGTCCTCCTCACTATGGTGGGATGTATTGTATTTCTATTTATATCACGACACTTGTTTCTAAATTTGTAGTTATATACATATTAGGACATACACATTCTATGCAAATCTGCATCCACTTTTGGCACAACTTCTGCCCTGGGGGTAGACTATCTGAACTGTCCACCACCCTTGAGGAGAAAGAGTGACTTGACCATTTAAAATGTGTTAATAAAAATTCCCCACCCTCCTGAGACCTCAGTCTTCCTCCCCAGTTGAAAATAAACACATATTTTCCATTTAACCACCATGGTTAGCAGCTGTTGAGATATGTACATCTCCTTCGTGAAGTCATCTAACTCCCTTTTAAAGCCTTGAAGCTAGTAATCACCATAATTCCTGGCAATGAATTGCATAAATTAGTTAGGTGTTGCATGAAGAACTACCTTTGTTTTTTAATCTATCCTGAATCAATCTCACCGAGAGACTCCGAGTTCAGTGTTATGAATTAGGATGAATAAAGCTGCATTCCTAAATACACTACTACCTTGCAGTAAATCCCATTGTATCCACTGGAATTTACCTCTGGGTAGACATGCCTAGGACTGCACTGCTAACCCCTCCTTTTCCACTCTCTCTGCACTTCTGTAGCTGGCAGTTTTCTAAATGGCTCTGGACACCAACTGTTTACACAAACATCCTCTTGATTTCCTGCTCTGAGTCACCTGATTCAATTACCGTATTTTAATGGGATTGTTTTATTGAATATTTTAATTACGGTTGTTTACATCTTAATGGGATTCTTTTATTGTGCATTTTAATTATGGTGCGTTATTAATTATAATGTGTTCTAACCATGTTGCATGATTGGGATTTTTTCCTGTTTTGATAGTATGTGGCACATAAAAAATGAACCATCACCACAACCACTGGAACAATGCAATATGCTTTAACCTTACCCCAATCAGGGTGTCCCAATTGGGGGGGGGGGGCAGATGTGAAAGTAGGCAGGTTTCTTGCACCTTTAATAGTTGTGTAGATGGACTAGGGGCCCACCAGCTCTATACTTGTAAAATGGCATCATACCATTCTAAGCTTCTTCCCCAAAGAATCCTGGGGATTGTTGCTTGCTAAGGATGCTGAGAGCTGCCAGGAGACCTCTTTCCCCCCCACAGAGCTGCAATTCCCAGAGTTCCCTTTGAAAGAGAGATTGATAGTTGAACCATGTGGAAAGGCACAGGTACATTACTCTAGTCTAGCTAAGTTTAATGTATCCCTTTTCATTTATTGATGATATTTTGGAAGGCAACTTATGGACCTAGATCTTGGTCAGATAGTGGATAAAGTGACATTTTTTAAAAATCAAATTTATTATAACAAAATGTAGAGGAGGGGGGAAGAGAGAGAAGGAGTCAGAGGAGTCTCCCAAAGATAAATCTTCCTTGAAAAACAAGACTTGGCTTCCCACTCTTTTAGTTGGGAACCAGTAATTGGCCAGTTCCTGATTTCCTCTTCTAACATGGAGCTTCCAAGGGTCTTCTTAGATTTGGAGGGAAGTGGGTGGCAGCTTTCCTGTTACCCAGACCTAAGACAGCATCCCATTTGGAAGCCACCATGACTACCCTATGTACAGCAAAAGAGAACATGGGGCATTGCGAGGGGAAGGATCACAGTTGGCCTACTTCCACAAGGAGACAAATCTCCCCCCATCCATCTAGCTGTGATTAGCTATAGATGCTTTGGGATGGTTGGGAAGAGGGAAAAGTAGGCACATGTTCCTTGCTCATTTTTCAGAAGGCCCTGAGGATATTGTCATGGACCCTTGTCTGTCTTGGTGAACTTTCTCCACTTCCAACATTCCAGCCCGTTAGGATACAATTTATTTGTGATATGTGGTAGCAAAGGCAGGTGTCAACTGTCTGCCTGGTCCACGTCCAAGAGGTAGGAATCTAAAACAGAAGCCAAGCTAAATGTTTATGTATCCCTGACAGAATGATGGGTAATGAATTGTAGAAATAAATTTTATATATTGAGAGAGCACCTTTCCCAAACTCTGACAGGTGGAGGCTAGTCCATTAGGGCAAATGGGCCACCATTAGGGCAAATGCCCCACCAACCTTGATCTGCCCTCATGCCAACTGCTAGTCCAAGGGATGGTACTTCCTGTCAGCATTCTCCTCCTTAGGCCTCAGTGTTGCCTTAGTAGGGGGAAGGATGGAGCACAAAACTAGAATTAGTTGGCTCTGTCTGTCATTGGCTTTGGCTCCACCTACTCTCGCTCCCAAACCTCCCAACTTTTCCCAGTGCAAAACTGTGTATTCTGGGACACAGTCCTGTGTGAGTCACTTGACCTGCGTCTCACTGTTGCCCCGAAAAAGAGTTTATTTGGGGATGAGATCTCATGTGCCCCTGAAAAAACTCTTTTGGGTGGGAGCAAGAGGAGCACCGAAAATGGCCGCCGAGATTATGGGCTCCTTCCTTCTGCCCTATTAGGCCCAATGGGCACCAGCCACCTCAGTGCCCAAGAGTTGCCACAGTTTGAAGACCCACATGGTTTATTTCCCTTGCCTACACCCCAAAAGAGGTTTTTGTTTGTGTTCCACCTTAAGTGATAAATTCCTCATTGCCTAAGCCGCTCCCGTAAAACTTAATAGTCTTCAAGAAAAAAACACTTAAAATAAATCAACAGTCAATAAAAACAGACTAACGTCACAAAATCTAAATAACAACATGCTCTAAGAATTTATCACCTGGATAAAAAGGTAGCTAAAAGCACACCTACATGTTTTTGAAACAATGATAAGGTACAGCTGACATATGCCGAAAGAGCTGGGTTCACCATGGAGAGGCTCTGAGCCCCCTGGAGAGAGTTAAAACATGGCGACTGAGGTGGGATGCCACCAGCCCAGTGGCTTCCTTCACCCTCACCACTGCCCCATTCTGCCTCTCCGGGCTCTGGCAACTGGTGGGGCTGCCACAGCTGGGAGAGAAGCAGAGTGTCCCCTCAGCTTACATGCCACAATTGCAGAAAGTTTTCAAGTAAAATAATTAATAGGAAAGCAGATTCGGTTGGATCCAGTACTACTCAGAACAGATCCATTGAAATTAATGAACATGAGAAACTTAGGTCTATTATTTTCAACAGGTCTACTCCTGAGTTGGACTAACGTTTTTAGTAAACTGTTTTGAGGATTTTTTTTTCCAATCAAGGGGTATAAATTTTAATAAATAAATAGATAGATACAATCCAACAGGTCTATGGTGAGTAGGGATTGAGGGGAAATTTGATTCAATATTCATTTAAAACCTAATCTATCAAATCTGCACTTTCTGAAGCAACACGTGAACCATAACGCAGCTATCCTTCCGAATGCGCACTTATCTGAAGTTTGCAAGGCAGTTCTCCAACCAAACAAGGTTTGCAAAAATGCACATTTGGGGGGAACATGTGGATGACAAGGAATAAATTAGTCAAAACAGCATACAAAATGCATTATATGAGAGGAAAATGCTTGCATATAAAATGTGTTTAAGAGAAATCTTGCTGGTGGATTTTTGTGAGGATTCTTTTTCCTTTTCTTTTCTTTTCTTTCTTTTTTTTTTTGCAAATTGCTTCAAAAATGGAGAACTGAATTTAAGTCTGGGAAAATGAGAAGCTGAGAAAACTGAAATGGGCAGAGGCTTCCTAGCTGAATACAACCCCTACTTCAGATGGTATCCAACTAAGTTTTACTCAGATTAGACACACTAAAATTAATGGACCTAACATAACCATGTTTATTTATTTCAACGGGTCTACTCTGAGTAACCCTTACTTGAATACCACCCTTCATTTCCTGCCTTCCGCAAACCCTTTCTGCCCTATACACTTGACTGTCCCAAATTTTCCTATTGTTTCTCAGATGCAATGGAGGATACAATGGAGAATGCAATGGAGGTCTCAAAACTCCCATGTAAAGACCATTGACACGAACAGCATTTTCACACATAGGGATCCACAATTGGGGAGCAATGGAACAGTCCCCACCCCGCCCCAGATAAATCATGAAACCCAGATTCCCAACATTAGTTGTGTGTGTTTTTTTAATTAAAATAAGTTTTTACCAATTGTAGAACCTGAGGTTTGAGGCAAAACGTACAGGCAATATTAGCCACACAACCTTCCCTGGAAAACTAACCTGATCGCTCCTTTCAGTGTTTTTCTTCTGCCTCCCCAGGAAAAATCCTGCGGGCGCCTCTGCTTGCCCAGTTTGGATCGCCCCTTCTTCCAGTCTTTCCCCTTAACCGAACGTACTTCTCTAGGTCATTTGGCACACATCCTTTCCCTTCACCCCCAAGGTGCTGGGTCTGCTCAACCCAATCTGAAAGTTATGCAGAAAGGTCAGCAAACTGGGGAAGCTCATCCACAATCTGAGCCAGAATAGGTGTACTTGTAAGCACACTTCAAAGAATATGAAAGCTTTCCTTTGGATGGCATAAAATAAAAAGCACAGGGTGAAATCTGGCTGTCTCCCAACAACATCTTTGTGGACCAACACCACTGGAATGCTGAGATATAGGAGAAGGTGGACACCCTTCCTATCCCACATCCAGAAACCAAGGAAACTGGTGGCGCTTGAATCCTGAGTCAACACTGGCCACAGGGCAGCATCCTCCACTGCACCTTCACAGGCTAGTTTAGGGGCACACCAGACAGGCTGTGTGGCACAGGGAGCTCTGTCGTCCAATGCCCTTGCTGCCACTCCCAGCCTCCCAGCATCCACTGCCTGAAGCAGCCACCTCCTTCTCCCTAATGGTAGAGCCGGCCCTGGTATCCCTCCATTCACATGTAGCCGTAAAGCATCAAATGCAGAAAGAACACATGAGCCAGACCTCTTTCAGTCACAGGTGGCTTTGGGAGGGTGGAAGTGAAAGAAATAAATCCTTCAGACCAGACTGGCAAACCTCAACAACTTGCCCAAGAGATCCCTGTTGTCTCATTTCTTTTCAATAACTGGTTTAGGCTGGCAATGATCCTATGAGGCGGACCCTTCTGGATCCCCACAGCATGTATAACTTGGAGGCAGAATAAAGACATGGCCCCCATTTTCTAAAGAGTTGACTTACTGGTGGGATGTGCATCCATTCTGAAGCCGGGCTGAGAAGACAATCCTCCCAACTCTGGTACAGCTGTGTGGGTTTCTCTTCCCTTTGTGCTTCTTCGGAATTAAAGTGACTTCAGAGGAACAGTAACTAAAATGTAGGAGCAGCCCAGGAGGACTGCACTCATCTGTGACTCCACCCCCTTTCTTTCTCTCTGGTTCCTCCTCCTTGTGGGTTCAGATTGACAGAGGAAGCCATGTGGTCCTGGTTCAGAAACAAGTGCAAATGCTCTTTGGTTGTTTCCTGAAAGAAAAGCCACAGTATTGCTGCCACGAGCAGCCGTTCCATTCTTGCTGAAAAGGGTCTTGAGCTGCAGATGTGCAGCAATGCAACAGCTCTCAAGGTGTTTACAGACAAAATGACAGCCCCGCTGAGGAAAATGGGATTTTGTGGCCTGAGCTGTCATGCAGTCTAGGACCGAGCAGTTCTGTGATGGCTGTTTTACCCCGCATGCTCTGAGAAGGAAAAGGGAACTTGGAAGTGCAAAAAGGATTTGCTTATTAAGAGGATGATTTGGTGCTGCAAATGTATCCCCATCTGTTTTTTAGTCCTCAGGCTCCACACAGCAAATCAACTGAGTAAATAAAAAGGAAGCAAGTTTTTCAGTTCTTTGATTCCAGGATCTCTGGGCTTGTTCACACGAGGGTTTAATGTGGGTTTGAAGCTGAACAGAATCTTCCTCGTTCAAGTGGAAGTCCACACTTTCTCCCCAATTAAGTTGGATTTCCTCCATCTATGGTTAATCTGATAAGGGAAGAAAATCCAATATAAAATTGCAAGGTACCCAGTTGTGGATGCAATAAAACGCATTGTGTGGGTGGGAGGCAGGGGTTCATGTGTGTGGTGATGTTTTGGTGGGTGCTGTCCACTGCCACACTTCATACTTCCGTTTGCTCCTTGCCTGAGCACACCTGAACTATCTTGTTTTCATCAGTGGAAAGAAAAGGATGCAGTTGACAGTGTCCCTGTTTCCACCAGTAGTTGCTGAAGGCACATACATGGTAATTTTATTCTATTTTTATTTTAAAGCTGTTTTGTATAGAACTGCTCTTGCACAAAACAGCGATATGGATATAGATATTAAAAGGCCTTTCAGGAAGAATCAGCAGCTGCAGGAGGTGTGAAATAAAAAGGGAAAGGGAAAGGAACAAACTAATTTATTCCCTCACCCCAAAATTGATCTCCTCATCTTTCCTTAGCCATATGTATATATGTGTGAAACATACTGCATATTTTCTACTCTACCTCAAGTTCTGGTCTGGGTATTACAGATACCCATTGCCGTTCTGTACCCTGGCATTCTGGCACAGGGCTTGGCCAGATGCAACATGCTCATGTTTGTTTATTTTTTTTGAAAATGCTGTATGTTTATTTTTGAAAATCATGTAAAGCCAGAACATGGAAAAACACAACTGTATTTATTTATTTTAAATGGCCATTCTGCCCACCATGAAACAGGCTTGAAATGTTTGCTTTGTCTGAAGTTACTTTTTGCACAATTCCAAGGACAAAACATTTTTAATTAAGTGCACCTGTGTAAGATGTTCTGAACTCTTTTTAAAATTGTAATTTATGTGTTTGTTTGTTTGTTTGTTTGTTTCATTTGTACCCCACCTTTCCTCCAAGGAGCTCAAGATGACATACATGCAGTGGTACCTCGGGTTAAGAACTTAATTCGTTCCGGAGGTCCGTTATTAACCTGAAACTGTTCTTAACCTGAGGTACCATTTTAGCTAATGGGGCTTCCTGCTGCTGCCGTGCCGCCGCTGCGCGATTTCTGTTCTCATCCTGAAGCAAAGTTCTTAACCTGAGGTACTATTTCTGGGTTAGCGGAATCTGTAACCTGAAGCGTCTGTAACCTGAGGTACCACTGTAGTCCTGTCTGCCTGATGTTATCCTCACAACAACCCTATGAAGTAGATAAGGCTGAGAGGCAGTGAC
The DNA here is from genome assembly GCF_964106645.2 of Podarcis pityusensis. Taxonomy (NCBI): domain Eukaryota; kingdom Metazoa; phylum Chordata; class Lepidosauria; order Squamata; family Lacertidae; genus Podarcis; species Podarcis pityusensis. The sequence goes on along the minus strand of NC_138035.1, from coordinate 29,300,133 downwards.
TGGCCCAAGGTCACCCAATGAGCATCATGGCCAAATAGGGATTTGAACCCTGGTTTCCAGGTCCTAGTCTGACATTCTAATCACCATGCCACACATGCTCTCTAGGGGCTTATGGTGAAGGGCAGGTTAATAATAATAATAATAATAATAATAATAATAATAATAATGTGCAAAGATAAATAAGCACACCACAGTGCACCTCACATTTCCAGAACTACTGAAGGTGGGAAAGTAGTAATGGAGAGGAGAGGACAACAGCACACTTTACAAATACATCCCATAAAGTGCAGCCCATGGTTTAGACAGAAAACTTCGAGATAGATTTGGGAGGCATAAAATTAGAAGTGCTCATGCATGGGGGAAAGTGCAACAAAGTGCATATGGAAAAAGAGGCCCAAGGATGCATTAATGCCCCAATGTGCACACAGTTTCTGTTTCCCAGTGCTGCCCATTAAAGAAAATGTGCATAACTCACTTCTGCTTCTTCAACAAAGCAGGAAGCCAAAAGGGGGACTCTGGGGAATTGAGAGTGTGTGCAAAGCCAAAGATCCTAACCTGACACTGTTCTGACTTCTGTATAGGCGACTACCATGCAATTGCAATATAAATTGTGGTCTGTTGCCTCAATATTATCCATAGTGGCCCCAGTTTGGAGCCATAATGCAATCGGATTCTTTGTAGGATTTGTGTAGTTTATGCCTTTCCCCTTAATCTCACTCCAACAACTTTGGGGCAAAAGCATAAAAAAGCTCAACAACTTCAATCCTAAAATAAAAAAAGGTTAACAACTTTGGTCTGCCCTTTGGTCGGCCCTCACTGCCCTTCACTTCATCAAATCTGGCCCTCTTTGAAAAAAGTTTGGACACTGGTCTATGGGAATGAAATGATGTGTTGAGGCATATTTTCATCATTTGGGAAGCCTCTCTGATCATGAGTGGAGACTGAAGACAGGCCATGAGCACTGAAGTCCTGTCTTTCCTACCACATTTGTTTCCTCTGGGTCACAAGGCACAGCCAAGCGGCGTCAGCATGTCAATAATTCCTCTTCCACTTCCTTTTAGCATCTTCTTCCTCAAACAGCAAGGCTGAGAAATAGAAAACAGCACCACCCTTTCCCCACTTGCTTCTTATGTACAGGACAGAGAACCCTGGGCAACAGCGCCCCTGGCTGGACAGAGAAGAAGGTAAGAAGAAAACTGAAGGCTTTGTGCTGGTCATCAGGCAATGGCTTTTAAAATAAAAAAATCTGCCATTCGATGTGGATGATCAAGTGAAGATCACGTATTTGCTGTCTGCACCAATAGGTTCATGACAGACAAAGTTGCAAAATTCACGGTTGCAGCCCCAAAACTGAGAACGATCATCAAAGACAATATGGTGGACTGTAAAGTCTGATTGGCAATGTAATATAGAAACTCATTTGTTTAGGTCTGCTCTTCCAAGTATATTAGCAGGATTTTAATTGCATTTGTAATGTAACAAATACCATGGGTAATATGAACTGATATACAATATAGATTATGGAATAATATGCAGTTATAAATGTTGAGAACAAGACCCACGGAGGGGGTGGAGGGAAGTTGGGAGATTCAGAGTAATCATTATATATGGATATGCATTTGGTTTGTTATAATTTTGTATTTGTAAAATCAAATAAAAATGATTTTTTTATGAAAGAAAAAATGAGAAACTGAGAGAAACTGAAATTTGCACAAGGATGTATTAAATTTGTCCATCCTTGATACACAGTAGCTTGTAATGAGACCACTATGTCCCAAATCTGAAATGACCAAATTGCACCACTATGGGTGATACCCCATGACAGCAGAGTGGGGGGAAATTTGCAGAGGAGAGATCTTGAAAGTGCTCTGGAAGAAGGTCCTGCAGAAAGAAGAGATGGAGATGGAATGGGAAGACATATTGATGGTATTTTAGCAACTATCTTTTGAGTTGTGTAATCACTGTTGTCACAATCCCTTCTTCTGAAAGCCCGAGAATACTGTGGGAAACCATGCCAGCCTCATAGCATCTAAGGACATGATCCAGTTGCCCCTCCACAGGAGCTAAATTACCTCACTATGGTTCAGTAGCTGACACATGACAGATCACTAAGGTGCCGCACTGCTCCCCATTGTTTCGTAATGACTTGGTACAGGCAATGGCAGTAATTAATTGTGTGCTTGTTAGCGGAGCAGAGTGGCGACTAATGAAAGCTGTAATTTGTCAAGTGATAGCTGCAATGATCACATGGACAATTCACCCTTCATTAAAACACACCAATCTGCTTTTAAAGGGGCACACAGTGAGTGGGCACACACTCTCTTCTTGGGCCACATTACTTATAAGAACACAAGAGGCTGCTGGATCAGGCCAGTGGTCCATCTGGTCCAGCATCTTGTTCTCACAGTGGCCACTGAGATGCTTGTGGGGAACCCTCCAGCAGGACACAAGCACAAGAGCCCCCCTCCTGTGGTTTCCTGTGTGTCAAAGAATAGACATAAACTGAGTGATTGAAAGATTTATGGCTCAATTATAGGAAGCCCCTTTTCTTTTGGGAGGTGTTGATTTCATCCTCCAGGTGATCTCTTTAATGAGCATCCATTCAGACTTGCTTGCTTACACAAAGCTTAGACAGTGTTTGGTCTTTATTGAGCCTTAGGTCTAACGGCAGAAAGTTGATTTCGTCGATTGCACTCGGATGACAGAGCGCTTTAATCCACTTTAATTGCACAAACCTAAATTTCCGGTGTGCTTTTGAATCCCTCCGGCAAAATATCGGAGGCAACCTGAAACTTTGTCAGTGTCTTATTAAACATGGAAACCCTTCATTCCCCATTGAAAGAAAGCAGCTTCTCTCTTTCTTCACCAGGGGGTTGGAAAGAGCTACAGCATGAGCCCAATCCATTCCTCACCCAGATATCTTCTCCTAAACTAGGAATGCTACGAAAGAGAAGAGGCTCCCCTTCTGTGCTTCTCCCATCCCTCCATCTGCTCTTCTGGATGTTTGGAAGCTACACAATTAGCTTTCCCTACAAGTCCAAAGCCTGGAGTCACAGAGTGTGATGAGAGGAAATGGCTAGCCATATGGGGCAAGCAAAGATAGAAAATATTTCTTGAAATGGCATGCTTGCACATGCCCCTCCCTGGCTGCCTGGTGGGGGGAAGGGACCAGTAGGCGGGTTGAGAAACAGCCTCTCTTCCCTTTCCTTCCTAACCCACAATCTGCTGTTCAATTCAGCTTCCGTTTTGACATAACTGCCGGAGGCTTTCCGCCATCATCGCTTGCAAGCCGTTAGATCTGACCGGGGGACTCAACGGAACTCCATAAGTCTGCTAGGCCACAGCCATGCAAGCCATCAAGTGTGTGGTGGTTGGAGATGGGTATGTACCATTTGCTTGAGGGGACAGGGGAGAGTGAGGGAAGGCATGACTCTTCCTTGGAGTAGATCCTTCCTTGCTCCGAGGCCCCAGAGCTGACAGCTTCTCTCTCTGTGTCTTTCAGAGAGGCCACGCAAGCACAGGAAGGAACTGTGACTTGCTTCAAGAGCAATCAAGGGTGGGGGAAGAGCACGCCTTAGGCCAGGAGTGGGCGACTTGTGGCCCTGTCAGATATCGTGGGGCTCCAGCTAGTGTGAGCAATGGTCCATCAGTCCCAGCTAGAATGGCCAATGGTCAGGGATGATGGGAGTCCAGCAACATCTTAGAGGGCCACAGGTTTCCCACCCCCATTTCAATATGTTGCATAAGAAGAAGGTGCTTTTTGATAAATTCTGACTTGGATACAGAGTGTGTTATTTCTGTGTCGCATTTTATGGTGTTGCTTGCGGGGTCTGATTTCTGTGGGAATGATTGAAGAACTTCCCTGGTCTTTCTGACAGCATATCCAGAAACAGTTGAATTCTATGGGTTGGTGGGTTTGAAGGGTGGGACAGCAGAGTCATCTCTGAAATGAATTGCAAGTGAAGATGTGGCCCTTGTATTGGCAACCCTGCATTTAGGCCATGCTTTCTCTGCATTATATCTAAATGTACCACACACACATTGCTTTCTGAATCCTTCCCTGGGATCTTTCCCTGCTGTGCTGAGAAGACTGATTAATCTGAAACACCCTTGGAAGAAGAGCCACAGCTCAGTGGTAGAATATCTGCTTTGCAACTCCAGGTATGGTTGGGAATGTTCCCTTCCTGAAACCCTAGAGCATCACAGCCAGTCAGTGTAGACAAGGTTGAGCTAGATGGACCAACCGTCTACATTCCATTAGGCTTGTTCACACATTACACCGATCTGCCTCAACACGTACAATGAGTGCTTGTGTGAAAGTGTATAGCTCTTGATTTGTGCAGCTTAGGTTACCGGGTACATAGAATGGGCACTTATTGAATGTTACATGTGGATCACTGTATGAGTGTACAGCTCAATTATTTGTACACCAGTTGTACATGCAGGTTGAATGCAGCATATGGACACCCCTAAAGGTTCTTAAGAGAGAATATGCATGTGACCATCCACAGGCAAAAGCTTACATGGGAAAGTGGAGGCCTTTGCACCGTGGCAGCCTATGGCACTAAGAGTTTCTATTGTGTATAAGGCACCTATGTGACCCTTAAAGGTGTAACCAGAATAATCACCTCCTGGTGTTGCTAACAATCAGCAATTGGGCCAGCAGCTGGAGGGGCAAGGGCTAAATGTGGGCCTCTGGGGGAATACCACCTGGCCCAACAGTTTCCAAGTGAGAGGTGAAAACATGGGGAGCCAGATGGATTGTGGGCTTCCCACCATGCAACAGTAGACATGTGCAGGTGGAGTTAGGCCTTTGGCCTGACACACACCTCTTCCTTTTCCTAAGTACTCCCCCTGTAAAACTAGTTGCTGATTGGAGAGAGCCACAGTCAGAAGCCACCATGATGGATGGTGGGGTGAGAAATGAGCAGTACTAAACGAGAGCATCTTTTACTGCTCCAGTTTGTAAAAGGTTCAGCTCAGCAAAGTGCTTGCAGTACAAAGACTTCTTCATTGGGCAGCATCTTCACCTCCTTTCTGCTTATGTGGTCTGGGTGACTCAAAAACATATTATTTTCCACAAACAGAAGCTAGCTCCATACAAGCTTTCAACTTCTCTATGTCTGAGGTTTGCAGCCCGATCCTACGCATATTTTCTTAGATGAAAGCCCGACTCAGCTTAGGAATGTACAAATCTGTCAGGTTCTGGTTTCCCATTTTTTGCAATCTTAAATTCACTTCTCCACATTTCCACATCATTAAAAAAATTGCACAAGGAACTTATAATCAACATTTTAATAAGAATTTCTTCTAATGCACACATTTTTGAAGGCAATTTCTGCTAATGCACACATTTTTTGGGGGGGGTGTCAGTTTCCCCTAATGCAACACATTTTTGCATGTTATTTTCTAATGAACACATTTTTATACACGCTTTGCCCCAGAATATGCATTTTGGTGCACATTAACTGGCTGGAGAACTACAATGCAAAATTCAGAGAAGTGTGAATTTTGAAATATGCCTTTAGGTTTTCATTCACACATTGTTTTGGAAAGTCCCAATTTGATAGGCTTCCCTTTAAAAGCAAACTCAATCCCATTTCTCCCCCATCCCTCCACTTCCTTGGACTGCAGCTTTAGTTTCTTGCATCTTGGATAGGATCTGTGCATGTAACTGCTAAGTAGCACTATGGACAGTTAGGGAGGAGGAGAGAAGCTTGAAGAGAAGTTTCGAATGCAACATCAAGAGAGTGGCACATATTGCAATGCCAGGAGTTTTGGATAAGGTTGTCACCTGGGCCAGCAGCAGACAAAGAGACTTTCCCACTCCCTGCCCTTTACTAGTCCCTTCCTCTTAAAAATACCCCAAAGAGGAAGTCTGTAAGCTCTCTTTCTCACATATGCATGCAAATTTTAGAAAACAGAAAGCACCGTTCTCTTGAGCAGTTCAGTAGGGCAAGTACATGTATGAACTAGATTACATATTCAATCTCCAACTAAAAAGATCTGGCAGATGCACCAGGTAGTGGGGGCTGAGGGGTCTTCAGGCTCTCCCAAATTTTCAAGGAGGGGGCTGCCCCCTCCCAAATCCTGTGTCCCTACTCTGCCTCCTCCTCCCCACCCAATGTCGTGTGGGCAGCATGAGGCCAGCACAGAGCCCTATTCTATCCTACTCTGCAAAAACAACTTCCCATTTTGGCCATTGTTGAGAGCTCACCTGAGCTTCATTGGGTTCAGGTAGTAGTTTAGGTTACAATCCTATACCCACTTACCTGTGAGAAAGACCCGTTGAACTCAATGACACTTGTTTCAGAGTAGACATGTATAGGATCGCCCTGTTAAAATCTTGTATGAACCATGTCACCATCCCATGTGATGTCCTGCTCTATATACCTTCTTTTAGAGAGGCACAATCTGTAAATATGTAGAGCAGGGTATTTTCAGTGGTGGCACCCACAATGTCACAGAATATCCCCAGGCACACCCACTAATCTTTTTCACTGCTCGAGATTTGTAGCAGATTGAAACCCCATTCCACCAACCCTTTCCCCATTTATAACGTCCCACCAAAACGTATCCAACTATCCCAGCTTTTAAATTATTGAGAGTTTTAAAAATCATTTAAATTATTTTTATTTTACTATTGCTGTGTATTTCAACTGGTTTGAAAACATACCAGCTGCTCTGAGTTGTTGTTGTTGCTGCTGCTGTTGTTAAATGGGAAGGTGGATTTAATGAATGAATAGATGAATGAAAGAGACACCTTTTCTTGTGTTCCTTCCAGCTTTTCATTACCTTGGGATTAGAAGGGGCCCTTGGAGGGAGGCTCCCCCTTTTTCTACTGTCTGTACCTCCTGCTCTGCTTCATTAGCAGGCATATTACTGCAGAAACTGGAATAATATGTGCCATGTGCTTCTTTCCCCTTTTCTACAGAGCTGTGGGTAAAACCTGCCTCCTGATCAGCTACACCACAAATGCCTTCCCAGGAGAATACATCCCTACCGTGTGAGTATGGTGCAGCTCAGAGGCAAAGGATCTGTAGGCTGTGGACCTTGAGCTTTCGAAGAATTGAGATAAAGCTTATTTTTGTTTCTCCACCAAGTCTTTGGCCTGTAGAGAGAAAATAAGAAGGTAGCAAGTCCCCACAGCTCATGTAAATGCAGTATCTGTGGGAATGTTGTGGATAGTAGGAGAGGATATATTGATTAAATATTATCTTTCCTCACTCATGCTAGTGAGCAAATAGCAGCGCACCTTCCCTTGTACATAGCAGGAAGCTAATTGTAGATTTGTTAGAATCTCTTGAGTTAAGCAATCGGGTCTAGCTTGTCCAGATTGGATTTGTTCCTGGTAAATTCCCCTTTATTCCCTCTTAAAAACAATAAAGATACAACAGTCTTCTTTTAAAAGTAATGAGAAGTTTACTTACATTCAGTTCACAATATGATCCTGAAGGCAGGCTTTAGCTTGTAGTTACAGATACAGAGAAAGGTGTGGATTCCTCTTGTGAGGAATGAGCCCATGTGCTGCTGGCTGAGAGCCAGCAGACAGCAAAAAGCATCAAGAGCATCAAAAGAAGGAGAAGGGAAGATGGCTGCATGACTAGCCCCTTTATGGGGTCTCCCAGGGTCATGCACCTGGTCACATGCAGGGAGAGGAAGCTCCAGAACAGGTGTGACAGGAAGTCCTCCTGGCTGGAGTAACATCCCCCTCCGTGTCCACTCTGGGCAAACAGGCAGTGTTGTATTTGACTGCCTTTTGTCATGTTACACCCCACAGTATCACAGTAATTGCATTCCTTTAGGTCAGTGGTTCTCAACCTGTGGGTCCCTAGATGTTGTTGGACTACAACTCCCATCATTCCTAGCCAGCATGACCAGTGGGTCAGGGATGGTGGGAGTTGTAGTCCAATAACATCTGGGGACCCACAGGTTGAGAACCACTGCTTTAGGTGAAAACTAACGACAGAGCAGTATGTGTGTGTATTTGGGATCTGCCTAATAGTCAAGGTCTTTATTAGTTAGCCAGAGGCCACCCATTGTACAAACCCTGCTCCCCCTACACATTGTTGTTGTTTAGTCGTGTCCAACTCTTTGTGACCCCATGGACAAGAGCATGCCAGGCACTCCTGTCTTCCACTGCCTCCCACAGTTTGGTCAAACTTATGTTAGTAGCTTCGAGAACACACACTGGAAACAAGATAGAAACAAAAGATCCCATCCAGCCTTCTGCACAGCACATGACCAAAAGGAAGTATATTGCTACATATATTTGTAATATAACTCGGTCTATTTCAACTGAAAATTGTGAACCACCTTTTTCTCAAGTGGAGGACTAGGACACTACCAGGTGGGCAGGCCATTTCTTTTTAATAGACAGGCCTGCAGTATTGATGGCAGACCACTTTATTTAATCACAGGGCTTCACTATCCATACCTCAGTAAAGGGTAGGACACTCTGGATAACTATCCAATAATAGCCGAACCTCCAGGGATGTGCAGCAGCATTGTTTAATTTATATGTAAATAATAGTATTACTGCTCTATCCAGTGTTACTTATAGTCCAGCGTAGAGAGGCTAGTTTCTCTTCTGCTGTATGTTATTTTCTCAGTATTAGAACGTGTGTTTTCGAAATGTGCTTTTTCTGCTATGTTATTATGAAATGGTTTTTATTTTTGTTATTCCATGAAATGGCTGTCATGCTGTTGTTTTGCTATGCTATTATGAAAATGTTTTTGTAGTGTGTTTGATATGCATCCCTGTTTCTTTGTTGTGAGCCGCTTTGAGCATGATTTCTTTGTGGGAAAGCAGTATACAAAGCATGAATGCAATGGTGATATAGTTCTTGTATCCTCCTCACAAGTGGGATTAAGGAGGAGAATATGGGATTTTTGTTGTTGTAAATTTTAATCACTATTAATTAGGATAAAACACACTTCATGACGGTTGGGAAAGCTCAGAGGCCGCATAATGTGTTGCTGACTACAACTCTCTGACCATTGGTCATGCTGTCCGGGGCTGATGGGTGTTAGGGTCCACAATATCTGGAGGGCACCATCTTGAGGTAGCCTTGGGCTGGAGAGACATGGTAACATTCTCAAGCTGTTCAGACTATAGCTGGGAGTCAATTGCTTCATTTGTGTATTGGTTTAGTGTAGAGAAGGGGTTTGGAAGCTCAGGCTTCCAAGACTTCTCTATCTTGGCCTTTGGGAGACTCCCTGGGTTACACCCCTTCTCCTTGTGTGTTTTCGCCTGACTGGTATGTGTCCTTGAACCCTGATAATTCAGAAACGTGTGTGTAGAAATTAGCTAGCTGTGCAAAGGTAACATTGTCATGTATTGCTCCACCCACTTTTGTCTCTGGCCCCGCCCATCACTGGCATGTTGCCCTCTCACTGAAAAAGGTTTAGTTTAGGCTTAGTATACATGCAGGGAGTTACTTATATGGGAGATGATTAAAGCTTTGACACATAAACACCCCTCCAATCTGAAGTGGTGCAGCCCTGAATTTTACCACTTGAGTCAGAACAGGCAGAGTAGTTGAGAGATACTTTTGAGTCACCCTAGGTGCTATTGTTGCCTGCTGGGATGTAAAAGGCTCTCTTTGCAGGTTGAAATGGAATCCATTCAACTGATTTCCAAGGCAGAAGCTGTATTGCTTTATCCCTTATAAAAGCACAATAATTCAACTTGATCCAGATCGTGATCATGTAAAAATTAACCAATTATTAATTTCAAAAAACAAAAACCAGGCCACTGTTGTGATGCACAGGCATGCTGTGATATCAATACAAAGGTTACATGTTGGAATGAAATGTCACGTGTCCCCTAAGTAGCAACCATAGAAAGTTAAGAGGTTTATAGAGGGCTGTAGTTATATTTTCTCCCAATGTGCGTTAAAAGAGAGGTGGAGGTGCGAAACTTTCCTGCCATTAACTTCCTTAAATTGACTTATTTAGGATCTGTCATGTAAAACCTATGAGGTTGCATTTGTCAGGAAGCCAGAACTTGAACTATATTGCCTCTCTCCCTTAAACGAAAAAGAACAGTAACAGGAAACGCCTGACTCCACCCAGATACAATAAATTTCTGTGCCACCTAATGTCTAAACTATATCATGACAGTTTGCACACATTCTCCCATGCCCAATATTAAGCAATTCCCCATCCCTCTCGCCACAGCCACCCCATAAACCCATTCCCACTGGAGAGGCTTTCTGTGGGACACATGTGACTGGGTGAAGAAGGGGTAGGCTGAGATGTGTTCCTCCTGTGAACTTTCTAAATTTGTCTTAAAATGGGCAAAGATCCTCCCCTTCGAAATAGCTCATGTTACTGTAGCTGGAAGCAGTGTCCGGGTAGAAACTGGCAAAAGCTCGACTTTGCCAAAAACAACAACTGAACAACTTTTGTGTCCGGATTTCCACTTTTTGAAATATGGCAACCCTGTTAACTGTAAGCTTTAAGGAACTGACACCTACTTTTTTTACAGATTTGATAACTACTCTGCCAATGTAATGGTTGATAGCAAACCTGTAAACCTGGGGTTGTGGGATACGGCTGGCCAGGAGGACTATGACCGCTTGAGACCTCTCTCCTATCCTCAGACAGTGAGTTCCTCTTGTTTTCTCATATGCATTTTCTCTGCAGTTTTGGACACAGTTATCCATGCTCTGGTGACCTCCCTATAGCTGGACTACAGCAATGCACCGTGTGTGGGGCTGCCCTTTGAGACAATCTGGAGGCTGCACCTAGTGTTGAAGGCAACTGATAGGCTGCTAAGTGCAGCAGCTCAAAGGGACCATGGATCACTGGTCCCGAAAGCACTGCACTGGCTGCCAGTCAGCTACCCGAGCCATAAGTGGCCCAGGGCAGAAGCACCTAAAAGAGCAACTTTCCCAGTGTCAACTACCTCAGCCTCTATGCTTGGTATACCACCTTATTGATGATTGACCTGTGTGAGGGTCTTCCCAGTGGCCTGAAGTGGACCACTCAACACTGCTTCTGCCTCTAAAGAACAAATCACATTTGACTATTATCCTTCAGAACCAAAAAACAATAGAACTTCTTATTATGTTTATTCTGCAAAATCAAGTCATCTTTTTCAGCACTGGTGTAGGCTTTGGCTTATGTTTTCCTTTTTGGTACTGCCTTTCCCCCTCTCTCACAGATACAAAGGAGACCAGGGCTTTTCTAACTTAAATAGAAAAACAAAAGCGAGTATAGTGGTACCTTGGGTTACATACGCTTCAGGTTACATACGCTTCAGGTTACAGACTCTGCTAACCCAGAAATAGTACCTTGGGTTAAGAACTTTGCTTCAGGGTGAGAACAGAAATCGTGCTCTGGTGGCGTGGCGGCAGCAGGAGGCCCCATTAGCTAAAGTGGTGCTTCAGGTTAAGAACAGTTTCAGGTTGAGAACGGACCTCCGGAAAGAATTAAGTACTTAATCCGAGGTACCACTGTATTTAAAGCAGCTGTGGCTTCTCTGCGTGAAAAATTGCAATAGGCCAAAATCACTTCTTCTTCCTGTCATAGACTAAGATGAACTGTCAGGTAAAGCCTGAAATGTAGCAAAGAAGTTAATACTCTGTGTCAGGTGTGGGAAACATTTTACCATCTGGATGCTGCTGAACTACAGCTCCCATCATCCCTGGCCATTGGTCAGGCTTGCTGGGGCTGATGGGAGTTGGAGTCCAGCAGCATCAGGACTTGGAACAGATAGACCTTCAAACAAAGGGTGGTCCTCTGTAATGTAGAACAGATGCCCACCTGCCTGTATGTGGGATGGTGACAAGAATCAAAGGTAACTAATAAAGGTTATCCTAGGGTGTCAGAAGGAACATGTCCTGCCCTACACTCTTCTTCAGTTTCTAGGTTCTCTTTCACTTATTCGTGAAATAGCACTAGTAAGTTTGGGGTTTGTTCTGTCGCTCAATCAGTTTAGTACGTCAGTGCAATCTTCCTTTTCTAATGTTTAGCGTATTATTTGTGCTGTTTATTTATTTCAATGAAACAGATAATGAACTCGCTTATTAAAATCAATGGAACCCAAAAAAATGCTTAATCGGATCATGCTCTAATTTTCGCAGTCTAATGAAAAAACACTGGAGTGTGCTAATATTCATTTTGTTTTTGTTTTTTAATAATTTTTATTACATTTTTCTAAATTACATTTCAAAATATTCATTTAAACAACCTTAAATCAATGACTTCCCTTCTTCTCCTTCCGTGGTTCATTTTGCATACCATACATCCCTGCATAGTTTACATGAACAATCCATTCAGTATTCCATTGTTACATCCATCAAAACTTATTTACACTGTTGAATTTATCTTAATGCTATCAGTGTTTTTAAATAAACACAATTTTCACCAATATAGCCAGTAAACATTTTCCAGTCTTCTTTAAATGTGCATTCTTCTTGTTCTCTTATTCCATAAGTTAGGTCTGCAAGCTGTGCATATTCCATCAGTTTAAGTTGCCATTCGTCTTTGGTTCTAATATTCATTTTGGATTGGTTTCCCTGATTAAAATTATTTAGTTTGATCTGCATGGTTTAATGCACTGTTTGCAGGGTTGTTGTTGCTTTCACCCTATCACTTTATAACTGGCTAATATGGAAATAATGATAGTGTCCCACCTTACAGGATGGTGGTTAAGGATTGCTGTGATGAAGTACCTGAAATGCTTTGAGTACTTGGGCAAAGCACTGTATAAATAATTGGTGTGTTTTGTGTTTTGCTACATGAGACAGCACCAACCCTCAGTGTGACTTTTAAAGTGTCCATTTTTATTTTATGCCCACAGGACGTCTTCCTCATCTGCTTCTCTCTAGTCAGCCCCGCATCTTATGAGAATGTCCGTGCTAAGGTGAGATCATCCAGGTGTTTGTGCAGCCGAGGAAGGAGGCACAGGGCATGTGAGAAATTGATCATACTTGGCCTTGGGGCCAGCTGCAGTGTGGAAAACATGGTGACCCTGGATGTTTTCGGCAGGGACTGGCTGGATGAAAAGGAGTAGTGGGAGGCACCAGCCAGGGAACCCCCAAGGGAAACCCCAGAGGAGGAAGACTGAGAGCCAGGGGATTGGTGGTGGGACACCGAGGAGAGGTCAGAGGGAGAAGATGGGGTGGAGGTGCTGGATGCTGAAGGGGCAACAGCAGTGGTGTCGCAATGGGGGGTGGGAGGGTGGAGTACCGCAGGTTCCATGTCTGCAGGGGTGTCAAGAAGTCACCCCGCGGGGGCTCACGGCAGCACGAGCAGCCATCGTGCTGCCGCAGCCACATGTGGAGGATCCTCTGCTCACAGATGTAGCCACAAGCAGAGGATCCCGGCACCCACGGCAAACCACTAAGTACAGCACATGTGCAGCATGTAGCGCCATCACACATGTGCTGTATAGTGATTTGCCGCTGCCGCTCCCATGCCGTACGGGTGGTTCCAGGACCCTCTGCTCGTGGCTGCAGCTGCAAATGGAGGATCCTCCATTCACAGCTGTAGTGGCAACAGAGGGATCCTGGCACCATCCGTACAGCGTTGGAGCGGCGGCGGCGGCGGCAGCAAACCACTATACAGCGCATGTGCAGTGTCACTATGTACGGTGCATGCATCGTATGTAGCAATGCTGCACATGCACCCTATGTAGCAATGCCAGCCCCGGGTGTCATGACGCCTTCCTTTGCCCCTGGGCAACCGGGCTTCGTGAGCAGGAAGAGCCTGTGACAGGGAGCAGTTCAGACTCTGAGGCTGAAGCAGAGGAAGTCTCCCTCTCCTGCTGTGACCAGCTCCCCTCTCCCCTGGTCTCCAAGAACTCGGAGAGTAACAAGAAGAGCAGAACAGAGATCAGGGGTGCACAGATGCAGTCTCAGACTGCTTGGGAAACATCTGGGAGAGGAGGAGCCTTAGAAAGGGTGGGAGGCAGGGACCTGGCAACTGTTCCATAGGAACTAGACCTACCTGTACTGGAGAGTGTTGCTGAGACCACTAGGCTGAGTTGCATGTTCCTTGAATAAAGAGTGAACTTCATTGACAACAGAGCAGGGGCGGAGGAAGGGGTGGGGGGGCGAGCTGCCCCAGATGTCTTCACTGAGGGGGTGACATTTGGCGCGCCACCCGCCTGTGACTCCCAAGCTTACCCTGAGCCAGTGGGGGAAAGGGGGAGCTGCACCGCTTTGCCAGCAGCATTCCCCCCTTCCCCCTTCATTATGACAGCTCAGGGGAGGCTTTGTAGTCATGGGTGCATGGCGTGCCAAATGTCCACCATCAGCAGCTCGCTCCACCCCATGGGCAGCTCACTTTGCCCCCAGCTGCAGGGTATGTGCACCGCTCCATGCACCCAAGTGGCAATCCTGCATCTGGGAGGGCACCCTCCATGCCCCGCCCCCCTCGGGAGCACATCCTCCCTGGGCAGCTCAGGCATATGCTCTGCCGCTGCAACAGAGCTCTGCTTCCTTTATTGCTGATCTGCCTCTGACTCCAGCCCTGACAGCTATGATCCCTTGCAATTGACAAATTTGCTAGGGCTTAGTCCTGGGGTCCATTGAAATGCCAAGGCCTAGGTTTTGAAAGACCACCTCCTTTCCTTTGTACCATAATGAGTGTTAAGATCCACTATGAAGATCAGATTGTACCATCATAATAGTTAAGAACAAAATGAGTCCCAGAGGCACCAAGTGATGTTGCCAGAAATCTGCCAAGGGACCAGTGTTGCTTCCACTTCCTCCTCCCCACCTGTGCTGTCGCTTCCGCTTTCTCCTCTGTCCACACCTCCTCACTGTTTCTCTTCCTATCTGTGGGTGGCTTCCTCCCACACACCTGCCTGCAGAAAATGGACTTTAACAGGATGGAGGAGTGGGAGGATACAAAAGTGGAACAGGGGCTGCCTGTTACAAATGGGTAGAGGGCAGCAGCATGATGAATGGAAGGTGGGGGCACGATGCAAACCTGGAGCTGGCCCTAGGCAAAAAAATATGTGATACAAGAGTTCCATGATGAAACCTCCTGGTTATTGACTGGTTGTGCTTCAGAAACAGTTGTGGAGAGGTCTGGGTTTCATCAGAGCAGCAGCATTGGGGAGGCGATGCTTAACTGTTTCCTCCTGTGCCACTTTTCCAGTTTAAATTTACTCCCCACCCACATCCCAAAGATACTATTTGCTGGATCTGGTGTGTGTGTGTGTGTGTAAATATAGATGCCTGTATTTATTTCCCCACTATTACCAGCATAGGGGTGAAATATAGATCAGGAAAAGATACACGAGAAAAGATCAAACTCCTCATCTCCAGCACACATATCGAAATCAGAGCCCCAGGCTGCTTTAAAATTAAATTTTTCTTAAAAGATTCCCCTATTATGAATAGGGATGGTGTGAGTCAGCCCTTGCCAAGCTAGTGCCATCCAGATGTTTTGTACTGCAACTCCCAAACATCTGGAAGGTTCCACCTTGGCAAAGGTGGTAATATTAGATTTGTTTTGATCCAGCGAGACAATTCTTATCGTCTGTAAAGTGTTTGCTAGATAGACTACAATGATACAAAATGTAGCCCAGTTTCTTTCTTTCTTTCTTTCTTTCTTTCTTTCTTTCTTTCTTTCTTTCTTTCATTTCTCGCCTCACTCTTCCCACTTCAAATCTTGAACTTTCTTCTAGTGGTTCCCTGAAGTACGGCATCACTGCCCTAGCACTCCCATGATCCTCGTGGGCACAAAGCTGGATCTCCGAGATGACAAGGACACCATAGAGAAGCTCAAAGAGAAGAAGTTGGCACCCATTACATACCCACAAGGCCTTGCGCTGGCCAAGGAAATTGGTATGTGAGGGCGAGGTGGTGGGAGGAGATGCCCCAGTTCAAACTGGGGCTGTTAAAATTGTGGAAACCAGCATAAGAACATGTTGGGTCAGGGGGTGATCCATCTAGTCACAGCGGCCAACCAGATGCCTACTGGAAGCTCGCAGTCGGGACATGAGTGCAACAAGACTCGCCACTTCCAATTCTGGAAGGATCTGTCCATTTCAGGTCTCTCCTTTTCTCATTTCCCCAGTCTTAAATTCAGTTTTCCACATTTCTGCAACAATCTGAAATTTACAGCTGATACCCCATTTGCATGGGGCATACGTTCCGGGTGCCTGTGCACCTAAATGAAATTTCCAAAAGTGGTGAGCACCCCCTTAACACCCTTTAAATGCCCTCCCTGCTTCTCTCTCTCCAACCCATAACAAAGCACTGTATCCAAAAATTCCCACAACTAGAATCGAAGCTCTAGGACTGCCAGGAGGCTGGAGGACATGTGGGAAAGTGGTGGCTGCTGCTGCACTACCCCACATGTCAGCCATTGGGCGGGGAGGCTGAGAAGCATAAACAAAGCCCTGCTATGCCTCTGGTGTCTTTGGGGCTGGTTGGAATTGAATTATTTCATTATTTCCTGTCACTGCGCATGTGTGCAGTTGTGTGCAAGTCAATCACACATAAGTGGGAGGACACCTGTATTCATTTTCACAAATATTCCTCAGCATTTCAGTGTGAATTTCTCTTTGTGAACACATTTTTGGTATGCACTTTTAACGAATGTGCCATGTCAAAAGTGTGTGTGTGTGTGTGTGTGTGTGGTGGGGCCCCTTGCCTGATTCTGTGCATGCTCCTCCTTATGCATCAATGCTGCTCTCCAGTTCACATATCTATATTACAGCAGAGCCATTTTTCTACCATTGCACAAACTGCATTGGGTGAATTGCTGCCTATGCTACTCCTCTAGGACACTGCCTGCTTGCGCCATCTTAGAATGATGCACACTGCTTTTGCTAGCAGAGGTTACAATGGAGCCCATTCGCAGAGGAGATTGCTTGTGAAGGAAGGCTGAAGCCTTTTTGCCTCAGATGCCAAGACGATGCGAATCTTGGAGGAGTCCCACCTGATGCCTGCTTATTTTCTCGGCAACATCCTTCCTGTGCAGGATGACCTCACTATCAGTAGTTCATCCGACTGCTTTTGCCTTAACTGTGAGCATTGGAGATGCTTTTCAGACTTCCTCCTCCTCCTCTCCACTCCCTGGCCTTTTCTGTCCGGAACTGGTCTTCAAAAGTTCTGTCAGTTGAAACACTGTTCAGCCACAACTTCCTTTTCCTGCCGTGTGGTCTGGCGCTAACCAGCAAAGGGTAACATGCTGCACTCGCTCATTCTCAAGGCCCCTTTCTCTCATTGTACAAGCAACCCCGTTCTTTCCTGCGTAGGTGAATTCATCTTTCCTTTCCACCGCAGCTCCAAGACCTAAGTGGTTGGGCATTTGGGGATACGTAGGTTGAGCAAGAGCCTAATTTGTTCAGGACTTGGCAAATTAATATGATGAATTAGGTTCCTAGGGCAGCCAAGAGACAACAAGTTTAAAACAGTGAATAAATAAAGGAAGCATATAGACAAATGCAGAAAATGAAAGCAAACGAATAAAGCACCAGACTGTTTAAACAAATGGTGAAATCTATTTGCTGTATGTTACAGCAGTTCTGCAGATGGAGCAGCACTTGGTACTATAGTCACCTATAGTATTTATCACCAAATCAATGTGTTTGCGTGTTCAGACCCAGAAACTTCCCCCCTAAATAAATTCACACATGACTCAAATTTTGGTTTTGGTTTTGGTTTTTGGCAGAATTTAGGCCACAACTTTATTGATTACATAAAGTGACTGGTTGCATATGCTCTGGTTTGACTAGCTCCCTGCCATGAAGGTAGCGCTGACCCAGGGTTCCAGCATAGGTCAGCCAAGGGTGAACACCTGAATATGCGGAAAGCCGGGAATGGGCTAACTTTGCCACCCAAATGTCCCCCTGGACTCAGGCATGGGCACAACCCCCTCTCAGGGGTTGACCAAACTATCGAGTCCCTGGATTCCTTTAACGGAATACCCTTCACATAGGGATGGCGAGAGCATTCTCCCATCTCTATCACCTGAACCAGAGCCTATCCGCAACCTTACAAGTTGCGACGATTTGCTACGCGGCAGGCTAAACCCAAATGGCAACAGCCAGTCAGCGAAGTGGGGAAAATTCCTACCATGCCCCTGTCCCAACGACAGATGACACACGATGGCATAGCAAGATCAAGCGCAACCCCTAAAAGTAGGGAGAGGTGGGCGGGTGTTCCGAATGCATGTGCCGAAAGAGGAAGCTCTGGGTCATGTGCATGGGTATAAATAGGTCCCTCAAACCGTTTGGACTGCGTCCCATTGGCCAGATTGCACCCAGCTTCGAGGGACCTACCAATCGGGTGTTGTGGCTGACCAAACGTACCCACCCACAACACAGGGTGTCGGTTGTCCAGGTCTCACTGCAATATGTGCCCTCTTTAAGGGAGGACCTGATTTAGCAACAGGGCAGCAGAAGCAAGTTCCCATTTTGTCCCTGTACTCATGATGATGCTGTGATTTATTTGAGTTTAAAAAGCACCCCTTCCTCAGAATGTTTTTTTGTATTCACAGATGCAGTGAAGTACCTCGAGTGCTCAGCACTGACTCAGCGCGGCCTGAAAACAGTGTTTGATGAGGCAATTCGGGCAGTTCTCTGTCCACAACCCACAAAGACAAAGAAAAGGGGGTGCAGTATCCTTTAAGGGTAAGTAAGTAAGTAAGTAAGTAAGTAAGTACTGGCAAAGGCCTTCCTCTGTCTTGGCCCTCACTGCCAGACGAAGAGCTCAGATGTCCAGTTTGGTTTCTGCCAAGGACTTTGATACTTAAATCAGAATGGTACATAAACAAGGCATGGTTACAAGGTGCAGCAGGTGTACCAGAGGACCAGATATGTGGCTAGGTGGAAGCTAAGACACTGATTCAATGAGTGACACTTTTTGGAAGGATGGGACAGGTCACAACACTTAGTGTGGCAAATGGACAGAGCCCTGAGACTGGGCAAGCAAGCAGGCAGTTCTCTGAGTGTGTTGAGCTTGAAGAGTCTGTTCATGCCAGGGCCAGCATCCCTTCATCTTGGGAGGTGGAACCGATTCTGGCTCAACATCTGATTCACTCTTAGCGGCTTACCACTGCCTCCAGTCCTACCTAAGCTGCCACCCCCTCCACCAATTCCTGAACCACTTGTATCTTAACAGAGATTGTGGGAAAGAGACCTGAAGACACCAGATAATGAGACTGTGGCTGGGAGGGAAAACTGTAAAACAGAATCATTCTGTGACTTGCTGTTAATTCCCTTATACAGATTGGGAATTCAGAGATACCTCACCATGGATGGGAGAGCAAATAGGAACCAACTCCCTGTTATATTGGTTCAGATGTAATAAACAGAAACAAGGAAAGGTACAGCAAGTGAAATCAAGAGACCAATTGTTAAAATATGGGGAAAGTATGGATAATGTTTTTGGCCCTGGAAATTTCCCCTGAAATATGGGCTTTCAGAAAATGAAAGAAAAACGAGACTATTCTGCCTGGATTAGAGAGGACATAACCAGATTCAAAGACACTATATTTCAGGGGGTTATGGTCTCATAAAGCCAATTAGCAGAAAAGCAAGTCAATCTCCATCTGCCGATTTTTGCAGTATCTGCCAATAAGGAGCTATACTGAAAATATTACAAGAGCAGTCGATATAGAAAGGGATCCCATGTTATTTGAGAAAATTAGTTTCTGGAAAAGAAAAAATGTTTGCTGTCTAAAAGGTATAAAATTTTAGTAGTCCCAAGCGGTCGCAAAATCAGTATTGCAAAACAGAATTGGGAGAGTTCACTGTGACTATATTGGAGGTACAGAGGAATTATGTGTACAGGCCCTTGTAAGATAGGTAATAGATGCAGTACTCCCCCCCCCCAGGTGGTACTCAAGGGCATGCAGTACCGACACCTCTCTTTTTTGTTGTTAAAAATGTAGCGTTTACTGTAACAACTTCATGGTGAGTACCGGCAGCTATTTTTCTAGGGGGAAAGTACTGGATAGATGGAAATTCAAAGGAGAAATTCACAAAGCAACACCTAGGCAGAATTATACCCCAGCCACTATACCAAATATATTCCTAGCTGTGTCACACATGCATTCAAAGTGTAGGAGAAGAAAGGAACTTTCGCTCACATCTGGTGGGACTGCAGCCTGGTTAATGAATACTGGCAAACAACAATTCAAAGCCCAAGAGATATCAGAAGCTTAGAGTTTCAATTAAACCCTCTAACAATATTTGGGGGACATGTTAAAAACCAATTAGGGAGAGACTATATAACTATAATTAGTTACACATATGCTAGCTGACTTTGCTAGCAAAAGCTTGGAGAACATCCTGTGTCCCGACAGCTGATCAATGGAAGATCTGGAACAGTATGGTCATGGATTAAATTGCTGGTTGCAAACTGTTATGGAAAGGGGAAATACAGATTTTTAAAAGAACTCAGATGTCTTTTATTCGGCAATGAAATCAAAATAGACCAGATGAACAAGTGACTTCAGATTTTCTAAGCATGAGATGAGTTTCTGATGCTATATGTGTGTGTATAGGATAGAAATAAGGTTTGTAAATCTTAACATATGCACCCTAACTTCCCCCAGAGAATCCTGGGAACTGTAGTTTTGTTAAGGATGATGGGAATTGTAGCTCTGTGAGGTGGTTGTAAACTACCACTATCAGGATTCCTTGGGGAAGTTGCTTGCTTTAAATGTACTTTCAAATTTCATTTATTCAACCTGTAGGTCCACCCATTTACTGGTCATGTGAAGGGGCTCTACTTCAATTAAAATTCAGGGGCAGCCCCACTTTCCCCTCACACATTCATAGTGGAGGAATGAGTGATTTCCCCACTTACACATTTGGTAAGAAAGTCAAGAAAATTTGGATGGACACTCAACTGAATATGAGAGGGGAGCTTGCTGAAAATAGATGTTGCCTGATACTATCCAAACAGGAGTTCCTCCTGCTGCTTGGGCATCTAACACAATTAGAAACTGCTCTCCTGACTCAGCTTTAGTCAGCAGCAGCCAGGCTGATGGTGTCATCTGTACTCTCGCTCTCCTTCCCCCAAGACCAATCTTTAATGAGTGGCTCTAGTTACCCTCAACAACAAAGGGCAGAGGAGCTGGAAGAAGAAAGGGTTGCCAGGAGCCCAAGAGAAGTCCCAGTGAACCAGCCCACCATTGTTCTTTCTTTCCTCAGTTTTTTGTTTGTTAGAGCTGTGGGCAGGTGTCCAGCAAGCAAACACCGTGAATAGAAAAGGACTCTCCACTGACCATAAGTCTCCAGCACACTTTCCCCAAAGGAAACAACACCTTATAAAGGATGCTTAGAAGTCCCCACTGCAGTGCCACATGGAAGTCTCACTTGCGGACAGTGCAGACTGACCCTTTTTATTTGCCTTACAGATTCCAGACCCGGCTCCCTCACCCTATGAAATTGCTCCTTTCTCTGGGCTTCGCTGATTGGAAAGAGACTGAAGACTGGATTCCTCTCCTGTATCTCCCAAAGTGATGCCAGTGAAGAGTTTTGAGATTTTTTAGGGGTGGTGGTGGATGCTTCCACACTAGTTATTTAGTCTGGAATTGCCTCCTGGAATTCCTCACTTGTTAGAAAGCCTCCCCATTACACCATATTTAGTCTGCTGTGTTCTGTTGTTTTCCTGATTCATTGGCCTGTAGTTTCCACCCCCAACCTGATCTATGGCTATTGTTTTAAAAAATGTTTAGTGCAATTGTAGCACCAGTCTCTTCAGTGTGGACAGGAAAAGCGCTATTAAGGGGTTTCAAGGCTTCTGTACTTTCCAGTTCCTCTTTGAAGGTTTATTCTGTTCTATTGCTTCCTGTTGATCTTGGCTAAAGGATCTTTGGTTAACAGAGTGTACTTTGCACCTTTAATAGCCTTTCTAAATTGCTCCAATGACAGTTTCTCTCCCTGTGGATGGGAGAGGAGCTTCTAATTACTGCTTTCATCTAACTATACCTTTATTTACTTATTTTAATGGTGAGATAGCATCATAAAAGTGCTATTTCACCATTAACCAAAGAAAAGGGGGGGGGGGATAAGAGAAAATAAGTACTTAACATCTTTCCTCCCCCCTACCACAAATCCCTGTGGGAAGAGAAACTGACCCTGGGGCAATTTAGAAACACCATTCAGCATTTTCAACGTATACCAACATGAAATAGTAAAGCAGAAGGCTTTTGAATAGCATTGGAAAGGACCTTTGCTGAATGGGCCTTTCATCTGAGTAATTAATGGATGATCTCGACCCTTGTATTGCTGGAGAATACCGCGCTTTGTAAAGTTTCTTGTGTGGTAACTCTGTTTTAATTCCACTTCTAGCCAATTGTATAAAAGCAGTGCTTCAGCTGTGCTAAAGGGCTCTTGTGTGCAAGTGCCCTTGTTCTCTGAAATCTCCCCATATAACCTCTCTGTCCCTGATCACAGCATCGCAAACAAGGCTCAATAAAGGCTCAATAAATATCTCTGCCACTCTTCTTCTGCTACCCTTGTCTTGTTCTGGTTCTAAAGAACTATGATAAAGAGACGGGTATTCAGGGCTGGGCCTCTCTGATGACGACATGTCTGCTACTTAGCTAAGAAGCTGTAACTCACACATTGCATCTCCTTTTGCAAAGCATCATGACATCTCTGACCTACATCAAATCCTCATCCTGGGACCTTGGGGATGTTCTGAGGGATTTTTGACCAATTATGGAGTTCAAGCTAAAGGAGATGTGATGTGTCATAGATAAGTCAGGGCCATGGCCGCTTTTACCTCAAAAGGCATAGCTCCAGTCCTTGGCTTAAGCCAGTCAGGTGCCCGAGTTCCTTGATACGGGGAAGAAAGACTCACTTCATCATTGGATGGTCTGTCCCATGTTGCTGGGTTGTCTCTGTATGTAGGTCATAGCTGTCAACCTTCCCTTTTTTTGCAGGAAATTCCCTTATTCCAGAGCCATTTCCCGCTGCTTCCCGCTGGTATCCCGGATTATTAGATATCCCGTAGACTGTCCCCGGGACAGGAGAGGCTGCTGATCCCTTATTTTCGAGGCTGCTGATCTCTTATTTTCAAATCTGAAAGTTGACAGCTATGATGTAGGTGAGCAACTCAAGATTTCCTCCCGGAGATGCTACCTTCTTTCCCTCACCTTCATGATCCTGACATACCAGGATCTGGGAAGGGTGGGTTGTTGTGGGCTTCCTCCCTCTTCCCATTGGTTAGTTCCTTTCCCCTTCTGCCCCCACTTGCATGATTGGTTGCAGTCCTCCAATCCTTCTCTCCTCATTCAGGAACCTTTTGAAATGACTTCTGATATTCCAGCATTCTGTCACCTCTAGTCCAGCCATGCAAACTCAGGATTGGGTCGGCTGAACTGTGGAGTCACAAGTGGTATGACCCCAGACAGGAGGCAATGGCAAGAAAGCAGCCTGCAAGAGCCACTTGGACATTTAACAGGCCAGAAGAAGGGATGTGAGGAAGCCTCAGTCAGGTTTATTTCTGTAATCTAAGGCCACATACACACCATATATTTAAAGCACTATGATACCACTTCAAATAGTGATATAGCTTCCCCCAAGAATTATGGGAGCTAGTTAAGGGTGCTGGGAGTTGTTGGGGGCCCCTTATTTCCCCTCACAGAGCTATAATTTGCAGGGTTCTGCATGAAGAGGGAATGATTGTTCAGCCACTCTGTGTATCGTACCTCTGTGAGGGGTCTCCTAACAATTCTCAGCACCCTTAACGAGTTAAGTTCCCAGAATTCTTTGGGGGAAGGCATAACTGTTTAAAGTGGTATCATAGTGCTTTAGATGTATGGTGTGCATGTGGCCTAAGATGCCCTCCAGACATTTTGGACTATAATTCCCATCAGCCCCACGCAACAAGATTGTTCTAACAAATGGGCAAATTTCCTTGCTGCTCCCTGTCACAGGTTTGCCTGTATATGCTCCAAGGCACTTGCTGGAGGCAGAGTCTCACACACAGGAAATCTTCCTAATGGTGCCATATGTAACATTATTTTCTGGGTCCTGTAAACCATCTCCTACGGGGTTTGGCAATCAGCATTAGTCAGACCCCCAGGCCTGCTGAGATTCTAGCTTGTCTGAGCCCAGACGTAATATGTCAAGTTCCCGACCTAAACTGTGTTGCCATGGCTTCATGTTGCAAAAGAAGAATCTAAGGCTTCGGTAAACTTCTGCTGAGGACCTTTCTAGGTCTATGTTTTTATCTTAGTGTGTGATGGCATTTTGAGACTTGTTGGTGGGTGGAATGTTCTTCTCAGAAGCATATCTTTGGCCCCTGGATCTAAAATAACTTGTGCAACTCTCCTGTATTCAGGTTGTTTGGCTGGGAAGAGGTTGGGGAACTACTTCCTTTATAGGTTCCCAGGAAATAAGTACTGAAATGACTCCTTGCTCTCAGGATGTATACTGAACTTGTTAAAGGGGTGCAAAAATAAAATAGTACATGAGCAGCCAGGCATTAAGCTTGTGAGGTCCACTTTTTGAAATAGCAGCACTAGTAGCAGCCCAGAGTAGCTGGGGAAACCCAGCCAGATGGGTGGAGTATAAATATATTATTATTATTATTATTATTATTATTATTATTATTATTAACTGGAGTGGCGTGTAAATTAAAGACACAGGGCACAGCCACTCTGTGAACATAGGAAGGGTACCTCATACCTCAGACAATTGCAGACCTACCAACTGTCCCATTTGAAGTGGGACATCCCGGATCACAGAAGCCAATCCCGGCTTTCCTTTCAATCAAGCACCAGAAACTATGCTGCAGTTGTATGCCGGTGCTGCATAAAGACCTCCCATCAGCTGCTCTTGCTTATCTGACCTGCCACTCAAGTTACCCCACGACCCAGAGATGTATGTGTGTAAGCAGGATGGTTGGTAACAACTTTCGCAGGATGGTAATTATGATGATGATTTTTACTTATATGCCAGACCACTTTACATCAGCGCCTTGGCTTCTCTCCCCTCCATGAGAAATGGTGCCAAAGGGCATAAATGAGGAGAGGCTGCACCAGCCCATCACAATTAAAATCAGTGCCTTCTAGGATGGCAATTACTGAGCATGCATAATATGCAAGGAGATTGGAGACACTCTGGACTTGGGCCGGGGGAGAGAGAGAGATCTCTGTTGCTCCTTCATCTTCCCAGAGTCCTCAAAGATCCCCACAAGGATCTGTGCATGGCTCCACTTACGTTCCATCGCATACGCACACACTAATTCGCATACGCGGAGCAGCGGATGGGGCTGGAAAGCTGGAAAGAGCGAGAAGGCGACGGAATGAGTCACCCGTCAAGACTAATAGCCTACGGGTTGCTAAAATAAAACTGATGAGAGCTGTCCCTGTGGTGCAATAGAATTGGCAGCTGCTGGCACCTGTATTACTGACTCATTACAAGGGCTCTGGGAGCACTGTGGTGGAATGGACCAGGAGAGGAGAGGGGCTGGATGTGATCCCTGGTTACAGGATGCATTTGAGAACATCTCCCCCCGAGCACTTGGTGCTTGAGATTATTTTTTTTCCAGGAGTCCCTCTTGCTTTGTGTCCCATTTGCTACCCCGTGAGATTTTTTTACTCATTGATAACAAGGTTCAGAGCAACAGAAATGACTGAGGAGAACCACACGCACACTGGGAGAGAAGAGCTGTAGATGAAAAGCAGCTTCTAGCTCTCGATAATTCTGTGCAAGGGATCTCTACCACACATTTTATTTTGAAGATTAACAGGAGCAATGGGCTTAAAGCCAGTTCTCTGGCATTACTAGCTGTGAATCAGCTGTAGCCAATAAAAATAAATGCATTCAATAAGATGGTGCTGTGGTTGCTGTGAACTCCACAACCCCATAAGAGAATGCCTGTAATGCAGGAGTGGGGGACATGCTTTGTCTGCAAATGACCCCACCAGTTCAAATTCAGGTATTTCCAGGTAGGGTTGGGGAAACCACACTGCTTGAAGCCTTGGGGAATGGCTGCCAGCCAATATGTTTCATTTGCTTATTTGGAGCATTTATGCCCCCACCTTAATTGAAATTTTCAAAGCGGCTTACAATATACATAAAATGCAATTTTGTAAAAAGCACAAGACAGTACTGAGATGGATGGACCAGCAGTCTGGCTCAGAAGAAAGCAGTTCCTGTTGATATTGAAAAGAACCGCATATTACCTATTCTTTATTTCTAAAATAAAATAAAATAGTGCACCATGAAACTTTGGTTTCCTAGGTGCTCACAATGTAAATTAGCAGCAACAGAAATGCATCTCAAAAATAGAAACTGAAGTGAAAATAGCAGCAGCAAATCCAATTTTTAAAAGCAGCAAAAACAAAAATGAATTCCTATGATCATTGTTTATATGTTCTCCCCCAACAACAAACTTCTCTGTGTACTATAACATAGTAATGTGACATATACCTGGGTGTGAGAATGGACAGTGAGAGGACATGCCATTAGAAGAGGCACCACAACCCAAAAGGCCCTGTCACAGCTTCCTACACACCTAACTTCAGAAAACAGGAGCTTCCTTAGCAGGGCTTCATATGAAGTTCTTAATAATCTGATCAGTGGTCCTTCAGCTCCCTGGCCACCAATGTTATAAGGCTTTAGAGGTCTGCCCTAGCACTTTAAATTGTGTCCAGAAGCAAAGTGGTAGCATTGAGTGAAGCTCTTCCAATAACAATAATGAATATTGTCTACCAACAGTCCTGTTACAGTGCCTTGGCAATTTACATTTGTTAAGCAGATTAGAGACTAATAGCCCAGGATGTTTTCCTCAGAAGGAGCTTATGATTAGGAAGAAGTTGGAAATCTTTCAGTGGGAGAGGCCACCAGAACCTGGAAACTGACCTGCAGTTTTGAACTGTGACTTGGCTGAAAAATTGCATTGAAAACATTGCTAATATTAAGAATTCGCCCGTCATTTTAGCAGTAGTTTCGATGCAAGCTGCTTCATGCTATTGAAGCAAGGTTCACTCCGCCAGCCCATTAGCTGATGAGCAGGGCAGAGTGTGCTTTTTCCAGCAGATGAATGATTGGGAGCTGGCTTTAAAATCCAAATTGTTCCTTTGCAGCCACATCAGTACCTGCCCTGCACCATATGTCACATAATGACAGGTATGGGGAAAGAGGGTGTGGTTTAAGGGAAATGGCCTGGTGGGCCAAATTCAGCCTGTAGACTGGATACTTCCCACTCCTGCTTTTTTACAAATTTGTAGGGTGGCCACAAGAGGAAAACTGTGGTTGTTGTCCTCAAAAAATAAAAAAATAAAAAATAAAAGGCTATTGTAGAAGGTAAAAAGTTTCACAACCAAAACAATCAAGGGGATGGAGCAACTCCTTCCAAGGAAAAGTTACATGAGGTGCTTTTTAGTTTAGAAAAAAGGCAAGAGGGGGGTGATCCATCCCATCCATCCATCCATTCAATGTACCACTCTTCATCCGTAGATCTCAGGGCAGTTCACAACATGATGATACGATCAAAGTGTATACAGTTTTGCATAGAATGGAGAAAATGCATAATTCTTAAGCCCCAGGGTTCTCCAGTGAAGTTGAATATTAGGAGTTATGGGACAGACAAGAAGAATTACTTCTTCACACATAATTAAACTACGAAACTTCCTCTCGCAAGAAGTGCTGATGGCCACCAAACTGGATGGCTTTACAATGTGATTAGACAAATTAATGGAGGATAAAGCTATCAATGGCTGCTGTTAGTCGTGAATCATGATAGCCAGTCTCTCCAGTATCGGAGGCAATAGGCCTCCAAATACCAGCTGCTTGGGAGCAACAGCGGTAGAATATTATTGCTCATGGATTCTGCTTATTGGCTTCCCACAGGCCTCTGGCTGGTCACTATGAGAGCAGTATGCTGTACCAGATAGTTATAGACTGTTTATTTATATGCTACATATACAGTCGTGCTCAAAGCACAATAGTGCAATAACCATGACACGAAATAAAAATTGCAATCCCTAATAATTCAGCAGTTCACTGGTGGATGCAAGTCAAAACTGAGAGCAAAATGCTTACTGGTAAGTCAGTTAGCAATATCCCACGGAGCCCCAAAGCTGATGACATTAGCAAAGGGATCAGCAGTGTTGTGCCAACAGGTGGACATGCACCCGCAGAGACCTTCCCTGGCAGCCATAGGATCCTTTCCCCAACCCCTCCCCCAGCTGAAAGGAGTCTTGAAAGAAGCATTTCATTTCATTTATATCAAGGACTTGATTCGAGAATAGGCTTCTAAGCGGTTTACAAAACATAAAGGACCTGTTACACACAGGGGCAGAGGAAGGGGGTGCGGGCTGCCCTGGGTGTCACCACTGAGAGGGGTGACAAAATGCCGGGCGGCACTCACCGCGGGGCCTGCAGCGCACCCGAAACAGTCCGTCCGCTGCCTCCCACTGCCTCCCCCCTCCACCTGCTGTAGGGTGGCTGAGTGGGAGAAGGCAGGCAGACTCTGGAGGCCCCGTGGTGCACCCTGCCCCTATGGGCAGCTTGCCCTGCCCCTGGGCAAACCACCCCAGGCACCCGAGTGGCTTCATCCACCTCTGGTTACACAAACATTAAAATGGAACTATCCATAATTAAAATGCACAACGAAATCATCCCATCAGAACATTAAACTATGAGCATCCATAATTAAGGCACACAATGAGACAATCTCATTGAAACATTAAAATATAAACACCCAGAATTAAAATATGAAATACAGCAATTGCACAATAGGTTGTGGTGTGTGTGTGCTTGCTTGCCGTGTGTGTGTGTGTGTGTGTGTGTGTGTGTGTGCAGGTTTCTCCAGTTTTGGAAGGAGTTCGCAGGTCTCAAAAGGTTGAGCCCCTGCATTAGCACCTGCTAGATCAGGGTCAATGGCCCATTTAGTCTAGCATCCTGTTGCCAAACTGGCCCACCAGTGGGAAATCCTCACGCAGGACCCAAACCCAACAGCAGTCTCCCCTCCTGCAGTCTCCAGCAAGTGGCATTGAGAAGCATTATTGCCTCTGACTGTGGAGGCGGAATGACGGCTAGTAGCCATGGATAGCCTTACCCTCCCCAAATTGTCTATTCCTCTTTTAAAGTCATCCAAGCTGGTGGCCACCACTGCCATTTGTGGGAGCAAGTTCCATTGTTTAACTAGGTGCTGCATGAAGAAGTGCTTTTATCTGTTCTGACTCTATCTGAGAGCCAGTGTGGTGTTGTGGTTAAGAGCGGTGGACTCGTAATCTGGTGAACCGGGTTCGATTCCCCGCTCCTCCACATGCAGCTGCTGGGTGAGCTTGGGCTAGTCACACTTCTCTGAAGTCTCTCAGCCTCACTCACCTCACAGAGTGTTTGTTGTGGGGGAGGAAGGGAAAGGAGATTGTTAGTCTCTTTGAGACTCCTTCGGGTAGTGATAAAGTGGGATATCAAGTCCAAACTCTTTCCAACATTCTGTTTCTTTGGATCTCCATGACCTCTATCCACTTTCTCCATGTCATGCTTGCCTTTTCTCTAAAAGTTCCAAATGCCACAACCTTTGCTCACAGGGAAGTCTCGCCTCCCTAGCTCCCCAATTTTTTCTCCCTCTCTTGTCCCAATTGCAATATCTGAACAACCTGGTTGCCGTTTTTAAGTCCCAGTTTGCAAACACCCCAAATCTCCTGCGATCTCTCGTCCTTTGCACCCAGCTCTCGCTGCCAAGCCCAGCTGGTGCTGCAGCCAGAAGTTTGGAATCTCTAACAATATAAATTGGCAAAATTTAATGCTGCATTCTGAACTAATGGCAGTTTGGGGACAGTCATCAAAGACAGCGCTGTGTGCTACCTAAAGCAGCTCTTGACCCATTACATTTCATTCCTGTGATTTTCCGTCTCTCAGTGGGGAAAGGAATGGCATAATCCTCTCCAGCTTGTTAAGAATACGAGACATTATTAGTTTTACCCAACTAACAAAGTGCTATTGCAAAAGTATTGAGATGTGATGGCAATGGAGGCCAGACAAGAAGAAAGAAGCAGAAAACGTACTGTTCATGTGGAACTGCACCCCCAGCTAGGCATCTGAACCTGGCCCTCAAAATTCCACTTAGAAGGGCGAGAAGAGGCAGCTTAATAGGCTCCTAGCGGCTAAGTGATGGGGGAATGTGTCTCATAATTGCACTCAGCAAGCTCACTTGAGTGAAAGAGGCAGGGAAGGGATCAGGAGGACACCTTCAGAGTGCGGAAGAGGAAAAGGACAGGAGAGGGGGTAGAAAAAATGTGAGAACAAGAGAAAGGTATATAAAATTGTGCAGAAGTTTCTGAAGCTGAATGTTGGAAGATTTAGGACCGACAAAAGAAAGTGCTTCTTCAAATCACTATGAAATAAGTTAAACTATGAGAGAGGTGGTGGCAGCCACCAATGGCTCTTCATCTGGAATGGGTCACCTGTGAATGGTGTGGATGCAGGATTTTAACACAACATATAATTCACCAGTGGAATTCATTGCCAGAAGATGTTTTGAGGACTGCCAGATTAGTTCCACTGGCTTTCAAAGCAGATTAGGTAGATTTGCAGAACAGATTTAACAATTGCTGTTAGCCACACCAAAGCAACATTGATGTTGAGCAACAGTTGAAGAGATGAAGAAACTAAGATTTCGGATGGCCATCACCTCCATGCTGTTCTTGTGAATTTCCAGTGGCATCTGGTTGGTCTATTCTACAGAATGCTGGACAAGATGGAACTTGGTCTGATCAAGCAAGGCAATGAAAGTACCATATTTTTTGCTCTATAAGACTCACTTTTTCCCTCCTAAAAAGTAAGGGGAAATGTGTGTGCGTCTTATGAAGCGAATGCAGGCTGCGCAGCTATCCCAGAAGCCAGAACAGCAAGAGGGATCGCTGCTTTCACTGCGCAGCGATCCCTCTTGCTGTTCTGGCTTCTGAGATTCAGAATATTTTTTTTCTTGTTTTCCTCCTCCAAAAACTAGGTGCGTCTTGTGGTCTGGTGCGTCTTATAGAGCGAAAAATATGGTATATCCTTATGGAATGAAAAGGTCTGGGGAGCATCTTAAAAATCAAATGTATATTAATTCATATTTTTAATTTTTAAAATATTATTATGAAGATCGACATAGCATCTGTTTTGCATGCAGAAGGTCCCTGGCATCTTGAGGTAAGACTGGGGGAGAACGTTTCCTGAAGCCCTGGGCAGCCACTGCTAGCCAGTGTAGACATTACTGAGCTCGGTGGCTCAGTGTAAGGCAGATTCCTCTGGGCAGTTAGCTCAGCTGGTTAAAGTGTGGTGCTGATAATGCCAAGGTCGTGGGTTCAAACCCCATATGGGCCAGCTGCATATACCTGCACAGCAGGGAGGTGGACTAGATGATCCTCAGGGTCCCTTCTGACTCTACAGTTCTATGATTCTATGAACACTTCTGTTCAAGCAAGTAACAAGTTTCTAAAGATTCCAGTCACAGAAATGCCAAAAAATGCAAAGGGTTTAAATTTAACTGCCCCTTGTAGAAATGGCCCCGGGCTCAGCCATTCATAAACAAGTTACATAACACCAAATTATTAAAAGCCAAGCCACACTTCTGAATTAACGAGCATGGGAAGATGGTTTATGGAGGCAGCGATGTCGGAGCAGGTGAACATCTATACCAGCCAAAAAAAAAAGTCTGCAAAACTTCAAAGAAGCCAGAGAGAGGGAGAATGATGGGATGTGTATGAAATCCTGCATTTCCACGAATGCTCAGCTCTGCCTCCCTTTCGACTACACTCCAGGAGCCTGCGAGATCTTTTCTCCCCACATCTCTCTCTCTCTGTTTCCCCTCTCTCATTCCTGCGCTTACTCTCCTCTGTCACCATCTGTCACAACTGCGTTCTCACACCCCCTCATTTCCCCCTTTTTTCTCCCCTCTCATTTTCTCCCTCCCTCCCTCCCCCCCCTCTCTCTCCCCCCTTATGCTCTTTCTCTCCATGATAATCACTATGTCACTCCCCCTCATTCCTTCCTCATTCTCTCTCTCTCTCAATCTCTCTCTCTCAACCATTCATTCTCTCTCTTCCTCTCTCATCCTCGCCCCACACCTCCTCCCCTGTCGCTCCCCTCGGAACCTCTTCCGATTGGCTGGTGGCACCGTTCCCGGGAGTAATTGACACACCGCTTGATCTACCTAACCCTGCGAGAGACAACAAGCGCCCCCCCCCCCACTTCAGCAGAAGGAGAGCTGGCGGGGCGGGGGGACCGTCCGGCTGGGCTCCACTCAGGAAACGCTGCAAGACTGACTGCCTTCTTACCTGCAGCAGCCCTGGAGAGACCAGGTGCAAAAGTATTAGCAGCAGCGGCAGGGAAGCAGATGTAGGAGCGCAGGGGGCTGAGCAGGGATGCCACCTCTACACCAGAAGCAGAAGGAAGGGGAGATAATCAGGTATCTCAAAGGAAGGGGGGGGGAGAGATGTTAAAAAGCATTACGGATTCTGGATTTATACCAACTCGGGAATTGAAATATTTTTTGTCTTTCCCCCTCCCCAAGAGGAATTAACAAGAATACTAAACATCGTCCTGGAGAGTGAAGGCAGATATCCATTCTTTTGCTACGTGAGTATTGGGCAAACTTGCCTCCTGCTTCTGCTTATAATCCCCCAAATTCTGTTGCATGCAAAAGTTTTCTTTGGACACCTGTATCATTGAAGCTCCCTGCTGTGTTTCACCCCTCCCCCCCCCCCGCCCCAGATCTCCTGGGGATATGCAGGTTTTAAAAAATATTTGTCTATTGAGTCCAAGTAGGAAGGGAAGACAAGCGACAGGGTCTAACAGGCTGGACGGCAGAGCTGCTTATCTTCAGATTCACTGGCTTGTGTTCTCCTGCTGGGTCTGTCCAGGGCACCCACCTGTTGTCTTCCATTTCACACTTTGGTTGCCGTTTGCAATCTGCAACTGTTTGCTCCAGAACAAACTTTTGTGGAGTTGTTGCAGAGTAATTGGGATGAAGATTGCAGTCTTGGGTTGTAAATCTTTTGGAGCAGAAAGAGACATCCTGTACTCAGTGGCATGACATGGGTTTGCTTGGAACTGGGGCTCCTTGACACTCCTGTAAACATTAAGAGGGAAATGTGCAACAAGTAGTACACACACACACACACACACACACACAATCACACACACGTGAAATTCTGGATGTGGTAACGATAGCATGCAGATTTGAACTATGGGTCATTTTAGGTGGGGTCCTCATAAGAAAAGTTTCTACATCTGCAGGCACACAAGACTCTTTTTGAAATCTTTGGTTCTGTTTGGAGGTTGTTTTGCCATGTTGGTTTTTAAAATAACTCAAACTGATTGCTAGGCAGGTAGAAGTCTTTGTGATCCCCTCTCCCATCCTCAGTGCAAGACAATTTTGAACAAACCTATTTCTCCCTATAAGTAAAAGTCAACACGGTCTCCTTTCAGGAGACATGGCATTCTTACTTGCAGGATCCTGTCCTGTCCTGCTAGCCTCTTCGTTGCTAGATTGACAAAATAATAAAGAGAGCTTTCATTTCCGAAAGGCTGATTGACATGTTGAACCGATGCACAAAATGGAGCCCAGTAACTGAACATGTGAGGAATTTAAGAATGCGCATATCTGAAGCAACTATTGCCAAAACAAGACTGAGGTTCTTTTGGATTAGACACTGCACATATGTAATTTACTGTCCCGAAGACCTTACAGAATAAAGGTGAGTCTGCACTAGTGAGTTAACACACATATCTCATCAGCATCATTTTGGAATTTTCATCGGCTGACTTTTTTTGCACAATAAAATGCACAGTCATTACTAATTCCTGAATTGGGATCCAAATGTCTTTCCTTGAGGCTGTGCTTCTGTTTGTAGGATCTTGCCTTTTCCTAGCACCCAAACAATAGTATTTTTTCTGAGGGGGTAACTTCAACTCCCTCCCCCAATTTAGTCCAATCTATTCCAGTAAGGGGGGGGGCTGTCTAGAGTAATGGCTGTGTGAGGATCACCCACCAGTGATGGAGCATCGCCATGCCACCAGGACCCAGCCCTCATCTTCCTCATCTTCTCACCACGTTGTTAGCTTGCAATTCCTAAACACGGATGCATTTGTGGGTTTATTTGTTTATTTAAGTGCCATATTGCTGGACCAATCGTCCAAGGTTGGCTTCATACTTCCACATCATGTCAGGGACACTTATCTGAAACACATAAAACAAGTTATTCACACTGTGTTGCACCAAAATTCGGACTCAAGCTTTGAGCAAATGGCCTCTGGAAATTCTGCACCAAATTTGTGGGAAGAGAAATTGGGAAAGACAGACCATTTCACAAAATTTCTCCATATGGGAGGATGGGGAAGATTATCCAACAGTTTCCCAGGGATGGGGTAAGCTTTCTTCTCCCCTGCCCCCTGCTTGGTTTCCCTCCCCACCTGGCCACCATTTTGCATCTTCCTCAGTGCCCCAGACCTTGCATCATTCCAGGGTGCTGTGCCAGATTGCGGGGATGGCAGCTGCCACAAAAAAGCTAAACTAAAACTAAAATTTCTGAATGGTGGCAAATATTCCGGAAAAATTCTGCAAAGTGGCCCTTTGGGGTTAAGAGAGGGGAAATACCAGAAATTTATCGAAAGAAATGTATTTGGCGAACCTTTCGTTCACCTCTAGCTGGAGAATTCATTTAGCCTGGTTTCTTTGTTTTTGTATTACTTTTTAAAAAAATGGTTAGAAGATCATGAAATATCAGGGTGAGCTTTCTGTCCACATTATTCTTCACCTACTTCCTTGCTTTAGCTTTCCCCACAGCACCCCCATTCCCAGCTGGACTTCCAGGGCTGTTCCTGGAACTCCTGAAAGTCTCTTTAGGTATGTGCTCCTAGATCTGCATGATCCAGCCCAACATCCACTCCTCGAAATCTGGTTTCATTATCTGCATTTCAGGGTCATCCCCACTTCTGCGACTGTGGAACTGCTCTCATAACTAGAAAGGTCGCCTTTCTCGTGTTTCACCAGTAGCTACCTCCAGTTCAGCTGGTATAGAGAAGGACAAGGAATTTTCCTCCTTCAGTTCAGTGTATGAAGAGCCCTGCTAGATCAGAACAATCTCCCGTCCAATCACCGTTCTCAAAGTGGCCAGCCACATACATATTTTTCGTTCTATAGGACGCACCGGACCATAGGACGCACCTTGTTTTAGAGGCGGAGAACAATAAAAAAAATTCTCCCCCTCTCTGCTCAGCACCCCTTCAGCGAAGCGGCAGGAGAAAAAGAGCCCCTTCCATTTCTCCTCCCGCTTGGCTGAAGGGGCGCTGCGCAGCTCTCCCTCTCTGCTGAAGCCAGGAGAGTCTTGCTCTCCTGGCTTCAGCAAAAGGAGTCTGAAGCCTGCAGAGCGCAGCGGGAACTCGCGCTGCGCTCCAAAGGCTTCAGGCGGCTATCCCTGAAGCCTGGAAAGCGAGAGGGGTCAGTGCACACTGACCCCTCTCGCTCTCCAGGCTTCAGTGAAAGCAACGCGAAGCCTCCGAAGTGCGGAGGGAGCACTCCTTCTGCGCTTCAGAGGCTTCACGTTGCTATCGCTGAAGCCAAGGAGCCTGCATTCACTCCATAGGACGCACACACATTTCCCCTTAATTTTTGGAGGGGAAAAGGTGCATCCTATAGAGCGAAAAATACGGTACTTCCTGGGAAACCCACAAGCAGACCTGAGCTCAGTAGCATTTTCCTGCTCGTGGTCCCCAGCAACTGAAATTCATATGCAGACTCTCTCTAATGCTGGAGGTGGTATATATTCATCCTGGCTAGTAGCAATTGATAGCATTATCACCAGTGCTCCCCCTCCCTAGGAAAATAGGTGCCGGTACTCATCACCATGAAGTTGTTGCAGTAAGTGCCACACTTTTTAACAACAAAAAAGGGAGGTGCCGGTACCGTGTACCCTTTTTGCACCCCCTCAAAAAAGCACTGATTATTGCCCACTAATTTGACTTTTCAATCTTTAAAACTGCCCATGTCAGCAGCCATCACTACATCTTAAAGTAGCAAGTACTATAGTGGATGTCAGGAGCCAGAGACATGCGAGACATGCCTAGGGGTCAGCGATAAAAAACACAGTGTCAGTACAGTTAACTCTTTATTCTGAGAAACCCAAACAGCTCAGACCTAGTGATTCCAATAAATAATAGTAGTAGTAGTAGTAATAATAATAATAATAATAATAATAATAATAATAATTATACCTCACCCATCTGGTTGGGTTTCTCCAGCCACTCTGGGCAGCTCCCAACAGAATATTAAAAACACAATAAAACATCGAACATTAAAAACTTCCCTAAACAGGGCTATCTTTGGATGTCTTCTAAAAGTCAGATAGTTGTTTATTTCCTTAACATCTGATCAGAAGGAGTTCCACAGGGCGGGCACCACTATCAAGAAGCCCCCCTGCCTGGTTCCCTGTAACCTCACTTCTCGCAATGAGGGAACTGCCAGAAGACCCTCAGCGGTGGACCTCAGTGTCCGGGCTGAACAATGGGGTTGGAGACGCTCCTTCAGGTATACTGGGCCAAGGCTGTTTAGGGCTTTAAAAGTCAGCACCAACACTTTGAATTGTGCTTGGAAATGTACTGGGAGCCAATGAAGGTCTTTCAGGATTGATGTTATATGGTCTCAGAGGCCACTCTTCCCAGTAGGGCGTGCCGCAGTTATAGTGACTGAAGGTCCTCATCTTTCCACCCAAAATATTTTATTCAAATTGGCACCCTTGTGAAGACCACTTTGCCCCTGGCCCTGCCCACCACTGAAATGTAGCCCACCCCGAAGGGAATGTGGCTCTTGGCCTGGAAAAAAACTTTTCCCCAATTCCTGGTTTAAAGCAGCTCCCTCACTTTCCATTCCAAATTTGCCCAATTTTCATTCCCATTATAACTCATGACAGAATGCCATTCTGGAGCTTTATATACAGATCTGGCATCAAATGAAGGCAAAAGGAAACCTAGTGAAGATGTAAAGGGGTAACCAGGACCACAAGGCATCTCGTTTTGCCCAAGCTAATTCTCACCTCTGCAGTGAAGCTCTCTGCCCACCCCAGGCCGTCTCATGGCAACAGCTTTGGCTTCCCATCCTCTGGCACTACCCATGCCTGCAAGCATATGTCTTTGGTTGGGTGAAAACAGCAGAAAGAAAATAATCATAAGGATAACAAGGGGAATTAGAAGCAGAAAAGGGCTCATTAGTCCTCCCTCTCATTAAACAATGAGTTCTGGGCTTTGTCTAACATAGTATCAAGAGACTGACGACGGGACTTCATTGGAAAATTAGTGATTTCACTGTGTATTACAATCATTTATTCAAATGACCTGGGAGGTGTAATCAGGCGTCTGGGGAAGGTGGCAGAGCTCTTAATGGAGGGTGAAACTGACACAGGAGTACTTGAGAGCCCTGTGGCAAATTCAGATAATAATAAGGGGTTTTGAATGCCCAAAGTTTGAATAATGAAGGGTCTCATAAAGGGTCTCTGGTACAGGGAAGTATTATATTTCTGGATTCTCGGCTTTACTTGATTCAATTTATTCTCTCAAAACAATTCATCTCCTGGATCTGCAGCACTTCCATCCAAGTAATATAATTGTAGAAATTCAGGCAGAAGGCCTGGTGGTTTGTTTCATTGGAGCACTGGATGCAGAAATGTCATTAAGGACATAAGGATGATATGTCAACACATTTAGAGGAGGGATTGGTGCTTATTAACAGGATGTTTGTGGAAGGTTCCCTGTTGCCAGGACCGGCTCTCCCATTAGGCAGAATGGGAAAGCAGCTGGTTTTGAGTGACATGAAAGCATAGCAAATGGTTAGTTGATTTATGGATGGTAGAGGCATTTGTGGAATTTTCTGTCTTAGATACCCAAATATCTTGACCAGCTTTGGGTAATATACACCTTGACTTTGGAGGCAGCAAAATGTATTGGGTTGCCTCTACCTATTGTTGAATCCCAGAAGCCAAGACTTAAGTTTGGAGCAAGAACTCTTTGGGGAGAAAACCCCAGCAGAAATTTAACATTGCAATACAAGCATCTTCAGGATTTTCTGTAAGCATATGAGTGCCATTTTTCATGCAAAAGCCTGATAGGTCAATCAGCTGTCCTTCCCCTTTTCCTGTCACGGAGACAAAGATTTCCCAAGGGTTCAGCAAGAAACATGGTTGATGCTCCTCTGCATAGGAACAACCATCACATTTCTAAAGTTGACAAAAGTTTTAAATGAGGCCTGAGGACAACTGCATAGTGGACAACTATAGTCTACCTATAGATGTTCCTTGGATGATTACAGTGCAACAGAGACTTAGCTTAACAGGGGCCTTTATTGTATGATATAGTGAGCATAATGATTAATCCAGCCATGTGCCAGGGTGTCATAGTAACAGGCTAAAAGGTGCAGGTTAAATGACCTAGCAATAGATTGTTCAGTGAGAATACAGTAACAGCAAATGCATGTCCAGCTGAAAGGGCTTCCTCCATTCAGAGACCAGTTCTTCAAGATCTCCTCCTTAAGGTATTTGCAGCTTTCGATTTGGGTTCACATTTTCAGTAAGAATCTTTGACAAGTCAAGTATGGAGTTCTCTCCCCAGAGGGGTTCATATCACTCCTTCTTTAGACATCTTTAGTCCCCAGGTGAAAATGTTCCTCTTCACCCAGACCTTGGGCTGTTTAATATTCTATAGCCTTTTAGATATGTTTTGGGACAGGGGGGTTATTTTTTTCATTATGTTTTTGTTCTATTTATTTGTGCTTTTATCCTGTATTTGTTTCTTGTGGACTACCCTGAGATCTCCGGGTGAAGGGCGGTGTAAAAATTTAATTTAATTTAATAATAATAATAATTAGTATTTTTAAAATTAACTGAAGCAAAATATGCATTTGAGTCTGAGCCATTTGTAGAATGCACCACTTTGTATACAATATGGGTGGTCAGTAACTTAATCTGACCAATTCATCAGTTTTTAGATCTCTCCCATTTTCTATAACTGTCCAATGGCCCAATCATTCCTAAGAACCAACTAGACAGTGAAGATGGAGATGCTCTCACTTTTCTGAGCAGCCTTATGGACACTGCATGCTTCCATTTCCTTTCCCATCCTTGGAAATTTCCCTGCTAGTTTTAGTTCTCGGCCATGCCATGACTGGAGAACTGGGGGCACAAGCTAGCAGCCCCTGGGTCAAATCTCTTCCCTCCTGCCATTGTCAACCTTTGAGGCAATGCAGAAATGGCAACAAGTACTGGGGCACTGATACTTGGCAGCAGGCCACTTGAGGCCATAGTGCAACTGCTTAACACTAGTCTCCAGAAAAACTATTTGTTTTATTCATTTATCTCATAAAATTTATATGCTGCTAGATTGAAAAAACACAACACAGAAAACAAACCCTCAATGCTCCCCCCCTTGGGTGATAGCTTTGGTTTGTTTGCACAAATCTTTTTTAAAGGGTTTATGTTTGAAGGCAGAATTTTCTTTAAAATATTATTTTTATTGGTTTAGGTGATATAGATCTAAACACTGAAAGACAAAGCTTTGGCATGCACTCAGATAGGAGGCATTTGAGTCCCTCGTAAGACACTTTAGGCATGATCCAGCCAAAGTTAAGTCTATGTAAGAAGCAGAAAACTGAAAGCTAGAAGTTTACAGTCTGCTGACAATCAAAATCAATGGGGACTTCTTTGTGCACCTTTCTGTACAAGAGGAGCACAAGCCACTCAGCTGTAAAATCTGGAATCTCCATTAAGTTCTGTGCTCCTCTTCATGCCCCGGCAAAATGAATGGAGTTTGTAAAGTGGACTTTCCCCCCATTTCTCTCTCTGGTGCTACCTTTAGTTTGCTATAAGATGCATTATAAGCTCTCTCTCTCCCCCCTCCCTGTTCTTCCCAAATGCAGACCCCTTCCGACTGATCCAATCACCTCACTCTTCTGCCATGGACAATTTCAACTTCACCACCACACTGGCTTCCTGGGAAGAGAATTCAACAGCCAGCTGGGCAGCCCCTGTTTCTGGGAACCTATCCCAAGCTTCCAGGCTTGGCCTGGATGTCAGCGGTGTCCTCATCCCTCTGGTTTACCTCATCGTCTGCGTGGTGGGACTAGCTGGAAACTCCCTGGTCATCTATGTGGTTTTGTGTCATTCTGTGAGCGAATCAGTGACCAACGTCTACATCTTCAACTTGGCGCTGGCTGATGAGCTCTTCATGTTCGGCCTGCCCTTCTTGGCTGCACAAAATGCCTTATCCTATTGGCCTTTCGGCTCCTTCATGTGCCGGCTAGTGATGGCCGTGGATGCTATAAACCAGTTCACTAGTATTTTCTGCCTGACCGTGATGAGTGTGGACCGCTATCTGGCGGTAGTGCACCCAGTGAAATCGTCAAAATGGCGGACGGCACGTGTGGCCAAGGCAGTCAGTGCCACTGTTTGGGTGCTCTCTTCCGTGGTGGTGCTGCCTGTGGTCGTGTTTTCAGATGTCCCCCCGGGCATGAGCACATGCCACATCCAGTGGCCTGAGCCGGCTTCAGTTTGGAAAGCAGGTTTCATTGTCTACACAGCCACTCTTGGCTTCTTTGGGCCTCTGCTGGTCATCTGCCTATGTTACCTGCTTATTGTTGTCAAGGTTCGGTCGTCAGGCAGAAAGGTGAGAGCGCTGACGGCCAAGCGCAAGCGCTCCGAGCGGAGAGTCACGCGCATGGTGGTTGCCGTCGTCGCGGTCTTTGTCCTCTGCTGGCTACCTTTCTATGTGCTCAACATCATCAACGTCATCTGGACTTTGCCTGAGGAGCCATCTCTCTTTGGCATCTACTTCCTTGTTGTGGTCTTGCCCTATGCTAACAGCTGTGCCAACCCCATAATCTATGGCTTCCTCTCGTACCGCTTCAAGCAGGGTTTCCGCAGGGCTCTTCTCAGACCCTCCCGCCGAGTGCAAAACCAAGAAATCGCAGCAGCAGCAACCACAGGTGGTAAGATGGAGGAAGAGGAAGAGGAAGACGATGAAATGGAGGCAGAAGCAAGTGAAGTCAGCAAGATTACCCAAAACGGCAATGGCATGCAAGAGTGCGCCCCCATCAGTGGGGCAGGGGGGAGCAGTGAACAGAAGCCACTGCCAGAGGAGCCTGGGATCTCTGAGAAGCCTAGTGTTATGAACATTAGCTACTTATAGCGACTCTTCTTCTCTCTGAAACACCCAGGCAGTGACTCATTTGGAATAACAAACGGAAGGATCATTCATAATGCAAGGGATTCCTAAAAAACAGAAAGCCTGAGAGGGATGTGGGCAGATAAATATCCGCTTTCAAACAGTAAAGCAAGGCCTAACAACCAGAGTGGCGGGTAGAACAAAGGCTTCCGGGATTTGGT
Source organism: Podarcis pityusensis (assembly GCF_964106645.2). Lineage (NCBI taxonomy): Eukaryota > Metazoa > Chordata > Lepidosauria > Squamata > Lacertidae > Podarcis > Podarcis pityusensis. Next base: position 29,258,829 of record NC_138035.1, on the reverse strand, counting down.
TTGGAAGAAGTGTATTTCCTTGGCTGACATGACTGGTCAGCTGAGTAAGGTCAAGAGAGTCTGTGTCCTCTCCAACATCTTACAGCTGAAAACAGGGATTCTCATGTTTATGATTCTCAGACCAAGGATTTCTGCCAAGAAGCAATCCCACCTCCATCCATGCATTATTGCACATCGCTGTGTGGTGTTCTGTGCTAATATACCCTGCATTAATAACTCGGCCCACCATAACAATTTACTTAAAATAGGACTTTAATCTCACCCCAACTCTGATCGGACTTCTTGGAGCAGGAGCAGCCAACCTGCTGCCCTACAGATGTGGCTGGATCCAAACTCCCATCAGCTCCAGCCAGCATGGACAATGATTAGGAATCATGGGAGTTGTAGTCCAGTGACCTCTGGAGGACACCACATTGGCTATCCCGGCTTAGAGAATAGCTATGACTCAACCCCATTTGGTAATGTTTATTACTGTTCTGATTCAATGGACATGGGAAAGCAGAAAGAAAAGAAACTTATGCACATGGAAATTGGAGAAAAAGGAATATCTGGAGAAGGATCTTAGCATTTTATTTTCATACAGAAGGTCCCGGGTTCAGTTTGTAGCATCTTCCAGGCAGGGCTGGGAATGTCACATGCCTGAAACCCTGGGGAGCTGCTGGCAATCAGGGCAGGTACTGATCGAGATGGACCTCATGGTCTGACTCAGTATAAGGCACTTTCCCATGTGCTCCCACTAACAAAATGATGGGAGCAGGTGGCACTGTGGTCTAAACCACTGAGCCTCTTGGGCCTGCTGATCGAAAGGTTGGCGGTTCGAATCCACACAATGGGGTGAGCTCCCATTGCTCTGTTCCAGCTCCTGCCAACCTAGCAGTTCAAAAGCACACCAGTGCAAGTAGATAAATAGGTACCACTGCGGCAGGAAGGTAAACAGCATTTCTGTGTGCTCTGGTTTCCATCACAGTGCTCCATTGTGCCAGAAGTGGTTTAGTCATGCTGGCCACATGACCCAGAAAGCTGTCTGTGGACAAACACCGGCTCCCTTGGCCTGAAAGCAAGATGAGCACTGCAACCCCATAATCGCCTTTGACTGGACTTAACCATACAGGGGTCCTTTACTAACAGGGGCATTTTACTAACAAAATGCTTTAAAAGCCATTCCAGAATCTCTTTTTAAAAAAAGTATCTGTTATTACTAAGGAAACGTCCCAGAAAATAGGCAGTATACCTGAAAAACAAGGTCTGTTGGACAAAAATGTAGGACAAGACTTAAGTCTTTGGAGAGTCAGTGCAATATAGTGGCGAAGAAGTGCAGTGTGATTGTATACCTATTTACTGAGAAGTACACCCCACTATATTCAATGGAGCTTACTCCCAAGAGAGTATTCATAGGATTACAGCCTGAGTTATGGACCAGGAAGTCCCTGATTTAAATCTCATTTCCTCTCTGCTAGTATTGTCCCCATACCACCAACTGGAACACTGAGAACAATCTCGGCACCCCATTCTGCCACACGGGTATCCTAACCTACCTTCCAAGGTTGTTGTAAGGATTACTGACTGAAGGAACCAGAGGTGCCGGCTTCTGAAGGAGAATGTTGAATGTGGTGGCAGCACAGCTTCAATGGCTCCTCCTCTTCAACCCTCCTTCCCATCTACCAGAGGAGGAGGAGAAGGAGCCAGCCTCTAAAGCTGTGCCCTGCTTGGCTCCACGCTTGACCTCCTCCACTGATTTTGAACATGGGGGGAAGCCCTGGCCCCCTCCCAAAAATATTGCGGGGAGGGCTCGGTCCCTATGGGATTGCGCCCCTGTAAGGAATGTATGTGAAGTGCAATGAATGCTCTGAAATGCTCTCTTAAAAAAAAAAAAAAAAAGACTAGAATTGTGATTATTCTCGCTGCAGCTTTGCTCTGTAACATATGGAGAGGTTATGAAGCACAGCCTTCCGTTCAGTGGAAGGGGTCTTGTTTGTGATGTGCCCTTGTGGGTGAGCAGGGAAGGTGGCAGGAAAAAAGAGTTTGTTTTTATGAAATGCTGCCACTTATACCTACCCTTTCTGACAAGTAACCACTTCCTCAGGAAGCAAATACAATAAACTTTTTCCCTCCAGAGGTATTGGCCTCCATTTCTCATTGCTGCCTTTTATGTTTACAAAACTGTTGGAATTCTCCTAAATGTGTTGTCCCTAACTTTAGGATCTGTGGTGGTTTCTCGGTGTGAAAGGGCGCAGAGGAGAAGAAATGTTTTGGGAATACAGTGGTACCTCAGGTTACATACGCTTCAGGTTACATATGCTTCAGGTTACAGACTCCGCTAACCCAGAAATAGTGCTTCAGGTTAAGAACTTTGCTTCAGGATGAGAACAGAAATTGTGCTCCGGTGGCGCGGTGGCAGCAGGAGGCCCCATTAGCTAAAGTGCTGCTTCAGGTTAAGAACAGTTTCAGGTTAAGTACGGACCTCCGGAACGAATTAAGTACTTAACCTGAGGTACCACTGTATTCACAACATAGCCATGATTGCTGCATAATGCTCCATTGCCAGAGGATCTCTCCATTGCCTCTGTATACCAGTTCCTGAGAATCACAAGCAGGGAAAGTCCTTCTTACACCTGGTCCTTCTCCCTGGCTTCTCCCTGAGGCATCTGGTTGACCATTGTGAAGATGGGGCTAGATGGGGCTTTGACCTGATCCAGAAGAGCTCTCCTGGTGTTCTGATGCTCACATTGCCATCTTCTCCCTCCCCAAGTAGCGGCCTTTGAAAGCTAAATGGCAGTCAGCAAAAAACCCGAACAGATTAAGAGAGCTTTGTGAAGACACGCACACTTCAACGCTTCCAAGACCTCACCATTTGTCATCAACATTCCTTTCAGCCTCTTTTAATTTCTTGCAGCCAGGCTTTCTTCTTCTTCTTTGCTTGAGTAGGAATCCTTGAAATTAGTTTCCATGTTGGTGCTAGGCAATATCTGGTGTCAACCCTTCTCCTCTTCGCCAAGCGGCTTCAACAAGTGCATTTATTTGAAAACAGCCATGTTTGGGAGCGTGTTCAATGAGGAATGAGAGTGGGTGGGTGGATGGGAGAACAAGTGGGCCCAAGTATGTTTCCTTCAGGTTTATTCTGCTTCCACAAGTGCTGGTATATGACTTTCCCTCACCCCCACGCCTTGAACTTTCTGATACACGGCCGTTGCTAAGATACACAGACCAACTTCAATCTGGAGTCCTGTGTGTGATCTTGGGCACTATCCTCCAGAGGGAGCTTTCGGAAACAGAAAGAGGCGGGTAGGGAGGGGGGACAAAAGAGAAGGAAAGAACAGGAAGGAAAGGGTTTTGACATGCTGAGAGGGAAATGGATGGGTGGGCAGGGGTGCACAGAGAAACCCTGCTCTTCAATACTACATTTTTTTCCCCCAAAAATGCCCCATTTGGGAACAGCCCAGGTGAAACTGTGAGAAACTATGTTAGCGTTTGTGCAGTTTTTCTTATATTTGAGTCAGAGCTGATGTGTTAAAAGGAGATGAGTGAGCACATTTCAAGCTATCAACACCTTAAATGACTTAAAGCTGAGGTATTACTCCTTAACAACCTGTAGCAAAGTCTATAGAGAGCTATAAAAGGGATAGATTTTAGCATGTACCTATGACTGAAGTCAGTGTCGGTGTTACTGACCCTCGAAGCTACAATTGGCTTTGCTGCTGTGATGTCATTGAGGGATCGGACAGCCTAGTACCAGGCAGCTGATAGAGAGAGTTTGAGAAAATGAGCTTTTGCTCATTTATATTGCAATATGTTCCACTGAACTCAGTGGGATTTACTTCTGAGTGTACATGCATACATTCAGTCAGTATACTATCCAAGTATTGCCTACAGTATTACTTTGGGCTTTAAAATGCCATCTTGTTGGCACAAATCTTTTTGAGTGGTTCTGGAGCCTTGTAATGGACTCCAATTCCCATCAGCTGCAACCAGCATGGATAGGTTATGGGAGATGTAGTCCAACAATGTTGGTGTGTGTGTCACAGGTTCCCCTTCGTTGCTTTAACATCCTTTTAAGAGAAAACAGAATTTTATTTTATTTTATTTTATTTATAAACTGCTGCGAGGTTTTATTACAATTGAGGTTACAAATTTTGTTAAATAATGCAAATAAAGAAATATTTGCTGCACAGTGGTACCTCTGGTTAAGAACTTAATATCGTTCTGGAGGTCCATTCTTAACCTGAAACTGTTCTTAACCTGAAGCACCACTTTAGCTAATGGGGCCTCCTGCTGCCGCTGCGCTGCCACTGCACGATTTCTGTTCTCATCCTGAAGCAAAGTTCTTAACCTGAGGTACTATTTCTGGGTTAATGGAGTTTGTAACCTGAAGCGTCTGTAACCCAAGGTACCACTGTACAGGGTTAAGACTCTGCAGAATGTATGAATGAGGATCTTGTCCTTGAAGACTAGTGCAAAATAACTTCAAGGGCGGTAACAGAGAGAGAAAGGAAGCACTTCATTGTATAGTGGTACCTCTAGTTGCGGACACGATCTGTTCCGGGGTGCCGTTCGCACCCCAAAAAGTCCACAACTATAGCAGCGCTTCTGCACAAGCGCAGAGCACAATAGAGCACTTCTGCGCATGCACAAAGCAAGCAGAGTGCTTCTGCGCATGCACAAAATGCACAGAGCGCTTCTGCACGTGCGCACAGCAAAACCCGGAAGTATACACTTCCAGGTTTGCCGCGTTCACAACATGAACCTAACGCAACACGAGGTATGACTGTACGAAACCAGAGCAATTTGAACAGAAAGGCACTTACTTCAGACAGTCACACATTTGCCTTATTTGCTGAGGAGCAGGAAACATGCAAGAACAGGTCCTGCCATGCACAGATAGTTTGTTTAGAAGGGTAAAGGTGCAAAGCGCCATCTTCAGCACTACCCCAATGGTGAGCAAGACATCAGGCTCTCAGGAGCAGTCTGCTAAGACACAGAATTATGGACCTTCTCCCCAGTCTAGGCAAGAATAAGTCATCTCTTCCTTTTTTTTTTTTAAATGATATTTATTAAACTTTCAGAAAAAAGAGTTACATAAAAACAAGAAAAGCAAAAACAAAAGACAGAAATAAAAATACAAGAAAAATACAAAATACAGAATAGAAGAATAAAAAAAAATAGATCAATCTTTCCATGCCTTACATTCATATCCTTGTTTCCCTGACCTCCTCATGCCTCCCTTTTTTGTATTCCAATTCAATTAGTTAATTTAGCAATTTCTTTCCCTCTTTATTTTCTCTTAATCCTTTGACTTAATATACTATAACTTTAAATTTTCACCTGTTATCAATCCATTTTTACACACACCTTTATAGCATTACTGCTTAAACCACCTAACTTCATTCTAACATCATTCTAACATTCATTAATTTTGCAATATTTCTGTAGATAGTCTTTAAATTTCTTCCAATCTTCTTCCACCATCTCTTCTCCCTGGTCTCGGATTCTGCCAGTCATTTCCGCCAATTCCATGTAGTCCATCACCTTCATCTGCCATTCTTCCAGAGTGGGTAGTTCTTGTGTCTTCCAATACTTTGCAATAAGTATTCTTGCTGCTGTTGTGGCATACATAAAGAAAGTTCTATCCTTCTTTAGCACCATTTGGCCGACCATGCCCAGGAGAAAGGCCTCTGGTTTCTTCAGAAAGGTATATTTAAATACCCTTTTCATTTCATTATAAATCATCTCCCAGAAAGCCTTAATCCTTGGGCACGTCCACCAAAGGTGAAAAAATGTACCTTCAGTTTCTTTACATTTCCAACATTTATTATCGGGCAAATGATAGATTTTTGCAAGCTTGACTGGTGTCATGTACCACCTGTATATCATTTTCATAATATTCTCTCTTAAAGCATTACATGCCGTAAACTTCATACCTGTGGTCCATAACTGTTCCCAGTCAGCCATCATTATGTTATGTCCAACATCTTGTGCCCATTTAATCATAGCTGATTTCACCGTTTCGTCCTGTGTATTCCATTTCAACAGCAAGTTATACATCTTTGACAGATTCTTAGTTTTGGGTTCTATCAGTTCTGTTTCTAATTTTGATTTTTCCACCTGGAAGCCAATTTTCTTGTCCAAATTATATGCCTCCATTATCTGATAATAATGAAGCCAGTCTTGCACTTTGTTTTTTAATTTCTCAAAACTCTGCAGTTTCAGTCTATCTCCTAAGTCATCTCTTCCTGTTCTGCTGTACCTGCACAATTTATACTCCAAATTGAGTCCAGATGGCTGTAATTGACATATGTGCTATTAAAACAATAGCTATCAGTGCCAACATGAACATGAAGGATTGGGGAAACCAAACCATCAAAACTTGACACTTCCTAAACGGAGAGATCGTTTCTCCTCATTCCCCACTCACTGCAGATTCTTTAGAGATCTGCCTTTCAAGTGTTCATTGGCAAAACTTGTATTGCTTGCCAAGCCCATAAACTATCTTGAATTTCCATTCTTTGTTGATTTCAGAATATGAGTCTATATTCGGTTGTTCTCCCACACCCACACCATTGCACATCAAAAGTGGGTACGGGGGGGGGGGGGTTCTGAATTCATGATGTGCTGTTGATGTAGTATCCCTGTTTTTCAAACATCATGCCAAATGCATGAACATTGGGGAACAGGGTGAATGATATCAGAGGCAAGGCAATAGGATGTGGTCCAAACTCCCTCCTGCACACATCAGGAGTATGAATGGAGGCAAATGTCTGATCAGGGCATTAGTCAAACACATAAACCTTCTGAATAGAAACATACAATGTGGGCGTAACTCATGACCTCCACAGGCAATGAATACGTTTAGTGTAGTGGCTAGAGTGTCAGACTAGCACCTGGGAGATGAGGGTTCAAATCCCCACTCAGCCATGAAGCTCATTAGGTGACCTTGGGCCAATCACTGTCTTCTCTCAGCCAAACCTACCTCACAGGATTGTTGTGGGGATTAACTGAGGAGAAGGAAGAGAACCATGTATGCTATTTTGAGCTATTTGGAGTAAAATGTGAGCTATAAATGCAATAAATAAATTATCATAGATAGCATACTCTATCAAAATAATAATTTCAAAGGAAGACTCCAGCATGGAAACTACTGAACTGTAATCAGTTTTAGCAAACCTGACATAGTGGATATTGGTCTCAATAGACACGGGGAATGCCCAGCCCACTAGAGTGTGGAATTGTCTTTCTTCAATTGCTCATCTCTTACATGGTTCATCTTGCCACTATATTTATTCATCATGCTTGGCCACTGGCAGAAGTGAGTTGTGGACTCTGACCTACAAAAGTTTGTGCCACGATCTATTTATTAGGCTTTAAGGTTCTACAAGACCCAGGTTGTCAAATTCTGATGAAAACGGGAGCGGAAATTGCCGGTGTTCACTTATTCGGCTCATGGGACTTGTAGTTCAGCAACATCTGGAGAAGCAAAGTTTCCCACTCCTGACATGGATCATAGAAAATTAAGGCTGCAATGTCTTTGCATTTTCACCAGGCAATAAACCCCTATGAACTCAGCAGTAAAAAGAAAGCCCCAGATCGGGCTGGACAAGTGGATGCCACATTGTAACAGGAGACTGACACTGGGTAGGAAAAAGCCGGAGGCCATTGCATGAAACCCCACTGGCTGTTCTGTTTGGGAAGAGGTGAGGAAGAATGAGGGTTGGGGTGGGAATCTGAACTCAGGCTCTTTGTGGTCCTGGGAGGGAGCAAAGCCCAGCTGCCTTTTGCTCCTGCAGCTTGAACAGCCTTGAGAGTCGTGTCTGGCTTGCGCACTGCGCAAGAGAGAGCTGCAATGGGGATGACGGCAGAGGAGCCTCGCACACAGAGCGCCGTTGGAGTTGCATTCTGGGCATGTCTTAGTGCATCTGTTTCATCCGCTGTGGAAATGGATTTCTCTCCCCCAATTCCAGGTGCAGAGTCGGAGAGATGAGAGGTTTCTTCAGACCCTGCAGGGGGCAAAGTGTTTTTCATTGCTGTCACACAGTGGCCAGAGCTGTAAGGCTTGCGGCGGACACACCAGCCCCTGCAGTGCCTCTTCCCAGCTCCTGTTTGATCACAGTCAGGTTGCATAGGAAGAAGTACACACACACACACACGCACACAAATTCTAAAGGCAAAAGCAGCCTCTGCCTGTGTGTCTGCTGTAGAGGAAGAGAGGCCTTTGCTTTGCGACTCCACACACCTCGAGTTTCAGCTGGCCCACCACAGCACAGCCGCCCACGCAAACGACAACGACACACAGCCCTCCCATGCAAACAAGGTTCACCCACGCAGCACAAACGCCACGTACCACCAACACACACCCCCTCGGCTGAATGTACCCACTGCACTAATCAGTCACGTCTCCTTCCCTTCACAACTGCCTCTGTAGCCCCTCAAGCCACGGCTGTGGCGTCTGGAGAGAGGCGGAGGGAGAGAGAGAAAAGGGAAAAGAAAAGAGACCTTTGCTGGGCTTTAAAGAGATTTGGAGAGAGAAGGAGGGGGGAAGCGGAGGAGGGGGTTGACTTGGCATAACGCAGGGCCTATTACAAGGCGATGCATCTTAATCACTTGCGCAGGCTGCTTGCACACTCGCCATCACTGCGAGCTATCGTCAGGAGGAGGAGGGGGGGAGGCCTGGGCTGCTGGCACTCTTGCTGCAGCTCCAATGTGGTGAAAAACCAGCTGCACGCATGCACAGTACACACCTCTGAAATGAGCAAGGGGCTCCACAGAGCCAGAGCGGGCATGGAGCAGTTCATCTGCTCGGATGAGTGGATAATATGCAAATATTTGCCCATGAAAGCATACTGCTCTGTACTTTCTCAAGCATAGGCTATGCTAGTGCCACACAGCTTGCCTGCCCTCATACAGCACAGAGGCACATTATCCAGAACCAGGGCAGGCAGGCACAGATATGCGCTGTGTAGTTGGTGTGGCACATCGGGCATTGTAGTCCTATCTCTTCCCATTGAATCATTGGCACTGGAAGTTCCTCTTGCGGCAGTTGCCTACCAGTCTCTTTTCTGTGATAATGTTGACTTGGTACATCTACTAGAATTGCCAACATTTTTTCACTGAACAGTTCCTGTGCCTTAAATACCTGGAAATTCACTACAACCCTGCCTCTCAGCATCTTCCACCTGAGACAGCTGCCCCACTCTGTCTCATGGTAGGGCCAGCCCTGCACATGACCACTCTCAGCCTACCACAAAATGGACCGTGAAACTACTGTCTTCTTCTTCTTCTTCTTCTTCTTATTATTATTATTATTATTAAACTCTGATTGAGTTGGGTTTTCATTGGCATCTGCCAGTAGCAGCTGGTGGAGCAGGTTGGGGTGGTGTTGCTCAGCTGGTTTCCCAACACAGAGGCTGCTGTCAGTAACTGAGAGGGGCGAGGAGGCCAGCGTGGTGCAAGCACAGCAGCAGAGCCAACCCCAGCTCATTCCTCTCCATCTCCATAACTGGCAGCAACCTCCACGTTGGGAAGCCACTTAAGCAACACCACCCCACCTGCCGCTACTGACAAACTCGTTCAGAAAATACCTATGGGATGGAATACAAGTGGATTAACTTGGAAAAATAATAGGTTCTGTGTCTTACCATGGCATGCACAGGCCAGCAACTGTATGCCTGCAGTGCCTGCCTTGTGTGGGGGATAATTGTTTGTCCAGGTGCCCTGCTTAGCCAAGAACAGGTGTTTGCAGACTGAGGTCCTCCTGCACAGCACGTCCTGTGACTGCTGTTCTCAACCACAGATGCAGCTGTTCCCGGGGATAACAATTCATTTGCTCACAGAGTGCGAACATAGTTTTCCACACCATTATATCCATGATCCCAAAGCCAAACCAAATCAAATAACTTGGGTTATCGCTCTCCATCTCCCCATTAACCTCAGCAAGTTTGCATTGGGCCTCTTATCTAGATATCGAGATTGTTTGCACCATTGGAGATTCAGGTGCTATTTCAAAGATTCTTATCTCGGGGTCCATATCCCAGCAACAGATCTCACCTACACAGGTAACAGGGTTGCAACATGGTTTTAGGTGCACATATCGGCCAGCTTGGATCGTGTTTCATTTCCACATGTTTGTTTACTTGTCACAGACTTGGCCACTGTAGTCCGTGCTTTGCTTAACTTCCAGATGGGATTGTTGCAACACACTCTGTGTGGGCCTGCCCTTGAAGACAACTCATAGCCTTCAACTGGTCTAAAATGCAGCAGCCAGATTACTGGTTGCCAGTTCGTTTCCAGAGCCAATTCAAGGTGCTCACGTTGGAGTTTAAAATCCTGAATGACTCAGGCCCCAAATATCTGAAACAGCATCTCCTTCCCTGCAGACCCTCTCAGGGGCTGAGGTCAACAGAAGGGGCCCTCCTAGTAGTTCTTCCACCCTCAGAGGCTAGGGGTGTCCTGGAGAGGGCCTTCTCTGTGACAAGCCCTAAGCTCACCATAGAGGTGTGTCAGGCACCTTCATTATACAGCTTCCAGAGGGTGCTGAATACACACACCTCTTTACCCGGGCTTTTGACACTTGAGGTGTATATTTTGAAGACCCACCTTATTTTTATGATTGTAAGTTGTTTTTAATTGTTTTTAATGTTGTGTATTAATGCTGTAACCTGCCTTTGGATGTAAGGGCAAAGGGTGGGGAATAAATAAGTATAGTATTGGCTCAGTCAATTGCAACTGCAATCCTCCATATGTGTGTGTGCATATTATTGTGTGAACGCTTAGCAAAGGAGAAAGGGAGGTCCTTGATGTACTCAAATCTTGCTGACTTGCCATCAGTTCGTTTCCATTTCTAATCTATACCGCCAATGGGATGGGTTTATTGTTTTCTTTTGTTCTCATTATGTATTCTGTGTTTTCATCTTGCATTTTTATGTTGTGAACCGACCTGAGATCTACAGAGGAAGGGTGATATATAACAAATTTAATCAATAATAATACTATAGAATAAAAGGAGGGCATGCCCCAATTGACAGAAGCCAAAAGAAGCAGACTAAGAAATGGAAGGCATAAAGATAAAATGAGACCTCTGAGTTCTATTTTTCGTTGGGTGGGACAGGGGGAGTTTCAAACATAAGAATGAATGTAAGAAGAGCCCTGCTGGATCAGACTCATGACCAGCCTGATCCCTGTGGGAAGCAGGACCCGAGTGGGGAGGTGGATGAGCAGTCACTTGTCCCGAGTAGTGGCAATGGTAGTAGTAGCTGTGAGGGAGCATGCCATTTTCTATCCATGGATGCCATGGCCAGCCTCCTCCTCCCTTGGGCAGCTCAGAGCAGCTGCTGCAGAGGGGGAGAGGTGGGGGAGAGGCTGCCACCACTGTGGCCCAGCCCCACATGATTCACAGGTTCTAAGGGGCAGGCAGAGGGCAGGGCCACCCTGGACAGGATGAAAGGGAGAGCAGAGCAGAGCTCAAGAAGTCTTTTTTATGCTGAGTTCTTTTTTGTAAATCTACCAAAGAATAAAATAGAATAAAATCAGGATTAAGGGGTTTTCTCAGGACGGTGGAGGGTGTGCGTACTGTGTCCTTCCTTTTGATAGGAAATGCTCCGTGGAGGGAGGAGAAATGTCCCTATTTCCATCTGAGGAATGTTGGAGGGTATGCCACTTGTGGGGGCAAATTTCATAGTTTGCCAATGCACTGTGTGAAGAAGTGCCTGTCCTGACCCTTCCGACATTCAGCTTCGCTGGACGTCCCAATGAAGTCCCCCCAACATGGGTGAATTCCCCACTTCAATATGGCTGCTGTAGTAGATCACACCTGCATCCCGCCAGTGGATCCCAGCATGCCACAGATCTTGATCACTGGGCTGTGTGCATGTTCAAGCCAACAATGCAGAACTAGAAGTCAAGAGGGGTCCCCTTCCAGGTCAAAATCTGGTACCAAGTGTGGGGATTGCGTCGGTGAACTGCTTTGGAGTTCATGTCCTGAGCTAACAGTGTAAGGCTACAGAATGAGGAAATTGATAGTCAATCTGCCCCCTGCACAACACTCTCTCCATGCAATTCCCCAGCTCTCCTGTAGGAGGAGCCATTCACTCACAGAGGTCCATAATCCAGACACCAACAAACATTCCCCTTCAGCATTTATGCAATTCAGACTAAAGCCCTCCCTTCCAAGTCCAGAACCCATATCAAATAATATTTGAGGGGGAAGGCTTAATTATCAGCAAAGATAATTAAGTTTTTAGATAGTAAAGAGCTCCTGGTTCATTTGGTATGTCTACACTTACAGACTTAAAACCGGTTTAACAGTCATCCTCTCTCTTCAGGGAACTGTAGTTCTGTGAGGGGCTACAGATTATTAGCTGAGAATTCTCAGTGACCTCACCAAACTACAATTCCCAGAATCCTTTGGGGAAAGTCAGAATAGTGGTGCTGATAAAAAATTTTCAAATGGAGATGCACATCTAATATATGGGATGTGCCCCATTCCACCAGACAGGAAGCCATGACAGAAGTTGTAAAGAATGTGGTGAGGAAGAAGAGTCCTCCACCTCTCTTCTGTTCCACTGTCCAACAACTCTTACTCTTAGGTTTCGCTAGTGGAATACCTCAGACACCCAACCCAGAAAGGTGTATTGTCCCAGGGTCAAAATATGGGAATCCGAAATTTAAAACCTGGTGTACAAACTGGGAATAACTGTACTTTGCATCAGACAATCCGTCTTGAGACTTCCAAACAGCTGAGCAGCAGAGTGGAGGAAAGTAGCCAGGCTCCAGTCTGGCAAGTGAGCAAGTCATCACAGTGAAAGCCTTTAAGGCAGATTCACAATGGCACCGTGTCAGGGTCACCCATTTAAGTAGCTGCTCCACAGAAGAAATGCCTCATCTCGGAGACAAAAATTAAGTCAGCCTGTCGTATAAAATGGTTAAAATAATGTTTCTTTACTAAGGTGGGGGGTGCCTGCTATCAGGAAGAATTATTTCCACCTCAGTCGCTTTGAGAAATAAACAACTTGGCTTCGTAGGCAAAGCTTGTTGGGGAGGAAAGGAGGACTTCCATATTGTGCCCCAAACATACACTTCAGAGCAACGCCAGTCAAGGGCCACATCTACACTATAGATTTAAAGCACTATTATACCACTTTAAAAGTTCACAACCTCTCCCAAAGAATCCTGGGACCTATCGTTTGTTAAGTGTGCTGAGAGTCGTTAAGAGGCCCCTACTCCCCTCACAGAACAATTGCCAGAGTTCCTTGGGAAAGGGGATTGACTGTTAAACCACTCAGGAAATGGTAAAGGCAAGCCCAGCCAGTAATCTGACTGCTGCATTTTGAACCAGTTGAAGTTTCTGGTGTGTCTTCCAGAGCAACCCCACATACAGCGCATCGCAATAATCCAATCTGGAAGCTAGCAGAGCATGGAGCATTGTGCCCAAGTCATCTCTGTCCCAAAGGGATCATAGCTGGTAAGCTAGCTAGGGCTGGGAATAGGCACTCAAACCACCAACACCACCTGGGCCTCAAGTGACAATTTTAGTTCCAGGAATATGAACCTCCAAGCTATGAACCTACTCCTTCCAGTGGAGTGTAATTCTACCCAGAACAAGCTGTCTTCCCACCAGCCAGGGACTGGCTGGACACTGAGGAGTGTGGCTGGATTCTGATGAGTGGGCACTGGGAGAAGAGGGGTTGGAGACTGACTTGGAAGACGGGAGCAGAGGTTTGGGGGAAGCCTGTAACAGCCAGTAGATGAGAGTCAGAGGCAGGAGAAGCTGCAGGACTGGAGAGAGAGGAACAGTTGCAGGAGATGGGGGGAGATAAGTCAGGTTGGTGGAGAGTCAAGGGCTTCCACATTTCCTGCTCCTGTCTCCACCTTTCCTGCTCCACTGTCTCCCAGGAACAGGAGAGGACTGAAGTGGAAGGTGGAATCTTCGCCTGCTTGCACACAGCTCGGATAGGGCAGATACATGAGCTGAGGTTGGAGTGGGGCCTCTCTGTTGCTGCAACTGCCTCATTGGGTGCACACCTAGGAGGAGCTGAGAGATGTAGAACTGATAGACCAGCCTTTTCCTAACTTGTATGTGTAGTTTTGAAAATAAAGAGTTAAGTCCTCACTCTGGGCATTCCGTGCCTTGACAACGCTGCAACACATGGACTCAATACCTTGGAACATATAACACCTGCATAGCCGTCTTTAGCATATGCGCCACTGGGGTGCAAAGATCCACCCAGCACCCCCAAATTTAGTTTAGCCCCCAAATTAACATTTTTATGCTTATGTCACACACCATGCTTACACCTTATCTCTTGTTTACAAAAAAAGGGGGGGGGGAGAAACAAACTTTTTTATTTGTTCATTTATTTACAATACACCAATACTTAAGTATACAACACCACCACACTTAAACTTGTAAGTACAGTAGTACCTCGGGTTACATACGCTTCAGGTTACAGACTCTGCTAACCCAGAAATAGTACCTTGGGTTAAGAACTTTACCTCAGGATGAGAACAGAAATCGTGCGACGGCAGCGGGAGGCCCCATTAGCTAAAGTGGTTCTTCAGGTTAAGAACAGTTTCGGGTTAAGAACAGACCTCCAGTACGAATTACATTCTTAACCCGAGGTACCACTGTATTGTTTAGGCACCTACTTAGGAGAAACATCAGTCGTGTCAAAGGTGCCACTGACCCTGCTGCCGCATAGCAGCTCAATACAATTCGTAACATAATGTTTTGATGTAAGAGTTATTTTCGCGTGCATGGCGCCGTTGAGAATGACAAGCACCGTCGTTGAGTCTGACAAACGCCACTGTTGTGAATGACAAGCGCCACCGCTGGTGCGGCGTGTCTTTGGTAAATGAGTGCACAAGGTTAAAAGTCCTTTAGTGAAACAGTAGGTATACATTCGGTAACACCTAGGTATAGATGTATTTTGTTTTTCTAGCTTGATCAAAATTATTTATTATTTCATAACAGGTAGATAGTTAAGAGCTTAGGCGGCTTCAGCGGCGGGTGCCTGGCTCCCCCCAGAATTCGGCACCCGGGTGCCCCGCACCCCTTGCACCCCTGGGTAAAGATGGCCCTGAACACCTGTGTATTTTCAGGATTCAGTTTCAATTTATCCAACCATCGTTACCTCAAAACACCCATTCAGCACCCCATCCCATAGCTTTACCAATGGTGGCTAGAAGCAGCTAGGAGCAACTAGGAGCTAGGTGGAGTCATAGAAGCAGCTAGGAGCTAGGTGGAGTCATAGGTCTTTAAAAAGTGTACACTTGCACACGCTGACCAGCTTCCATTTTGACTTGAAATGCTCATTTGGGGCTTCTCAGAAGTATTAAAAAGCAAGAAGCGGCCAAGAGGAGCACTGGCCCACAATGGCACCCACCTGAGAGGTTCTGGAACTGAGCTCAGGCTGAGAAAAGCACGGCATACACTTATCTTTGATTTTAAGAACCCTGTTTGGTTTAAGAAAAGATTTAAAGTGTTTAAAAATGCACTCATTCAACAAAAAGCATGAAATCTGCAATTGTCTAGATGCCTTTTTTATGTTCATGCCCCACAAGAAGTAAACACATTCTAGTCTCACAAAGGGCATTTACTTACAACTCCACCCGCCCCACTTTCCCCCTTGATCTCTCTGCCCCAGTCTTCTTGCTCTGCAAACCAAGGAGCCAGCACTGAAGCCGGGGTCAGTGACATCTCATACTTTGAGAAGATATGCATGCTTTAAATCGGAATTCTGGCATCCAACCTCTCATAAAGCTTATCTTGTAAAGAATAATATTTTGCCCGTTTAACAAAAATTTACTGTGGTTATAAATTGTAAACCTTTTACTCTGGAAACCAACCCCTTGTAAAGCTTATCTTAAGCTGCAGAGTGAAATCTTGGGCATGTTTAACCAAATCTAAAGCCAGCAAAGTAATTATTTTGGATTATCATAACAGGTTTTACATACTTTCTCTCTACTACTTGTGAATTCTAGAAAAAAATATTTTCCAACCACTTGCTGGGTGGGTGGGGGTGAAATTAACCCCTTGTGAAAAATGATGGGCAGGGAGAAAATTTGCTGAAAATTTCAAGAGATTGCTGCTTACTTTACATAAACTTAGAAGGTGGTCACAGGGTTTTTATATATTCCCCCCCCCCTTTTTTAAGGAATTGTTGCCCATGGCTTTGTTGCATGCAGCACTACTTCTGTTCTGCTGCAGTTCCTCTTCCACCAAAAATGTTATTCATCTCGCTGTCCAATGAAGTAAAATTACACAACTGACCTAATTAATTATGTATCTTATCTGTGAGTCCTGGAAGACCGGCTCCCTGCCCTGCAGGTCTTTTTCCCACCTGGCTGGGGGGCAGGGGTGGGGACACAGCCTTGACTGACTCCAGCTACAAAAGCTAAGGCTGGTGAACAGACTCTCGCACTTTGATATTGTTTAGGGAGATTTGTTGCAGTTGTTTTTTGAATCTTTATTTTAGATCTTATTGTGATTTAGGCGGAAATTGTCCAGTTGGGTGTGTATTTTTTTAGTGTTTATTTATTGTTAATGACTACTCTTGTTATGTTGTAGTTATGTATTTTTTCATGTTTGTAAGCTGCCATGATCATGGTTTGAACTGTGGAAAGGTGGCATACAGATAAAAGTATGTATATGTAGTTTTCTACCCTCATTCATTTCAATGCAAAGGAAATATAATGTAAATGTGGAAGGGGAAAACAATCAATTAAGTATTGTTTGCAGACTGAAATAAACAGCAGCAGCAAATACCAATCGTATTTGAGAGATTGATTTCATGGAACGAATAAAAAAAACTTTAGCAGTTTCTGTTCCCATGGCAGTTTTCATCAGAATTCTTCAACATCCCTGCCCATGGTCGAGCCTTTTGTGGTAAAGACATGCTGTCAAAAATTAATAAATAATAATAATACTGTGTTGTTGGGTTTTTTGGTTTTTTTTTACTATACTTTGTATTTTTGTGTTTTTATATTGTAAACCAACCGGTAATCCTTGGATGAAGGGCAGTATAGAAATTTAATAAATAGAACATCACGAAGAAGAAGAAGAAGAAGAAGAAGAAGAAGAAGAAGAAGAAGAAGAAGAAGAAGAAGAAAAAGATATCGAGGAACCGAACAGTGGTTTCTGAAATTGGTCTCTTAGCCAGGGGCAAGTTTTCTCTCCATCTATGTTTTGTTTTAGCGGAGTGTTATCCAACTTCTTTTTTAAAAGCATCTTTCTGTGCTTACTTTTATCTTCCTTTCTCTGCTTTGCTTTCTTTGATTCCTGTTTGACTTGCCTAATACTGAATTATCAAAAACTTCATAATGGATTGAACAGGGCTCCACAGATTATCGGCGGATGACTGTTCCATCCATTATGAAATGTTCTGCAGTGCCTTTCTCATTATGCATAAAGTTCCCTGGGATTTTTGTCTATTCCGAGAGGAAGCATCCTCCCTCATATTGTATTTTCCTTCTTTAATTTAGAGTACATCCAGATGCTGGGAAAAAGGATACATTGAGCTTCCTGCCCCCACCCCCTTTTTTTATTACGGTGAATCAGAACTGGCCTCTGGTTCTCTGGATTTAATGCATAGCCCATACATATGGTAGTTTCATGGCTAGCTTACCACATTTCCCCTACCTTCAGAGCAATCAACTAAGTCCCTGCTAGAAGCATGCACGAGAGTTAGAACATGTCAGGGTGATCTTACTATTTTCTTTGTTTAGCCTGTGCCATTTCATTTATTTTTGCGCTTTCATAAACTAGTTGGAAAATTTTATTAGCGATCTGCCATTCAACTCGGTGGTGATAACACCCTGTTAAGACATGGTGCTCACATTTAAGATCTAGACATGATCTGAGACACGTCTTTACAATTATCGCAAAAGGTTTTGGCGATACAAATAGCATCCGCTGAGGGGATCTAAGTGGGAAATTTCCTCCAAATGAAAAGGGCACTTTCAGAGGAAGGGTTTTCCTCAGAAGTGCAGCAGCAGCAGAAAAGTTAAATTCCTCCTCACCAAACCTGCTTTTGGTCTCAGTAATTGTTGTCATCACCCAGAACAGCTGTTTTTTGTACAATTAAAAAAACAACAACCATGCACATTCAATGTAAAGATGCATTCAATGTCACAGGTTGTTGTTTGCATCCATCTGTCTCCAGAGACAACAGAGTGCACCTCAAGGGGTGAAGTCAAACCGCTGCATTTGCACACCAAAGTGACACCCCCTCCCCGGGTGCAAGCACTAGATTCTTGAAATGTAATCTTATCATTCTGCTTGCTTATACCTTTACATGGCTACTAAAGCCTGCAGCCCTGCTTGCCAACCCACTACCATCCCCCCACATTAAACCCCTAGACTAGAGCTTCCACTTCCTAAGCTCAATTTTCACCTTCCCAACCTCATTTCTGAAGCCGCTCTCTCTTCTGCAGTCCCACTTTGCACCCATTTTCACCCGCATATCCATGCCTCCTCCTTACTCTGTGTGCCTCCCTTCTCACTTCCATACCATAGCCTCTGCTCTTGTGCAATCTGCCTTCTCTTT
Organism: Podarcis pityusensis; assembly: GCF_964106645.2. Taxonomy (NCBI): domain Eukaryota; kingdom Metazoa; phylum Chordata; class Lepidosauria; order Squamata; family Lacertidae; genus Podarcis; species Podarcis pityusensis. Next base: position 29,240,299 of record NC_138035.1, on the reverse strand, counting down.
GGCTCCCCTCCCCTGAAAAGCCAGGATTCTGATCCTCCAATGGGGACTGTGTGACAACAGCATTCCCTTTTTATGTATATAGCAAGATTCCATTGATTTTTCCCACACACACCCAAGTTTAGAGGCTCAGCACATATGAGTAATGTCATAAGCAAACTGGGTGCCCACTTCTGAAACCAAAAGCTAGTGCTCTGCCAAAACCTATCCTCCAGTTTCTCATTGGTTTTCTTCCCTGTATGAAAGAAGCTTCCATTTTTTCTGCATCCCTCTCAGGGCACTAAATAATTTCTTTAGAACTTCAGCACAGGGTTTTGTGTGTATTTCACTTTCCCAGCAAACATTTCTCAAGCCTCTCTGCAGGCTCCCCAGCTACCTGTGCTTCCTGAGCTGAAAAAGCCCTATGGTAGGAGTTACCTAACAATGTCTTCCCCTGGGCTTTGGTTGAAACATGGGCACCTTGGGAGGCTGCAGAGTACAGACCGCTGGGGAAATGCTTTGTAGTGTGAAAGGAAGGACACTCACAAACACCCCTTGGTCACTTTGAAAGTAAGGAAAGGGCAGCAGCAACAACAGCAAACCCCACACCACCCATGGGGATGCCCCTTTGGTTACTTCTGAATCAAATTTCTCCCTCATCAATTGACGGAGAATGGTTTGGGGAGGGGATGCAGGAGACATTGTTTCAACAGCAGCTCCCCTAGACAAGAAGATGATTCAAGGGTCAGCTTTACCCTAACGTTGAAAGCCTAATTGCAGAAGACGGAATATGGCTGTATGCATTTAGCAGGAATTCTCTTGGAAATGGCAAAGTGTGTGAGAGAGGGAGGGAGGTGGAGAGACAGAGAGAAAAAGCCAGGGACAAGCAGAGGAAATGGGGAACACAATAAGAGGAATGATACCGCCAGCCCTCCTCCTCCAGACACATTGGGGAATTCCTTAAGGAGCAATCAAAGCATCACAAAAGATGGAATGACCTAGCGAAGGACACAGGAAGACCAGAAGCAGAGCAGGGATGACTACTTGGAACATCATGGTTTGTTCACAGCTTCACATCTCAGCCACCATTGGCTGGGGAGGACCACACTTGCTCCAGGGATGCAGATAAAACCCACTCCATTTTCAGAAATGGCTTTTTATGATACAATTCAAAGGCAACAACATCCCAGTACCTTCCGTTCTCCCCTCCCCTCCCCTCCACATTTCCTTCTCCAGACTTTCCGTTTGCTCCTCTGTGCTCTTTGCTTTCCTGCCAAGCTGTGAGAAGCAACCCAGATTTGGCTACAGCCATCTCCAACTCCCTAATCTAAACAAATGGAAACAATTTGTCCGCTCCAGAGCCTCATGTTAGGCATCCTCCAGCTTTTCCTCAAATAACTCGAGAGATACAGTAAACCTGCTGATGCTGCTGTTCTGCCTTCGGTGGGAAGCAAGCAAAAATTGATTCCCTTATATGCCTCAGCCAGGAATGGACCCACCAAACCCTCTCACACAGTTTTTGGGAGGAGAAGCCAGGAAAGCCTCCAGTTGGGATTTCCAACTGGCCAGAATGTGATTCTCTTTGCTTGTTGCCAGAACGGGAGGGTGCAAAGCCAGGAAAATCAAGTCCAATTTAGCACTTAAGAGAGCATACATTAAATGTTACCATGCACTTGGGCCCTTTATAGTATTGCACAGCAGCAGCGGCTGTCTCTACCCTGAAAGCTGTCAGTGGGAATGCTCTGCAGCTCTTAAATAGGTTGTGCAAAGAAGATGACTGGTACCATATTGTAGGGGGCATCCAGGGAGACTTGCATTCGTAGGTGTTGGCCTCTCTGTTATCAAAGAAGACAAGTTGGTGACAGCCAAAAGCAGAGCCTGCGCCATGAACAACACAGGAAAAGAGATCAGAAGCTGCCGTATACTGAATCAGACCATTGGTCCCTCTAGCTCAGTATGGCCTGGCAGTGGCTCCCCAGAATTTCTTCCCAGCCTTACCTGGAGGTACCAGGGATTGAACATAGGACCTTCTCTATGCATAGATGCTGCACCACTGAACTACAGACCTTCCCCAATGAATGCCGTTTGTGCAGTTTTCAGTGGGACTGCAGTGTTGATAGAAATTATTTTCATTTTTTCTTTAAAAAGAGAGTATTATCTTTTTGAATATATCAGCTGGATGTATACATACACACATTTTTATTTAAATTGCATTATCTGTTGGCTATTTCAATACTACTGCTGTTGCTAATAGATTGGCTTATTGTCATAGTAACTTAAATCATTTCCAAGACTTCTTTCCCAACATTGTTGTAATTTGTTGTTTGATTTCAGCACTGAATAAATTTCTGCCAACAATCCAGAGAGTCTTTTATTGTCACACATGCTTCCCACATTTTTTAATATAATACATTATCTTATACAACATCACTCTAGTCTATGCCATATATTTTGTTTCCAGTTCTCTACTGGTGGAAATTCCTGTTTCCTTCCATTTTGAGCCATTAATACTTGAGCAATGACAAACATATCGCCTAGCCTTTCCTGATACTTATTATGAATTAGCCCAGCCAGTCCACCAAATATGATAGCAAAACTGTGAGAACTATTACCAGCTTGCACCCCAGATTACTTTAACTGCACACATCCAACATTAAAAGGTGCCCAATCTTGAGCTCCAACAGGATATGTTATGAAAGAAACAATTCACACAACCTTTGTTTCCTCCCTCACAACACCAGGACCTGGGTTCATACAATGAAGCTGAATGGTAGAAAATAACGGTTCAGTAGCACCTTAGTAGCATGCACACGAAAGCTCATAAGCTCATACCAAGAACAAACTTAGTTGGTCTCTAAGGTGCTACTGGACACACACACACACACACACACACACACATATATATATATATATATCTACTGCGTCAGACCAACATGGCTACCTACCTGAAGGTAGAAGATAGGAGCAGTCAAAACATAGTGCGTAGTTGAACTATGGAATTCACTGCTACAAGATGTTGTGTTGGCCATCAATCTAGATGGCTTTAAAAAGGCATGAGGGAAATTCCTGGAGGAATCATAAAATTATAGAGTTAGAAGGTCCTCCAAGGGCCATCTAGTCCAATGCCCTGCAATGCAGGAATCTCTACTAAAGCATCCCTGATGGATGCCACCCAACCTCTGCTTTAAAACCACAAAGGAAGGAGTCCACCAACTCCCAAAAGGAGACCGTTCCACTGTTAGACAGCTCGTATTGTCAGAAAGTTCCTCCTGAGGTTTAGTTGGAATCTCCTTTCTGGTAACTTAATCCATTGGTTTGGGTCCTATCTTCTGAAGCAGAAGAAAACAAGCTTGCCCCATCCTCCACATGACAGCCCTTTAGATATTTGAAGATGACTATCATATCTCCTCTCAGTCTCCTCTTTCCCAGGCTAAACATACCCAGCTCCTTCAACAGTTCCTCATAAGGCTTGGTTTCCAGACCCCGTGATAATCTTGGTCACCCTCCTCTGCACAGGTTAGAAGCTGTCTTTTATTGAGTCAGACCACTAGTCCACTTTGCTCAGTATGAAGAGGCATCTAGCCAAGTGAGGTGGGGAAAGGGCCACTCCTTTGTCACTATAGTAACAGAGCTTACTCTATGAGATGCTGATGGGTACTTAGCTGAGTGGTACTTAGCTGAGTGGGATGCGGGTGGCACTGTGGGTTAAACCACAGAGCCTAGGGCTTGCCGATCAGAAGGTCGGCGGTTCGAATCCCTGCGACGGGGTGAGCTCCCGTTGCTCGGTCCCAGCTCCTGCCAACCTAGCAGCTCGAAAGCACATTAAAGTGAAAGTAGATAAATAGGTACCGCTCCGGCGGGAAGGTAAACGGCGTTTCCGTGCGCTGCTCTGGTTTGCCAGAAGCGGCTTAGTCATGCTGGCCACATGACCCGGAAGCTGTACGCCGGCTCCCTCGGCCAATAAAGCGAGATGAGCGCCGCAACCCCAGAGTCGGTCATGACTGGACCTAATGGTCAGGGGTCCCTTTACCTTTACTTAGCTGAGTGGATAAGGCCATGATCTTAACAAAGGAGCTGGTTTGACTGGTTCAGCAGGCTTCCTCTTATGGATCCTAACCTTATATACATTGGATCACAGGCCTAGATGGTACCCACAGATATCATCCAGACCAAACCCTAGAACCATAAAATTGTAGAATTAGAAGGGACCCCAAGGGCCATTTAGTCCAACCCCCTGCAATGCCCATGTGAGGATTGAACCCATGACCCTGGCATTATCAACAACACGCCAGCTAAGCTAACTGCCAAACCCACAACAATATTGTGAAATCTGGACAGGAATATGAGCTGCCACACCAGCCACCTAGTTCACCTTCCCCACTGTGATGAACTGTTTCTAAAGCCACATCTATATCTAACAATTAGCAGCAGAAAGTGTTGTGCAAATCTTTTGGAGTGAGGCATCTCTTTTTGGGCGGGTGATGCTAAGATACCGGTAATTCACCTCGGTTCTGACACGAAGGTCAGCATCCATTTCTGTGTTTCAACAGAGGACAGGCTGTAATTCCTTCACTCCCTTCCCTGGGCTGGGGGCCCAGTCCGCCTGCGCTTACTCCCAAGTAGACATGCCTCCCTCCACCCTTTCTCTGGCCCAGCAAAGGGGCCGGGATGATCAGGCACGGAGGCAGGAAGGAGGCAGGATCTGCTTTTTTTTTTGCAGAGGAAAGAGTTAACGCGGCAGAAACCTAACACCCGCTGGAGCCGTAGAGCCCAAACGCGGAGGGGAGAAAGGGGACGGGACGGGAGCCTCGCAGGCGGGCTGCGCCGGCGGTTTGAGTTTCGTCTGCCAACAACAAGCTATTAAAGACATGGGACTCCGGGCTGGCTTGGCTAGCAGAGGGGATCCAGTGTGCAGAGGGGACTGACCGGCAAGGCAGAGGAGCGGAAACTTTCAGGGATTTTGAAAGAAGGCGGCGGCGACGCGCCACTCTTCCAGGGTGAGCCTGCTGGTGGTCACGGGCTAGGTGTCCCGAGGGAGGGATCCAGGCAAAGAAGAACTCCTTGGCCTTCCGCCCCTTTGCAGCCCCCCGTTCCCTCCTCCGTGTCACTTTTGCGCGCGTGCGTGTGTATGCTTAGCTTGCAAAACTCCAGCCCGGACGCCCCTAATCAAACGCACATGCCTCGGCAGCAGCAGCTTTTGCCTTCCCCTCGCGCTCCAGCCGTGCCAGCCCCTCCGCCTCTTCTGCAAGGCTTGCATATTCCTGCTTCCACAGCCGCTCTGCAAACTTCCAAAGGGGTGGAGGGTCAAAAGAACACATGGATTATCTTCTTCTTCTTCTTCTTCTTCTTCTTCTTCTTCTTCTTCTTCTTCTTCTTCTTCTTCTTCTTTCAAATGCAAGGGGTGCTGCCTCACCAGAGGGCAGAAGTCAGCTGCCTTTTAGACAGTTTTCCGAAACGCACGCGAGGTAGGTCTTCACAGGCACGGTTTGCTAGAGCGGAAACGGAGCTCTTCTCTCCTTCCCCATCCCTAGCAGAAATAATATTTTTTTTATTTAAAAAAAAATGTGCAAATGCCCTGTCAAGCAACAAAACTTCCCTTTGAATGAGGGTTTTGGTTTTTGTTCTGGGTTTTTGTTTGTTTGTTTTGCTCCAGCTTTCCTTCCCATTTTGCAGATCACAAAACTGAGGCAGGCTATTATCTGGAGTTCTCAATTGCACACATGTGCAGACTGAAATTAAAGCATCCTTTCAGATGTTCGGTTAGGGTGGGCACTGCAGACAAACTGCCCCACCTAAAAATTGATAGGGGGAAGGGCTCATTGGTACAGCATCTCAGGGAGAGAGCACCTTTGTTGCATGCAGAAGGTCCCAGGTTCAGTCCTCTCAAGCATCTCCAGGTAGGCCTGGGAATGCCCCCTGCCTGAAACCCTGGAGAACTGCTGCCAGTCCATGTAGACAGAACTGAGCTAGATTGACAGATGGAACTGACTTGGTATAAGTCAGCTTCCTATGCTACTATGTTCATAAGATTTAAACACACACATACACACCAGACTTTTAACATTTCTAATACTACTGAGATTTCATTTTTAGAACAGGAAACTTTCTGGCAAGGAAGAAAGATCAGTTAACAATCTAAACTCTGCCTTCCTGACTGGATGAGCTGTGTTCATCCAAAATGCTCCCTGAATGGGAGGGATCTTTCAAGATCACTATAAATAATACTTATCTCAGTTAAGTCATCCTGGAGGGAAATATCCCCTTGTAATTACTGTGATGTCTGTAATCATGGCAGGGGGCTTAAGAATGGTGCTGAAAAGGGGTAACTTAAGAAAGTTATTATATAAGGAAGGTGTACATTAGCACATATTATTGTTTTCCCGCTTATGGTACCTTTCTAAAGGTAACATGATAAATTATAGGAACAAGACTAAATGTAATGTGGAAGGTCTGTTGATAAGATCTCTTTATGTCTTCTTTTTTGGTTAAAAGCAACTGCTGGAGGAGGGGGAATCTGGATTGCAGGGTGGCGAAGAGGGACTACCCTTCACACCCACAATCCACACCATTTTCCCATCTTAAATAAAGATGCGAACAAACAAAAAAGTGAAAGGGAGATACAGGAACAACACAGGTCCCTGTAGTTAATAACAATGCCTGATGGCAGCTGTAAATCAGAGAGACTTCACAGCAGGGAAAGTTAATCTCCTCCTCCTCCATTGCTGCAACCCCGATCCGAATCCCACTCCCATGGGTGCTTTTAACTGAAGATAAAGGACTCTGAGAAATCCAATCACAGATCTTCCACATCACATCCTGTTTGTCCCATACATAGCCTCTTGCCCTTATCAAGCTTTCCGTTGGCCAGTGAAGGAATTACTGGTTTTCAAGTTGTTTCTTTGATGCTCCTGGAGATGTATCACCTCTACCACATGTTCTGTGCAACCAATGGAGTGATCCTGTGCAGGTCTACTCAAAAGAAAAGGTCCATTGAGGACGTATGCAGAAGATTACGGCCCACAGGAGCTATTCATCATCTCTGAGTGCAGAAGGAACAACCGTGTCACTTGCTGCAAAGTAATTTACCATATGTGCAAACAGGAAATACCTAGAAAGAAGAGAGAGAGAGAGAGAGAATCGTCTTCACAGAGGTGCTATATCAATGCTTTCAGGTTTCAAAAACATGACTGACAACCTCTAATTACAAGAGAACAACACATTTGGTATTTTAAGGGGGCTTGAGAAGTTGGGTTGTATAAACTCTTACAGTGGCGGGGTGGTACTCAACTAAGTCTTTACTTAGAGTAGACTGAAATTAACAAACTTTTAAATTAGTCTACTCTGAGTAAAAACTTAGTTGAATACCACCCCTACACTGTAAGATATGGGTAGGCAAACTAAGGCCTGTGGGCCGGATCAGGCCCAATTGCCTTCTGGATCTGGCCTGCGGACAGTCCGGGAACCACTGCATGGATCGCCAGCATGCACGCTCTTTCCCTCTCCCTCCCTCTCCCTCACAGGGCAGCAGCGGCAGCGATGGCGCCGGCGCCTCCTCCCTCCCTCCTGGCTTCTCCCCGCCCTGCCTAGAGAAGGAAGGGAGCTGGGCTTTGTTGGTGCCAGCAGCAGCAGCACTTGAGCAGCTGCCATTTTAAGCAGGCCTTCTCCAGAGCCCTTTCGTGCGCCGCTCATTGTCCTGCCGCCACCGCCAGCCCCTGCCGCTCGCAAAACACAGGTAAGCAGCCATGGGGGCTCATGGTGCTCTTGCATCATTTCTTTTTTCAAAATATAGTCCAGCCCCTCACAAGGTCTGAGGTACAGTGGATCAGCCCCCTGCTGAAAAAGTTTGCTGACCCCTGCTGTAAGTGTTTATCCAACCCATCTCCTCAAACCCCCCAAAATATCAAGAATGTTCCCTCATGACTAGAGGCACTCAGCCATGTTTTTGAAACCTGAAAGGACTGATATAGCACCTCTCTGAAGAGGATTCGCTCTCGCTCTTCTTTCTTTCTGCTTGCTTGCTACCTTCTCCTTGCTTCTGAGGCATTTTTAGTCACAGAGAATCGTGGTCCAGAAACACCCTGTCCTTTCACATCCTCTCGATTTCAGTTGTCTTTGTGTTTCCTTCTCTTCTCTGCCAGGTCACTATGGAAACCATCCAAATGCAAGTACCTTTGGTCTTCCTTGTACTCCCACTATTTGTATTTGGGGCGCCCGCTGATGCGTCTGGCCCCCAAGAAGTCACCATCACCTCGAGCAGTTGCAAACGTTGCTGTGATTCCCTGAATGCACCTGGCTCCTCTGAGGCCAGTCCCGACAGAAACAGTCCCCACTCCTTGCCATATATTATTCCAGAGGTGCGTCCATATATCAACATTACCATTCTGAAGGGTAAGTGTATATTCAGCTGCTACTCCTCTCCCTTCATTCTTTCCTTCCAGCTTTACCTCAGTGCCTAAAATCATATTTTAAGCTTCCCAATGGGCTGGGGGATGTACTTGAATTTTGCCTGTTACTTTGTAAACTTCCGTGTGAAGTGTCGTTACTATATACAGTGGTACCTCGGGTTACATACACTTCAGGTTACATATGCTTCAGGTTACAGACTCCGCTAACCCAGAAATAGTACCTCGGGTTAAGAACTTTGCTTCAGGATGAGAACAGAAATCGTGCTCCAGCGGCGCGGCAGCAGCAGGAGGCCCCATTAGCTAAAGTGGTGCTTCAGGTTAAGAACAGTTTCAGGTTAAGAACAGACCTCCGGAACGAATTAAGTATGTAACCAGAGGTACCACTGTATACACTTGTGTGTATATAACATATATAGAAATGTAATTTGAGTGGTTAATGTGCAAAGCAACTGGCCATTGTGCACATTTACCAGGCCTCATGGAGAGCACATAATCCTTCCATGAAGAGGAAAATGTGTGCATTTCCTGGTCAATCAATGGGGCTTGTTGGGGATTATGCATGCTGGCCAGAGAATGTACAAAATCCAATCAAGATATGCACATTTTCCAATGTCTGTTGGCAATTAGGCATATTGACTATGAAAAGTGCACAATTTCCTCTTCATGAAAGGATTATGGGTAGAATTCAATGTCACACTAAGGCCATGTTCCCTCAGCCCAAGCTTTTCAGATTGCCAGATAAAACAATCTCCTCCACCCCTGCACAGTGTTCAGGGTGTGCATCTCCTGACCATCCAAAGCAGAACTGGGGAGGGTATGGAGGGAGGAAATGTTGGTGGGGGAAGCTAGTGGGATTCACTGCCCTGGCTTTCCTAAGTGCAGCAACCCAAATGAATCTGACGCTATGTGAACATTCTCCATAAGACCCGATGAATGTGCACAACGGTCAGTTGTTACACATATTAACCACTCAATTCACATTCCCCTGAATATGTACAATATGAGTGTGTGTGTGTGTGTGTGTGTGTGTGTGTGTGTATCTAAGCCCAGTACAAGCTTGTTTGTAACTAAAGTTGCCCATAAGTAACATTCCTCAATGCTGGGTAAGTTGCTCATCTGTCTGTAGCAGAACCATAAAAGTCCAAGGAATGGCTCCATTTGGTTAGAAAAGCCTGAAATCAGTTCAGGCCCAAGACCAAAAGTTATCCTCTTCAGGCCAAATGCAAAGCAGACAGAGGTTGCCAGCCTGCAACTAATTGAGGAAAGTCTGCCTAGTGGTAGCATATGTTTTACTTGGCTGCAGCCTCCTATCTCTGAGGGCTTCCAAAGACTCTCCTTCTCCAGTTGTCCTTGCATGTGGGACATAGCTGCTGCTTTTGCCCCGCCTTCCGTCACAGATCTTTCCCCACAGCCCACCTCCTTCGCTGGCAGCTGTGTCGTCCTTTTATCACGATGACTGCCAAGGATGCTGCAAAATGCATGGAAACACATTGTAAGAGAGGGTTCCAAGCCCACCAACGAAACCATGGGTAACCTAAGCCTTTGCTTTCTCTTTCTCTCTCTCCCGCCACAGGAGATAAAGGAGATCAAGGAGAACCTGGGATTCCTGGGAAATGGGGCAAAGAGGGGCCACCGGGTGAACGGGGAGCCCCGGGCCCAAAGGGCAGCAAGGGGCAGATGGGTGCCCCTGGAGATCCTTGCAAGCACCAGTACGCGGCCTTCTCGGTCGGCCGCAAGAAGGCGCTCCACAGCAGCGAAGGCTACCAGGCCTTGATCTTTGACACGGTCTTCGTGAACCTCTACAGCCACTTTGACATGTTCAAGGGCAAGTTCTACTGCTACGTGGCTGGCCTGTACTTCTTCAGCCTGAACGTCCACACCTGGAACTTCAAGGAGACCTACATGCACGTCATGCGGAATGACCAGGAGGAGGTCATCCTCTACGCCCAGCCCAGCGACCGCAGCATCATGCAGAGCCAAAGCCTGATGCTGGAGCTGCGGGAGAATGATGAGGTCTGGGTGCGCCTCTACAAGCGAGAGCGCGACAACGCCATCTACAGTGACAACGTGGACATCTACATCACCTTCAGCGGCTACCTGATCAAGCCCAGCCTTGAGTAGCTGCTTGCCTCTCAAGCACCTCCGCTGCCCTCCTAAGCATTACTGTAACACTGCCTGTAAGCTGCTGCAAATCATTCACAGAAGGACTGGAAGCATCCGAAGAATGCGGGGCCATTCGAGAAGACCATTTCACTAGAAAATTAAGATGGAAGAAGGGGAATGTTTTGCTGACCAATTCATAAGCCTGCTTGTTTTCAGACAAGATCGTGAGGTTAGAGCTGGGCTTTCTAGGTTATCTGAAATCTTCACACCTGCTACCCCAGACATTTCCCTCATGGGAATATTGGTGCATGGACTTGGAAAGTGGTCTTCCTTACCAGAATGCCCTAAGTGCTCTTGTTGTACATGAAGGACACAGTTGAATTGAGCAGTCTCAAGTGAGTGACATCTTCATATAAATTCCAAGCTAAACACACCCCGGCAGCCACTATTTTTGCACAATGAGTGCCCTTGGTGCAATGAGACCTTCCTCCCTCTTCTCCAAAATCTGGTTGGGAGGGTCAGGAGAACCCCCAAAAAAGCTTATGCAGAGAGGGGAGGCAATTCTGCCTGGCAAGTAGAAATGCTTTCTCTGATGGAGCAATTGCCATAGCTCGACTCTGAATCCCACCCATTGTGTGCATGCCATGCTCGTCTCTGAACAGGTTTTTAGCTCTGTAGGCTGAAATTTAGGTCTCTTCAGTAGGCTGTGCACACAAAGGTCAGAATCCAGCCCACAAATTGTGCATGAGATCAATGGGGCTTACACAACTGTGAACTGGATCGTAGCCTGTGATTTTAGAGCTTGTCAGCTGAACAGTCAAGGTTTAAAATAGGTGTGCAAAAGATACAGGGAAGTGTAAAGAAAGGAATGGTGCAATTACCTTTTCGTAAACTTCTGTTTGCCATTGCCGTGCAGGGACATTTGCACATATGGGGAATATGGGCCTAGACTGGTTTAACTTTGATGGTGCCTTAGGTGTTGAAGAAATAAGTCAGCTCAGGCTGGGGCAAACATCAAAGGAAAGAAGGCTTTTAGAGGGAACATTTTTTCTGATTCTCATAAGTGAGACCTGCACCTATGTACAGGCAATGATCATTTTGCGTGGGGGGTGCTTTCATGACCCCCTCATACACATTGACAGAGCCCACTCCACCCCATTATATCCCCACCCCCTTTTCCAGCCATTTCCAGGTTGCAGTGATGTGCATGTGCACAGTCATGCGTGCTTTAAAGCGCCGTTGCCTCTACTACACTGTAGAGTGCTTTTGTTCAAGATTCCAACTAGCCAGCCCTACCCACATTGAAGATACTCCATTCCATGCCCTTATTTCCTGCTTTTCCATCCCACCCCTTCCATCAGTTAGTCAGTATTCTGTGCCCATTGAGCATACCCAGTCCTTAGGATTTTTTCCTTTAAAAAATGCGTACCTGTGCAAACCTTGGGTCCCACCCCCACCCCACCCCGACTCTCTGTAGCTATCACTTTTTTGAGTATTGCTCTTTGCTATACATCATGATCCAAACAAAGATAATGAATTCACTATTAATAATATATAACACATTAATCCTGGGTTGATTTAAAAAAATTAAAGTCATATTGCAGGCAGTGGCACAGCACTGACTAGCTCCTATTCCTGCAGGCAATTCATCAGGAAGCAGTCTGGGATAGAGCAGGGAATGGGTAGCTGTCCATCATAGGAAAGAGACCATAGCTCAGTAGTAGAAAGCCCCAGGTTCAGTTCCCCATGTCTACCTAAAAGTATCTTAAGTAGCAGAGCTGGAGACACCTTGTCTGAATCCTTGGGAAGCTGCTGTCCTGGATTAGTCAGTCCTGGACTAGATGGACTAACAGTCTGACTCGAGAGAAGAAAGCTTTAATGTTCTTCATCAGAAGAAGGAGTAGCAGATGATTTCTCTATTCACCTTGTACTACCATTTGGGCACGGTAGGTGGTTAGCCCCCCCCCCCCCCCCGTTCCTTGTCTTATGCATATCCAGCAAGCTGCAGCCAGTTTAGAAGGTAGCTAAAGCAACAACCCTTTTCCACCCACTGGCAAGCTACTTTCACTCATCCAGAACGCTGCTCCTCCTATTATATAGGGATGATGTTGCTGATCACCCTCACAGGGATTTTGCCAGGATTGCAGATAGCGCTGGGCAATATCTGGTTTTCAACATCATGATATGTCACCAGCTAAACACAATGTCTGAAATAAGGTTGGAGCTATGTACAGGCATTGGCTGGCTTCACGGTTTTTCCTGCATTGTAAATTTCATATAGCACACACAAACACATCATGATTCATGATATATTGCCAGGTCAAAACTTATGAAACCGATATCACAATATTGGTATCAATCCAGTTTTGGACAATATATTGATAAATCGCCCAGCCCTAACTGCAGAGGTACTTTGTGTAAAGCACTCTGAAGTTTCTAAAGGGCTATGTAGTTGGCATATGGCTGTGTGCAATGTTTAGCTGCAACTTTTTATGCACAAGCTGTGAATCTGCACATGCCCCACCAAGCGTACTCGCTGCCTCTCCCACTGCCATGTGGCCAAGTGTGCAGAGACAGCAGATAGGAAAGCAGAGCTCTCCTTCCAAGTTGACAGGTCTCTCAGGGGGCAAAGGGCTATGTGGGGGCAGACATTTTTGCTTTGACCCCCATGGAGAGCCCTGCAGAGCAAGGTTATGAGAAAGAGTCAGGAAAGGGGGCTTTCTTCAGATGGGGAAGTCCGGGACTGACTGGACAAGGAACCAAATTCCTCCTCTCTGCAAGGCATAAACGGAGAAACCAGCTGTTGTATATTTGCAACGCGTGGCGTCCCTGTGTCTCTCTAGGGAATAGCAGGAATTTCTAGCACTGAATCGCTTCCAGACCTGAGCTCTGAATTCCTCGAGCCTCTGCTTCCATTCCAATGTCAGCAGAGCTCTCAAATGTTCCTACCGAGAAGTTCTGCGTTTAAAGTCAATAAGGCAAAGTGTGTGGTGTGTCGGTGTTTACTGCTTGCTTTTTGGTGCAAGAGGCTTCTGACTTTTAAAGAAGCTCCTTTGGTGCTAAACCAGGATCCTGGAGATTAATTGGTGCTTAATGAGAGATATATTGCAGACATAGTGGACTGTGGAATTTATGGTGCTTTATAGAGAACCCAAATCCCCCAACCAGATTTCTTGTGTGTGTGTATATTTTCCTAAATATTAAAACTTCTTTATTGCACTTTGAGATGGTTTTTCTCCTTTTGTTCCCACCCTGTTTCTCTGTGAAGCAGCTATGACACTGTGTTGTGCAAGAGCCACGTTACATCCTTTCTACTTCTGCTCTGCAGGATCTGTCAAGATTTTAGCTGCTTAAGAATTGAACGTTTTGTTTCTTTGCAAAAGAGGGGCATTTCTAAAAAGAGGGGAGACCCGGTATAGAGGTATGGCTGGAGGACTGGAACTGGGGGGAAGCTGTAGCTCAGAAGTAGAGTATCTGCTTCCTACACAGGATGTCCCGGGTTCAAGTCTCAACACCTCCAGGTGGGGCAGGGAATGGCCCTTACCTGAAACCCTTGTGAGCTGACAGCCCTGAGTACATGGAGCAATGCTCTGACTCTGCTTCCTGTGTTCTTATGAACATGGGAAACCTCAGGCTCTGTTGCTCAACAGGAACATGAGCTCAACAGTTGACTTTGGGCAAGATACTGCCTTTCAGTCTTACTTGCCTACAGATGTAGTGCAGCTAGAAAGCTGCTCCTTGGAGGAAGTGCAGGATAACAGTACATAACATGAAAGCTAACTTAGGAGTAGCCCCATTCATCTCATTGGGATTATCTTCTGGGTAACCATGCATAGGCAGCTGTATGTTTCAGAATGTCTGGGACTGTTTACTTTGGAGAAAGGGCAGATAAGAGGTGACATGATAGAAGTTTTATCAAATTATTTATGGGATGGAGAATGTGGATCAAGACAAGTTTTTCTCCCTCCTAGCCCTAGAACTCTTGAACAACCAATGAAGCGGAAGGTTGGAAGATTCAGACAGTACTTCTTAATGCATCACAGTCTTAAAATATGGAACTTGCTCCTGCAGGAGATGTGATGGACCACCAACCAAGATGGCTTTGAAAGACAAATCCATGATGGCTATGCTTTGCCTGCATACTTGAAGGCAGCAATGCTTTTGAATGCCAGTTGCTGTGAACTGCAGGAGGAGAGAGTGGTCTTGTGTTTGAATCCTGCTTGCGGGTTTCCCACAGGCATCTGGTTGGCCATTTTGAGAGCAGGATGCTGGACTCGATGGACCATGGGCCTGATCCAGCAGGGCTCTTCTTGAATCCCATAAACTAATCAGATGTTTGGCATAGCTTCCAACTCCACATGGTCTCGGCTTAGAAAAGATAACATCTCATGTCACACAGCCACAACAAATGCCACACTGCCAAATACTCTACAACTGCCACCTTCACCACAGCACATTTTGATTCTTATCAGTAATAAGGCAGAAGGCAAAACATTTAGCTTCTAGACTTCAGTATCTCTGGTGCTAGTCACCTGATAAATATCTGGTTTTAGTGGTTAACTGCATCCTTCCAGGATCCAAAGCACACCTAACAATCATATCACAACAGCAACAACAACAACTGGCTGATAGGTGAGGCCAGGCTGGTTTTCCCCATGCCCTGATGTTGTGCCTCGGAAGCAGAGGGTGCAGTTTCCCAGTGGCCCTTGCTGCCCTGCTTGGTGGGAGAGGCCAGAGGATGCCTCCCTTTGGTTCTGCAGTCCTGGGACAACTGGCTGTTGGACCAGAATTTTCTTCCTTGCGGAAAGAGGGGAAGCAAACTCACTTTAGAGAGATATAATGCATGCATGCAGAACTGCGTGCCTTGTGTGGTTAAACTCTAGAATTTGGGTTTCCAGAACACAGAATTTGAGTCTTTGTTTTAGTGTGAATAGTTTGCCTCTGAACTGAAGACTATTGCCCTGGTCCCCGCTGTGTGACATCAGGTCAGGAGTCACTAATACTGCTCCACCTCTCACTCTCCTTCTCGGAATGTTAACTTGGAATTAATGACCTTCACAAAACTCAACCTGCAGGGGTCACTAGAGAAGTACTGGAAAAGAGGAGTGCAAAGCCACTTGATTGACACTTTGGCCCTATAACTAACACTTAATGAAGCTGGAAATAAGAGTCTCATGGAAGAACAGGAACCTTTTTCTAATTGGCTAGGAACAGCAGTATTTCCTTCTGGAATTTTTTTGTATGTCCATTTTGTTTTAGGAACTGGAAGTAGAGAAAAAACACACGCACAACATCTCCAGATTGACTTTTACAAGCTTTGAAAATGATTACATGAGAAGAACTGTGGGGTTTGATTCAAGGGCATGTGGAAAGGGAAGGTTTGAGGCATCACGTTCATGGCTGTGGGTGAAGGGCTTGGACAAGCTGCAGAAATAAAACAAGTCAGATTGAATTGGTTTTGCTCAAGGGATCAAGGATAACACACAAAGGTCTTTCTGAATTTCTTTTCAGGGGTGCTGAGTGTTTTTAAATATCTCCAAAATAATGTGACAGAAAGTGGAAGGACAACTGAAATATCCTATATTCCCTCAGACCCAGCTCATGTAAACAGAGGAGACTGTAAACCTGTTTCTAGACTGTACTACTTTTAGATATAGGGACTCCCTATCAAAAATAATAATAAAATCCCTTCATGTGGAAAACTCTTGTCAGGCTTATGGCTTCCAGCTTCACCTTCTCTCTGACATGCCATTTTCTCTGTGTATAAATATTTCCCCCTCTCAATACCAGTTCCTGGGGCTACAAGGAAGCAGTGGGCTGCTGCACTCAGGTCCTGCTTGTGGACTTTCCATGGGCATGTGGCTTGATCACTGCAAGAACAGGATGTTGGACTAAATGGGTCTTTGATTTAACTCAGCAGGGCTTTTCTTATATTCTTAAGTAAGCCTCAAGAGGGGGACATGGTAGAGATGTATAAAATTGTATGTGAGGAGAAAGCGGGAAGAGATAATTTTTTTCTCCCTCATAACACTGGAGCTCAGGAACATCCACAAAACTGAATGTTGGAATATTCAGGACAGACATAATAAAGTTCTTCTTCGCACTGTGCCTTGTTAAACTATGGGATTCACTTCCATGAGAGATAGTGGTAGCGGCCAACTTGTATGGCTTTAAATGTCATGAAAGTTAAGACCATCCTTGGCTACCAGCCATGGTGCCTAGGTTCTGCTTCTGCTGCTGGACTCAGATTGCCTCTGAATGCACTTCCGGGTTGGCGCCATCGCCGAATGGCGGACTCCCTCCGAGCTCCGGAGGGAGTCTGCTCGGCAGGGGCTGGGTCCTACCACGCCGGCGACGCGGGGACCCTCAAAAACCACGGGCACGGAGCCCGTGGACATGGGGACTCGGCTGGCACCGCTAGCGCCCTCCCGACTCGTGAAGGAGCCTTTTTAAAGGCTTCGGATCGGGTGCCGGGGAGTGGCGTGGTGCTTTGAGTCCATTGCTTCCCCTGCCGAGCGCAGCCGCATGCCATTCGACGGAGAGCGCTGACTTCTGCCATTGGAAATTCGGACTATCAACAACAACCCGTGAGTAATTGGGAAACCGGGTACAAAAGGAGAAAAAAAGAAATTTTTTTCGGATTCGGCACGAGCGGGGGGGATCTAAAAAGGAAGTCAGTCCCCCCCCCCGATTGTAAACATTCTAAAACAAGGACTGGGTAACCAAGATCGAAAGAGAAGTTTATTGCTGACAAAATTCATTAATTCCACGATGGGAAATTACAAGAATTGTGCTGGAGGAGAAGAGTGGAGGGTGAGAGGGAAAATGCAACCCCCCCTGGGAACCGGGGCGATTCGTAGAGCCTGGCGAAGAGAGACGGAGACTTTGACAGCTGTCAAAGTAGCTGTCAAAGTTGGAGAATATAAAGAGGACTTTGTTACAAGGACTTTGCTGGCTAATTCTGTTACAATTTGACACAATATGGATATAAACTGTCGGAAAATAAGGAACAACAATTTGACTTTTGGATTAGAGGATATAAAGTTACTACAATCCCCCTAGAGGGGTTTCGGGACATTACAAGTGGTCGTACGTGGAAAATCACTCTGGGATTCGCACAGGACTTATCTTCTGGGAAAGCTGCAAAACTGACATAGTATTTTGTCTACAGAGGTGTTTACATTAAAAGGAGACAATAGAATTTTCTATTGAAGAAAGGAAGGGACTGGACGTAAGTTTTTGTTCCTGAACAACAAACCTCTGTAGAGATACCAGATTTCGGAATAAGAACGTTTTAGCAGCTGAACAAGACAAGAAACCTGAGAAAGTAAGGAATAAAAAGAACAAAGGACTAACTACGACACGGAAAGAACAATGGGAGGAGCAGCAAAGACCAAGGAAATTAAAGGCCTCTATTAGACTGGATTTTTGAAGTTAAACATTATTAAAATAAACAAATTAAAAGAAAACCGGCAAGGTGGAATGGGAAAAATCTGGCCATGGACTTGAGACCTCCAGGCTGACAACATATAGACTGATGGACATGTGGAATTCAAACCGGGGAAGGGAAGGGGGAGTTTTGGAATCCAAAGGCTAATGTAACCATCTTTTTGAACCTTCTTATACTTTTTATCTTCTATTTCTTTATATAACTTTTGTATATCATGGTATTTTGATTTGGCATGTTTAAAAAAAAGGGAATTCATGGAAGGAAATTGGGGTTGATCTTGGGGAAAAATCTTTTTTCTTTTTCTGTTAATGATGAGGGATGATGATAAAATTGTATAATTTAAATTGGTTAATGGGTTAAACATATTAAGTTTTAAACTGGGAGTGAGAGCTTGTGGAACCAAATTAATGAAAGGGGAATACAGTCGGGGGGGGGAGGGAGTCCTAGAAAGAAGATAACGAAAGTAAGGCTCTAAATGTATTCTATCTTTTCTTTTCTGTTATATTTCTATATTATTGGAAATTCTAATAAATATGATTTAAAAAAAAAAACAGATTGCCTCTGAATGCAAGTTGCTGGAAATCACAAGGGCAGAGTGTGCTGCTGTTGACCGCATGTCCTGCTTGTTAGTTTCCCAAAGGCAGCTGGTTGGCCTCTGTGAGAACAGGATGCTGGACTAGATGGGCCTTTGGCCTGATCCAGCAGGGGCTCTTACACATTTATGCTCTGTATCTACTGCCAGTGTTGAACAAAGTCCTGTCCTACTGCTCGTGTTGAAGGAAGCTTCAACAGCCCAGTTTGTTTTCATACGTGGAAGGAAAAGAGAGGGCATCATTTTGTCCTTCACCTCAGTTAGCAGACCTAACTTGAACTGAGAAGAAACCTCTTTCGCCGGCCCTAACTTCCCTGTGCACTGTCACCTGCATTGCCTTTCCCCCACCTAACCCAACTCTGCAATTGACTATGGGAGAAATGCCTGGGGTACAGGAGGTTAAGATAGGGGAAAGTTGCACTCCCCTAATTTTTGAGCCCCTTTTTGATGTTGAAAACACACATACACTTTGTTTAACAAAACCTGGCTGATGGTATCGTGTTTCATTTGGCCTTCCAAATACTGACCCCAATGTGTGGTTTCCTCTTTCTTACAAGCCGTAAATCTGATAAAAATCTATACAAACAGAAATAGACTTTCTAGAAGGAAAGTGCTTTCTTCTTGGTACAGAAGTGTTTGGTGCCTTATATATGTTGGCTAGGTCAGCCAGGGATGGTTCCATGTTTGAGCAGGTCCTGGGCAAAGTGAATCCTGGGGGTGCTTATCAGGTAACAGTGGCAGCAGTGCTCTGAGCTGCACCAAACAACTGGGTCCAGCCACCACTTGTATTAACGCATCACTCTGGGGCAGAGGTTTTCAACCTCTTTGGGCCCACGGCTCCCATGACCACATTCTTTCTGTGACACCCCTGTGGGTCTCAGGAGCCCAGTTATGTCACCCTTTGCCTACAGAGCCGGCAGCCCCTCATCCCTTTTCGAACAGCCTCCTTTGTGGAGTGTTCCCTCAGCCTCCTCTCTTCTCCCCCTCTCCTTGGGAGTCCTCTGGGCAGCTGCAGCTTCCGCCCTGGTTCTCTGAGCTGCCCCCTGCCCCAAAGAGAGGTGCCTCCCCACACTGCCCCACAGGGACCTGGGAAGCACTCCCTGGCCAGCCCCAGAGGCACCATTCTCCTGGGGAGCTTGTAGCCAGAGCTGCTGCAATGAACAGCTGTGCAAGCCTTTGGGAGGCAGAGATGCAAGAGGGCATCAGAGGAACAGAGGGTAGAAAGGAGGGACAGAGGTCAGTGTTGCCCACAGCACCCCTGACCATCATTCAAGGCACCCCAGGGTGCCAGGGCACACTGGTTGAAAACCATTGCTCTGGGGCATTGTAAGAAATTTTAATGACTGCTGGACCCAGCAATCCAGCACTGCTCAAAAAGCTAGAGCAGAGCTGATGTTTTCTGAAAGGTGAGCCCAAGACAGGTGTTAGCTGGGGCTCTGGGCTGTGTAGGAAAGCAGTGTTTAATGTGGCCAGCAGCATGCTTTTGCAGAGGGCAGTGTTGCTGTCCCTTCCAAGACCTCAAAACCTCTCCCCTTTGCTCTGCCAGCTTTTCATATTCCAACAAGGCCAGACTTACATTTAAGCACTACCTGGTCACTATAAGCGACAAGGAATTGCATGTTGATGAACGAGTGGGCTGGCAGAGGAGGGTCACAGCACCCTCACTAGACTAGCATTTATTTATTCATTCATTTATCTGCTTATTGCCGGGTAGCAATTTTTGTAGACTTATATGCAAGTCTGGGCAAGACTTCTGGACCTTTTAACAGTTACAAAAACAAACAATTTAAGCGGTGAAGCTTTCCCCATCACATAATGGCAAGAAAAGCCCTGCATTTACCTTGCCAGGCAGCTGCTAAAGTCACAGGAACTCTGTTGGAAGAAAAGTTGGCAGCCTTTCCACCATCAGTGCACACAGAACCAAATGACAGAAGGCATGTCCTGGGCATGAGGCAAGAGGAGATTTCCTGGACATCTTGAAATGCACTATAGGGTTTAGAAAGCACCCCCATTCCCCATTAGAACTCATATCCTTTTCTTCCTCCCACCCCATATTTGCCTATAGGCTCCCATAACAGAAACTTACTTTATTCTATACCCCACCTTTATCTTTTGAAGGATCTCAAGGTGTACATCATGCTCCTCCTCCCCATTTCATCATCACAACAACTCTGTGAGGCAGATTAGGCTTTGAGAGGCAGTGGCTGGCCCAAGGTCACCTATTGAGCTTCATGGCTGAGTGGGGATTCAAATCTCCCAGGTCCTAGTCCAACACTCTAACCATTTCACAACAATGGCTTTCACGTACAAAATCATGCCATTCAAATTACAGAAAAACCACAAGGGAATACAAAGAAAGTATGCTAATTTAAACATGCCTAGCCTGTGCATTCCTGGTTTGCATATATTTTGTGGGTCCCATATTTCTTGCACTGAGATTTCCCTCTGTTTCCAATATTGCTTTCTAGCAGGGCTTTCTGGTAGTGCTCCTGGAGAATGGAATCCCTTCTTCTGGCTTCAGCAAATCACACGTAAATCATTTCCTTATTAATTCTAAGGCCGGGACTTACGCCGCACCAAAGTAATCCACATTCTGTGCTAAGAATAAATTGCACAGATTAAGGACATATGCATCTATTTGCTTTGCATAATTTGTTCTGCTTCCATGGTTTGGTTCTTAAAAGAGGTCGACATTGTTTGACCGTGAAAAGAGTGGCAGAGGCCAGAAGTTGCGGGGGTGGGGGGGAGGGAAGGCCACAGAGACAAGAGTGAGGGACCGGAAGAGACAGCAGGCAATGCCCACCTGGCTGCAGGATTGCCAGTTCACAAGCTGGACACCAAGACACATTCTCTTAAATCCCCACCCCACCCCAATTCCCCAGGAGGCAGTTCTACCTTTAGACAGAAGGAAGCAGCCCAACAGTGGGGAGGGGTGAGGGTAGGATCTTCCACCCGAAGCAAATAGCTTCACCTCACCTAATGCAGAAGGTCCCTTACTGCACCTCCTGGAGTGGCTGAGGGGATCACTGCAGGTGAAGTCAACTTGTTTTGGTTCCTCCTCCTTTGTTGACATGTCAAATCAATGTTGTAGTACACTTACCGTATTTTTCCATTTATAAGACGCCCCCATGTGTAAGACACCCCCTATTTTTGGGGACTCAGATTTAAGAAAATGGGGGGAGATGTATCTGTGTATAAGACGCCCCCTAATTTTTGACATTATTTTTTAGGGGAAAAACTAGTCTTATACACGGAAAAATACGGTACTTAGCATCTAACCAAATGGAATAGTGTCTGTCAGGCTCCAGTGACTTGGCTTCCTCCCCCCCCTCCCCTTTGGTCGTAGATAAGCAGGACAAGGCGAACTGAGTCCCTTACCATTTAAATCAAAGATCCATTCTCAGAATAAAGGTGTTCCCAATTAAGGATTCTACCCACTTCCCTCCTAGTCACTTCCGTCTTGCAACCTGATCTCGCAACTACCCTGCTTTTTGTGTAGCCACCTTATCTGCTCTACGTGACCTCGGACTGATAGGCTGGACACTCTCCAGCGAGAAAGAGTCTGCTAGCTCTCTCTCTTCCAGCTCTTCTTCACTTTGCTGCTCACCCCTCAGTTCTTCCCAACTTTTGTCTTCAGAACTATGCCCCTCTGCAAACCACTAATCCAAATCTCTACTGCTCCTGGGCAGCTTCAGGATCCTGGTCAGGAGCAGGGTGGGGGGAGGCTCCCACCATTCCTCATCAGAGCAGTACTCCTCAGCCTGGTCTCTGACAGTGTTCCTCCCTTTTCAGTCTTTAGCAGATGTATAAAAGAGGGAACTTAAGCTACAGGTGCTCTTGAGTTACCCTAGTTGCAGAATAGGGAGAAAATCAGCAGGTGAATATTTTTCATGCATGAGGGTGATAGGGAAGCTGGGCTTGAAAGATTTCTGCTTGCCAAGCAGCTGTTTCCATTTATTTGCTGCATTTTATCCCATCCTTCCTCCAAGGAGCTCATTGACTGTAGCATTTGGAAGTGGGTCAATCTTCACAACAACTCTATGAAGTCTCCCTTCCACGTCTACCAGGAGGCACCCTTAGGAAACCAGCTTGGCACTGCAAGGATGGCAGCAGGTGAGTGACAAGTGCAGGTAGGAGACATCAGGGGTACCTTCCCTCCCAGTGAATCAGGGGTTTCTACTGTCTGGGTTGCAAGGTGGCAGCCCTATCCCACTCTCAGTTCAAGTCAAACAGATTTTTCTTGTTTTCATTGAACTCTGCAAAATGTATCTAGCTAGAGAGGATGGGGGGCAAAACACACACACACACAAAAAAAAGACTACGTACATCAACCTTCCCAAACTTGATACTCTCAGGAGTTGTGGTCCAAAACATCTTATCATCCCTGATCAGACATTATCAGGATACAGATGAGAAGATTATTAGGGGAGTGAATCTAAGATGTTGCATCACCACATTTTGAGAACTATGCTGTCACTCCAGGAATTTTGACAGCTATGCTTCGCTTCTCATGCCCTTTTATGGTGTGTCGTTCTGCATTCCACTTGTAGAAACCTTTCCTTGTTTGAAACCTTTGAGAAACACATGATCACACCTTATTTGCATAAAGCTATAACTGTGGTCTCTTGACCATTTGGATCTTATCATCATGTGCAGCCTACTGAGGCTTCACCAGCACTTCCTCACCATATTTCCATCTGCACATCTCATGCAAATATTCCTCGGTCTTTTTAGAGATGGGACCCACATTTTACTTTTTTACCTGCTGTTTCCCCCATAGTTGGCAATTGTGGCAAGTAGGATCCTAGACCTGCCTCCTTTTGAAGTGATCAGTGCTATTTTTCTAGAAAAAGAGGAGCTGGTAAAGGTAAAGGACCCCTGGATGGTTAAGTCCAGTCAACGACAACTATGGGGTTGTGGCGCTCATCTCACTTTGAGGCCGAGAGAGCCAGCGTTTGCCCGCAGACAGCTTTCCAGGTCATGAGGCCAGTGTGACTAAACTGTGACAGAAACCAGAGTGCACGGAAATGCCATTTCCCTTCCCACCACAGTGGTACCTATTTATCTACTTGAACTGTAATGCTTTCGAACTGCTAGGTTGGCAAGAGCTGGGACAAAGAAATGGGAGCTCACTCTCTCACAGGGATTTGAACAGCCAACCTTCCAATCAGCAAGCCCAAGAGGCTCGGTGGTTTAGAGGAGCTGGAACTCACCATTGACACCTCCCTTGTTTAATAAATAATAATAATAATAATAATAATAATAATAATAATAATTAATAAAATAAATAAATTTTATTGTGTATACCCCACCCATCTGGCTGCATTTCCCCAGCCACTCTGGGCGGCTTGCAGAATATATAAAAAATAATAAAGCATCAAACATTAAAACAATGGCACCCACCTTCCCACTGGAAAAAAGCCCTGGAAGTGATAGTATATATTTTTAAATTGTATCCTTCATTCTCTGTTATCTGTTCCCAGCTTGTGCAGCTGGTGTAAACAGAGGATACACCTCAGAAGCGACTGCCTGGCCCAGCCTAACCTTTTTAGAGCAACTCTGGCGCCGTCTAAAACTTGAAAGGGTTCTGTTCCAGGAGCTGCCCTTTCAACTGGATTCCTGTTGTCGCTTTTATGGTTATTTGCGGTTTGCACACAGGTTTAAAGTGGCAAATGGGGAAAACACCAGGCAAGCCAGTTGTCTTTGCAGCTGGAAGAATGGTGCCAGCCAGGATGCCACACTCAGCCCCAGAGCAGAACAGCTGGAGAGAAACTGTGGATCTCTCTCTCTCTCTCTCTCTCCACTGCCCCGTGTTAAAAGGAAAGAAAGAAAGAGAAGTGGAGATGTAAAGAAAACCCTGAGAGGAACTCGGAAGGGAGGGGCAGGAACTCCAAAGCCAAAAAACCAAAACAAAACAAAGAGTCACTGAAAACAGAACTTCAAAATCCCAGCTGCAAAGGGGTGGGTTCAAAGGCAGTGACTGAGGCCGGGGAGAAGGAGGCTCAGGTCTGTATCTTGAAAGGAGAGCAGGCACAGCACAATGAGAACTGGAGGATCAGAACTGGGAGGCAGAAGAGGATCCCCTTGTCTGTTCAGCAACTTCTTAACAGGCACAGTTAGGAATTCCGTCCTCCTCTGTTCTCCTGATTCTCAAAGACACACACACACTTTACATGTGGTGTTGTGTTTCCAGGCCAGCTGTGTGATGTGGCTGATTTAGGACTGCCAGCTGGCTGCTATTCCATTTGTTCGTTTGTTTTGCCTTCTGGGTACTGCCCTCCCTGCTTCCAAACCTTAGTGCTAGTTAGGGGAAACTTTGCAAACTCTTTAATGAATTATCAGAAAAGAGCAATGGGAGGCCCGTCTCACCCCCTCCCCCACCCAATCTGGAACGGCCAGCAACCCCGGGATCAGCTAACATAACTCAATAGTACATCTGTGAGCCAGGAGGAAAAAATAGCCTAGCAGAATGGAAAGAGGATATGAAATCTTTGCAGTCCAGACCAACTTATTTCTTGTTGGCCCTTGAAGCATGTGAGAAAAGCTCATGTGTGTGAAAATGACAGAAAACCCCAGAACCTTTCAGAAATGTCACACAACTTAGTGAAACATCTAGCATCCCTCAAAATTTCTCAGATATTCTGCTCAAGCAACTTGTTGCCTGCATTGTGCCTTGAAGGGAATGGAGGTGTATGACATTCCTTGGACATTTTGCTCAAGCGGGAACCTCCTGGCTTTCCTCGATTTTCACTTTAGGCGAAATCTGGTAGCAGCTCTAAGCTCCAGAGCAGCCATGCCTACCCCTTATATAGGCATACAGTGGTACCTCGGGTTAAGAGCTTAATTCGTTCTGGAGGTCCGTTCTTAACCTGAAACTGTTCTTAACCTGAAGACCACTTTAGCTAATGGGGCCTGCCACTGCGTGATTTCTGTTCTCATCCTGAAGCAAAGTTCTTAATCCGAGGTACTAAGGTCTTTAACCTGAAGTGTCTGTAACCTGAAGCGTCTGTAACCCGAGGTACCACTGTAATGTGTTCTCCTGCCTGGGGAGGCTCAGTGCCTGCAACTCTTTTCCGCCAACGCTGTCTGCTTGTTAGGGTGGTCTGTGCCCACTTCCTGTTTCCCTTTCTGCCTGAGGTTACTACTATTATTTATCACCATAACAAGACCAATGAGACATGTAAAAGATACAACAGACACTATAAGTGATTGTTCCAGAAGATTAGCAGGCACCATCAATTTAGGTTGCATACACACCGTACCTCGCCCACCCGTAAAGGTTTTGTAGCAGGTAAGGCTATTCGTTGTATGTTAGCTACAGTTATAAGAGGCAGTACTGCACTTTCCACTCAAGTTCTCATAGAAATCTTGTTGGCCATTGTGGGAACAAAGTGCCCATCTAAATGGCTTCTTAAGGTGTTATGCAGTTGTGTCGCAAATCCACTATCTTCTTTAGCATGGGTCTCCATTTTCCAGATCTGGATCATTATTTATTTAGGTTTTCAGTTTTACAGTTGTGTGTCTATATATAAAGGTTTCTGGTGCTGGCATGATCACATCACACAACTTGACTCTTCTCTCTCTCTCTCTCTCTCTCTCTCTCTCTCTCTCTCTCTTTCTTACCTACCCAGACTCAAACTCTGGCTGCAATGGATAAACAAATATAGAGATTCCAGGGCTTTGCTTCTGCTCAGTTTAGATAGCACATTGTCCAACTCTATTAAGACCTCAAGTACGGGTATCAATGGGAGAGGGGGCAGGCAAGAGTGGCTGGCAGGTGAAGTGGCAGTTATTGACTTCAAAGGCCAGTGAAACCTCTGTCTTTATTGCAAAATCATAACAGGGAAAGATGGCTCAGTACAGTAGGTATTCAACCATTCAGAAATGTGAAATCGTAACTGTCAGGGCTGCCTCAAGTCTCAGCTCACAAAAGACCAACGCCTTTCTTTTCTTATATACAAAAGTGTTTATTGCAGTTCATTGTTTGCTTAAGATCCGAGGCGCGCAGCCCTACGTCTGCTAGGCTTAGACCGCTGAAGTCCCTTCTGAATCCGTCCCTCCCCTGCACCAGTTTAAGAGGCTTGCGCTGCTCCACCTCTTTCTCTCTTTCCTTTTCCGCAGGGTCTTTCTGCCCGCTGGGGTTTCGCCCCTCCTGGATTCCTCCGACGTGGAATCAGACTGCTCTTGCCCCCTCCTGCGGGCTTTGGGACCTGGCCCCTCCTCCGGGCTCCCTGTACTTCCGCGCGCCTCTACATTTGAACTTGGCACGCGCGCCCAACCTCTAACTTTCCTTTTGACAGCTACGCTACTCCCTTCACTACTCCCCTCCCCTTCCGGGAGGGTGGCTTGCTCCGACCTCCCTCCTTTCTCTACTGCCAGAGCCGCCTCCCCTGATACACTGGAACCTCCACCCCCTTCGCTGCACTCTGGCGGGGAGGCTGGTCCTGACGCCCAGCTGCCACTTTGGGATCCCCCGCTGGCCCCCTGCTCCTGACACGTCCCCCCTGGGGCTCCCCTGGCCTTGACCACCGGCGCCCCCTTCTGGGAATCCTCTGATTCGCTGGAAAGACTCATGGAATCTCTTGAGTCATTGTCATCCTCTTCCTCGCTGTCCTGGGATTCATCCCCATCGCTCTCCATCTCCTGCCTACCCTGTGCCTCTGTCCCTGAACCCCTGACAGTAACAGTTTCTTACTCTTGAAAAAGATTTCTCCCCACTCATCTAGAGAGACATTTCACATGAACAGTTGCCAGTAAGTCAAAGTGTTAAGCATTACATTCACAAGGCTTGCAAGCCTCAGCCACCCTTCCCTCCTGTGTAGCTAAGAGGTTGCCATGGCCCCAGCCTCAGACTCTGAGGCAGAGGTGGATGAGCTGCCTGAGCCCAAGAGTTCCCAACACGGAGTCCGAGGCCAGCCTCCAGGACACCTTTTCCCTGAGCCTGATTTACCGGAGGAGTCAAGTACTTCATGTTCCACTTTACCCACCCACCAGGGCAGGAAATACGCAAGGCAGGAGGACTTCCGGGTTGGCGCCTCCGGCAATGGCGGAGCTCCTCCGATCGGGAGGAACTAGCTCCGCGAAAACCAGGGTCTGACCGCCACGGCAAAGGTGGAGACCCATTGAAATCACAAGCGGGAGAAGCTTGTGAACTTGGGATCCGGCTGGCACCTTTGCGCCTCCCCTACTCGCGGGGAAACCCGGTTTCGGGGATCCGGAGCGACGTGGGGTGAGTGGTGCGGTGCTTCGAATCGACTGCTTTTTTCGCGGAGTGAAGCCGCATTGCTGTTGCCGGAGAGCACTGACTTTTTCCTGTGGACAATTGGACTTTAAACAACTACCCGTGTGTAGAACGTAAAATTGGATCTTCAAATAATTTAATTTGGCACCGAAACGGGGAAGGTTTTAAACAGGAAGTCCACCTTCCCCTTTTTTGTAAATAGATTGAAGCAAAGACGTTATAAGCTAAAGTCTTTGGAAGCTTTTGGCAAAGGATTGAATTTTCATCGGTTAAAGTTACAAAAAAAACCCTGGAAGCAGGAGAAGGGGGGGGGGATTTTGGACTTAGCAAGCCTGCAGGAGGGAGTGAAAAATCAAATTATCACTGCTCCGAACCTGGAAATGCTGCCAGAAAAAGGGAAATTTTGGGAGAGTTCATTGACTGTGAACAGAACATTTTTGACAACTAGTTATATAAGAGAAAGATACTGTTTCCATTGTCCTCTTCTGCATTTAAAAAAGAGGAAAAGTAACTGGAAAGTGAAACTATTTTTATGGTCTGAATTGTGCTTGAAAGGATTGATACAAGTGGAGACTGTTTCCCTCTAGAGGGAGTTTTTGTAACTGTCACAGGACTGCACCAGCTGTATGATAAGTAAGTGTGAGAACTAGAGTTTGACCTTGGATCACTCAAAATGTTG
The DNA here is from genome assembly GCF_964106645.2 of Podarcis pityusensis. Taxonomy (NCBI): domain Eukaryota; kingdom Metazoa; phylum Chordata; class Lepidosauria; order Squamata; family Lacertidae; genus Podarcis; species Podarcis pityusensis. The sequence goes on along the minus strand of NC_138035.1, from coordinate 29,211,853 downwards.
ATAGGAGAAACCATTGTGACGGTATTATGTAAGATAAGCTATTCGCTGGAACAGCTCCATAAGAAGACAGATGACACTTCTTTTAAAATTGACAATTTGGACCAAAAAGTAACTAAATGGAGTCAAAAAGTGAGCATCAATACAGGAACAATTCAGGACTTGGCACAAGAAACTACTTTGGTTAGACAGATTGCGGAGGAGAAAGAGAAAGCTGTGGTGGCTGAGCCTAAAGTAATACAAGTGGGATTTTCAGCCACACAGAAGCAAATTGAGGACTACAAGTTGAGGCCTTCTACGATTGAATCTAGAAAAAGCCAGATTTTGAAGATTGGATCCCGGCTTGGATGGAAGAAGGAAAGTTGGAAAGATCCTTCTATGCAGGGATTAACTGTCTTTTGGACATGGACTTGGGTTTGGAGGAGACTAGAGTTTTGGGGGCCTTGGGACTTGGAGGAATATTGAAACATGTCATGAAACATCTTATAGACCTCAGCTCTAACTATGGAAATTTGGCTGACTTGTCCGGAAGGAATAAAAGTATTGCTAGGTTGGAGTTTTTTCGAGATTTGCTTTTTGGCACTAAAGAATATGAAGAAGACCTGCAGAAGGGACCTGGAAAAGACGTAAGAGCCTCGGACATAAGAGCTCCAGGTTGATGGACTATATGGATTTGACGGAAAGGACTGGCAGAATCCGAAACCAGGGAGAGGAGATGGTGGATGAAGATTAGAGATTTTAAAGTTTATATATAGAAATATTGCAAAATTAATGAATGATAGAAAAATGGTGGAAAGAAATTTTATGGCTTTAGTAGAAATGTTATAAGGAGTTAAGGATATATGAGTATTTAGTTTTTAATGATAAAAAATATGTTAAGATATTTATAATAAGACAGAAAATAGAGAAAGATGGAAAGGGTTTGCTGAAACAATTAATAGAAGTGGAATACAAAAAGGGAGGTGAGAGGAAGTAGAGGAAACAAGGAAATGAAAAATAGAGTATGGAAAGGGTGTGATTTATGTTTTTAAATGGTTATTGTTTTGTTTTGTTTTGTTTTGTTTAGGGTTAGGGTTTTGCTTAGTTTAGTTTAATGTGATTAGGTTGTGTTTTGTATTGTTATATATTGTATTGTATTGTTCTTTTTTTCCCCTTCTTTGTTCTTTCTCTTTTGTTTCTTTTCTTTTTCTTTTCTGTAATTTCTAAAAGTAATAAATATCATTTTTTTTAAAAAAGGAAATACGCAAGGCAGGAAGACATAGAAAGGAGAAGTACTTGGCTTCACAGTAGACTGGATAGAGGGAACCATAAAGTAGGGGTGGGAGATCTTTCTCAGCCCACTTTGGCTCCCAGGCAACCTCCCAAGGGCCACGTGCTAGTGGTGGGTAGGGACACAGCAGGGCCAGCCCTCCCATTAGGCAAACTGAAGCAGCCACCATGGGTTGTAGAATCCTACAAGGTGGTGCCCTCATGGGTGCCACACACACACACACACACACTGGTGTCACGTGGCTGCGACCTCTTCCAGTGAGATCTTGCAGTGGTGAATCTTCATGAGGCCTTAAAAACAAAAACCACAGGCTGATGTGTAAATGTGGAGAGCTGGACTTAAGAGTGGGAAAACGAGATATGGAGAGAAACTGAAGTTGACAGATTCGCCCATCCTACTCACACCAAAGCAATAATGCTACAGAAGCTGCTTGAGACAAACATGCCTTGAGATTCTGAGGCAGAAAAGCAAGAATATGTTAGGCTTAGATAGGGAGAAGTAGTGTAAGAGATGTAAGCATGTACATAAGGGGCAATGCTCCCCCCACTCGTCACCGCATAAGCATATTTATTTATGTACCTGGTTTCAGTTATTTTTGAGTTTTAGAAGTGACTATAGTGGAGGAGATATGGTAGGGGAGGAAACTGAGATGGCCAGATGAGAGGTAAAAGGGAAAGCGGAAACGGTCATTGACGCAAACACCAAGCCAGTGGCCCCATATGCACACCACACTGCTGTTACTTTCCGCTTTATCTGTTTTAGCTACAATGCCTTAGCCGTCTTTACTTCACACACATGGGGACCACAGCCCCCTCCACCACCCACGCTCTTCCTCCCAGGGTCTGCAGCAAAGAGAGGGGTGTGTGTGAGAGAGAGAGAGGGGGGGGAATTCAACAAATTCAAAAGGTTAATATTAAGAGGCCAGTGACCTCCTTAATGATGTTACACACTGGTGTTCGGTTTGGCTGCTTTTCTGAAGGGTAACTGTGAAGAGAAAAAGTGTCCCTAAAATAGCAGCTCATAAAACCTTTGGTCTTGGGCTGTCAAACTGCAGCATGAGCTTCAGAAAAAGCAAATTTCTAGCCAGTTACCTGCACATAACAAACAACCCAGTTGTTCTAAATCCAGAGAAGTTAACATCCTGTTTATGTATTTGGAACAACAAACCACAAGGTGTTGAAACCTCAAATTAAAAAGATTGGGACTCCACAGCAGCCCTGTGATGAGGTATTCCTGTGTACTGGGAACTTTCACCAGAGGTCAGAGGTCATTGCTTTGTGTAACAGGAGGCATGCAGAGGTGGTGTCACTGTTTTCCCCAAAGAGCTGTTCACTCCATATAGCATTGGATTCACTTATTATATTGGTTGAGTGGAAATTTTGTCATGAAAAGAACTGGGAAGAGTATGTACATCTCATGGTTTGATTATTTATGTGCATTTTAAAGTATTTTCATAAGATTTATATCCCAGCCTCTAAAAATACTTTCCAAAGCATCGAAAGAACATAAGAAGAGCCCTTTTGAATCAGGCCTAAGGCCCATCTAGTCCAACATCCTTCTCCCACAGTGGCCATCCCGACCTTTAAAGCCCTAAACGGCCTCAGTCCAGTATACCTGAAGGAGCGTCTCCACCCCCATCATTCTACCCGGACACTGAGGTCCAGCGCCGAGGGCCTTCTGGTTGTTCCCTCGCTGCGAGAAGCCAAGTTACAGGGAACCAGGCAGAGGGCCTTCTCAGTAGTGGCACCCGCACTGTGGAATGCCCTCCCACCCGATGTCAAAGAGAACAACAACTACCAGACTTTTAGAAGACATCTGAAGGCAGCCCTGTTTTGGGAAGCTTTTAATGTTTAACAGACCACTGTATTTTAATATTTTGTTGGAAGCCGCCCAGAGTGGCTGGGGAAACCCAGCCAGATGGGTAGGGTATAAATAATAAATTATTATTATTATTATTATTATTATTATTATTATTATTAAAGCCATCCAAGATGGTGGCCATAACTATGGAGCAGACAATCTCACACAAATTGAGCACTTATTGTTCTCATCCAGCTTTGCCAGGCTGTGAAGTTGATCTTTAGGTTTCTAGCATATTTTTTATCAAATAATGTTCAGCTCTTTGATATACTGATTGCTGGTAATTAAAGGCCAATGATAAGGGGGGGGGGGAGGAGCTCCCGGGTTTCTGTTCCTTGATATGGTGGGTTCAGAATCTGAGTCACATCACTTCTGAAAGGAGTTTCATGCAGCACAGGTCCGGGAGGATTCTAAGACTGTGAACAACTGCAAGGTCCAAAGAGCCTAAGGAGGCTGTCCAGCGAGGTGGTTATGAATAGATGCCACCATCAGAGTCTAAACAGGTCCTTATTTGGGGGTTTTCGCTGCAACTGCAGTGGTGCGTATTGTTGCTGAGTTGCGCTCAATTTGAAACAATTGTTCTATGGAAAAGAGCTTCCTGGAAATGCTAAGTAACAATGCATAAACATAGCCACAGGGTTGCAAGGGTTGCTTTTAACCCAACTTTGCTCCTGTGCCTTGCACAGCTTGCAGAGCTTTGCCTGCTAGGTCCTGCACATCGAGCTGGTGCTAAAGGCACAAGAGCAGGTGTGTATTCTGGTCAGTTGGCTACTCTGCATAGCAATCCAAAATACTGAAGGAGAGCAGCACAATTATTACCTGCTCTTATTTTCACTCCCAGAAGCCCTCTCAGTGCTTGGGATAGTCTCCTCTGAAACACATATGGTGCTCTCCTAATCCCCATTGGTATACAAAGCCATCCAAAAGATGTTATAAAGGTAATAAGCAGCCGGAAGTCTTCGTCTAGTCTTGCATGCCAAAATCCTTTCTGTGTCTCAGACTGTAAAGATTCTAGTTTTTGAAAGTTATGGCAATATGCCATCTATTGTGAGTAGAGGGTAGTAACATCTCTTCAGTGTTCGGTTCAATGGCTTTGGGTCAATGCAAATACAACATTTGCCTGATGCCGCGCCCATCCAAGAAGTACCGTTTTTTACCGGTGCTAAAAAGCCTCCACTTTGTAGTTTTTTCAGTTTCTCCTGCACTGGGTGGCTGAGGGCAGCAAGACAGTTTTCTTCATAGAAAAGGGGTTGATTATTAAACCACTCTGGGAATCATAGCTGTGTGTGAGGAATGGGGTCTTCTAACAATTCTTGGCACCCTTAATAAACTACAGTTCCCAGGATTATTCAGGGGAAGCCATGACAGTATTCTGTGGTCACCGAGCATGCTCAGTACTCTTTGGGCAGTTGGGGGGGGGGTTGCCCCTTAACCCCCTCCCCAAACCTTTCCTACTTCTGCAAAGCTTAGGGTTCCTATACGCATGCAAATACCTCCCTTGCATTTCACAGTGGCTCTGTTTTTACTGCAGTCCTATTGGCACTCACCAACCAAGATCGCTGTTGGAGGGAGTGGGACCAAAAAATAAATGTACAAGCACTGCTATGCGTGAACATACCTCTGTGAGGACCATTCTGTCTCACGTTTGGAAGGTGAGGGGGGAAGCATTTTCTGTATCTCAGAGTGCTTGTGTTATTGGCTCTTCCAAAATCCTTGCAAAAGTGGGATGAGCCAGTACAAACAGAACTGCAGAGAAATTAGGGGTTTCTTTTTTTCAGGGAAGGGGCAAGAAGCACATTTAGGGATGGGCATGTATAGGTCTGATATATGTCTATATAATGGGTTACCAATGTGGTGCTTATGGGTACGCATGTGTCCCCAAAGGCCCACCATGGTGTCCCCAGGGATCCTCTCCCCTCAGTGGAATTAACTTTAAAAGAAGCATTCTGTTGCAGCCTATATAATGACCGCTCCCCGCTTAAAACGGGGGGCGACCTTTGCGTGGACACGCGCAGCCCTGGATCTGGAGCGGCCCCATCAGCATAGGCTTGGCTTTGCCTTCCCTCAGGTGGGATACCTGGAGGTCTCCGCCTACCTCAGTCAGTTGTCCAATCCCACCTGGGGGAAGCGTTGCCAAGGAGACCAGGCCAGGTAGGGGAGGGATTACCTGCCCACACAATAGAGGGAGGATCTTACCTGGGAATCCTCACTTGGCTCCAGAGCTTCTCCCACCCTACCCACCCTCAGTTAATGTCTTCTTTGCAGGTTAACTTTTCTTCATTGGTTTTACAGGTAATTTTTCTTCACAGGTATGTGGGCGCTGCTACGTTAAGGTCGCTGTTAAAGGGCCGGAAAGGAATTTCCCTGTATTGGCAGGTTTCGCCTTTCCCGTAGCAAAACGTCACAACTTTGGTGGTATCAGGCCTTGGGCGGAATCCTTTAGTCCATCTTCCTCTTTGCAGCAGCGATACCAGGGTTCCCCGTTAAAGGGGTTTCTGAAGGGAGGCTTTGACCGTACGCCGAAAGGTCGTCATTGCTCTCCCCTGCGGCGGCGGGGTAACGGGGGCGGCTATCTCTGCTTGAACATATGTTCTCCAGAGCCGGCCCATCCCCACACACACACACTGGATAACCCTGAAGCTCCCTAGGTCCCCGGCTGGGGACTGGGGAGGGAGAACACCCAATGCCTGAGCCAAGGTCTACCCACATTTGAAATTTAATATAGTTGTGGCCAATTTAATCCCATAGCACATTGTCTTGAGTCATTATTCCACATGATGGGGGGGGGGGACCGCTCGGGATCTGGGGACTCCGCCTGTCCATGCAATAAGTTGCAGCATGTGTGTAATGCCTGCAACAATTTATCCGGTTTGCAGTGTGCAGAGGGGCAACTTCTGGTCTCTATCTTTATGGGCATGTTTGTGCAATAAATTCAAAGCTCTACTGAGAATACATCTCTTCAGTCTGGCTTTTCCTGAATAATCATGCACGGAATACATGCTTGCTTAGAAGTAAGTCCCACCAATTTCAGTGGGACTGACTCTGAGCATAGAATTGCAGCCTGACTCTCCTTTCACTTTTATTTCCCCAATTATGAGCCTATAGTCAGTGCTTTTTTTCTTACCTTTTAAAAATCATTGTATAGCACAGTCTGACAGAAGCTGCTGTCCAAAACATCTGACCTTGTAATTTGAAATCATCTTCATTATAAAGCTATAGGTTTGCGGGTTGCTTTCAATGGTCTCTTTGGGTCTGCTCCAGGCCTATGGTTTTATATCTGTAAGATGGGAGTCTGTAGTATAAGGAACAGCTGCAGTAGTCAGACCAGTCTCTTTGTTCATTTAATGACCCCAACTGAGCCTGCTAAGCACCTTTTTCACATGTCTAAAGAGTTGGCCAAGTACAGATGTGTTGCCATAAAGAAGGATAAGCCAAGGGTTAGTCTGGGCTAGTCTCATCTGGAGCTGGTGGCTGAGAAGACACAGAAGTTTGACTTGCTCCCTGTACTGAAACCAAAGCTATGGCTTTGGGGGCCTCATTGGAAACCTAATGGGAGAGCAAGAGCTGCTGGAACATTAATGCCACAAGTCAGCTTATATATATGCATAAATAAAACCATATATCTAAAAGACACCACAACTCCAGTGACTTTAATTTCAAGGAAACTGAAGCTGAGGTAAGCGCTAGCACCCATGATGTCTTTCACCACTCAGAGACTAGGGCACACATAGCACTGACATTAGAAGTGGAATATTGTTTCCTGGGAGAAGACCTGTGAGCTAAGTGTTAAAATGGAGGAAGGAACAGCAGTGCTCTTGGAGCAGATTAAGTTGATGCTTCAGTAGCAAGTAGAGCAGCAAACCCAGCCTTAAAGGAGAAATGGAGAATTCACATGCAGCTGAAGGGGAGTTCCCACTTGAGGTGGTGAGGGTCTGTCTGATCAGCTGCTCTGAGGCACTGTGAAAGACCCAGAAGCCCAGTGCTTTAGATGTGTGGTGCAGATGTGGCCTGAGTTGGAGATGATATGGACATTATGGCTACAAGTGATGTGTTTTTATTCTCTTTTTGCCTTGCCTCTTGGCTGATAGCCCCTGTGGCCATTTGAACTGTGATGGATCTTTCACACATGCAAAACCCCTCAGTTGACAATGCACTTCTCAAGCAATGAACAATGTGCATGCGTAAACTCCTGGGATCTTCTGGTCCTAGTACTGCAGCTGACTGGCTAAGTGGTAAACAGAACCAGTCATTGCAAAACCTCTTTGTGCAGATCTTTTAAATGGGGATAGCCCCAGCTTCAGAACTGACTCAGTCAATCGCACCTGCATATGTGTCTTTTGAAGTGCTGACACTTCTTGATGTATGTCCTTGAATCACACAAAAACAAGAGCCCCACACCCTTTAAAACCTTATGTAACAAACATTAGACTCTTCTTGGAAACGTTCAACCTCAACCTTCCCAGGCAGCTTAGTAAGAGCTCAACTGCTCAGATGGTTAGGAACATTGTCTGATTATTAGATCCTAGGACAAACAGAAAGGAATGGCCAGGAGCACCGTACTTTATGGGCATGCTTCCCAGAGGCATGTAGTTGGCCACAACCACTAGATGGACATTTGACCTGATCAAGGATGGACAAAGGCTTGAGGCAGAAGACCTCCAGAGCCCCCGGACAGTATTGTCTTGGCAGTGAGCCCAGCTAAAGGGCTTCCAGGCCTTTGACTCATGTTTAGGGTATGACTGAGGCTCCTTCTCCCTTGCCAGGGCCATGCAAGGCTGACAGGGGGGCTATGGGGGGAGAGGCCTGTCTCTTATCTATCAATCATTTCAGTCTACTCTATGCTCGACACTTTTTGACACTTGATTCCCCACCCGTACACATCACCTTTACGAATCAGGAAGTGGGATGTGGTGTGGTCTGGGGCTTTCTCACTGTTGGCCTTGCAAGCCCTATTGATACTTCGGGGCCTCATCTCGCTCTGAGATGGCAAAGGAGCTGCAGTTTCCTGTGTCAGAGAGTAAGTACCAGAAATGAGTGAGTATGAGAGGGAGCTAGTTCGCTGTCTGCTGACAACTCGCGCCTTTCCGATGCCATCAACGGTCTACTCTGTAGGCTAGGGGTCTCACTGCAGCAGGCTGAATTCCAGACCAGCTGTCCTCATATACTGGGCAATCAGCCTTTGGCATGGCAACTCCATCCTGACTCATGAGACTGCGAGACGAAGAGCACCATTTTGAAGTCAGGTAAAGTACATAGGTATTAAACAGTTCTCTGCACAGGGATGACTTAAAGAGAGAAAAGCTTTTCAAGTGAGCTTTTGATCTGACAGGTTTGGCATGACTGAGAGTGCTTGTTTAATTATTGTGGCAACGCACAAAAGGAGACCTGCCGCGCAGTTGGTCCCATCTCCAAAGGCTCTTAACTTCATGGGACCCTTGCAAAGACCTAGGTCCCCCACTTGCTAGTGGGTAAACCTCATTGAGTAAATAATGTGTACGATTGCGCTGCACATCCCGTTGGAAATACTGAGACTTAAGCTAACCAAAATTCATTTTATCCATTTATTTCAAGGGGTCTTAGTCAGAACTTTGACTGAATACCAGTTGGGTAGATGAATGCTCAAGCTTCCTGACATACTGTGGTTGAATTCTTGGGGATAATTTTCACCCCCTTTCTTGCTAATGTAGGGTGACCACTTACACGTCACCCCCCCCAAAAAAAGAGGATACAGATTTGCATAAAGTGTGCATGTATAGTTTATATGCAGTGCTATTTTTCTAGAAAAGAGGTGCTGGAGCTCACCATGAACTCCTCCCTTGTTTTCTTATAACGGCAATGGCGCCTAGCTGAGAGGTGCCGTAACTGAGTTCTGGTGAGTTCTGGCTGAAGAAAAGCCCTGTTTATATGTATAAATGGAGATTCAGAAATATGATAATCTAATACATCTCACCATAGCTTGGAGGACTATGTCCAGGTGACCTGTATGCTTGCTCAGTCTGCTGCCCATGTGCCAACTGCGTTGCTATCTTAGTTGGCTAGAGCATGGTGCTGTTAATGCCAAGGTTGCAGGTTCGATTCTCATATGAGAAAACTACATATTCCTGCATTGCAGGAGATTGGGTTAGATGATCCTCAGGGTCCCTTCCAATTCTACAATTCTATGATTCTATGATCAAGGCTGTTGTTCTCTCTTCTTATGCTTCTTTATCTTTAAGCTTGACTCGGACCAGACAGCCCTACAAACAGGGGGTTGTCTCCTGAAGTTCTTCCAATGCAGGACTCTCCTTTGTAAAGTAAGAACACATTATCACCCTATCAGAATGACCTGAGGTCTCAAAAACAGATGACAGCACAAGCCTGGGAATGCTTGTTTGGAAGGAAACCCAACTAAAAGGCCTTTGCTCCCATATACATGTGCATAGACTTTGATAAACTCATAGAGGATAAATCTGTTCATGTCTGTTACCCATCTTGGCAAACAATGGCTTTTTTGGGTTCAGAAGCAGTATGGTCGCCAGGAGCTGGGAACAAACGGTAGAATATCGCCAACTCCAGCATGCCCTGCTTATCTGACTGGCCACATCTAAAGGAAGGAGGCTAGGCTAGGCTAGACCTGTGTGTGATCTAGGAAGCCAGTTCTTACATTCTGATTCTTATCTCTTTGAAATCGGTACTCATTTTACAAATGAGCCATGGGCTCAGTTCTTTGAGGAACCGAAGTTTTGTTCACACCTCTCCTCTCTTCATAAAACAAGTTCCACTAATGCTTGTGGGTATCATGCTTTCATGTAAAGAAAATGGTAGGACATGTGTAGAAATAAATTATACTGTATTATAATTGTATTGGATATTATAATGGGTTGGGGGCTTCTGAATGATCTCTCAATAATTCTATTCCCACCACCCGACCTATGAAATTGGTTGTAAAAAGAGATGGTTAAGGAGGTCAAACCAATTCAACAAGGTTAGCCTTGTAGATTCCATTTTGTTGGGATGCTGGGCTTTTGAGTAACTAAGGAGATGGCCAAGTGTAACAAATGGTAAGAGATCCTTTTAGAAAGGATCGCCTGGCTGGATATTATGTCAACAGATCAGTGTTTGTGAATGAAATAAATACGCTGGAGTCCTGGACCTAAGTCCAAAAGGGACACAGACATGACTTGCTCCCTGTGAGAATACAGCTCTTAGCAGTGTTGAACCAGGCATTCTGAGTCAGCCTTTGATTGTGAAATCTTCCACGGCAAGTTTAAATGTCATCACTGCTGATTAGTCTGTAATTACCGAGAAATGCAACCAGGAAAGGAGATATATGAACATTGGCCTAATAGATGGAGTAATGTCATCTTCTGATAAACTGGGGTCAAGGGAAAACCCAAGGAAAGTATGGGCCATAGTATTTTGCTGTTTCACATCTGTTTAACATGTGTGTGTGTTTGTGTTTGTGTGTGTGTGTGTGTGTGTGTGTGTGTGAAGCCCCTTCCACAGAGAATAGAGCTGCACCAAGACATTTTGTTGCCCGAGGCAAAGAGCAGAGTGACGCTGTCACCTCATTCAATTTAGAGAAGGGAACTGGACTGGCAGATAAATCTTACTTCTACATTGACAGTGGAACAGCCAGCAGAGCTGAAAAGGCTGAGTAGAGTCCCAGCTCTGATCTTCAACAGAGGGGAATGGACAGGAGATTAAAGAGGAATAGCCAGGAGGGCTGTGGCCCCCTTGCACCTGCCACCTGAGGCAATTGCCTCATGCTGCCTAATGGTAGGACTGGTCCCTAGCAAGTAAACATGCAGGGCTTTTTCGCAGTCAGAACTCACCAGAACTCAGTTTTGGCACCTCTCAGGTGGGTGCCATTGCCGCTCTAAGAGAATGAGGGAGGTGTTCATGGTGAGTTCTAGAAAAAATAGCACTGGGAATATGTATGCTTGCTGTTGAGACTCCATCTTGATTGCCACTTTTTCTCCATCAGTGTTTCACTCTGCAGTCATGAAGACCAGCCCTCCAGCACTGCTCTACATTCTGTCAATCTTGATGGCATTCACCGATATGTCTGCACCATGTTGGCAGCCTGCCCCATCTGGGCTTTCTCCAGGTAAGCAGCAGTGACACTGATGTTGGAAGAATGGCTCTGCCTCACTACAACAGCTTCTACTGTGTTCCCCCATAAATCCATTTCACATTAAGCTACTGTTATGTACTGAAGTTCTCACCCTGGACCAGCAGGGGGATACTGTAGATAATTTTCACTCAGGTCCACATATGCAAATAAGGGATTGAAAATGATGTTCAGTGATTGGATAGTTACAGAAAATGGTTACTGTTGCATTCTAGTGGAGCTCTATATAAGCAGGCTGGCTGAACCCTTCAGTTCAGTTCTGTTCTGGCCTGTGAATAAACAAGAGCTGTTTGAAGAATCGCTGTGTCGGCTGATATGTTCACCCACAACTTAACAGCTACAAATCTTTAAAAACAAAACACAACATTTTTTTTTAAATTTAACTAGCTATAGAACATGTATTTTCTCTCAAAATATACATTTCAAAACCTATTTTGAGATCCCTTTTTGAACTGAAAACTGAGTTGCAGCCTTCAGAAAAGTGAGCTGGATAGCTTTATTCCAATCCACACGCTGGCCAGGGAAGTGAGGATCAGACTGATTTGTATCAGAATATGCAAAGAGTGGTTTCTTTAGGTTTCCCCAAATGTGCCAGAAAGCAGGCCCCGAAATTCTCTGCTATGCACTGAAGTTCCACAGCAGGAGTTCTTCAGCAGTCCAGTTAATGTGGGAAGGGTTTCCTTGAAGGTGGAAAAGCCCCAAACACCCCACCATAGTAATAAAATTCATTGCATATAGCCAAAGGCCTTTGCAAACATCACTTAATTCATTCTGCAGAATTAACAACTGACAATATATGATGTACATCAATAGCATTCAAAAATACGTCATTGATAAAATCCATATCTACTATATTCACTGCTCATGTAACTAAGCTCCATAAAAGCCATTAATAAAATGCATTTTTAAAAATGTGCATGTGATTTCTTGGCACCTGTGACAAATGACAGCACCATATAATAAGTTCTATAAAACTGGTTTATCTAATAATCACTCTGTCACAATCTTGTTAGATGTTTGATCCACCCACTGTAGAAAGATGAATGCTAACCATTTTTCTCATGGGTCAGCATATAACGGGCAGAATAATAAACTGTGAGTTGTATCACCATATAATATAATTGGAGCCAAAGTAACATTTGGGCTTCTGTTGTGGCATGCATATATTATCTCCCTTGCAGGATACATGAATGGAATTATTTTGAAGGCAAGTCCTGTGAACACCCTAAGTAATTGGAGGAAGGTTACTGTCTGAGTATAATGTGCCCTCATATACAGCCCCTCCAGGCTTGTGTGGGGTTTTGCAGATGTATGTTGCAAAATGTCACTGACACAATAATATTGCATTAGTGGTGGCATTATGCAGAACCGTCTACACATCATTCCAATTTATTCATTTTTGTTCAACACTTCCCTAGGGTTACCACATCTGGAAGGTCCCTCTTGTGCTATAGTGTGACTCTCTTGGCTGTGTGTATATGAATAAAAGCCAGTCTCCTCTTGCAGCTGGAGTTGGGAATACATAGAAGCCTGATATGCTCTCTGTGAAAATCCAAAGCAGTAGCTTTGGTGACCACCAGAACCCTAATGGGGGACCGAGAGCTGCTGAAGTGTTAATACTCTGAACCTTATGCTCAGTTTGTATGTAAGTGTAAATACATACATATACATATACCATGAAGAAGCCACAGGCTCCCAAGGAAACCATACCCAAGGTTTGCACAGAGACCCCGACTTCCATTACTGCTTAGAGATTGGGGTGCATGTAGCACCATATCATAAATAGATGAAATTGTTGTACATGTCTCTAACAAGCCCTTTTGAGAAGCATATTGTTGCACACCACCCCAATCTCTGAGCAGTGTGCTCACCCAGAGTTTGTGTTTCTTCTTGGATTGAGGCATAGTGGAGACTGTGGGGTCTTTATGATATACGGTTTATTTGCACAAATATACAACCTGAGCCTATGATGGAAGGGTCTCACAGCATTAGCACCCCCAGTGGCAGAGGAAGGGGGTGCAGGGGGTGTGGACCGCCCCAGGTGTCATCACTGAGGGGGGGGTGACAAAATGAGTTTTAAAAGGGGGGGCTCACAAATGTTTTTAGGAGTGATGTGGTGGGCTTAGGCACCTGCAGGTTCCACACTGCCTGAAACGGCAGCATGGGACTTACGTCTGCCTACTGCCTCTCCCTCAGTCGCCCTACAGCTGAGGGGGAGCCGGCAGAGAGGCTCCAAGCATTGGAGAGGCTCACCCCACCCCCATGGGCAGATCGCCCGGCCCCCAGCTGCAGGACATGCCCCTGAACCAGGCACCCGAGTGGCTAGCTACGCTGCTCAGCACCACCAGAGAGTCTTGTTTCTCCCATAGCTGCAGCCTTGGATTCAAACAGAAATCAAATGTTGCTCAGGCTTGCTGCTCTGCTTCTGGCTCACATCACTGCCACTCAGTTCCAGACTCTGGCTTCATCTTTCTAACTATCTCTGAGTTGAAGGAGGGACCCCACCCATTTGCCATCTCATACAGAACTCCTTTCCTTTGTTTCCCTGAATGGCCCATAACCTGGGCTATCACCCCAACAGGAAGCTAGCCTGGCTATATTTTAACACCAGAGGTTAAGAGGGCCTCTACATACAGCCTACTTCCTCCTGTTCCCCCCCCGGGGGGGGGAACCACCTCATAACAATGTTAAAAACAGTTTTCAGTGGGCAAAGACAAGGGAATTCTGGTTGGAAAAGATGGTGCCCTTGCCTGTATTCAAGGTCCAGGTGGGCCACAAAGGTCAGCCAAAGGCAAATGGGATGCCCCAAAATGAAAGTAATTCTCTGAGCTTGTGTGAAACCATTCTTATACTCCCCAAACAGAATAACCTATCTTAGTATTTTTCACAGAGCATCAAATGAAACTCCATGCTATTTAGCCTCACCTTTTCATTAACAGATTCCTCGAGTCTCAGTTGCTTTTATGACTCAGTGGAGATTCTCTCTTGCACTTGGATCCCGATGAAAAATATCACTGAAGCACAATGTCAGCTCGAGGTTCGACTTGAGTCAACGTGAGTAATGAGTGAAATATATTTATGAATGATAAAGAACAGCCTTGTTGGTCTATCAGGACTATTGTCCTCTCTTCGGTCTTTGTTTTTAAGGATCATATGCTGCCTTTTAGCTCATGCCCCATCTGCACTATGCATTTAAAACAGTATCGTAGCACTCTAAACTTCAATTACTTCCCCCAAGGAATTTTGGGTTCTGTGATTTGTAAAGGGTGCTGAGAGTTGTTAGGA